>NC_062280.1:137684203-138309203 GCF_902655055.1 Lutra lutra
AAAGCATCCTATGAATTAATGATCATTTGAAATTTTTTCACTAGTGAGTTAGAAGTGGGATTCAATACTAGTGGCTCACTAAACTGAAAGATGATGTTGGGTGTATATTATAATTATATAAAAATATTGAAAATGGGTGAAATTACACAAAGTTACAGAAGAGCAGCAAAGATGATAAAATAGCAGTTTAGCTTAATAGTAAAAGTGAATTCGCTTCCATTTAATGCACTTCCGTAATACTGAATCAACCCACATTCATTTCGAACATTATTTAGCTACTATGCTGATTCTAAGAAACACCTTAGAGCTAAGTAAATAACACATCTTGGGAAAAGTTAGAAATATTCTGCCGATCTGCCATTGCCGCCAATCTGTTCATGCTAGGACCACAACAGGGCAAATAGAGAAGCCCCTTTGCTGTGAGGGCAGGTCAGTGGAACACAAATGTCACTGCCCAGGTGAGTTTTTCTGGTTCTGTGGCTGCTTGCTTATGCATTCATTGAAGTTTTTGCTGCTTGTTTTATTCCATTTTCCATCACACTTGCTCTGTCTATATGTACTTCATATGCAATCACATTTAATTTATATTATGCATTGCTTTTCAGTCACTAACATCACCTGTATATGTGATTCATTTTCCAATAAATATGTTGCTTTGTTGTTTACTATATACCAGTATTCACTGATACCAATACATTTACTTTTAACTATAGAGTTTATATAAATATATGTGTGTGTGTGTATAGATATATACACACACACACACATATATATATATACACATACATATTTAAGATTTTATTTATTTATTTGAGAGAGAGTGAGTGAGAGAGAGAGAGCATGAGCTGGGAAGGGAGGGGCAGTGGGAGAGGGAGAAGCACACTCTCCACTAAGCAGGGACCCCAATGTGGGGCTCCAGCCTAGGACTCTGTCTGGGATCATGACCTGAGCCAAAGGCAAATGCTTAACCGACTGAGCCACCCAGGCACTCCTGTGTGTGTGTGTATATATATATATATATATATATATATATATATATATATATATTTTTTTTTTTTTAAGATTTACTTATGAGAAAGAGAGAGGGAGAGAGAGAGCAAGGGGAGGGGCAGAGAGAGGGAGCGGACCCCATCCCCCAACCCGGAGCATGGAGCGAGACACAGGGCTTGATCCCAGGACCCTGATATCATGACCTGAGCTGAAATCAAGGATTGGATGCTCAACCAACTGAACCACCCAGGCACTCCCATAGATTTTATATTTTATCTTCAGGTTTGGTAGACATTACTGAATATCCAGACCTTATGATTTCATGTGTAAATAAAAGGAAGTTATTTTATGTGCAAAATAATTCCTTCCCTAAAATCAACTCGAAATTAACTTTCAATGCTTTTGTGTAAAAGAGTGCATAAAACTTCCTCCAACAAAACTGGGAAGTACCATATATACCTGCCATATGACAGTTAATTAGTGATAATGGGGCACCTGTGTGGCTCAGTGAGTTAAGTGACTCCTGATTTCAGCTCAGGTCGTGATCTCAGGGTGGTGAGCCTACATTGGACTCCATCTGAGCAGAGAGCCTGCTTAAGATTCCCTCCCTCCCTACGCACACCCACTTCCTCTCTCAAAAAAAAAAAAAAAATTGAAATAAACAAATAAGAAAACAGTGATAATCTCAACACCAACAGCCACTATGGAGTACTAAACAATCTGTAGCTCCTATCTCGTTTACTTCTCTGCATGACATCAGGATTATCCAATCCAAGGTCAACGCATGTCAGGGCAGACAGAGGACACCACGCAAGAAGGAAGTCCTCAAACAGTCAATATTTGGAAATCCTACCAGTCAGGCTGCCAGTGGCGTTGGTCCACAGAGTTTTCTTCTTTGTGAAATATGCTGCAGAATAAGCTCACTTCTCCAGCACTTTTAGCTAGTCATTTCAATTTACACATGACCTCATCAGTAAAAGTATCAAATTATTACGAACGTTCTTCTCCAGGCAACATACTGGCTGAAGGCGCAGAGAGGAGGAAGGAGGCTAGGCTAGCTGAACTCACTTAGGGCACAGTTTGTCACCAGGTTTCCCGATTTGGGTGGGGAATGGGTGGGTGTGTGGCAGAATGTCAGAGGTAATATTTCCCTTCCCTTTTCACAGGTGCGCTAACACCCGTTGTGCTTCTACACCATCCACAGTTGGAAATGTTTATCTTTCTCGGTAGATATAGATGTATTTCAGGCTAATCCAGGCTATAAATCAAGCCAAACAAGAGTATCAAACCCAGCCTAAAAATAGACATGGATACCTGGTATTAGTATAAATATGTAACATATATTATGTACAGTTTCGGTCCCCTTGGAATACGAAGATGAGTAGGACTCCATCCCTGCTTCCAGGGTCTGGTGATCGGATCAGGGTCACAGGTTACCAGGTGATGAAACAACAGATACCAGGCAATGAGGTCAAAGGGTCATGGTCACGTGCTCCTGTGGGGGCACGGGCGGAGGAGTCTCTTGGGTCACAGGGTAGCCTTCGCACCAGGTCCTCAGTGCCCCAAACCAAAGGGCAGCGTCAGGTGCGTGGGGGCCAGGGTTGGGGGAGGGTGGGGAGACCTGCCGCAGCGGCCTGTGTGGGAGATGGGGGCCGGAAGAGGAAGTGGCTTTATGCCCTTCAGATCAGACTGTTAGGTGCTCGCTTCTCAGCCTCAATGTAAAATGGCTCGTTCTCAGCAGATTGACATGTAAAATGGCTTTGGATTTTAAGTTTCTCAAAGAGCAGGATCACGTCATTCTAATGTGAGCTGCACAGCGTAAGACACAGCAAATGATTTCTGGAGCTGACAGATGTGTTTCCAGGCAGAACTGTCCTCAGCCCCAATTCTCAAGCACCTGAAAGGTCCCTGGTTGCCCCACCCTCACCGCCTCCCTCTTCACCCTCATGCTGCCCCTGGGGGCCTGCCTCTGTGCTGCCCGGCCTTCTCAGAGCTTCCCAGCTTTGGGCCTCCCCAGGCCTGGCACCCTGGCCAGATCCTCTCTGGAAATTAGGCTTTTCCTGCCCTCAACTGCCTGTCAAACTGCCTGTCTCTCTCTTCTCTCATCAGGAGGAGGGCTGAGTACTTCAACCGACTTACACTAGTGTGCGAAGGCCCAAGTTGCTGGCTTATTTAACACTTATTTAACAAGCCATGGCAAGAAAATCTAATTTTTAGAAGAAGAGCTTTTAAATTCCAGTAAGCAAGACTGCAGCTCCAGTTGGCATTGTTTTGTTTTCCCTATCCTGGCCCTTTCAAGTTAGGTCCCCAAGAAATGGCTTCTCTGTGAGAGTTAACACCCCTTTGCCCCGGGATGTGTTTGTGGGGCTCAGGTGCCCTCTGCAGGCAGAGATAATCTCATGGTACATAAAACATTTATACCATGGTGTGGGGAGGGGGGCGGCATGCGGTGCTCCGGTAGTGTGTGTGGGTGTATGTGTGGTATGTAGTTTGTGTGTGGGAGTGAGGGGGTTGGGGATGTATGTATGCTGTGTGTGTGTATGTGTGTGTGTGTTATGCAGTGTATTGTGGTATAGTGTGTGTGTGCTGTGTGGTCTGTGTGTGTGTGATCTGTGTGTGTGTGTGGTTTGTGTGTGTATGTGGTATGTAGTATGTGTGTGGTATAGTGTGTGTGGTGTGTGTGTGTGGTATGTAGGATATGCATGGTGTAGTGTGTGATCTCTGTAGGGTGTGTGTGATCTGTGTGTGGTGTGTGTATGTGGTATGCAATGTATTGTGGTATAGTGTGTGTGCGCTGTGTGGTCTGTGTGTCTGTGTGGTCTGTGTGTGTGTGGTCTCTGTGTGTGTGTGGTATGTAGTATATGTGTGGTATAGTATGTGTGGTATGTGTGTGTATGGTATGTAGGGTGTGTGTGGTCTCTGTGTGGGGTGTGTGTGATCTGTGTATGGTGTGTGTATGTGGTATGCAGTGTATGTGTGGTGTAGTGTGTGCAGTGTTTATGTTTGGTGTGATGGTGTGTGTATGTGGTATATAGTGTATGTGTGGTATAGTGTGTGTGTGGTGTGTGGTCTGTATGTGTATGTATGTGGTATGTAGGGTATGTGTGGTGTGTGTGTGTGTGTGTGTGTGTGTGCTGTGATGGTGTGTGTATGTGGTATGTAGTGTATGTGTGGTGTGTGTGTGTATGTATGTGGTATGTGGGGTATGTGTGATGGCATGTGTGGTATGTGTGTGTATGCATGTGCATCCCTGCTAAAAAGACTACAGATGATTGGAATCTGAGGTGGGGGTTCCCTCATTCCTCTGCCCCTCATTCTAGACCCCAGTCCAAGCCACCATTGCCCTGGGGTTTGACTATTTCAGTGGTCAACTCGGTGGCCCCCTTCCTGTCATTCCCACTCTCCTGCAATTTCTTCCCTACCCAGCCACCAAAGCTCTCATTAATAACGTAATTCAGACCATCTTTTTCACCTCCTTGAAATCCTAAACTGGTTCCCCATTGTACTTCAGAAATTTTCCCCCAGAGGGTAAGATTTCATTTTATTGCTACAAGAGTCTCACAAATAAACCAACACAGCAAGAAACACTGAGCAGGTAAAGTGCAGGGCAGGGGCCTGGCAACAGGGGAGAGGAATCCAGTCCGTCTCCCGGGCCCCAGCCTGGAAAGATCATTCTATCGTACAAGACCAAGGGTAGCTGACAAACAAAGCGATTCACTCTGTAGACATCCTGAGGGGAGGAATAGAAAAACTTCCCAGGTGGGTTCTGTGCAGGGTGAGGAAATGGACCTAAATGCCCTCCATGCCCAGTGCTTGACTGTGGCTCCCACCTCCGTCCCCCTCACTGCAGCTCCAGCCACTTGGGTCTGCTTTCTGTTCTTCACAACACAGCTTTGCTCTAGGACTTTCAGCTTTGGCATGGAATCTCCTCTTTCCCGGACTATTCTTCTCAAAGATTGTCCCATGGTTGCCTCCCTCACCTCCTTCTAACTTAGCTCATCAGCCATCTTCTCAGCTGCACCACAACTGGTGAAGCCAAGCTTCCCACTCCGTCATGTAGCCCAGTTGCTTTGCCCTTGCTGGCACTCAACACTCCCTGAAGCAATCTCCTTTCATCCCCTCAATACACTCAATGAGCACTTCCAGTAGACACTAAATTGCATGCCATTGGGCTATAACGAGGTACAAACAGTTAAGCTCCCTGCCTCTTGGAGCTTACAGATCTTGCCAAACCTTTTGTTTACTTATTGTCAGCCTCCCTCACTAGAATATAAGCTGAGAGCAGGGACCTTGGTCATCCTTGTTCCCTGCTTTATTCCCAGAGTCTAAAACTGCCTAGCATTGAACATCATTGCCTAGCAATGAACATCATTCATGGTCAATTTTTATTAAATGAATAAAATGTTTATATTTTTATTAGGGTACATAGATAACATTTTAAATTCCTTTCATTGTAATGAAGTCAATTCATTCAATTAGTATTTACTATAAAAATAAGGCAAACAAAAAAAACCCCCAAATTACTAATTATTCCAATGATCTATAATAACTATAGTTAGCACTGATTGACCACTTACCATGCATCAGGGATTATAATAAGTTATTTATATATGTTACCTCATCTTACCTTCACCAAATTCCATGACACAGGTAAAATTATTCTTCCCTTTCTAAGATAAGGAATTTGGGGCTTAAAGAAGTTGTCCACGATCATAAAGCCATCAAATGGGAGAGCTGGTCTTCAAGGACAGGACAGTCGGGCTCCAGAGTCCGTGCTTTCAACCTCCCCTCCATGCTACCTATCCACCTGTCCACATTCATATCAGAAAGCAAGTCTACTCATCAACTCCCTACCACCTTGTGAACAAACTCAACACTCTTAGCAGGGTCTGCGGGACCCGTGGAGGCCAGCCCTGCTCCTTGCTAACTTCTCCTATTATCCTCACCTCTGATCCTGCACTGAACCACTGGGGCTTCTAGACTGTCAAGCTTCTTTCTCCTTTCTTCTCATGCAGTTGCACAGTTTGTTTCCTTCTTTCAAACTCCTACTCACAATTGCTTCTCATACTTCAAGACTCAGCCATTACCTCCTCCACGTGTGCTTCCTGGTTCCTTGGGCTTGGTCCTGTGCCCTTTCCCTGTTGCTCCCCAGCATCCCAGACATGCCTCTGCAATACTCAGTGAACTCCTTTCCTTGTTGCAGTCCCCCTATTTGGGAAACAAGGCTTTCTTTATATTTCATCTCCAATTTTCCAGTGTTTAGCACAAAACTTGGGAAGGAGATGTTGACTACTGCTTTGAATGATGGATATTCATTTGGGGACTGGTTGAACGCCATGTTTTAGTATTTTGCACACAGAGGATAAAGAATCCTATTATAAAGAGAAGGTTAGAATGTGGCACACGGAAGTCTTCATTGGTGAGATCACTGAGGCATTGGGGATAGTGGGGATGGGGATGGTACACAGGGCATCAGTTGGTAGAACCGTATCTTTCCCTCATTCTCATCCCCAGAAGACTTATTCTAATCACCCAGCTGGAAAAATAGGGGCTGGGATTTTCCCCTCAAGCCATCTGACTCCAGACCTGCAATCATCTCTAGGCTGTGTTGCCTCAGATATACTGGACCTTCCAAAGAATTTCGTATTCGTAGACCCTTTCAGTGATTGTATCTGTGTTTCTGCAAAATACTCAATTTTCTTTTTTTTTTTTTAAAGATTATTTATTTATTTATTTGACAGAGAGAGATCACAAGCAGGCAGAGAGGCAGGCAGAGAGAGAGGAGGAAGCAGGCTCTCCGCCGAGCAGAGAGCCCGATGCGGGGCTCGATCCCAGGACCCTGAGATCATGACCTGAGCCGAAGGCAGCGGCTTAACCCGCTGAGCCACCCAGGCGCCCCAAAATACTCAATTTTCTAAAAGCACTTTTTAAATGTTAAGAAATGGCTAAGTGTCTTGTGATGGGTGCGCAGAAAGATCGAGTCATTTACCCAAGTTCTCGCACTACTACTAATAGAGCAATTTGCTTTTAGACCCTGTTCTCTTAACCGATAGACTATCTTGTCTTCAGAACAACTCGGTCACTCAATTACTCATTCTACAAATATTTATTGAGTGCCACAGCATGCTAGCTATTGTTCTAGATCAGCAGTGTTCAATAAAACTTTTAGTGAGGGGTGCCTGGGTAGTTCAGTCAGTTAACCATTGGACTCCTGATCTCAGCTCAGGTCTTGATCTCAGGGTTGTGAATTCAAGCCCCAAGTTGGGCTCCATGGAGCCTACTTAAACAAACAGACAAACAAATAAACAAAAACTTTCAGTGATACTGAAATCTTCCATACCTGTCCTGCCCCATATGGGAGCCACTAGCCATATGAGGGTATTAAGTACTTAAATGTGTCTAGGACAACTGAAGCAATGAATTTACTTTATTTCTTTGTAAGTTCAAGTTAAGCAGCCACATGTAATGACGGGCTACCAAAATGTATCATTCCAGATACCAGGGAAACAGTTAAAAGCAAAGATCCTCAATCTTGCCCAGTTTACATTTTGGGATGAAGACAGAGGTGAGAGGAAAAGAGAAAGACAGTAAATAAGAGACATAATACATAAGTGGATTATATAGCATGTGATACACTACAGAAAATTAAAAAGTACAGCACAGTCAATAGAGGCTAGTTTGCATTTTGAAATAGAGTGGTCACACCAATCATAAAACTTTCTCATCCTTTGGTTAGGATAATTTGGTCCAATTCAATTCCTACTCCAATTTCTCTCCTTCTCTCTTCCCTTTCCTCTTGTGAGTTCAGCTCCTCCAAGATGGGGCAGGAAGGGGACAGGAAAGTCAGGCTTGCCTTTTGCACTGGCCTCGCTCTGGGTCCATCTGATGCTGGTGGTCTCTGCCCAGATGAGGCTCTTCAGAGACTATGCTGTGGGGTTCTCTAGGGCAGAGTGTACAGGTTTTCCCTGGCTCCCTCCTCTCAGACAAGGGCAGTGGCTTCTGCTGCGGTTAGCCTACCCCCAAATCCCTCTTCAGGCAATAGATCATCTCCTTTGGCTCCTTGGGCAGCCCCCGGGCTCCTCCCTTCCTGTCACGTGGGGCCATGGGACTGGCTGAGAGCCCTGATGTCCTTCACCAGACCACTAGACCTTCAAACCAGCAGGGTAAGCCTTTCCACCTTCAGAAATCTCTGACAAACAGGCATCAGTCCTTAGGTCCATGAGACCTCTGCACTCTGGCTTCCCCCAATACACACACCAAGCCCTCCCAAGACCCCCTTATCGTGCTTGACTCTGCTTGGACAGTTAACTGCACCATGGAGGACATGGACTTGGCAGCTCACAGTCTGCCAGCTGGGAAGAGAGCCAAACATATTCCTCTCAATGTAAAAAAAGTATATTATTGAAGTGTAGTTGACATACAATGTTATATTAGTTCTAGGCACACAACATAGAGGTTTGACAATGCTGTGCATCACACAACACTCGTGATGGTAAGTGTGGTCACCATCTGTCACCATACGTTATCACCACCTTAATGACTATAGTTCCTGTGCTGTACTTTTCATCTCCATGACTTATTTATTTTATGAAACTGGAAGGTTTTTTTTTTTTAAGATTTTTATTTATTTATTTGATAGAGATCACAAATAGGCAGAGAGGCAGGCAGGGAGAGAGAGAGGGGAGGAAGCAGGCTCTCTGCTGAGCAGAGAGCCCGATGCAGGGCTCTATCCCAGGACCCTGGGATCATGACCTGAGCTGAAGGCAGAGGCTTTAACCCACTGAACCACGCAGGCGCCCCAAAACTGGAAGTTTTTAACCTCCCAGTCCCCTTCACCTATTTCTCTCACCTCCCCCCACCCTCACCTCTTCAATCTTTTGGTGGCCTAAATGATTTTGTGAATGGGGGGGATAGGCATCTCAACAAGAGCCCGGCACTCTCCCTGACCCTCACAGTTCGCCTATGTCTAATGACAATCATGTCCCTGCCACCTAGTCAGTTTCTCTCCCACTGCAGACCTTGACGGTGGAGCCTGGACGAGGAGGGCTGGGCTGATGGATGAGAAGGCAGCAGGTTGTGCTGCCTCTGTTTAACCCTACAAGGAGGTGTGGTTATCCACTCGCGGCAGCTCTTTCTGGAATGTATGGGACTTACCGCCTCTTTCCTTTGAGTCTTAGCACCAGTTTAGGATGAGAGGAATCAACCTTCTCTTACGCTTTCTGGTATTAAATCATAATGGTAATTGTTAACAGCGGCATCTGGGTGACTCAGTCGATTAAGGGTCCGACTCTTGGTCTCAGCTCAGGTCTTGATCTGAGGGTTGTGAGTTCAAGCCCTGTGTTGGCCTCCATGCTAGGTGTGGAGCCTACTTTGTTTATTTTTTTTTTAAGATTTTTATTTATTTATTTGACAGAAAGAGACACAGTGAGATGGGAACACAAGCAGGGAGAGCGGGAGAGAGAGAAGCAGGCTTCCAGCTGAGCAGAGAGCCCGAGGTGGGGCTCGATCCCAGGACCCTGGGATCAGGACCTGAGCAGAAGGCAGATGCTTAACAACTGAGCCACCCAGGCACCCCTGGAGCCTACGTTTAAAAACAGCTTAAGGGGCGCCTGGGTGGCTCAGTGGGTTAAGCCGCTGCCTTCGGCTCAGGTCATGATCTCAGGGTCCTGGGATCGAGTCCCACATCAGGCTCTCTGCTCAGCAAGAAGCCTGCTTCCCTCTCTCTCTCTCTCTGCCTGTCTCTCCGTCTACTTGTGATCTCTCTCTGTCAAATAAATAAATTAAAAATCTTTAAAAAAAAACAGCTTAAAAAGATAAAAACAAGTGCAATTTTTAACCATATATTAAATGATTCATCTATGTAACATCCCTAAATATAAAAACTTCCTTTTTTGGTTGTGTTGTTTGGTTCACTAAAAGGGATCCTTCCCAGGAGGATAGACTTCAAATCTTCCATTGACCACAGTGACCAAAATATATATGAGAAGAAGAAAGATCTAAGAACTGTAGGGTTGAGGTAGTCTAGTATCATTGTTGCCAAGACAACTGTTTTGTAGTGACCAAAGGAGGAACTGTTCCTCCTGATATTATGGAGAAGCTATACATTAAGTTCTCCCTCCCTCAAATGGCAATTGTTCAAGCTGAATTAAGTGCTTATTGACTCTGAAAATTTGAAGGGATATATCTGACTGGTGTCAGATGTGAACATAAGAGATGAAAAGAACCTAAACAAGAAAATTTATTCATATGTTTCTGATAAGTTTGCACTTCTAAGAAAATAGGACCAATTGTAAGTAGATTTTGCAGCTTCTAATGATCACAAAAGAAAAAAGAAGGCAAAGAGAATGGGCCTTTAGAGTTCTTATTAAAAAATATTTATAAAATGCTTGTAATGCTTACTATGATTATTCTGATAAGTGTAAAAGATCTTCAAAGTTGGTAATGTTTTGATCTGTTTTATCGTTGGACAGATTATTGTTCATTCTGGCTCTGAAGCCTTATTTTATAACCATTTTCAAAGATGGTTTTGATGTTGCATCTAAATGAAAACATCTTTGAAAAAAGGGGATGTGGCTTTAAGAGTTAGTAATGGAATACTTTCGTATCTAAAGCATGTTAGCTTTTAGAAAAGTATCCATTGCAAATAGGCCTAGAAGACCATAGACACCTACAACGTTCATGCTGGTGAATTATAAGATGATGATGTAATCCAACAAATTGATTGCAATGATTCATTTTTTTAAAATATTTTATTTATTTGAGAGAGAGAGTATACAAGCAGGGGGAAGGGGCAGAGGGAGAGGGAGAGGGAGCTGAGCAGGGAGCCCGACATGGGGCTCAATCCCAGGACCCCACAATCAGGACCTGAGCCAAAGGCAGATGCTTTACCAACCGAGCCATCCAATCGCCCTCAATGATTCATTCTTTTTTTTAAAGATTTTATTTATTTGACAGAGATCACAAGTGGGCAGAGAGGCAAGCAGAGAGAGGAGGAAGCAGGCTCCCTGCAGAGCAGAGAGCCCAATGTGGGACTCGATCCCAGGACCCCGAGACCATGACCCGAGCCGAAGGCAGAGGCTCAACCCACTGAACCACCCAGGCGCCTCCAATGATTCATTTTTTTAAAAAGAGTTTATTTATTTATTTTAGAGAGCGTGTGCAACCACGACAGTGGGCGGCGGGTCAGAGGGGGAGGAAGAGAGTCTCAGACAGTTGTGGGAGAGAAGACCACAAGTACCTACAAAGTCCATACTGATAAATTCTAAGACAATGGTGCAATCCAACAAATTTATTGCAATGACTCATTCTTTTTTAAGGTTTTATTTACTTATTTATTTATTTGAAAGAGAGAGAGAGCATGTGTGCACCATAGTGGTGGGGGATGGGGGCGGGTGGGTGAGGGGCAGTAGGTGAGGGAAAGAACCTCAAGCAGACTCCGTACTGAGCACAGAGCCTGAAGTAGGGCTCCACCTCATGATCCTGAGATCATGACCTGAGCTGAAGTTAAGAGCTGGACACTTAGCTGACTGAGCCGCCCAGGCATCTCTCACAACGATTCCTTTTGACAGCACCTAAAACCCACTGTGTGCAAAGCTGGGGCCAGAGGAGGAATAAGTCAGAGTTCTTGCGCCTCAGCAAGGGACACAGAGTAGATTCTACTATAGGGGCCCTGAGGGCTCAGCGGGTGGCTCCTCCCACCCATCTAGCCGAATTTTCCAGTGCTCTCAGCTTTATACCCCCACCTCCCCTGCACAGAGCCAGACTTCTATGGTTCCCCAAATGAGTTGTACCTTTGTACATGCAGTCTTCTCTGTAAAAAAAAAAAAAAAAAAAAAAAAGTCCAATTAGAATCATTTGCCAACACCCACCCCCACCCCCGCCCCAGCAAACCCAGACTTAATTACACTTTCAGTGTATCCCAGGAATGTGATGTTTTAATAGTGAATATGAAATTTCCTGATCAGCCCTAGTGAGGTTATCTCCATGATACATCCTGCCATTCTCTTTCCCCATAAAGAAGCTGACCTGGCCTGAAACAATCCTTTCTTTTCTTTTGCAAATAACTTCTAGCTCCATCCTCCTTCCTCTGAAAACCATCCATTTTGCACAGCTCCTTTCAGCTTCCCTCTACTTGCTGGATGGGATGCTGCCCGATTCATGAATTACTTAATAAAACCAATTAGGTCTTCAAATTCACTTGGCTGAATTTTGTTTTGAAACACCCCTGATGGGAATGCTCAGTGTGTTTCCAGCGGACATGTGTCATGTTTTCTGCCTGCTTGGCATTGTCTCACAGCCCTGCCTACATTTGGGGAGTTCTACCAAGGGAACTTGTCTTTTAAGACAAGCCAGAAATTTCACGTTTGCAGCCCCCTTTGCAGATCAGAGTACAGGCGCCTGACACACGCTCCTTCCATCAGCTGCCTCTGTGTGATTTATTGATTTGGAAATGAGCAATGCAAGGCAGTGGCCATGGTGCGGCAGTGACTTCTCTGGCCAGGCTGGTAACGAAGGTGCCCGGCTGGGAAGAGCAGCAGTTAGGATGCAGAGGCCCTGGTACGAAAGCGACAGTAGTACAGACTATGACATCTAGAAGCTCTGAAGGAGTTGCAGCATGGTTTCCATGGCTCAGCAGTTCTGCAGTGGGCTTGGAGACCCTTGCAAGAAGTTCTTTGGGGAGCTCCGTCGGCTCATTCAGCAAACGTGGAAGTCACCCAGCATCCTTGTAATCTTTCGCTTTTGTGCTCCAGAGTTGGCTTCTGTTGATTGCAAGTAAGAGTTCTGAGTGATACATCAACAGGCTTTCCTCCCTTAAGAAAGGGCCACTTGTCTTTCAAAACCCACCCCCGTATGGGGGTCCCCTGGGGACTTCCCCTACAACTCACTTTTCTGTCCCCTATTCGTTCCCTTCTCTGGGATGCCACACTACCCGCCCCCCTGCTGCGGCAAGCCCTCACCAAATTTTAATTATTTGTTTCTTCCTCCTTTACCTGGACTGAAGTTTCTCTGAGGCTAGCCATTGTGTCTTTCATTTCTGTATTTTCAGCACTCAGCACAGGCTGGTGCAGAGCCCATCAGTGGTCAATGAAAGTTCCTTATTGATAGGAAGCAATGAACGGACGTGTTTGGGAGAACAACAGATCGTGAAAGGGCTTTTGAGGCGCCTGTGTCTAATACAGGCCTTGGTAAATAGCAGGGGGATTTCGACAGGCAGAAATGGTTGGGACTGTCCCGTTGCCGTCCATATTGACATGCAGTCTGCTTTTCCTGTGCTAGCGTGTGCTTTGAACAATCCGTCTATGACCATTAACTCTCAGAGTTGATGAAGTGCTTTCATTCCAACACATAAGCATTTGTCCCAAATAGAACTTTCGCTTGCGGACACTTCAGTCACTCCTCACTTGTAGCCGATTTCCCGACGACCCACGACTGTTAAGCGTGTCGGGCTTCTTGCTGTTTCAGTCCATGTTTGGAGGCCATGGCTCCTCTGCTCCTCGTTACCGCGTCCGGCCGCGGGAGTTTTCTGTTTTGATTCATCAGGCAGTTCTTTCAGCAATGGCTTCTGAGCCTTTACTAGGTATGTCCGCCGGTTGTGAGGGACTGGTGGCTGAAGGAAGCAGTCTCGGTATGGTTGGGAAGTCTCGCGTAAGCTAGTAATTTTAGCACGGACTGCGTTTCTGCTGTCCGTGCAAGAAACCTGGAAGGAGAGCCTGGAAGGCTTTCCATCTTCCGCGGCTTGGAAATTCTGCTCAACTAACCAGCCGCCGCCCCATCATGTGTCTGCCCGAGCCTGCAGGCCGGACTGAGCACAGCCCCTTGAGTTCCAGATGTCAGAGGAATAGCCCTTTCTTTTCATTTCTGGGATGAGCTCTCTGTGCTTGTTTGTTGCTGAAATGCTCCAGCTTTAAAATGTAGACGTTAAGGTGAAACCCTCTTTAGTTTTAAGCATACGCTGCCTGCGGCTAGAGCTCGGGGATGGACTCACTGCAGAGTTCTGTGTGGGGGTGGGGCACCCTGGGCTTCCCTTGTCTTCTCTGGGGTTCCGTTCCCAGCAGTCTGGATGAACCTCGGTCAGAGAAGTCTGGTTTTGTCCCTTCTGGGTCTCAGAGGCAAGGAATTCATCATCACACTTTTCCTCTGTGTTCCCTCTATCTGTTTTGAAAGTGTAAAATAAAATCTGAATTAGGTGGGGGCGGGCAGTGAGGACAGGGGTTCAGAGGTCAGCAAGAAGGGCCTTTGGTGGTTGGAGTTATTTGAGTTGTAAGCCTATGTGTTCCCAGTTTTAAGTGTCTACTTCATAGGATGTTGTGAGTACGAAATGGGAAAGTGCACAATGCTTGGTAATAAGCACTCCATAAATGGAATTTGTCTAGTAACTATTTTAGACAGTAAGAGCTCCACTCAAATGAATCCCCTTCTCTGAAGACTCTCCTGACCACACAACTGGGATGCATTTGCTCTTTGAGCTGCCATAACACATTGCCTGCGTGTCTTTCATGAAGTTGTCATGCAATCTGCTTTTTAAAAATGATTATATCCTTAAGAATCTTACCCTATGCTTAATATGCTATGGGGGACATTCCTGATTACCTAACAAAACCCTGCTTTCCCCCTGAGCCCCCTCCAGGTCTGCAGTGGTGATGTCTCAGGAAAGGTAGGCATTTCCTACAGTCCCAAGGGGGTAAGTCATCATTGGTCAAAACCAGGGGTCAGCAAATCACAACCTGCTAGCCAGGTCTGGCTTGCCATTTTTCTCTTTTCTTTTCTTCTCTTTTTTCTTTCCCTTTTCTTCCCTTCCCCTTCCTTCCTTCCTTTTCTTTCTTTCAAAAGAATTTTTTATTCGTTTCTTTGAGAGAGAGAGAGAGAGTGCAAGCGTGCACAAGTGGCAGGGAGTGGCAGAGGGAGAGGGATCCCAGGACTCTGGGATCATGACCTGAGCTGAAGGCAGATGCTTAACCAGCTGAGCCACCCAAGCACCCCATGGCCTGCCATTTCTTTTTGTAGGGTCATGAGCCATACAAAAAAAAAAAAAAAAAATTTTAACAGTTTTAAAAGTCTGAAAAAATAAAATTTAAATAATATTTTGTAACAGGTAAAAATTATATGAAATTCAAATTTCAATGCTCATAGATAAAAGTTTTCTTGGAACACAATCATACTTATCTCTTTACCATGTCTATGGCTCCTTTTGTTTAGAACAGCAGAGCTGAGTAGGTGTGACAAAGATTGTATGCCCTGCAAAATATTTACTAAAATATTTACTAGCTGGTTAGTCCTTTTCAGAAGTTTGCTGACCCCCTATTCTAAACCAAATATGATAACTCCATTCTTTTCCCAGTGTTTATGTTGGGGCAAGCATGAGACTCAAGTTCTGGGCTAGTGGAATACAAGGGGAAGCTTGCCAGGGGACTTCTGGGAAATATTTTTGTGTGTGTGATAAAAAAGATATGGAGAATTCTTCCTTCCTGGCCTTAGATGTTATATGTGAGGATGTGATAGAGCTGTGGCAGCCACTTTGTGATCATGAGGGAAAAGTCAAGAGAATCATAGAGAAGTTGACCCAGATACTTTTGGGCTGTTGAATTAACCAATCCTGGAAATTCCTATTTCTAGATTTCTTTTTATATTCAAAATAAATATATTAAGAGTTGTGCATCCTGTTATTTGCAGCCAAACAACCCTAAAGTATATGATTTAAGAAAATGATTTAAAAAATTATGTCATAGTATTTCCTTTTATTGATGATCCATTAATTTTATCCATTTGCGGGCATTTCTCCTAAGTCTTTGCTACTATAAATGATGTCTTTAAAAATATATGTATATTACAAATTCAAATCTAAGGCTTATAAAATATGCAGCTCAGCCCATTTTTTTTTCTTGCTCGTGCCATTACAAAATTGTCAAAGAAAAGACAAAAGAAAATGACCCCCTTTATTTTTATTTTTTTTTTAAGATTTTATTTACTTAATTGACAGAGAGAGAGACAGCTTGAGAGGGAATACAAGCAGGGGAAAGGGCAGAGGGAGAAGCAGGCCTCCTGCCCAGCAGGGAGCCTGATGTGGGGCTCAATCCCAGGACCCTGGGATCTTGACCCTAGCCAAAGGCATATGCTTTTTTTTTTTTTTTTTTTTTAGATTTTTATTTATTTGACAGAGATCACAAGTAGGCAGAGAGGCAGGCATAGCGAGAGGGAGAAGCAGGCGCCCCGCTGAGCAGAGAGCCTGATGCAGGGCTCAATTCAAGGCTTGATTCCAGGACCCTGGGGCCATCACCTGAGCGGAAGGCAGAGGCTTTAACCCACTGAGACACCCAGGCGCCCCCCAAAGGCAGATGTTTAACGACTAAGCCAACCAGGTGCCCCAAACAATGCCCCTTTAAAACACTGTCTTAACAACTCTTTAATGGGATACAAAATACTCCTTTATTCCACACTGGTGACAGAAATCCAAATCCATGCTTATTTCAAATACAAACTCTACCTCATTCCAAAAAAGATTTGAGAGAGTTTCCAATTAAGGTTACATCAACAGTCAACAATATTCAATGGGAGTTGTGTGATCAAAGCATTTTTTTCTTCTTTCTCATTAATTAAGAGTATTGAATCAGAGATGATTTAAGTTTTTGAATTATTTACAACTCCAATTAACACTTTGTTAAGACACATCCACATGGTATTAGGGCCAAAATGCTCCAAGTGATGAAATTATATCCCCATTTTTGTATCATTAACTAGTGCATTGTGAAATACTGTTGAAGTAGCAAAGTCTCACTTTTTCATGTTAGCCACTCTGTCCCCCCACCTTTGACCTACGTCATATCTGCCCCTTCATCACATAGTCGGCTGTACTAATGTCCCTGGATTGCGTAGTCCCAAGTGTAGCAAACAACTTCCTGGAGCACAGGGGTCAGTGCATTAACTCACTTGCTGTTTGGAACCCAGATCTGAAATGCCATTGGGTTAACTTACCTATACTGACGGCAGTAATGCAGGACTCTGTAAAGTCCTGTTCTCCAGGCCATCAAATGCCTGGGGAATTACCCTTAGAACAAAGTTTGAGTGGACACCAAGAAGGTGATTTTCCAATTAGTTCTCTGAGCTTCTGTGAGATGTTAAGCTTTTCAACATCTTATATTTCTCTATTCCTAATGCAACAATAACAGAAAGAGCCACTCCTGTGAGGGAGTTTAAGGTGCCAAGGTGAATTTATAAAATGTGAAGGGAGGTCTATTTCAGGAGAAAGAACTGGTTCCTGCAACTCTCTTGCTTTTAAAAGGAAGCTTCTGGGAAGTTAGGGCCATGAACTTCAGTCTTGAACAGAACTCTGCGGAGTTCCAGCTCTTTCCTCAGTACTTATATAACTTTGGGCAAGTGACTTGGCCTCTGAGTCTCCCATCCTTCACCAACATCATTGGTGCCAGGTAGGGTGTGAAGCACCAGGATACAGCAAGGAAAACAACAGGACAGAGGCAAATGGATTACGGTTTTTGCAAAAAAGGTAACTTTGCTAATTGGACGTTAAAAATTTGCACAAGTGTTTCCTGGTTATTTGTGAGTTTACACATAAACTGAGGCTAAGGTTGTTGAGGAAATGTGAGGGAAAAAAGAAATGTAGCAGGAGTGGTGAGAGTCTGGAGCAGCTTTTGTGAGAGTAGGAGAAGGGCCTCAAGGAAGACAACACAAAGAACAAGGTTGGCTGGCCTCCCGGTGAGGACGCAATAGTGACCTGGAGTAGTGTCTGCCCTCGCGATGGTGGTGGATGGCCCCAGCTGGCTCCCGGAGCAGCAGTGGCCCACGTGGTGGATTGCCCCAGCAGGATCATGGAGTTCAGAGGCTGTGATGCAGTTGCATGAAGGCTGGAGTTTGAAAAGGTTAAATGGCTCACTAAAGGTCACCCAGATTTTTACACAAGCATCCTGGCTCCAACTCCTGTGCTCTTTCTAATCTGTACCCGCAGACTGGATATGTCCTTAATGAGGTTTCCTTTGAGTCTCAAGTTTCTAGCTTGCTAAAGCCACTGGACCAGGGGATACTGAAAGTCCTTGAGTCCTCTAGAATGTTGTAATGGTAGGTTCTGCTCCTGAGTCTGCTTCCCACCAGTTAGGTCACAAGTCACCTTGGGCAAGTATTTCAAACTCCCTGGCTTGTTTCTGTAATTGAGTTTCAGAAACTTGACTTCTAAAGTGCTGATTTTGGGAACCTGGGTGGCTCAGTGGGTTAAGGCTCTGCCTTTGTCCCCGGTCATGTTCTCGGATCCTGGGATAGAGTCCCACATCGGGCTCTCTGCTCAGCAGGGAGCCTGCTTCCCCGCCCCCCCACCTGCCTCTCTGCCTACTTGTGATCTCTCTCCCTGTGTCAAATAAATAAATAAAATCTTTAAAAAAAATAAAGTGCTGATTTTGTGAAAAGTCAGTTTGTGCTGTTTTTATGAGTGCCCCCATTTACCAGGAGCTCTGATGCCTTCACAGCGCCTCCTACCTCTGGAAAGTCTGTTCAGTTGTACGTTCAAGTTAAGCGCTTGCACTAACACAAGTCACGGGGGATATTTAAGTCTCCCCTCCCCCCATCACTTAAGTGATATTGTCAGTCATCCCACACTGCAATCAAACGGCAAAAACAAATTGTTTTTTTTTTTTTAAGATTTTATTTATTTATTTGACAGAGAGAGATCACAAGCAGGCAGAGAGGCAGGCAGAGAGAGAGGAGGAAGCAGGCTCCCTGCTGAGCAGAGAGCCCGATGCGGGTCTCAATCCTAGGACCCTGAGATCATGACCTGAGCCGAAGGCAGCGGCTTAACCCACTGAGCCACCCAGGCAAAGACAAATTGTAAAAGGAAATTGTAAAAGGAAAAGATAGCACAGTTTAAGGAAAAAAATCCAGTATAGAAAATGAAAATAAGTGCATGAAGACTGAGCCAAAGAAATCCGAAGGCCACGACTGAGTTATATGGAGCAGGTAGCTGTCAGTAACAGACTAAGAGCTTTCCAGTTGAATAGGTGTTAGCTCTCTGTCTTAGCGAACTGGAGAAAATTCCTTTACTGCCCGTATACAAGATTCTTTGAGTAGTGCTTTTAATAAAATGCCAGAGAGCCACAGAAGTAGCCTATTAACTCATTAGGAACTGAAAGATCAGAGAAGCCCGATTTAGAGCCAGTTTTCATCGGTGGGTGGGACCTTCTCCAATGTCATAGGCAAGGATGGATTTCCTTGTGGTAGGCAGAATAAGGAACGTTTGTTTTGTGTGTGTGTGTGTGTTTTTTTCCTGGCAATAAGTGAATATATTTTTCATCACCACGTCTCCCGTACTTCTGTTGTCAAATATAAAATAGATGCCTTGAGTCCCAGCAGGGTTCACCAGCCCAAAGACTTCAGCGGGTCCTCCCAACAGCCCCAACCCCCGCCCTGAGTTCCAGCTGGGGTCGAGCCTCTCAGGAGTCCTCCGGGAACCTGGAGGAAGGGAAACAACCTGGGGGGCCCGGGCTCCCTGTCCTCCAGGTCCTCCAGCACGAGGGCGCGCGGGCCGGGGGTCCCGTGGCCTGCGCGGGGCCGAGCGCGCCGCCTCAGCCGTGGACTTCCGCTTCCCCCGCGCCGGCCCCGCGCTGCCCACCCCCAGCCGCAGGGGTGCTCCGGGCCCCCGGGCCGCCGCCCTTTGCACTCCCCCGCGGGAGGGCGGGGCGGAGGGCCGGCGGGCGGCAGACGTGGGTGTTAAGCGGCCGCCCCGGCGGCGGAGGCAGAGCCGAGAGCCGGCGGCGGAGCTCGAGCAGAACGCGCGGACAACTGGCGCGGCGGTGAGCGCAGCCCCACAACCGCCGCTCCGGGGACGGCGGGAGGGAGCGGGGCGCGAGCGGGCCTACGCGGCCGGGCGGCGCGACCTTCCCGGGTAGCCGGCGGGCTTCTGGGGTCCGCGGCCCGCGCGCTATCTACGCGCCCAGGTCGTTACGGGCGTCGTGGCCGGGGCTCGCCGGAGACTCCGGGGCTCCGCGGCCTCCTTTCCGTAGAGTCACCTGCCGGGAAGGGTGTCCTCTTTGCCCCTGCCGAGTGTCATCAGGCCTCTGGGCACCGCGCCGCCCGGGCCGGGCCCGAGCGGGGGCGGTTATGAATGGGAGACTCTTGCAGGTTGTTGGGCTGGAGAACGAGGACGTGAAAGCCAGGACGAGAAAGTTGGAAGCAGTCTCCCTCGCGGGCCCTGTGCGGCCCCCCCCGCTCCCCGGGAAACGGAGCCTCGGAGCGCGAGTGCCTGGCCGTCTTGTAAGCGGCCAGATGGGCCGGCATCGCAGCGCCTTGGGTCTGGCTCTAGTCCTGGGCGGGAGGGCGGCCGGGCCGGCTTGAGCCTGTGCTGCAGTCTTCTCGCCCTTGGTGTTACCTGGTGAGCAGGAGGCCTCAGAGCGTTCTCCCAGGAGAGAAACTCATTTCCCCTGGGAGCAGAAGGCTGTGTGGCTGGCGATGTTGTTTGTCTCTCCTGGAGTCGGACCCACGTGTACTTGCAGGAGAGGTAAAGGGGCGCTAAAAGGATTCAGCTTTTTAACTGGCTCAAGACTGAGTTTTAACTTTGCTGACCACTTTTGCCTCCCCCAAGCCGAATGTATTTTTCAAGACTTCTTGAAGCCGCTTTCTTAAACCACACAATAATTTGAGTCAGTTGCTGAGTTAATCTGTTAGTTCCCATCACTGTTTGTTTAGTATTTTAGTAATTCTATGAGTCGTTACTTGTGGGATTTGATACATTTAAGTTTGGCTTACCGGAAGGGGTTAAATTCACAGCGATGACACATAGTAGGATCTATTCCTTTCTTATAAACTAAGAAAGAAATGTTGGCACCCCAAGAATTCAACCGATGGAGAAGCCACATGAGTTGGGCCCTGTGTGACTCTCCCCTCTTGCCTCCATTTTTCCCTTTAAAATGCAGGGTTCGGTGCTTGTTTTTTGCTTTTCTTTTTGGTCAGGCTGGAATACTCTGGAATTAAGTATTGCTCGGTAGGCACAGACCCAAAGGCAAGACTTGGAAAAGACTTGGAAAAGCTCTTGCTTTCTGGCCTCAGTTTTCCATCTGGAAAAGGAAAAGATTGCATTAGGACCCTCATAGCCTTCTCTAGGTACAGGATGGCCACAACCTCGTCAACTGTAGTTATTGATACTGCCTCTCCTGTCCTATCAATAACATAAAATCCATGTTTTGTCTGTTTCACTTAGTTGCTTTTTCAAGTCCAGTACTATGCTTTTGTGGTTGCTGGTTTTACTTTTTTTTTCTTTTTTGCAAAGAAAGCAAGATTCTTGGTGTCTGATCATTCACAACAGGCATCAAGTGGTTCAAAAAGACTTCTTAGTGGATAAAATTATTTTCCACTGGCGTTTAGGTCCACATTGGCATTCATTAATAACCCAGCTGTCCCACCACCCTCCAAGAGGTGGCCTGAGTGGGAGCACAAAGGTCTTTAGCGTGATGAATAAAAATTGTTCTTTGTTATTGATGGAAAAGTCACTTACTTAGTTTGAAAACCACACAGAATTGGTTGCTGAATTGGATATCTTGATATTATGTGTTAATGAGCCACCTTTCCTTTTTTTATAAAAATCTGTATTTTTAAAGTCCATTTCTCTGTGATAGTTGATTTTTGTCTAACAGTAGAGGAGGAGACTCTAGTTTTCCCAAACTTTTTAAGCTCTAGCCCAAACATGCTGAAACAAGATCACTAGGAGAGAGGCCGGGTTATCTGAATATTTTACCGGTGCCCCATTGATTCTTATCAAACAAATTTAGGACACAGTGTTGCTTCTCAAAATGTGATTGGTGGCCGTCATCATCAGCCTCATCTGGGAGTTAGTAATGACTGGCAAGGTTTCTGGTCCCACCTGAGGCCTAGCACATCAGAATCTGTATTTTAACAAGGTCCCCAGGTGTTCTGTGTCCACGGTTATGGTTGAGAAGGTCTGGAGAGGCCTTTGATGACCATTACTAATGCTTGGTGCTGTGCTCTGTAGTTCTAAGAACAGCTGTCCCATGTGGCTATTTGTGATTGCCTTTACATTATGATAATAATTCTATTATTCACCTTTGATATGGGGGGACCTCCAGCTTAAGGGGCCGAGGGCTCATCCTGCTGGTGGAAGATCAGGAATTGAGACCCACGCATATATCACTTAGCAGAACGCCTAAGCCATTACTTTCCAGACCTACTGATTTGTGACCTCCTAAGAGGGACTCAGCTCAGGCTGCTGTCTGAATTTAGAACTGAGTTTAGTTGCCTGACAGTTCCACTTAGGCCTCTGAAAAACTAGTTTGATATGGCTTGGGTGTCTGTGGTATATGGCATTCACTTGTAAGATTTTCAGAAGGGTTGGTTGAAATGCTCCCTATGAGTGGCTATAGCTCTGATAACTCACGGAAGGGTTTTGACTTGAGTTTTTCATGGGGAGATGGTGGGCGAGTAGAAGGCAGGCCAATTGCTAAGCTGCACTGATACCTTGACTGCCTTTCTCTTTCTTTCTTTTTTTTTTTTTTTTTGCAAAAGGGAGAACTGATCTCCCAGCTCCCAGAGGTTGAGGTCCCAGTAACCAGGCAGCAGTTCTAGAGAAAGGCTGCAGAGGCTTCACTGATGGTGAGCTCTGGTCTCCTTTCAGGGATATGAGACACCCGTCATAAGCTCCGGAGAGTTGCCTTCCACAGAGACCAGCAGAGGAGTGGGCCAACATGAAGTCCAGTCCTGCCATCCAAGCTGCCATTGACCTCACAGCGGGGGCTGCAGGTAATTCCAGGGGAGACCCATCCTCTAGTCTTCGAGTACCTGCTACAAGTGAGATCCAATGAAGGGGTGGTGAAAATATTACTTTTGTCAGTCCCAGAAGCAACATGCTTTCTCCTTGGAGGGAGTCCATGTAATGGAGGGAATCCATATAATCGAAGTGTAATATCGTCTTCTAAGAACGGCAGAAGGTAGAGCAGTTCCCTTACAATAAAACTTTGAGTCAGGGTGCAGGGTGGGAATGTCCTCAGTTCACAGCTGGAAAACCTCACAGCTCAGAGTTGAAGTCCTTTGTCCATTGTCACACAGCTGGGATATGCAGGTGACGTGGGATTTCACTCCCAGCCTGACAGTCTTCAGAGCCCTTGTAGTCCAGAATCCTACTATGCCGTCTGTCCAGGGGAAGTCCCACTTACTGTCCTTATTGCTGCCAAGGGAAGAAAGGAGGACACTCTTTAGAAATGTCTTTGGTAACTGAGGCTGATTTTTGATGGTTTCTAAAGCCCTAAAAAGAAAAGAGAGGCCCTAGCATTTGCCAGGGAAGGATGGGCTGGGCAGGGGCTGAGCCCCAGGGCAGACTGTGGCCTCAAAAGGCACAGGTAAATACTCCTGGACAGTGCTTAGGCCACTCTTTAGAAATACCACCTTTACTCAGCCTGAGGTCATCTAACCAGAAGTGTGTGCGTGGTGACTTGGTTCTCTAGGTTCCTGTGTTATTTTAGCGCCAGAGGAGTGCTGGAATGCTCCTATTTCCCAGATGAAAACCCTGGTTTACCCTTGCCCCTTACACCGATTCCCTTTAAAAAAAAAAAAAAATTATTTTTTTATTAACATATAATGCATTATCAGCTCCAGGGGTACAGGTCTGTGAATCGCCAGGTTCTTACACTGACTCTTGTAAGGGCCTCAGCTCCTGGGAGTGGAGAGGCCAGAGGGGTGAGTTGCCTGTTGTCCTCTTATCCAGGACATCTGGATAAGATGACCCCTCCCGGGTCAACAGATCAGGTGCAGCCACAGGGCCACCCTCATCATCCCATCATTCCCTTAACTCTGAAAAAGAAGTTACAGTTTAGAGAACAAAGTATTTTCTCCTGAACCAAAGGTCGATGGAGGTAGGCTAATTGAGAAAGGCTATAGACAGTGCATTACAGACTGATAAAGAAATACAGGCACTAGTTCCCAATTTAGAGACCACAGGAGTGTCCTGGCCCAGGAGGAGGGGAAACTAAGGGTGGCCTAGGTATCCACTGGCTTCTTGCCTGCTGAAGGCCTTGGGTCAGTCCCATACCAGCTGCAGCTGGTAACCCATGGTCCAACCAATGGCCCCCATGCACCACTCCCCACCCCCATGTCAACCCCCAGGCCACATTGGGATGACCCTGACCATTGGGACGGTGGACCCATTTGCCTGCCTCTGGCACCCTCTTAAGGGTCCTGCGAATGCTCTGGGCTCAGTTTTTGTCTCTACCATAGGGTGGTATTTAACCACAGGAGAGATTCTCAGCTTTTGGAATTAAATGTCTGTCAGTCAGTCTGCCACAGACATAGAATCTGTTGTGATAGAATTTTCTTTTTCCTGGAAAGGCATTTCTGTGTGGACAGGTATTTGGGTGCGACTTATGTGCACCCATATATGTGTATTGTTGGGAGTCTGGTGTGTAAGGCATTTGGGGGCATGCTTTTTTAAAATATTACCATGTTTTGGGCCCGTCTACATATGGCCTTTAATTCTCCTGATAACTAGTTGGGATTTCTTCCTGCCCTGGTCTCAGAGGGTCACCCCTCACTGATGTAGCATGGCCCCGCAGCATCTGACTTTGGGGGACAACAGGCTCCTTGGCAGGGGTCCGTGCCAGGTGGACCTGGCAGGTGAGGGGTGAGAGGTGAGCGACTCCTTGGCTGGCAGGGGAGGCTTGTGTTAGTGACCTGAGAACTTCTACTGGGAGGTGCATGGCGTGCAAACAGGAAGCCATAGCCCCACTTCGGGTGGGTGGCAGTCTCCCAGTGTGGAGCTAGGAGGGCCTGCAGAGACCTTTGGCTCTGATGCTCACTGTATAGTATAAAGGACACCCTGAGAGGCCGAGTGCGTTTGCCCATGATTGTGCAGCTAGATGGTGTCCAGACAGGGCTAGGACGTTGGTTCCTTGGTTCCTTGACTGGTGCTGTTGTTGTCTTTGTTTTAAAACTCCATAATGGGCAACAGCCCTCCTGGGGGTGGAGGTTAATCTCAAGCCTCTGCTGCCAGCTGTCTGGACTGGGACATTGGGCCATCGTGGACTGAGGTGATCTCGGTGTAGTATACACATGTTCTTTTCCATGTCCCTCCTTTTCTTTGAAATCGACCTCCCCCATCCAGCAGGTTTTTGGTCCAGTTCATCTGCTATAAAATGCTGGGAAGCTGGCACTGCCTGTCTGCTAGTGTAGGAGAAATTCCAGAAATCCCATAGCAGCTAGGATGGGGGAGGATTTGAAGAAGATAGGTCATTGTATAATGTTGAAATGAGGCAGTGTGGAGCTCAAAAGTTAAATTCCTTCATGAGGAACCTTGGCCTCCCTTTAAAATAAGGTAGGTTTTTTTTCTCTTTCTTTCTTTCTTTCTTTTTTTTTTTTAAATACAGTAGTTTTTTGACAACTATAACCCGCTCCCTGCTTTGACTTTGTTGCTGTATGCCTTAACTAGCCTAGCTTGTCAATGTGACCTAGACCATTGACGTTTATCCTCCCGTGCCAAAATTCATGATTCTCTTGGCCATCTGGATGTCTTCTTTGGAAAAATGTCTATTCAGGTCATCTGCCCATTTTAAAATCAGAATGTTTAGGTATTTGTTGTTGTTGTTGTTGTTGTTTGGTGTTGACTTACAGAAGTTCCTTATATATTTTGAATATTAACCCCTGGTCAGAAGCATCATTTGCAAATATCGTCTCCTGATGCATCCTTTGGAAATATCCCCTCCCATTCATTAGGTTGTTTCTTTGTTTGTTGATGGTTTCATTCACTATGCAGCAGCGTTTTATTTTAGTGTAGTCCCAATAGTTTGCTTTTGTATCCCTCACTTTAGGAGACCTATCTAGAAAAATGTTGCTAGGCCAGTGTCAGAAGTCTTACTGCCTATGTTTTCTTCCGTTTTATGGTTTTATGTTTGTTTTATGTCAGTTTTATGGTTTCAGATCTCACATTTAGGTCTTCAATCCATTTTCAGTCTATTTTTGTGTATGGTGAAAAAAAAGTTTCCTTCTTTTGCATGTAGCTGACCAGTTTTTCCAGTACCATTTATAGAGGAGACTGTCTTTTCCACCATTGCATATGGCTGCTTCTTCTGTTGTGGAGTAGTTGACCCTGTAAGTGTGGGTTTATTTCTGAAACTTTTTATTTATTTATTTTTAAAGCTTTTATTTATTTATTTGACAGAGATCACAAGTAGGCAGAGAGAGAGGGAAGCAGGCTTCTCGCTGAGCAGAGAGCCCGATGCAGGACTTGATCCCAGGACCCTGGGATAATGACCTGAGCCAAAGGCAGAGGCTTAACCCACTGAGCCACCCAGGCGCCCCTGAAACTTTTTTTTTTAAAGATTTTATTGATTTGACAGAGAGAGACCACAAGCAAGGGAGGAGTGGCAGGCAGAGGGAGAGGGAGAAGCAGTTTCCCCACAGAGCAGAGGAAGCCTGATATGGGACTCCATCCCAGGACCCTGGGACCATAATCTGAGCTGAAGGCAATCACCCAACAAACTGAGATACCCAGGTGCCCAGTGTGAGTTTATTTCTGGGCCTCTATCCTGTTCTTTTGATCTATTTCTGTATCTCTTTCTGTGGCAGTACTATACTGTGTTGATTACTACTGCTTTGTAGTGTTTTTTGTTTTGTTTTTTGTTTTGTTTTTTTTGGAAGGAAAAGGTTTAATATAAAGATTCAAGATTCACATCAATATAAATGATAAAGTTACCTTTCTCTTGATAAGAGCTCAACTTTTGCCTTTCTCGTTTTAATGTTTCTTGCCATATTTTTTCCTACGTTTTCCTGTTACTTTCACCCCATCTCTCCCTGTCTACCATCCTATTGACGGATTCCCTCCTCTCCCTAGTAGCTTACACTTGATCTTTAGCAAAAGGCCAAGAGGTGATCCCCAGTAGTTTAGAAACTATACTTGTACATAAGCTACAATGATTAAATTCATTTTAACATACTCTTTAACTTTACCAACATCTAGGTAGTATCCGTAACCTTCTTTTCCTATATTCCCCAAGTGCACTGTTAGCTGTTCATCTTCCTGAGTAGGAATGTGGCATTTTATTTTCCTGTTTTCCTTTTTTGATGTGGGAGAAAGATAATCTACATTGTGTGTATGTGTTTATAGTCACCCTAGATTGCTAAAGTATATCCTCCAGTGATTCTTTCAAAGAGGGTATGCAAGAAACAAACTGTGAATTCTTTAATATCAGAAAATGTCTTTTACCTTCAAAATAAAAGCCACTTTGGCTGGATGTAGGATTCTAGGTTTAAAGGTTTTTCCCTGCAGAAATTTTATGTTACTGCCCAATTTACTTCTAGCATCCAGAGTGTCCAGTAAGTCTGCTGTCAGTCTGATTCTTGTTCCTTTGTAGGTTCACGCTCCTCTTTCTGGAAGACTTTTTATGATTTTTTTTATCCTTGCAATTCCCAGATTTCTAGGAGTCTCTATTCATCAATCTTACTGAGTACTTGGTAAGCACTGACAGTCTCAAGACTTGAATTTTTCTTGGCACCTGGGTGGCTCAGTTGGTTAAGCAACTGCCTTTGGCTCAAGTCATGACCCTGGAGTCCTGGGATCAAGTCCCACATCCAGCTCCCTGCTCAGAGGAGGGTCTGCTTCTCCCTCTGACCCTCTCCCCTCTCATGCACTCTCTCTCTCTCTCATAAATAAATAAAATCTTAAAAAAAAAGACGTGAATCTTTCTTTACCTCTGGGAAGTTTTCTTCAATTATTAATTATTTCCTCTGCTCCATTCCCTTTATTATCTTTTTCTGGAATTCCTGTCAAATGGATATTGGAGCTTCTGGATCTCTCCTCTATCTCTGGATCTTTCTTTATGATCTCTTTGGCCGTTTGCATTGTAACCATAGAACATTCTTCAAGTCGATCTTCTAGATCATTCCTTGTCTCTCCAAGTATGTCTCTTCTGCTATTCAGAGCATCTGTGGAATTCTTTATTTCCAAGACCTCTGGATGATAATTTTTAATATTTCTATTCTCCTCTTTTATCTCTTTGAAGTTATTAATTCACTTGTTCTACAATTTTCTTCTCTTATATTATCTGTTTCTTTAGGTGTTGGCAACTTTGTTTGCGGAGTTTTGTGTCCGTTTTCCTTCAAACTATGGTGATTCCTGATGGAGTACTCAAATTTGTACATAAATGCCTATTCTGCTTACCAGAACTTACCTCTAGTGACTTTGAGGGAGAGGCCAAACACAAGGTTAGACAGACTGTCCCAATTCCTTGATTTATGAGCATATCTGTTTCCTCTTTTTTCTGGGGTTTTTGTTCCATCCAAGGTTTCACCAATTTTCATCTGAGTCCCAAGCCCCATAATTTTAGGCAATTTCTTTAAGTCCATTGGAGGCCTCTCTTTTCTCAGTCTGGAGGGCAAGTCTTTACATGTTCTACTTCAGAGTCCTCTCCTTCGTCCCACGGTAAAACTACTTCCATTTCCTACCCTGAACATTCTTCTTCCTCTGGCTCAGAATCTTCTACTTCTTTAGTTACAGTAATCTCCAAGGTATCTTTGGTCATTTCCTCAACTCCATGCTTCATATTTACCACAGTATGGCATTGGAAGATTGAATCCTTTCCTCATATAATTCCAAAGCCACCTCTTCTCCCTTCTTCCCAGCCTTCAAGCTTCCTGCCTCCCTCCTCTTCTGAGCCGTCTTCCTCTCGAGGGTTTGTTTTTCCTTCCACTCTGAAGAGCCTTCCTCCTGAGTCTCTAAGTTTTTCACCTTCTCTGGCTCAGCAACCTTTACATCTTTAACAAATAGCTCAAGCCATCACCAGTTTCCTCTCCAGTTCCATGCTTTGAGTTTACTAGTTTTATCTACTTTTTCTTGAATTTGTATCTTCCTCCTTTCTTTTTTCATTTTGTGGGAGTGTATCTTTCAGTAATTCTTTCGTAAATGATTTCTGGCTGGTACATTTGATGAGGCTTTACATATCTGAAAAGGTCCTTCACCACCCTTAAGGCTTAAATGCTCATGTAACTGGATGTAGAATTTAAATTCAAAATCACTTTCCCTTAGAATGTTGAAGACATTAACTCCATTGCTTACTAATATTCAGTGTTGCTGATGAAAAGTCTGCTGCCAATGCAAGTCTTGCTCCTTCATCTTCTCTGGAGGTTTGTAGAATATTTGCTTTATTCTTTAAATTGAGAGGGATTTTTTTTTCCCATCTTTGCTTTGACCAGTTCGTCCTCTGCAATGTCTGTTCTCTCCTGTTACTTCTGTAGGATGCTCTGTCTCTGGGTCCATCAACTGTATTGCTTATGGCTTCTTCCCCACTTCCCATGACTTTGTGTTTTTGTGATTCATCATGGGGCAATTCCTTACCTTGGTTTGTCTTGTATGCTTTAGCTTCATCTAATTTGCTAGTTAGTTCTTTTCTTCTAAAAGTCAAATTTTCAATATCCTCAACTATTTTAGAGTGTGCTTCTTCTATTTTCTTAATCCTGTTTTTTATGTGACTATATCTTTTATTTGTTACTACTCCTTTTTGGTACTAGAATTCTTTGGATTTTTCATTCTAAAATTTCCTTCAGGTCATATTTTAAAAAGGATTTTAAGTTATTGACTTGAAAAAGAGAATGAGCACAAGTGTGAGTGCAAACAGTTGGGGGAGAGGCAAGAGGGGCAGAGAGAGAGAGGCAGAAGCAGGCTCTCTGCTGAGCAGGGAGTCCGATGTGGGGTTGGATCCCAGGACCCTGAGGTCATGACCTGAGCTGAAGGCAGATGCTTAACTGAGTCACCCGGGCACCCCTCCTTCAGGTCATTTTTAAGAAATTGTCTTATCTTTTCAACCACTAAGTCCCGGTTTTCCATCAAGCCTTTAAACTTGATCATGGTAACTACTGATGTGTCTCTGCATTTTCAGTCTAATACGTGAGCCATCTTCTGGTCAGTTTCTGTCAACCAAATTCTTTCCCCATGGTGATATTTTCCTATTTCTTTGTGAAAGTCTAGCAATTCCTTCCTCCTTCCTTTCTTTCTCTCAAGATTTTACTTTTAAGTCATCTTTTTACCTAGTGTAGGGCTTGAACTGCTAACCCTGGGATCCAGAGTTGCATGCTCTTCTGACAGCCAACCAGGCATTGCAAGTCTAGCAATTTCTGACTGTACATGAGACATTGCTGATATGTATTCAAAACAGAAGTATTTTATTTTTCTGAAGAGTAATTTTTGTTTTTTTAGACCTGCTAAACTCGCAAACTAAAAAATCTTAAAAATAACTGTATGTATCTATATACATCTATATATACATATCATCCAGTGAGGGTCTTCACCTACAAGGAAGTTTTCTGCAGAGCAGTATTTGGTCTTCAGCACAGCTGTGTCTCAGTGCCTTGACAAGAGATCCAGCCTGAGGGGACACACACACACGCACACGCACACCAAGGTCTTTGTAGTATATCTTTAGAAATCTGGGATTGCAATACCTCCATCTTTGTTGTTCTTTCTCAAGATTGCTTTGGCTACTCAAGAACATTTGTGCTTCCATACAAATTTTAGGATTATTTGTCTGTTCTTTGAAAAACTCTGGTGGTATTTTGGTAGGGATTGCATTGAATCCATTGATGTGCTTTGGGTAACATGGACATTTTAACAATGTTTGTTCTTCCAATTCATAATCATGGTACAGTGTTCCATTTGTGTTGTCTTCAATCTCTTTCTCATTGTTGTATAAGTTGCAGAGAACAGGTCTTTTACCTTCTTGGTTAAGTTTACTCCTAAGTCTTTTATTCTTTTTGTTGCAATTATATATGGATTGTCTTCTTAATTTCTTTTTCTGCTACTTTGTTATTAGTGTAAAAGAAATGCAGCAGATTTCTGTATTTTTGTATCCTACAAATTAGTTCATTTATCAGTATTTATTTATTTGAGACACGTGGCAAGATAGGGAACACAGCAGGGGAGTGGGAGGGAAGAAGCAGGCTTCCCATGGAGCAGAGAGCCTGATATGGGGCTCGATCCCAGGACCCTGGGGTCATGACCTGAGCCGAAGGCAGATGCTTAATGACTGAGGCACCCAGGCACCCTCTTCATTTATCAGTTCTAATAGTTGTTGTTGTTGTTGTTGTTGTTGTTGTGAAGTCTTTAAAGTTTTCTTTATTTAAAGTAGACTCCATGTCCACTGTGGTGCACAATGTGGTGCTTGAATTCATGACCATGAAAGTAAGACCTGAGCTGATATCAAGAGTTGGATGCTTAACTAGCTGAGCCACCCAGGTGCCCCTAAGGTTTTTCTGTATGTACTATCCTGTCCTGTGCAGATAGTGACAGCATAACTTCTTCCTTACCAATTCGAATGCCTTGTATTTCTCATGTGATTGCTGTGGCTAGGACTTCTAGTACCATGTTAAATAAGTGATGAATTGGACATCTCTGTCTTGTCTCTAATCATAGAGGAAAAACTGTCAGCTTTTTACCATTGAGTGTGATGTTAGCTGTGGCTTTATTATGCTGAGGTGTGTTCCCTTTAAAACCTACTCTGCTAAAATCCATCCATTTCATGTTGTATTTTGTCAAATGCTTCTCTGTATTTGAGATGATCATATGGCTTTATCCTCTTGCTAATTGGTGCATTCCACTGATCGATTTCAGAATATTGAAACCACCCTTGCATCCCTGGAGTAAAGCCTGCTTGATCTTGCTGAAGGATTTTTTTCCCCTGTATTGTTGAATGCCTTTCGCTGTTATTTTATTGAGGGGGATTTTTGCAACTGTGTTCATCAGAGACGTTAGCTTGTAATTTTTTTGGTACTATCTTCACTTTTGAGGTCAGGGTAGTGCTGGCCTCCTAGAATGAATTTGGAAGTTTTCTATTTTTTTTTGGAATGGTGTTTGAAGGATAGGTATTAACTCTCCTTTGTGTTTGATAGAATTCACCTGTGAATCCATCTAGTCCAATTTTGTTTGTTGGGAGGTTTTTGTTTTGTTTTTTGATTACTGATTTAATGTCATTACTAGTAATTGGTCTGTTCAAATTTTTTTCTTTTACTTTTTTTTTCCCTTTAGATTTTATCTATTTACTTAGCATAAGCAGGGGGATCAGCAGACAGAGGGAGAGAGAGAAGCAGTCTCCCCACTGAGCAGGCATTCCAATGAGGGGCTCGACCCAAGACCCTGGGATCATGACCTGAGCTATCCAGGTGCCTCTCTGTTAAAATTTTCTACCTGTGATTCTAGATGTTTCTGGGCATTTATCCATTGCATTTTTGGAGGTTGTCTAATTTGTCGGCCTGTAATTTTTCATAATCTTATAATCCTTGTATTTTTGTGACGTCCGTTTTCTTTTCCGTTATTTTTTTAAATCTTTTATGGTTTTTTGTCTTTCGTATGTCTATTCTGATCTTTATTTCCTTCTATTTTGGGGCTTTGCTTGTTCTTCTAGCTCTTTTCAGTATATGAAATTGAGATTTTTCTCATTTCTTAAGATAGGCTTATATTGCTATAAATTTTCCTTCTAGAACTACTTTTGCTACATCTCCAGGATTTTGGGCCATTGTGTTTTCATTTTCATTTGTCTCCATGCATTTTTTTCATTTCCCCTTTGATTTCTTGGTTTACCCATTCAGTGTTTAGTAGCATCTTATTTAAATTCCATGTATTTATGTTCTTTATGGTTTTTTTTTAATCTTGTGATTGATTTCTAGTTTCATACTGTTGTAATAAAGAAGCTTGATATGACTTCAGTCTTCTTATATCAAATAAGATTTATTTTGTGGCCTAACATGTGATATATTCTGGAGAACGTTCCATGTGCATTTGACATGAATGTGTATTCTGTTTCTGGGTGGAATGTTCTATATGTATCTGTTATGTTCATCTGGTCTAAAGTGTTGTTCAAAGCCACTGTTTCCTTGTTAATTTTCTGTCTGGGTGACCTATTGATGTATACAGGGTCTTAAAGTCCTCTACAGTAATTACTGTCAATTTATCCCTTTGTGTCTGTTAATTGCTTTATGTACTTAGGTCTCCTATATTGGCACATAGATAATTGTAACATTCTCTTGTTTTCTGGTTGGATTGATGCCTTTATCATTAGGTAGTGCTCTTCTTTGTCTCTTGCTACAGTGTTTTACAGTATTTTATGTAAGTATTGCCACTCCAGCTTTTTTTTTTTTTTCCTTTGCATGTTAAATGTTTTTCCAGCCCTTCACTTTCAGTGTATGTGAGTTTAGGTCTGAAGGGAGTCTCTTGTAGGCAGCATATAGATAGGTTTTGTTTTTGCTTTTTTTTCTTCTTTTTTAATCCACTCACTCTGTCCTTTCTTTTCCCTTTCCTTTGCTTCCTTCCCTCCTTTCTCTCTTTTTTTTTTTATCATTTTTTTAAATTTATTTTCAGCATAACAGTATTCATTGTTTTTGCACCAGTCCCAGTGCTCCATGCAGTCCGTGCCCTCTCTAATACCCACCACCTGGTTCCCCCAACCTCCCACCCCCCCACCTCTTCAGATCCTTCAGATTGTTTTTCAGAGTCCATAGTCTCTCATTGTTCACCTCCCCTTCCAATTTCCCCCAAATGCCTTTTCCTAACTCCCCATGTCCTCCATGCTATTTGTTATGCTCCACAAATAAGTGAAACCATACGATAATTGACTCTCTCTGCTTGACATATTTCACTCAGCATAATCTCTTCCAGTCCCGTCCATGTTGATACAAAAGTTGGGTATTCATCCTTTCTGATGGAGGCATAATACTCCATAGTGTATATGGACCACATCTTCCTTATCCATTCGTCCATTGAAGGGCATCTTGGTTCTTTCCACAGTTTGGCAACCGTGTCCATTGCTGCTATAAACATTGGGGTACAGATGGCCCTTCTTTTCACTACATCTGTCTCTTTGGGGTAAATACCCAGTAGTGCAATTGCAGGGTCATAGGGAAGTTCTATTTTTAATTTCTTGAGGAATCTCCACACTGTTCTCCAAAGAGGCTGCACCAACTTGCATTCCCACCAACAGTGTAAGAGGGTTCCCCTTTCTCCACATCCCCTCCAACACATGTTGTTTCCTGTCTTGCTAATTTTGGCCATTCTAACTGGTGTAAGGTGATATCTCAATGTGGTTTTAATTTGAATCTCCTTGATGGCTAGTGATGATGAACATTTTTTCATGTGTCTGATAGCCATTTGTATGTCTTCATTGGAGAAGTGTCTGTTCATATCTTCTGCCCATTTTTTGATATGATTATCTGTTTTGTGTGTGTTGAGTTTGAGGAGTTCTTTATAGATCCTGGATATCAATCTTTTGTCTGTACCGTCATTTGCAAATATCTTCTCCCATTCCATGGGTTGCCTCTTTGTTTTCTCGACTGTTTCCTTTGCTGTGCAGAAGCTTTTGATTTTGATGAAGTCCCAAAAGTTTATTTTGGCTTTTGTTTCCTTTGCCTTTGGAGACATATCTTGAAAGAACTTGCTGTGGCTGATACCAAAGAGGTTACTGCCTATGTTCTCCTCTAGGATTCTGATGGATTCCTGTCTCACGTTGAGGTCTTTTATCCATTTTGAGTTTATCTTTGTGTACGGTGTAAGAGAATGGTCGAGTTTCATTCTTCTACATATAGCTACCCAGTTTTCCCAGCACCATTTATTGAAGAGACTGTCTTTTTTGACAAAACCCAGCATCCGTTCCTGATTAAAATGCTTCAAAGTATAGGGGTAGAGGGAGCATTCCTGAACTTCATCAAATCTATCTATGAAAAACCCACAGCAAATATCATCCTCAATGGGAAAAAGCTTGCAGCCTTCCCGTTGAGATCAGGAACATGACAAGGATGCCCACTCTCACCACTCTTGTTCAACATAGTATTAGAAGTCCTAGCAACAGCAATCAGACAACAAAGAGAAATAAAAGGTATTCAAATTGGCAATGAAGAAGTCAAACTCTCTCTCTTCGCAGATGACATGATTCTTTATATGGAAAACCCAAAAGACTCCACCCCCAAACTACTAGAACTCATACAGCAATTCAGTAACGTGGCAGGATACAAAGTCAATGTACAGAAATCAGTGGCTTTCTTATACACTAATAATGAAAATACAGAAAGGGAAATTATAGAATCAATTCCTCCTTTCTCTTTCTCTCTCTTCTTTCTCTTTCTCTCTTCCTCTCCTCTCTCTCTCTCTCTCTTTCTCTTTCTGTCTTGTAAATGCCATGCCCAATGTGGGGCTTGAACTCATGAGCCCTAGATCAAGGGCTGCATTTTCTACTGACTGAGCCCCCCGTCCCTTTATCTTTTGATTGGAGCATTTAATCCATCGAGGGCCTTTTATGATTGGAATATTTTGAAAATGATATGCCTCCCTGTGCAGTTAAACAGAACATTTATCAAGTGCCTCCATTGGGTTTGAGGTTCTCCATTTTTGCATGGGTGGACAAGGTGGTCCTGGATCTTCTGGTGAAGGGTCTGCTGCTTGGTCATCCCCATTTTCACCACCGATGCCATCCCTGCCAGGTTAGATTTCCTTACTACCTTGTTATTTGCTGACTCAACTATTTTAAGCATAGAAAACCCACAACACTGGCCCTGGTAAAGTATAGAGTGCACCATGGTCCGAGCCCCTCTCCTACAGGGCCTTTAGGGACACCTAGGAAAGAATGCAGAACTATTTCCATTTTTCAATCAAGGAGAATGAGATGATCAGAGGTCTATGCTTTGAGCAAGTGGAGAAATATTCCTCTAAGTTATTCATAGCTCCTGGGATACTTGATGGGTATCTGAGGACCTGCTAGGTCTCAGTGGCTGGTGCTGGTGTTCCGAATCATCATCACCCACTTAAGGGGGGCCTGGACAGTATCCTTTGTGGTAAATTACATGGGAGTCAGTTATCTCCATAGATGAGAGGAGGGAATTGTAGTTAGTATTTGAGCATACACTAGCCTCCTACCTTCTCACTGTTGGAAATGTAACGGTTACAGATATGCAACAAGTCCATGTATTAGCAGCCTTTGATGTCGGAACTGTTGAAGATGATTGGGTTAAACTATGGAAAGGTTCCAGTTAAAATTGCAGTGCTCTGAATGAAGTGGTTTATTCAGTTTAACTGCATCTAGGTTACCTAAATTATGTACCCTCTTTAAAAATGCTGACATTCACCTCTTCTTTTGGAATAATTATTTTTATATAATTAGGGTCCTATTTTATTCCTAGAAGTACCTGAGAGAGAATAACTATAATTGTAGTAGCATCTTATTGAATAATGTTCCACTAATTCAGAACTGAAGATAATTTGGCAAGACAGAGTGGAAATGGATCATTACTCTCCTAGAAGAAGTGATCTCTCCTAGAAGAATGTAGGGATAGGATCCCAGATTAACTTGCAATTGCTTAAAAGAAGAGCTCACCGTCTTCATGCTCCTTGAAGATGTTTATCTGCCAGTAATTCGTGGGAGTTATTCAAAACAGCCCCTCTCCTGTCTCTACTTTGCACAATTCAGTCAGAGTAACTACATAACGTCAGTTATGAAATCACATAAAATTACATACAATATTTATGTAAGCCTTCTCTTCAATTTTTTAAAAAAAGATCTTGAGGTGGGGGCAGGAGCAGAGGGGGAAGGATAAGCAGACCCCATGCGGAGCACTGAGCCCAACGCTGGGCTCAGTCTCACAACCCAGAGATCAGGACCTGAGCCCAAATCAAGAGTCTGATACTTGACCGACTGAGCCATCCAGGGGCCCCAGCCTTCTCTTCAATTTTGATGACACTTTAAAAACCTAATCCAGGGGCGCCTGGGTGGCTCAGTGGGTTAAACCTCTGCTTTCGGCTCAGGTTATGGTCTCAGGGTCCTGGGATCAAGCCCTGCATCGGGCTCTCTTCTCAGCGGGGAACCTGCTTCCCCCTCTTTGTCTCTGCCTGCCTCTCTGCCTACTTGTAATCTCTCTTTGTCAAATAAATAAATAAAATCTCTTACAAATACATACATACATACATACATACCTACATACCTAATCCAATAGTTAGGTTTCCTGACACAAACAGTGGACATCTGAGATGCAGGGATCTCTGAGGCCCAGGAAAGGTAGAAGCATTAACGAGTGGCATTTTCCAAATGCTGACCTAGTCCAGCGTCCGGGGTTATGACAGGGTGGCGTGGCTAGAGTTCATTCTTTTCCTTACATTCAGGCTTTTTTACTGAGGTCCTCTACAGCAATTTAGATTTTGCTGTTTCCTAAACTCTTACAATATAAAAGTGTAAAAATACATGATTGGAGCTAAGCACGGTAGGATTCAGTGCATTCTCCGTTCGAATACGAATCATTAGTTGGTAGAATCCAGATGAAGATTTTCCGTGTGGTCCAATTTTAGCTCTTTAGGGATTAGCCAGACTCTTTGTCATCTTTATCTGTTGCCTTTTTCCCTGTTTTTCTGATAGTCATCTGTGCTGCTGGGGATTAGGCAGAGAGGGGTGATTCACTCCTGCCGGACTTCTCCTCCCTCCCTTGATACGACTGCAAGCATACAAAGTGACTGTTCTTCATGAACCATTCGCGCAGCAGCTGTTATCTTCAGCCTTCTTGTCCATTTTTATTTAATCCTCGTGCAAACTGGATGGGGAGCCAAGGCTCTGAAGTTAATATCACTTGTCCAGACTCTCACAGCAGAGCCGGCCTTCAGGACCAAGTCCATCTGACCCCATTGCCGACACCTCCGAACACACGCCGCCCCTGTGCGCCCTGCAGTCTTGACTGTTGAACACGTGTCTGTCTCTCCCACCGAGGGTGGGCTCCTTCAGAGCTGGAGCTGGGTGCCGGGCACAGTGGGGACTCGTTGTTGTTAACTGAACTGGGCTTGGAGGTTTGGTTGCTGGGGGGTGGGAAGAGAGGTTGGAGTGAACTGCGACAGAAGAAAGCCCTGGGGTAGGGTGCTTATCTCTCTCTAAATTTCTGTGGGTGTTTGCGGCTGCATTGTAAAACAGAAGACTGGTGCTGGAAGAGACTTCTGTCCTGGTTTTAGGGGGCACAGCATGTGTGCTGACCGGGCAGCCCTTTGACACCTTGAAAGTGAAGATGCAGACGTTCCCTGACCTGTACCGGGGCCTCACCGACTGCTGCCTGAAGACCTACTCCCAGGTGGGCTTCCGCGGCTTCTACAAGGGGACCAGCCCAGCGCTGATCGCCAACATCGCCGAGAACTCGGTCCTCTTCATGTGCTACGGCTTCTGCCAACAGGTGGTGCGGAAAGTGGTTGGATTGGAGAAGCAGGCCAGGCTGAGGTGAGTTGTGGGCACTAACACTTTCTTCCTTTGTTTAGAAAGACAACGTTGTTGTCCAGTCAAAATTTTTATACCTTATGGGAAGAGTGTTTCCTTTTTTAACATAACCACTTTGTTTCTGATTGTGAAGTTGTCTTGTAAAACTTGCAGAAGGCTGGTCAGTAATGCACCGTGGAGAAGGAGGTGCCCTTATGTGCTGGTGTTCTTCAGGAAGATGCTTTTCAGATGCCGCTGGTGGTACTGCTTCTCTTGTGGGCACGAGGGCTGGACGGGAGCCACAGGTGCAACTTGTGAGCCGAGCTTTGGGTTCCCCTTCATCACAGTGCAGAGGACTGGAAGAAGCTGCGTGAGCCAGACAGGCTGGAGAGCAACTTGGAATTTGGGGAGGAGTTGGAAGCATCTGTGAAGATGCGGATGGACTGACTCTTGTCTGGCCAAGTCTGCCCAAACATCGGACTTCGGCTTGTGCTGCGTCCTCCCTTGCATATTTATTTACACAGAGACCATAGAGGATTCAGGAACCACCGGCATGTGTAGTCCTCCCTTTTTTTTTTTTTAAGATTTTATTTATTTATTTGACAGAGATCACAAGTAGGCAGAGAGGCAGACAGATAGAGAGGGGGAAGCAGGCTCCCCGCAGAGCACAGAGCCCAATGTGGGGCTCGATCCCAGGACCCCGGGACCATGACCTGAGCCGAAGGCAGAGGCTTTAACCCACTGAGCCACCCAGGCGCCCCTAGTCCTCCCTTTTTTTGAATGTTGATTTATTTTAAATCATTTAAAATGGTATCAGGTTCAAGGTTGGGCAGATAGCCGTATGGGTTGTTACGGTAGGAATTGGAAACCCATTTGCAACTCCGGTCCCACCCGACTGTAGGCCCCTTCTGTACAGAAGTGTTCTCTGGAGACGCCTAGTGATCTCAAAGATGTGCCCTTTTGTAAGCAGGAGTTTTGTCTTCCTGGATGGAACGTGTTTTTTAAAGGCTTGGTACTGGATGGAATCATCCAGGGAGATAGCATCTGTAGAGGGCTGTGCATGGATTCCAGCACCTTCCGGCACAGAAGGGGTCATGAAGAGGAGGAGGAAGTAAAGAAATAAGCAGGAGAGAAACCAGGAGAGTGTGGGATCTCATGCTAGAGACTGACAGAAAGAACACTGTAGCGACTGTCACTCTTCCTGCTAGAGGGGGACACTTTCTCTGGGACAAGATGGGACGTTTAGGTCCCCTGCAACATTCCCAGAGGAGGATGCCTTATGGAGAAGATGGAGGTAGGAAGCAGCCACATGAGGTCCTGGAGGAAGTCCTATGGCCAAGAAGCCATTCTGTTTCATGTGGTCCTACCCCGTACCCTTCTCTCCGGTCCTGGTGAGGCAGGAGGGAGCTGCGTCTTCATCCCACAGAACGGTGTTTGCTTATTACCTGGCAGGGAAAGACCACCTTAGAGTTGATGGAGCTGGGGCACCCACACCTGTCCTGTTTCATTCATCCCTCCTCATGATCCTGTGAGAGCAGCAGAGCCCCTGCTGTTCTCTTTTAAAGCTGGGGACTCCGACTTGCAGATACTGGCTTAGGATCCTATTACTTGAGCTCATAACTGAGCGCAGGACCCAAAGCCGTGTCTTCTGAGTCCCCGTCCAGTACTCTTGCCATAAGACCAGAGTCGGGGCTCTGGACTGTGGTAGGGGTCAGGTCTAGAGGAAGGCGTGGTCAGTAGAGGCAATGAAAGGAAAGCACTGCTTGGAAGAGCCTGCCGTGAATTTCAGCAATGATACCGTAAATATTTGCATGTCCTTGGCTTGAATGCCACCCCGAGTAGAGTTCTCCTTTGACCTTTGTCCACATGGGTTCTTAACACAGCAGGAGGGTTCAGGTACATGTTTGTTGAATGGGTGATAAGCAGCCGATTCTTACCAAATCCCATCCTGTGCCCGCTGCGGTTTCAGTTCTGGGTCTAACGCCTCTCCTGCAGGTGCAGCCTGGGGCCCCGCGTAGGGGAGAGGACTCAAAGTCCACTGCAAGTGTGCTTTGGCCTTGTTGTTGCACTAGAACAGCGTGCTCATACTCAGGCAGCCGACTCTTAGGCTGAAGGGCTTCCACACTGATCGATGCCATCTTTGTTCCCGCAAACCTGGCCGTTCTGGCTACTGGTCAGCAAATTGATGAAGGGTGCCCGAGGGAAACGAAGCCTGGATCTGCAGGCTGGCCGAAAGACTGCAGAAACCACTTTAAGCTTTGGTCTTGACAGTCCGCTGAGTAGGTGTGAACCATGTTGGACAGTTTCCATTTGCTAGAAGCTGAGCACAAGCAGAGTTGCATGTCTCCGGGTAATGGCCTCATGCCCGATTCTCTGAAATGAGAAGCAAGTCTGGAACGCAAGCAGGGTCTCCCTCCTGGAAGAAAGCCTGCTCCCCACCAACTCTTCTGGGAGCAGGCAGGCTTGGGCCCTGCCCTCCGTCTGCCCATGGCACCGATGCCAGGTCACCAGGGAACAGAAGGTTGGGGCTGAGATTGGAGGTGGCCCTTGGTTTTCTATTCCTGTCTGACCTCCGTTTATGTGACTGTTTAACGGAACCCCGGACAGTCGCATGTGCTCATTCTGTTAGGCTTTTGCTCACAGTTTGGGGGAAAACTTGTGAGGGGATCTCAGTAGCCAGGGGAGGGGGACACTTCACGGGGGTGTGGCGTCCTGGTGGTTAGGTGACGGCAGGCTGCTGGCTTGAACAGATGAGAGTCAGGGAGCCAGTTGTCCTGTGAGCAGCTCACTCTTCCTGCCCAGTCCCGGGTGCCAACAGAGCTCTTGTGACTGAACATTCCCGGGCTGGAAGGGATCTTATTTTCTGACCCTTGTGAATGCTCAAGAGAATTTCTGATAATTAATTTCTCAGACTTTTCCCCGTATTTTTGAACTCCGATAGGACCTCACTTTCACAGCTCTGCTGGTGACTGTGGCTGGTGGTACCAGACCCTCCTATGGTGAAATGAATGCTGCTTGTGTTTATATGCATTTGTTTCTCCGTTTAGATTCCCGATGTAGCCATTTTACCTCCAGACCTTGAGCTTGCTGACCCCCTCCTTCACCCCAACCTCCTCCACCATACTCGCTCCTGCTGCCTTCTGTGGCTGAGGTCAGGAGGTCATCAGTGGAACTGGGAAATCTTTTTTGCAATGAACAGCTTTTTGGTTAAAGATTTATTCTGGGCTTTCATCTGCAACAGTTACTTTGTATATGTGGTTGTTCCAGGTTGGATTGGGAGTGTGCAGGGATGGCCCCGGAGCCTTGCTTTATGAAGCTTAGTGGCAGATACGCCAAAGTATTGGTGATGGTGTGTCTTTGGGGTGGTGGGAGTTTGGGTAATTTTTTTCCTCCCTCTTTTTTGTTTTTTGTTTTTCGTTTTATATATCACTGTGTCTTCGTTGTGGCTGCTGTAACAAAATACCGTCAACTGGATGGCTTAAACAAACATTTGTTTCTCACAGTTTTGAAAACTGGAAAGCCAAAGATCATGGTGCTGGTTGATTTGGTGTCTGGTGAGGGCCTATTTCCTGGTTTACAGAGGGGCACCTTCTTGCTGTGTCCTCAAAGGGTGGAGAGAGAGAGCGGTGGCCTCTTATAAGGACATTGATTGCATCATGGGGGGATTCTACCCTCACGACCTCACTAACTCTAATCACCTCCCAGAGGTCCGCTCCGAATACCGTCACCTTGGGGGATTACGGCTTCTGCATAGAGCCTTAGGAGTGGGGGATACATTCGTGTGTGTCGCCAGGACTGTGACTAATAAAAGGAGCTGGATCTTGCAGTCAGGCAGAACCAGGTCTGAATCCTAGCATTGCCACGTGGTAGTGGTGTGACTCCAGGTACATTAAGTATTCTGTGCACGGTTTTTCCACATGAAAATCGGGGTGTCGGTATCGGTGTTGGCCTCCCAGGGCTGGGGTCCTTAGATGAAACCGCATGTGCGAGTTCCCAGTGGGCACTCAGGAAAGTGTTCCTCTCCTTTGATCCTTGCTCTCCCTTACCAGTCGGGTGCTTTGCGTGGGGAGTGCTGAATGAATGAGTGACCGGACTCCCGTGCTGGTTTCTTTCCAGTGATCTGCAGAACGCAGCTGCGGGTTCCTTCGCCTCTGCCTTTGCGGCCCTGGTGCTCTGCCCCACTGAGCTCGTCAAGTGCCGGCTGCAGACCATGTATGAGATGGAGTCATCAGGGAAGATCGCCAGAAGCCACAAGTAAGTGCTGTTCGGGCACAAACGTTGGGTCTCTTGTTGCCTTGGTGCATTGAGTATTTGTCAGTTTTATATTCTACTGAAACTCAGTGGCAGAGAAAGAGATTTATCTACTCCAAAATACTGTGTTTTTAGAACTCTTTCCCCTACCAGTCAGAGGGGGACTTCCCAAATGAACTGACCCACTCCTGCTCCCACAACGGACCACTGTCTGCAGATATTTCACACCTGGGAAGTGGAGAGGCCGAGAACTCCTCTCACTCTTGGCTCATTGAGTGCATGAGGCAGTGTCCCCAGCTGTGTTGAGCAGACAGCTTTGAAACCGTGTCTGAGAGCTGAGCCTTCAGAAATGCCACCTTGGGTTCCAAGATGAATATTTGGTGCCTGTTCCCAGGTTTCACGTGAGCTGATTAGCCCAGATCCCAGGGTCACTCTCTTACCTCCCTCCCCCAACCTTCTCGTGTACCCACAGAGAGCCTGGCTTCTGAACGCTCCTCAGAGCCCTCGTGAGCTACTCTGCAGCCATCAGAATGCTCTCCCCCTCAGTCCTGCAAACAGATTCTAGTTACATGAGTGTGTGTCATACACCGTGTGATTTATTGTCTTTATTAATCTCAACATTTGCTTATTTACTTAACATCTGGCTGACTAAAGCTCTTTGTCACTGTGGTTGACTCGGTTTGTAAATCTGACTGGAAAAATCAGATTAATTGACCATTTACAGAAGTAGTCTCCTCCCAGGGAGGGTGGGGTTGCTGATAGAGTTCTATATCCTGCACCCTGGAGATTCTTTACAACCAGTTTGAAGCTATTATTTAGAGCCTAGAGGTCCAAAAGCATAAGTCTTTGAAACTTTTTATTGAAATATGGTGTACACCCAGAAATCATAAGTGGGGGTTCTAATAGTCACTAAACAAACACTTTCGTAACCAATGCCCAGGAACAGAACCCAGAAAGTTGCTCTCATGTCCCTTAGGAGTAGTTTAAGGTATTTTTTTCATTTAAATTTTTTATTTAAATTCAATTTAGTTAACATATGATGTATTATTAGTTCCAGGGTAGGATTTAGTGATTCATCACTTAAAGATAACACCCAGTGCTCATTACATCAAGCACCCTCCTTAATGCCGGTCACCAATTACCCCATCCCCCCACCCACCTCTCCTCCAGCAACCTTCAGTTGGTTTCCTAAGGTTTGTTCTTTTTTTTTTTTTAAGATTTTATTTATTTGACAGAGAGCATAAGTAGGCAGAAAGGCAGGCAGAGACAGAGAGGGAAGCAGATGTGGGGCTTGATCCCAGGACCCTGGGATCATGACCTGAGCCGAAGGCAGAGGCTTTAACCCACTGAGCCACCCAGGCACCCCTTCCTAAGGTATTTTTTAAGGAAAGTAATTGTTGGCTCCAAAAACTTAAGCGAATGGACACCTTACACAAAGGTAAGTATCGGTTGACAATATTTTAGGTGTGGCTATATACTCCTGGCCTACACAGGGGTATATGGTACCTTGGGGTTAAGACTTGGTTCAGAAGGCAGGCCGTCATGTTGAGTTGGATCACTGTGTTACATTCCCATTATAGAATGGGAGCTGAGTTGTAGGAAGGACCTAGATAATGAGTGATGCCTGATGAAGCCTTCTGAAATGCTTTTGATTACCGGGGGGTTTGATTCTTCACTGGTCCAAGCGAGGTCACCTGCTGAGAGCACAGTGAAGAGCAAGGGGGTTCCCTAAAACACACCAAAGATGTGGTTTCTGCTGCTGTTTTCCTGACAGATAAGGCCTGCCGTGGTGCGCACCATCAGGAAGAGGGGTCTAGACAGAAAGGATCCTGCATTACTGCTGCTCCAGGGCTCTGATCAGCCTGAAATAGAAATTCTTGCCTACTTACTTTCTAAGAACTAAATCCTCTGTGCTTCTTGCCCTGTAGAGTTTCTAAGAATTTCCTTTGTCTTGCCTTCAAGTAACATCTACTCCCTTCCTCCTTCGCTGCACTAACACAAAGCAAAAAGACCGTAAGCACTTGAACAGATTCCTTCTATACCTACCGATTCAAAAGAAAGATAGAGGAGGGACGTCTGGGTGGCTCAGTGGGTTAAAGCCTCTGCTTTCAGCTCGGGTCATGATCCCGGGGTCCTGGGATCGAGCCCTGCATTGGGCTCTCTGTTTGGCGGGGAGCCTGCTTCCTCCTCTCTCTCTCTGCCTGCATCTCTCCTACTTGTGATCTCTGTCAAATAAATAAATAAAATCTTAAAAAAAAAAAAAAGAAGAAGGGTGGGCACTGAAGGAGGTAGAGGAGTGGGCAAATACGAGGGCATTTTATTCTTGCTGAGCCTGTACAGCTCCTTATTGTAATTTCTCTTATTCATTGTTGGAGAAAAGTGGGTATTGGCTCTTTTACATCTTGGATAATATCCAGAATGTATGCATACACTTTTTTTCCCCAGTGAACTAAAAAGTGAATTTGTTTATTGAGGGCAAGAGGATGCAGGCAATATAAAAATAAGAGCTTGTCTGGCTTTCCCCGACTTTTCTTTCTCCGCCTGTCAAATGGGGGTTGGATTTTATTTGTATGTGTTCTGAGGGTCCCGATCTGCTCCTGGAATCCTTTATACAGGAGGAAGCTGTGGGGCAGATTCCTGAAGACCACCTCCCCCGACCACCCTTGGGGAGAACGGTCATCGGGCAGGAGTGTTGGCTCGGTAGCACCTACTTCTTTTCCCTTCTCGTGTGCCATAAAATTTACCTTGCCTGCAAGGTGAGCCTTGCAACTAGCACAAAGCAGCTCTAGGAACCCGCTCTGCCGTGTTGGCACTGGTCCAGGTCCTTCATTGTTTTGTCCACAGTCAGAGGAGGTCTTTCTGATTTTCCAGAAATCCAGGGTCCTCCTTCTCCAGGAGTGTTCTCAGGGCTTCCTTTGCTGAGTGGCACACTCGGGAAATGTGAACATGGTTCCATCTGAGACGGGGTTCTGGTGTGGTCTGCTGAAGTCTTGGCCGGAGGCCCGGTGGCCACACACAGTTCTCTGTGAATACACACTTTAATGATATTTCTTTGCTGTTGGATAGTTCAGGTGAGAACAGCTGTCCTAAAATAATAGGATCTGTGCTTCTCTGAGATTTCCTCCCTGCAGAAGCCTCCTTTTCAGAATTTGGGTCCCTGGGTTTCTAGAATCAGCCATTCCCTGCCTGCCCAGGGTTGAGCCAGGCCTGCCACTGGGGTGGGAGTGCCAGCCTCGCCCCCCGGCCCCCCCATTTCCCCGGCCCTAAGCACAGCTCCCTGTCTCCCTGCAGCACAGTCTGGTCCGTGGTGAAGAGCGTCCTCAGGAAGGACGGCCCCTTGGGCTTCTACCACGGCCTCTCCAGCACCTTACTCCGAGAGGTGCCCGGCTATTTCTTCTTCTTTGGCGGCTACGAGCTGAGCAGGTCGTTTTTTGCATCAGGGAGACCGAAGGATGAGCTGGGTAAGCATCTGGCTGGGCCGGGCCGGGCGCGCCCCACAGTGGCCTGCTTGTTGCCGAGGCTGCGGGGGCCACTGGGCACTGAGCTTTCCGGAGGCCGGGAAAGGACCTTGGCACCTTCCTCTGGTGCACTCATGTCCTCGCCTCAGGGGTGGCGCTGTGCATCCCAGACTTCTTCACTGGAATAACATTTTGGGGGGGGGAATATAGAACTTACTTTCCTGTGGGAACTCGTCAGTAAAGGGGTAAGTCACCTGTGAAGCATTTTGCAATAAGCATGAAACTTGGTAATAACTCCTGAGAGTGTTTCCAGAGGACTGAAAAGTGTCATTCTTTCTAGCTTGTCCTGTGTAGCTGCTTGACGCAATCATGGCCGTGTTTGGCTTGCATGAATGATTACTTGTTTCTTCTCAACACATCACTTCAGTGTTCTGGACTTATTCCGGGGTTAGGCAAGCTCCCAGGCTTAACTATCGTGTTTAATAAGACAACTTTGGCTTTCATGGAAAAGGAAGAATCAGGGCTGTGGGGCATTAAAATAATGAAATACTGCAGACTGAGAGGTTTGGAGAAAACGTGACCTGTGTTTCAGTGGCCACTGTTCTCATTCCCCATGGGGTGGGGGCAGGTTGCCATGTTGCTGGCGGCCTGCTGGTTCTGTGTGGGCCAGTCCTTTGGAGGGCAGGCCGGGAGGGACACAGCGCCACAGTGACCAGCACTGACATGGTCCTGTGATGAGGGGCAGACCCAGAGTGCCACATGGGACCTTGTGTCCTCTGAGCAGGGAGCCCAAAGGAGAGTTGATTCCTGAGATCATGACCTGAGCTGAAGGCAGATGCCTTACTGACTGTGCCACAGGTGCCCCAAATATCAGCATTTTTATTTGCATCTACCTGCACCCACTACCACCTTGACCTCTGGAAATGCTGTCCTTGAGACAAAAATGCTATTGGCTGCTTTCCTCCTCTAGGCCCTGTCCCTTTGATGTTAAGCGGTGGAGTTGGTGGGATCTGCCTCTGGCTTGCTGTTTACCCAGTGGATTGTGTCAAATCCAGAATTCAAGTTCTTTCCATGTCTGGAAAACAGGCAGGATTTATCGGAACCTTTATAAGCATTGTGAAAAATGAAGGTGAGTCTGCTCATTGCAGAAATGTAGTGGGTGTGTATAGACCGGCCATTTCGCTGTAACCCTCATGGAGGTTGATCACGTGTGTGTGGTTGCTCTCTTCCCCTGCCTCCTGTCCTTTTTCTAGCGCCCCTTCCTTAACTTACTTCCATTCTCAAGAATGTTTAATGTCCTTGTTCCTCACTTCTGGGCCAGGATTCTTTGTTCTAAATAGCCCGGAGGGAACTTTAAAACTCCAGATTGTGCCTAAGGGGACAAAGGCTTGGAAGTCAGCACCCCTTGTTTTATAGAATATAGATAGTATCAGAAAATGATCTCTAACAGAACCACTAAAGGATTTAAAAGAACGTGCTGCAAGTCCCTAATGCTAAGACTTCCTGAAGGTGATTGGCTCTGAATTTTGAGAGTTAACGTAGGAGTATAAAGATTTTCTAGGTGATGTTTGTATAAAGCCAGGATCATTCCTCTGGTGAGTAGAGACCTGTCCTTTCAGCATCCACTCTACATCTTCCACCTCGGGATGTGAACTTCTCGGGCTTGATTTTGCGAGAGCGGTCACAGGGTGCGGAAACGGTTCAGTTCATACTCCAGATTTGGAGTATAAAACTTGATAGTTGCACAGAGTCCTTACACCTTCCTCATCCACTTGGATCTTCATAACAGTCTGGGCAGTGCCAGCTGTAGACATAGGACTGTGCTTTTGGCCCAGTGTCTTGTGGTCCTTGCCCTCCTCGGGTGACACTGTGAGGCTGCTGCCCTCCTGTGGCCCTGGGGCTCCTTCTCTCTGCCCAGGTGAGACCTCCGCTCTGCCCGGTCCATGTACCAGGAGCGAGCCTGGGATTCGTGTGTGGTACCTGAGCATCCCCAAGATTTGCTGGAAGACTGGATGCCTGGCCTCGTTAGCATTAGCCTCCATCCTTCCCATGCGTCCAGGGACACCTGGACAGAAGCGCTTCCATCCCTTGTCGGCATTCAGTGTGTTGTCTGGATCTGTTGGTGACCAGCCCTGGGCTCTGCGGCTTCACGGGGTCTCTCTGAGAAGGGGCGTCTCAGTCTTTGATCACTTCTTGTCTTCTAGGAATAACGGCCTTATATTCTGGACTGAAACCCACAATGATTCGAGCGTTCCCTGCCAATGGGGCGCTCTTTCTGGCCTACGAATACAGCAGGAAGCTGATGATGAGCCAGTTTGAAGCCTACTGACGTGTCCTGGCACACCGAGGTCCGAGTCTAGGCACGTGACCACTACAGTTCATCTCAGGGTTTCACAGAGTACAAGACCAATGGGGAATTATTTTGGTTTCATAGGAGTTCTGTTTTTTTGGTCTTCCCTTATTCTACTCTAAATGTTAAACTTTGTGAAAAGGGCCTCTATTTTATCCTATTAGTTTCTGGCCATAATCGTACTGAAATCGAACTAAGTTGCTGCTCTTGTCCTTGGTGGGACATTTAGGGTGAGCCGCCGGCCCCGCACAGGATCTGAAAGGCTAAATATAGTTCTTTCGGGACTTTGCGTAAACCTGTACGTGTCCGTGCAGCTTGGATGGTTACATGTTAGTAAGGCATCATTTGGTTCCATGTTTAATTCTCAGATCTCACCAGAAAAACTCTGAGGTAACCATGATTCATGAAGATGGCTATGAATGATTCCTTACTCTAGATGTAGGCTCTCTTTTAGAACCTTAGTACACGCACTATCCTAAGTGGCTGAAGTTTTTCTGTGGTGCTTGACAGCTGAACTGTCCATGTAGATTTTGTGGAGGAGAACATACCTGCAAACTGGTGTGGCTTCCATGTTCACGATTTAAGTTAGGAGTAAGCTTCTTGGATTTTCCCAAGATGTTCTACTGTTAAAATAGTGCCATTCACTTCCTAGGTGGGATCACCTTGTGCCCCTGACACATTGTCAGGTGTGGTGAGAGCAGCACGCCCCTCACCTGTGCCAGCTCCCTTCTCTCCCAAAGAACTCCCCCTCTGCTGGGCCTTAGGTTGAGGGAGGTGCTGAGGGGAGGGCGCCCTGCTGCTGTGCTTTGTGAAGGCCCATGACCGACAGCAGGCCTGCTTCTTCCGTCTCTGGGTCCTGGCCTGGGTAAGATTCCAGATTATTTCTTTGGACCGTCTCTGGCCTGCTGATGCACTTTGGACCACTCACTCACTCACCGCCTCCACCAATCAGAAACCCTTCCGGGGAGCAGAGTGCCAAAGCCAAGAGAAGCCCTTGTTCCCTGTCTGGTGTCTGAAGGACCGTGCTCGTGGGCAAGGTCCTCTTTCTGATGGAACTGGACAGAACCTAGGGCTTGTCCTCCACAGTGAGTGATGTTGGGGGTGACCCTCTTGTTTAAGTTTCTCGGGATCGGTCACTGCCATGTTTCTTATTGGGTTGGAGCCTTTTACATTTGGTACTGGCAGTCCGTGGATTTTCAGGATTGTATATAGGGGGTGACTTTATAAAGCAATGAAACAAGCCAAGTAATTTTATTAAGCTATGCCATATGAATGCACTAACCACTACCACAAAACTCCAGGTCACCTGGTGTAAGAGCGTCCCTTCTCGTCCCCACTAGGCAAGCCTCATCATACCGTGCTGCTCCAAGACCAGCAAGGGCTCTCTCAGAAACAAGTGTTCTTAAGCAGGCTGACGCTGCTAACATCTGTTCCGTGTGTGTCTGTCCTTGTTGGCACAGTGTACCCCTCGAGTGAAACCTCTGATTTCCTGAAGCATTTTGTTCTCTGCAGAGGCTCTGTGCTAACTCTAGCCTCGCGCCAGAAGCCAGAGGGTTGGGGCAGTGAGCAGCTGCTCTTTCTATATACTGCAGTTGTGCAAGTTGGCCCACCAGCAGCATTCTTCTTCTGCCTGGTTGTGTGGATGGGGTTGATGTAGCAGGAAACTGTTCTATTTTTTAAAAATAGCTAAATTTCCTATTATGTTTTGGATAATTCTATTCTAGGGTAGTGAGATCTATGTGAACAAAACAGTATCATTCTGAGGTACCATGATGTAAGATTCTCGAGTTGTTCAAGGAAGTATTTATGTCAGGTTGTAAGGAGGCAAGCCCATAAATTCTCTTTATGTGAGCAAAAGCACAAGAGTGTAGCAACTCAGGGGCCAGGAATTTGGATGCATCTTGGAGGGTTAGGGAAGAGAAACCCTAACTATAATCTTCTTTCAAAAAGCAAGTCTTGAAAATTGGGGTTTTCTTCCTTAGTGCCAGCTAGGTATCTACGCGCCCCCCCCCCCCCCCCGCCCCCTGTCCATTTACCTAAGCCTGCCACCGGGTCTGCCCCTCTGGCTTACGGCTGCATGCATGTTGAAGGGAACAGTACAAACTGTTTAGCGGCAACATGTGTCTCTGTAGCACGAATTATAGCAAGTAATGTAGTCAGAGCTTTTCCTAAAAAGACTTTAGATGGGCTATTGCACTGGTAGCTGAGACCCTTTGAGGGCTATTTGGAGGGAAAAAGAGCACCTGCATCCAGACATGTTCATAAATAAGGACATTTCATTTATATAATATATAAATATATAAACATATAAATAATGACATATAAATAAAACGTATAAATAATGAGACTTAGAATAAAACAGCATCCAGCAACGAAGAGAATAGGATTCCCTGTGGACACTGGATTAACCAGTGTTTATAGTGAAAAGATGATCTTCACAGAGTTCCCTAAATTTAAATGAAGTTGGCTGGGAGCAGAGTCTGTGTCAGGGGGTGTATTTTAAAATAATCTAGATTTCTCTAGGCAGACATTTCCTTTGACTTCACGGCGATGTGACAAAGAGAATCTACTGTAACGTCTGCTTGTGCTTACCCGGATTCTCTTGTCCTCCAAGGACTGCATGTGTGATCGAAGCTTGTATCCCAAGCTCTGCGCGGACTGCTTATAGGAACAGTCCTATGGGCTCAAACCTTGTTCTGGTGCCAATCGGAGGTTTGTTAAATAGCTTAGAAATGACCTTTTTAATCTGACATTACAAATGTGAAAGCAGGGACTACTTGCCCAAAAATACATAATGAACCTCACGCAGTATTGTGAGGAATCATTTTAAATGTTATTTTGATATGAAAGTTCTTTTCAAACTCTTAAGTTTGGCACACAGTCCCCAGAAACAGTAGTTCTCTCAACCCTGGCATACCTCCTTCAGGAAAGAAAAAGCACCACTAACCTTTTACTTTGTATATACTTAAGGTTTGTCAAAAATATACGTATATAAATGTAAATATATGTATACCTGCAAGGAAGGAGGGTTAGGAGACCTAAATGTGTGGCAGGGATTGTGGAGAACATGATTCTATTCTATCTATTGTGGGGACTATACTAGATCGGTATCAGACTTCATCAAAATATAGCTCGACTGCAAACTCCTGACGGTAAATTTTCCATGTTTTCTTTTTATGGGGATTATCCAGTTGATCTCGTGGAAGGAAAAGCCTAGGAAAGAAGAAACATGTTTCAAGCACAGAAGGCCAACCAGGGTTAGTCTTAGTCCCTCTCCTGTGCCTCAGTTGGCACATACAAGTGGAAGGGCTTGGTAACATCTGGGATGGCCAATGTTGGGGCACTCAGTAAGGCTGTTTGTAATTCCCGAAATGCTCCTTCTGACTCAGCTGTCCACTCTACCATAGTGAGTCCTCCCTTAGGCAGTTCGTAGAGAGGACGCGCCATCTCCGCAAACCGTGGTATCCACAGCTTGCAGCAGCCCACCGTCCCAAGGAACTCCCTCATGGAGACCAAAGCCTAAATAAGCGGTGTGGCTCCGACAGAGCTGTGTTTTTATTGCTGACACCCGATACCCTTTTCCCTGCAGTCTGTGAGAGCGCTCTCGTCCCCCGCAAGCAAGACCCATAGTCCTCAGCGGCTATTTCTACTGTTCCCACTAACTCAGTCCTCCTTCAAGTACTAGAGAACTAGAATTCTAGAGAACTTCCAGACTCAGGAACGAATTTCCAGATAGGGAAGAAGTTTCCCTGGAATAATAATCTTCAGTTAATTTTTTAAAAAATATTTCCCAGTTTAGTCACTAGAAAGTCATTTTTAAATGGGAGACTTGATTTTTTTTTTTTTTTAAGCTGCCTTCACTAATGCGTACTGTGTCCTCTGACTTCTGCCCTAGATCTAGGTGTGTCAGTCACCTTGAAGCTAGCTAAAGCCTTCCTCGAGGATGCTTTCCTTTCTGGCCTAGAATGTGGTAGGTGGTCGGTCATCAGTAGATGAACACACACGGCGGACCTGCCCTAGTCAGGGTAACTGAGCAGACTCCTCTATTAGCAAGGGGAGGGATTTATCATCACACCCTAGATCTGATTAGAATACATCTCAGCTCCTATGACACAGTCCTATGGCATGGACTTTGAGGATATTGCCACAGTGGTTCTCAAGAATAGCCCTATATTTTACATAATGAAGAACAGGGGACTTGAGGATTTCTTGGTTTCTATAAATTGAGGGTAAGAGTGCCCTTCTGCCTTACACAGATCTTGGAGATTAAGCCATTTCTACTGGATTATATCAGAGCCATACCTGTTATTTTGTAAAAAAGATGTATGGAACCAAAAGAAAAATGGGCAGTTGTCGTAATATTTGGGAAGATCCTAAAATTAAAAAAAAAAAAAAGTTAATTTTCATAGTAAAAATGATACTAAAAACTAATTCCAAAAGGATTAAAATTCCTTCCTTTCCTTCCTTTCTATATATGTCAAACAATTAGAGCCATTAGACACACAGCACTTAACCTCTATAACCTTCCGCTCACAACACAAAGGAGACTTTAAGAAATGGCTTTTTCTTGCCATTCCTATCAAAATTTAAGGAAATGTAGTTTTTTCTATATAAATTAGACAATAGTCCTCCAACCTAGTTTACATTATGCTGACCAGAGACCGATGCCAGTTTATGTCCAAAGACCTCATCCATTTCTACAAGGAGCAGCTACATTGATAATTGACTGTCAGTATTAATGATAATACCCACACATGAGAGAGTTTTCATCTCCTGGCCCTTGAAAATCACAAAATTAAAAGTACTGCCCAGGCCAGTACTTCTTGTAGTGGAGCTCCTGCTTAGGACCACTGACTGAGCGAGTGTTTAGACTGGCTTCAGGGATCAAAGGGTAGTTGTCTGTTATGGGAACAATCGAGGTCACTTGCTTCCACACACATACCATTTCAGAATTGAACAGATTCTCCCATAACAGGGAGCAAGCAGGGGTGAAGGAGGGCAGAAACTTTAACTTGATCATCATTGTTAGTTGTTGGCAGTTCTGCTTGATGATTTTAATAGGAAAACAAAACTACTGAGGCTTAGAAATTTGTTATGTAAAGAGTAACACTTGTACACTTTGTGACTTCTCAGCAGAAGTTACACACTCATGTTCAGAGTAATGACAAGGGCAAACATTCTCATTTTTCATAAGGTAAATATTAGATTAAAAATACTATATAAGGGGCACCTGGGTGGCTCAGTGGGTTAAAGCCTCTGCCTTCGGCTCAGGTCATGGTCTTGGGATTGAGCCCCACATCCGGCTCTCTGCTCAGCAGGGAGCCTGCTTCCCCCTCTCTCTCTGCCTGCCTCTCTGCCTAGTTGTGATTTCTGTGTGTCAAATAAATAAAATTTTAAAAAATACTATTTAACACAAATTATCAGTTCAAAGGAAAGTCCTATCTCCCTCATTTTAAAGTACTTTATAAACTATGGGGAGCAGTGTGTTTTAAAGATACAAAAGTGTGATCCCCACTCTGCAGTAAACATACCTTTGTTTTTTCCTTACTTGAGAATATATGCAAGTTGTATAGAATTTAGAAAAAATGAGCAAGGGGTGCCTGGGTGGCTCAGTGGGTTAAAGCCTCTGCCTTTGGCTCAGGTCATGATCCCAGGGTCCTGGGATTGAGCCCCACATTGGGCTCCCTGCCCAGCGGGATGCCTGCTTCCCCCCCCTCCCCCACCCGTCTACTTGTGATCTCTCTGTCAAATAAATAAAATCTTTTTTAAAAATGAGCAAAACTCTCATGTTCTTTTAAAAAATTTTGTTATAGACTGGCCTTGTTTTTCTCCCCCTCCTTGACGAGGGGTTGACCTCTCCTATCCTTTTCCTTGCCAGGAATTGTAGTAAAGGAAAGCCTAAATCAGAGTCCTTCGAAAGGCCAGACGAGAATACTGGCATAAGTTGGTTCTGATGACTCACGGAAGAAGAGAAAAACTGCACTTTCACGTCGTCATACAGAGGTGGGCAGTTGGACAGATGGATTGCCACGCTGTCTGTTTCAGCATCATGAAGGATCTGTGAATGATCACATGGAACTCAGAACCGTAATTCTAGCTAATGGGTGGATAAACGGTGAAGTTCAGTTTGCTTATCGCGGCTTCCTGCATTTATCAAGTACACTTGGTCTCAGAGTGCAGTTGTCACACATAGAAATAAATGTGAATCATTATTTCTATTAAGTTGCAATACTGTTTACATTTTTAAAAGGCCAACCTGTTTGGAGGGTGTGGTACTGCACTGCTGAAAAGTGAAATACTCCGTTTTCCATCAGAATTTAAATGTCACTGTTGAACGTGTGTTATTTGATCTACAGATGCCGGGACACACTAAGAAGCTCCGATTTAAAGCTGGCATTCACATTCAAAAAACAGTATGTAACTGGTCATGTTTTATTAAAAAGGCGTTTGTGATGGTGTCATAGGCCTTGTCCATAGCCAACTACTGGGTGGAGTGACCAAAGATTGGCCACGTTTCTGGAATGAAGGACTTTGGGGCTACACTGAGTATTTCTTTGTTACTGATTGGCCCTTGCATAATAGTGGTACCCACACTAAGGAGAGTCTGTGCGAAATACCAAAGAAGGTGCAGACTCGGGATGCTTCAGGGAGCTACAGACATAAGAAACGATGGTAGGATGGCAAGAATTACATGTCAAGCTGGATAATGAAGACTGTGTGGTTGTATGTTTTGGGGAGCTTAATGAGAAGCATAGGATAAAGTTTCACAGAGGAGCAGAAAAGGAGTTGTGTGTGGAAGGATTTGTAGACACGAGGAGCACTGAAAGAGAATGCTGCGCAGACTGGGTGGTGTGGGGGAGGGAGAGGAAAGGCATCGAACACATGAAACAGAAATGAGAGTGTTGTGTCCCAAACGCCAGAAGGCACCCCGTCTACTTGGAATGGAGTCTGCAGGTAAAGGTACTGATGGAAATAAGCTCAGGTCTCAGGTAGGATAGGGAAATGTCTTAAAGGTTCAAGAGCCAGGAAATAAAAATTGTGGAAGCGTGGGGGCGGGACAGTTCCTCTGTGACAAAGTGGCCTGACGGTTATCACAACAGTTAGCGATTATAGCTCACAAAGCAACTTCACATATATTATCTCACCTAATCCTCACAACCCTGGAGATGTGATCTTTATTTTGCAGACATACTGAGCCAAAGATACTGACTGCCTTTGCCTACAGGCACAGAGTGCATTCTTTTTCTGCTCTACTTACTGCTTTTCAAGTAGGAGCAGAGAAATACTTGCATGTTGCCGGTCTCTCGACACTGTATAGCATGAAGAGAAGGGAGAGGTAGGGAGACCACGGTAGGAATCCAGGCATGAGCAAATGAGGTGCTGGACTGGGCCGTGACGATGGGAACAGAAAGGAACGGAGAGAGTGAGGAGAGATTCCAAAGGTAAAATCAATAGGAAGTGGTGGCTGGATGTGGGGGCACGGCCAGGAGAGACTCAAGGATTCTACATCGTGAGGCCTCAGTGAGAGAATTCTGGTGTCACTTGCAGAAGCGGAGGAAAAGCTCATCTGACAAATCTGGATTGACACACACCGTTCTGTCGTTGGGGCAGAAGCTGTCTAGGTAGGTGTCCTGCACCTACCACATGGGGGGTACTCATAAGCCTGTGCAGAGCGGATGGAAGAGACAAAAAAATAGTTTACAGCAGGGGAATGGATGAGCAGAACCAAGAGTAGAGTGTGTGCAGAGATAAGAACAGAAGTCAAGGATCAGGTCCGGTGCGCGCCTTCTGTGGCACAAGGGGAAGGAGTGGATGTGGTGGAGCGATAGGAGAAGAGACACAAACCTGGAGAGAGAATTTGGAGGGTTTATATCTCTTAAGACCCGGGAAAGCTTCTTGTTGCTTTAGGGTAGTCCAAGGCACTTCAACATTTAAGAAAACAGACTACCAGGTCCCATCGCCTAGGGGAAAGAGGTATATAGGTCCCCTTCCAGCCACTCTCGCGTTACTTCTCACAGTGCAGTCCCATAGGACATCGGAGGTAGAGTCACTTGGGACGCTGCTAACACTTAACATGCTGGTTTGGCATTGAGATTTGAAACAAACACCAGAATTTCCAGTTTGCATGCTATCTCTTACCCGACAGTTTTTGGAAGCAGAACAGGAAAAGATGATCTGGCTCTGCATAGTTATTTGTATTTCTAGATCACTCCCATTGCCTTTCCCAACACCTGAAGGAAATAAAGTTAGGCTCGTTAGAACAAAGAGCAAAATGTCTCACCGATTAACATTATGGATTAAAGAGAAAATCATGACAGCTAACAGTGTGTCAGCAGTGAATCATTTGGGTCTTGCTTGGATTCCGTCTATAAAAGACAAAGCTTTAAGCCCAACTTTGTCTCCTAAAGCACAATTTATAAGGCTGGAGGGGGAAAAAAAGACATATGGTTTAGCTTCTGAGACAGAATTTCATCTCTTCACCTTTCTGGAAAAAAATCAGGTAACTTGCCACCTTTGCTGCTAATGTGTTGCTTGCTTCAGACATCCGACAATGGGTCTCAAACAGTCTAATTTCCTCTGACCCTCATCTGGAGTTAGATATTAGACAGCTGCATCCAAACATTCCGGTGGCATTGACGATACATCTATAGACAAATGGTTTCTTGCTCTCAATTCGATTCAGATGACCCCTTTTTTAGTAGTTCTTAAAGGCTGGTTTCTCAAGCCTTCAATTCTAACTGCTTTTAACCAGGAATGTCACAAAAATGCATAGAAGTAAAGGTACAGAACTAAAAAATATTCTAAGAGAGTCATATGTTAATCATTCTTTTTTTTTTAGATTTTATTTATTTATTTGACAGAGATCTCAAGTAGGTGGAGAGGCAGGCAGAGAGAGAGAGAGAGAGAGGAGGAAGCAGGCTTCCCGCTGAGCAGAGAGCCCGATGAGGGGCTCGATCCCAGGACCCTGGGACCATGACCTGAGCCAAAGGCAGAGGCTTTAACCCACTGAGCCACCCAGGTGCCCCTGTTAATCATTCTTAATGTTCAGATTCTATTTGCATCGTATGAACACATTATTAATTTGCATTAAGCATCATCATGTCTGAGCCTTACTTCATCCCATCCCATCCCATTCCAGTTGCAGAACTCCTTTGCAGAACTGATGTTCACCAGAAATTAGTAAAAATGTAGAACTAAATTCAAATACTTACACATGACAGGAAAGGGCACTGATTTACAAGCTTAATTCCCACACATTTAAACCTTTAAAATAAAGCATATTTCTATAATATAAAAGGTAAAAAAGACATGAGGTGAAGAGTCTGGTTCACCTACTCCCACTGTTTATTTGTCCAGCTCAAACGAAAACATTTTTATGCACATATAATCAAATACGAATTCTCTCCCAGAGTATTTTTATATATGTACATATGCACAAATATGAATACATATTATTCCCTTCTGTGTTATAGAAATTGTTGCATACCACAGCACTGTCCTGTGCCTTGCAATTTTTAAATGCATGTCAAAAATCTTATTTGACTCATCAATTAGTAAAAAACCAGTAAAATGTTACAGCTGATTCAAAGTAAACTACAAGCCATTGTGGAAAACAGTATGGAGTTTCCTCACAAAATTAGAGAATTACTGTATAGTCCGGTTAGGGACTAGAGCTATATACACCCTTATGTTTATTGCAGCATTATTTACAATAGCCAGTATATGGAGGCAATTCAAGTGTGTACTGATAGACGAATAGGTAAGGAAAATGTAGTGAAGATGTATTTATACAGGTATACAGACACACAATGGAACGTTGCTCAGCTGTAATTTTTTAAAAAATGAAATCTTGCCCTTTGCAACTGTGTGAATGGACCTATAGGGATGCTAAGTGAAACAGAAATATATTTCACTCATGTGGAATTTAAAAATATAAATGAAAGGAAAAAAGGAGACAAAAAATCAGACTCTTCAATACAGAGAACAAACTGATGGCTGCCATAAGGGAGGTGGGTAGGGGGATGGGTAAATAAAGGGGAATAAAGAGTACGCTTATCATTTTTAAAATTAACATATAATGGGGGCGTCTGGGTGGCTCAGTGGGTTAAGCCGCTGCCTTCGGCTCAGGTCATGATCTCAGGGTCCTGGGATCGAGCCCCGCATCCGGCTCTCTGCTCAGCAGGGAGCCTGCTTCCTCCTCTCTCTCTGCTTGCCTCTCTGCCTGCTTGTGATCTCTGTCAAATAAATAAATAAAATCTTTTTAAAAAATTAACATATAATGTATGATTTCTTTCAGGGGCACAGGTATGTGAATTATCAGTCTTACACAATTCACAGCACTCTCCATAGCACATACCCTCCTCAATGTCCATAAATGTTTTTTTAAAGATTTTATTTATTGATTTGAGAGAGAGAAAAAAAGCATGAGCAAGGGAGAGGCAGAGTGAGAAGTAGGCTCCCCGCTGAGCAGGGAACCTGATGCAGGGCTCTATCCCAGAACTCTGGGATCACGACCTGAGCCAAAGGCAGACAGTTAACAGACTGAGTCACCCAGATGACCCATGAGAGTATACTTATCTTGATGATAATATACTTATCTTGATGAACACTGAGTAATGTATAAAATTACTGAATCATTATATTGTACACCTGGAGATAATATAAACTAACGTATGTTATACTTCAATTAAAAAAAAATACTGCGTATGTATAGGGAAATAAAGATTGATGACATGAGTTTATAAACAGATACAAAATGGCTTAATCAGTCACCTGGGTGGCTCAGTTGGTTAAGTGACTGCCTTTGGTTCAGGTCATGATCCCTGAGTCCAGGGATTGAGTACTGCTTCGGGCTCCCTGCTCAGCGGGGAGTCTGCTTCTCTCTCTGACCTTCCCCCCTCTCATGCTCTCTCTCTCTCTCTCATTTTCTCTCTCCCAAATAAATAAATACATAAAATCTTAAAAAAAATGTAATAATCAAATGCTTTCCACTAGATACAATTTACTTGTATTTTTATGTACAAAAATTATTTACAGTATTATTAGTTTTCTACAACTTAGAGTTATAAAGAGCTTAAAGACCATGAGAGGTAGAGATAATCCCAGAAGGGTGTACAAGTCAAAATACTGCTCACTGCAAATTCTTTCACACTTTTTTCTGTCAGTCTCCCCATCCCCCTTCTGTTTTGATCTCAAAGGAAGATTATTCTTACTCCAAAATAAGGCTGGTGTCTCTAACACTGAGTCATGAAGAAATAGGAAATCTGAACAGACCAAGTACTAGTAATGAAACGGAATCAGTCATCAAATAACTCCCAACAAACTAAAGCTCAGGACCAGATAGAATCACAGGTGAATTCTGCTACACATTTAAAGAAGAGTTAATACCTATTCTCCTGAAACTATCCCAAAAAAATAGAAGGTGAAGGAAAACTTACAAATATATTCTATAAGGTCAGCATTACCCATACCAAGACCAGACTAAAGTTACAATTAAACTACAAACAAATAAATAAAGCTACAGCCAATATTCCCTATGAACTTAGATAGATATAAAAATCCTCAACAAAATATTAGCAAAGTACATTCAACAATAAAAAGATCATTTGCCATGATCAGTGGGATTTATTTTGGGAATGGAAGCATGGTTCAATATTTTCAAATCAGTCAACATGGTACACCGCATTAGCAAGAGGAGGATAAAAATTATATGATGGTTGTTTTTTTTTTGTTGTTGCTGGGAAGATGGCAGAGTAGGAGGATCCTGTGCTAACCTTGTCCTCTACACACACACACCAAGATAACAGCCACATCAAGTGCAACAAACTCTGAAAAGGACCCAAAGACTGGCAGAACAGACTTTCCACAGTAGAGAAGAGGCCACATTGAAAAGGTAGGTGAGGCGAAGACACAGTTGAGAACCAACCCCCTGTAAGACTATCCATGAAGAGGAGGGAACCCCAAGCATGGAGAAGCAAGAGGCTCAGACCACAGAGCAGGCACAGGAGACCTGCGCTGAGAAGACAAGTCCCCATAACATTTGGCTTTGAAAACTAGTGGGGCTTAATAGGTTTTGAGGACCAGCAGGGCTCAACTCTGGGTACTTTATTTATTTACTTAAGTAAAATTAACATAACTGCTATTTATTAGTTTTAGTTTCAGGTGTATTTATTAGTATTAGTTTCAGGTGTACAGTATAAGGATTCAACAATTCTATACAATCAAGGTCAGTGTACTATTCATTCATCTTTATTTCACCAATCCCCTAGCCCACTTACCTTCTGGCAACTAGTTTTTTCTCTGTATTTAAGACTAGTTTTTTGTCTTTTTGTTGTTTCTTAAATTACATATGTGAATGAAATCATATGGTACTTGTCTTTCTCTGATTGACTTATGCATTTAACAATATACCCTCTAGGTCCATTCATGTTGTTCAAAAGACAAGATTTCATTTTTTTATGACTGAGTAATATTCCATTATACATATGTGTATATGCACCTTCTCTTTATGCATTTATCCATTGGTGGACACTTGAATTGGTTCCATATACTGGCTATTGTAAATAATGCTGCAATAAACATAGGGGGTATATATAGCTTTTGAAATTAGTGTTTCCATATTCATTGGGTAAATACCTGGTAGTGGAATTACTGGGTCATATGGTAATTCTACTTTTAATTTCGTGAGGAAACTATTATTGCCCACAGTGCTTGCACCTCTATGTCTACTGCAGCATTACTTACAATAGCCAAGACGTGGAAGTACTTAAGTGTCCGTTGATAGATGAATAAAGAGGTGGTGTGTATGTATACATAGAGTGGAATATTATTCACCCATAAAAAGAATGAGATTTTGCCACTTGTGACAACATGGATGGACCTACAGGATATTATGCTAAGTGAAATAAGCCAGACCAGAAAAGGACAAATACAAAAAGTAGTTTTGCTTATATGTGGAATCTAAAAAATAAACAAAAATGAATGAACAAACAAAAAGTAGAACCAGACCTGTAAATACAGAGAACAAACTGATGGTTGCCAGAGGGGAGGCAGGTGGGGAGAGGCACAAAACAGGTGAAGGAGATGGGAGATCTAGGCTTCAGTCATGGAATGAGTAAGTCTTGGGGGATAAAAGGTACAGCATAGGAAACATAGTGACACTCTAATAGTGTTGTATGGTGAGGGATGGTAGGTACACTTGTGATCATAACATCATGTATAGACTTGTCGAATCACTAGTTTATGTATCTAAAATGAATGTAACATTTTTTAAAAAGATTTTATTTATTTATTTGACAGAGATCACAAGTAGGCAGAGAGGCAGGCAGAGAGAGGTGGGGAAGCAGGCTCCCTGCTAAGCTAAGAGCCGGATGTGGGGCTCGATCCCAGGACCCTGAGATCATGACCTGAGCTGAAGACAGAGGCCTAACCAACTGAGCCACCCAGGCACCCCTAAAATGAATGTAACATTTTGTGTCAAGTATATTTTAATAGAGAAAATGTTTATAAAAATAAGGGGGAGACAACGTGTGGAAGTCCAAGAATCGTTACTATAAAAGAATGACAACAACAACTAAAGAGGAAGAAAGCCACTGTTGCTAGAGCTGATTTATGGATGGATAGAGAGGTGGGGAATAAAATCAGAGAAGTGGATGAAGGGGGCTGGACAGGTGTGATGAGACATGCCAGAGACATTTTCGTTCAAGTCAATTTCACAGAGATCTCCTGAGCTCCAACTGTGTGTGTCATGATCTGGGGGATTCAAAGACGAATGAATAATGGTCTCTGTCCTCATGCAATTTGCAACACAGTATATCACCTGACAGAGACCAAGGAAATACAGTGTTATAAATACTACACCTCAGTATAAGTAAATGGATGATCACAGGTTGAGTTCTCCTGGAAGTGGACCCTAAACCAACACTCCGGGTACTAGTGATTTATGAAGGAAGTGCTCCTAGGAGGAATTTCTTCATAAGAGCAAAGGATGGGTGGGATTCAGCAGATTCAGCTTGATCCATGGGGAATTCTTTGGTGTAAATTATACTGCAGAGTTTGTCACACTTGGAAGCAAAGGAGTTGAGTTTTTGTACAGCTGCTAGTCATAGCATATGGGCTGCCCAACAGGGTGGTGACACTCTCAGGGATTTGGGGCTCTAAATAAATGAGTTGGCTCCAGTAGTAATTCTCCAAGGATTATAGTAAAGGGGGTGGAGGCTGGGGAGGGGTGGGATCACAGAGCTGGTGGAAGGGATCCAATGGGATCTTGATGGGGCACCAAGAGTGTCCAACCCCAAGGGCTAAAAGAACTTCTTAGCCTAGAGGGTACAGTTTGTTGGGCAAGCTAACAATGCGATAAGAGGATAACAAGTAAAAAATATATATATAAAAAAATGCTGGTGTCATTAGCTTTGGTCTGATTATTTACATGGGTGCAGAAAGACTGGTAACTTAACATGTAGCCCTTCTTAAGTTGGCTGTGAAGTCTGGACCCACATGGTACTGAACAGCTGCTAAGATTACAACTTTGTCTGGAAGTCTCCATGATGCATCTCAAACTGGACTTTTAGAATCTATTTGTTAGTCTGAGACTAGCAAACCAAACCCATGAAACTCTCTCCCAGTTTTCCCCTGCAGTACTTATCCATTTGGGTTAGCTCCTCTTTTCTCCATCTCTGCACCTTCCAGTTTTAACTAAACAATGTTTCTGCAGTTTATATAAAATTTAATATATTAGCAGAGAAGTCACAGTCTTAAGGGTATAACATCAGACTGAGAAACATACGAAATTCTAGAACTTATTAAAAACATTTTTAAGCTTAGAATTTTGAGAAACAATTCCCATTTTCACTATTCATGTTAGAAAAATATATTAAAATTCCACTGGACGAAATGCCTATTTGTCTGTCTGGAATGGTTAATACTCATGGGGGTCTGTATAGATACCATTGGACCCATTGTTAACAAAGAAGAAACTGAAGCAGAGTATACACTCAGACGCAATTCTGGCTCTCCTAACCACTGAGTTGGTTTTATGGTTGCGTTTATATTTCTCAGTGGGAGAAACTGCTCCAGTGGCTAACCATGTTGCTTTTCCTGGTCTAGAATAAAGTGGTCGGCTCTTTTTGCAGGACCCCACTGAATGTGGGAAGGGAACAGAGCAAAACACTGCTGTCCCTACCTTCTGACACCTGTTGGACAAGCCTGGCTCTGCCTGCCAAGGTGTGGCAACACCTGGAATTCTGAGTGAGGTCAGCCATTAGGACCCACGACAACCCTCTCCCTCCTAATTCACACACAGCCAAGGAAATGGTCATAATGGACTCTCTAAAGGACTTTGCAGGCTGCAAAGCCTTTTCACCAACAGTTGCTAATTTTTATAAACAGGCAGCCTTCTGCCCGAATGGGCCGTGTTTCAAGGGTCTGCCTGCACAATGCTTCTTTGGAAACTTAGACAAAATTTCCCGCAGAAACAATGCTCCTGGGTTGACATTGGTTTTCACAAGCCAGAAACCGATGCAATCCGATTGTGGTAATCCATTAAAACTCCTCACCACCACCTCTGTGTGTGTGGTGGGGAGGAAGGGATCTAGAAATAATTTGAAAAAAAGCATTTTATACTTTAACTGTAATTTTTTTTACTATGCAGTTTATATATATGTATATATTTTTTAAAGGATTCTTTTATTTCTGAATAATTGGATGAAATGTTTATATATATATGTATATATACATATATATATATATATATATATAATTTTTTGTGACTCCCCAGAAGGCTAAAAATACAAGCCTGTTGGGATGGATACCAGTGCTCCGGCACCATACTACTCATGAGGGACCCGGCACTTCCTCACGGGCCATGGTTTAACTTTGGGGAGTCAGAGCATCGCTCCCTGCTGCACCTTGGGCAGTGAGAGTGAAGCCCCAGCCTACCCCCACTGAGGTGGCCCTGTTCTGCCACATCCCCTGTGAGCTGTGCAGGAAGTGGGGTGGTTGATGGAGAATTAAAGACTTGAGGATGGTTCTCCCCCTCCCCTTCCCCTTCATTTCTTTTTTTTTTTTAAAGATTTTATTTATTTATTTGACAGAGAGAGATCACAAGTAGACGGAGAGGAAGGCAGAGAGAGAGAGAGAGAGAGGGAAGCAGGCTTCTTGCTGAGCAGAGAGCCCGATGTGGGACTCGATCCCAGTACCCTGAGATCATGACCTGAGCCGAAGGCAGCGGCTTAACCCACTGAGCCACCCAGGCGCCCCTTCCCCTTCATTTCTTAAGTCCCAGAGATGGAAGATCTAATTTTCCTGCCTCCCTACATGATGGGAAATCCGTCTCTCTCCTGACATTCTTGAAGCAGGAGAACAGTCAGCTCTTTTAAAATTGATCAGGATTTTTACTCCTGGTAATAACAGAAGCTAGGAGGCTGAAAGACACCCCCCACCACCACCGCCCCTACCCCAGGTTTCTCCCAACCCCCTTTCTGTGTTTACGTAGATTCCAGTAAGGAAGACCTGGGTGGTGCTCCTTAGGAAGCTATCCTTGACCTTGACCCTCAGCTGGCAGGGTCCAGTCTGTGTGTGCCCCAACCCTGTGGTCAGTTCTTTATAACCATGCGCACTCATTCCTCTCCTTCCTGAGGGCAGAGAAACACTAGCAGGGGGCTTGCCCAAAGCAGGCACTTGGTAGTTATTTCTAAAGAGAATTTGTGGCAACAAATTTCATCTGTTGTTTGGGTACTGAAGACACCTTTGTGTATTTTTTTTTTTTAAGATTTCATTCATTTATTTGACAGACGGAGATCACAAGCAGGCAGAGAGACAGGCAGAGAGAGAGGAGGAAGCAGGCTCCCTGCCAAGTAGAGAGCCCAATGTGGGGCTCGATCCCAGGACCCCGGGATCATGATCCAAGCCAAAGGAGGAGGCTTTAACCCACTGAGCCACCCAGGTGCCCCACACCTTTGTGTATTTAAGACATATCAAGATGTCTCCAGTTGCTGGGGATGAGGAGACTAAGGGTGCAGGAGGGAGGGGAGAGGGAGAGACCAGGATGATAAGAGGGAAAAGAAGGTTTCTGAAAGGCTCATGTGAGCAAATGGTACAGGGCTGCCAGATGAACCCTGAACTAGAGGTGGACATGAGGGAGAGGTGGTCTCCAGGGCTCATGAGCACTTCCTCTCTTCTCCATCAGAGTCCTATTTTTAAAAGCCCACCCTGGGCTGAAGCCAAGGCAGCAGTGAGAAGACAGATGGGGATGGAGCCCCCACAAACTGGTGAAGAGAGGACATCTAAGGGCTTCTGGGCTCTTCCACCGGGAGGGGTTACATGTGACAATGCATAAAAGGACAGCCATGAGTTGGGATTGTTTGTACACACATGGGAGCAACCATTCCACGCCTCAAGAGTCAGAACATTGCCTTCCTGGCCAACTCATCAATGACACATAAATCACTTACCATGAATTGAATGAATAACAATTTTTTTAATCCTGAGTGTTTTTCTTAGAGGGAGAGTCATGTTGTAGATATTTTTCACATCTGCAAAATATCCAACGTATCTATTCTGCAAAACAACAGAAGACTCAATTTAAGTGGAGGTGAAAAGTCTATCCTCAGCATTCCTGATTTTGTTCTTGTTTTTATTTTTACATAGAATTTAAGGAGAATCATTAATTAAAGAAACATTTATTGAATGCCATTATATGACTAGGCATGCTTATGTTTGCTGCCTCATGACTGAATATCTCCCTTAGAAGAAAAATTCTGAATGTGCTGTGGAGAAGGAACAAGAAGGGAGGCACATGTTGCTCCTATAGGCCACTTTCGACTGAAAGGACACCTAACCAGACCCAGGGAAAGCGCTACAACATTTCACCAAGACGTAGTTAATACGACTGTGGAAAAGCTCAGTCTGGGGCTGGAGGCTTAACTGTGACTAAGTTCAAGGAAGGTTTGTGTTCTGGCAGAGAGTAGCCTCCTCATCACGAAAGGACTTGAGCTCCACACACCTCTAATGAAGATACATATGCTCTTGTCCCTGCGATCAGCTTGAGTGTGTTTTTTAAAGATTTTATTTACTTATTTGAGAGAGAGAGTGTGTGCATTAGAGACCAAGAGCATGGAGAGGAGCAGAAGGAGAGGGAGAAGCAGTCTCCCCAGTGAGCAGGGAGTGCCAGGGTCATGACCCAAGCTGAAGGCAAACACGTAACTGACTGAGCCACCCACATGGCCCAGAAATTGGATATTATTAAAGTATCATTAAGGTATATATTTTTTAAAGATTTTATTTATTCGTTTGACAGACAGAGATCACAAGGAGGCAGAGAGGCAGGCAGAGAGAGAGAAAGGAAGGGAAGCAGGTTCCCTGCTGAGCAGAGAGCCCCATGGCAGGGCTCGATCCCAGACCCCAGGACCATGACCAGAGCCAAAAGCAAGGCCTCAACCCACTGAGCCTCCCAGGTGCCCCAAGGTATGATATTTTATTTTTATTTTTTAAAGATTTATTTGTTTTAGAGGGGCAGAGGGGCAGAAGTAGAGGGAGAGAGAGAATCTCAAGCAGACTTCCCCATTGAATGTAGAACCCATTGCAGGGCTTGATCTCATGACCCGAGATTATGACCTTGAGCTAAAATTAAGAGTCAGATTCTTTACCCACTGAGCCACCCAGGGGCCCCTTAGGATATAATATTTTTAGATATGATCAATGGTGTTATGGTATTTTTACCCTCGAGAGTCTATGTGAATGTCACTCTAAAATACTTGTGAGATAAAATGACCCAATGACTGCGATTTCCTCCACAGTCATCTGGGTTCTGTGGGGAAGGGGTGTGTGTGTGTGTGTGTGTGTGTGTGTGTGTGTGTGCGCATGTGAGGAGAGTGGGGAGGGAATGAATGCAAAACGACAAAATGATGGTTGAAGTAGTGCAAGGACTATAGGGGATTTATTACAGGATTATCTCAGCTTTTTATGTTTGAAATTATTCACCATAAAATATTTTTTAAAGGATAAAATAGGGTAACTGCATATATTTCACATGGATTTTCTTAGTATTAAATGAGACAATATATGTCAAAGTATAATAGTGTCTGGAATAGAATAGGTTTGGTAAGATGTTAATTTCCCATTTTTCTTTCAAAATATGGCAGCCCCCTCTTGTCTCTTTCTTTGATTCTCTCTCTCTCTCACACACACACACACACACACACACACGAGATGTTCTTCAAGAGGTGAATGGCCCAAGTAGGGGTTTGTGAAAGATTCATTTCCTCTCAGAGAGAAATCAAAGGCTAGTGATTTTCCATAATCTTCGAGTCTGGAATCTTAGAAATTAGACCTTTCCACTTTGGGAAGGAATCAACTCTTGAACTCCGTAAGCCGTGACCAATGTTAAATGGAGAGCAGGATTCCCCAGGGCAGGGTGTGTGTGTCTGTGGCAGGGGGTACTCATAGACATGGCTCTCTGGCCCTGGGAGGGATCCAGGCCTGTCACCGGCACCAGAGTGGAGCGGCCCGATCACGAGAGGAAAAGAGTGCACAGTGAAACCAAATAATGGGTGCTGAACTCCCCCAAAGGTCCCCCCTTTTAAGGATGACAACTTACCAGAGAAGGGGTTTCAACTTTCTGAAATTTAGTACTGGTGCTTTTATCTGTTCGCCGTTCTCCAAAATAATAAAGGCTCTCCTACGGAAAAGGGGGCAACACAGTCATGGCTCACATGCACTTTCTTTTCCTGTGGAAGGCATTCTTAAAGGTTCTAAGGGCACATTATTTCCTTAAGTCTGCAGCCTTTAGGCAGAGGTTACTCAAACTAAAGTTAACAACAAAAAAAATATCATATCAAGGTTTTTGCACAAACACGCACTCACATACAAATGAAACCAAAGTTTCACAAAACAATACTTACCTTTTGATATTTTCGATTCGAATCTAGTCCATTTTATTTTTAAAAACGCTAGTCACAACCCAACAAGTTGACTTTACAATTCACTGATAGATTGGACCCAGTTTGGAAAACACTGGGGAAGAGCCTCCATTTTCCTAACCTGTGTGTCTCAAATTAGGAATAAAGCAGATGGTGGCACCAGAGGGTGGAGCACTGGAGACAACCCAAAGTTTCTCTTCTCAGACTGCTGGCCAAGTGGGGAGCAGAGCTGCTGGCATGTCCATTCAGTGGGAACTTCTCAACACAATCATGGCAGAAATAAGACTGAGAACCCCACTTTAAGAACTGGAAATAGCCCACCCTGTCTCTGCAGGAATTTTCAGAGGGCCCAGCCTCCAATAGATCCCATAGATATTGACTATGAGAGGTTAATAACATCAAGGAGAGATTTTGTTCTGCGTTAGAAAATGTACCTTTTACCGACCTAGTGCTTCTAAGGATGTTGGAGGTCCTTTGGGAGAACCTACCAAACCAATCTTGATATTATTCTTGTGAGGAAGGAGACCGTCCCCTAACTGGGGGCATAAGAATGGGGCTGGGAGCAACTAAGCTGTAGGAGGCATTATGACTGTGGAGTTGTTTTACACTTGGACAGCTTGACTTTACCCCCCACCTTTAATCCTGTCCCTAACAGACCCTACCTTTATTTAAAATGTTGGTATTACTGTAGACATCATGGATTTTTTCCATTAATCTTGATTTTAAAACATAGTGCATTCGATTATTTCTCTTAATTACTGAAAATTTTGGCATTCCCTTAAATTTTGTGCCTGAGGGGAGTTTCTCACCCTAGCCCTGGCCCAGACTAAGAGGCACTTAGGTCAGTTACTAACCAGTGCAAATTAAACTAGGAAATATGGTATATTAACTAACTAGAATGTAAAGAAAATTTTGGAAAAAAAATAAACAAGGACATATCAAAATGAGGCTTTCTAATAAGTGGATCTCTAATTACAACTTCATTAAGTACCACGATTCAAAGAACCATCTTAACATCCTACTACTGAGGTTTCAAAACTGTCAGATTAAATCAGCACAAGATCATCTGTGGTAACATCTTTCCTACCTCTGCAGTTGTAAACATTCCACTGGCAATAAGGTAGGCACAAATCATTGTTCCAGTTCTTCCTGCAAAAGAAAAGAAGTTACTCCATGAACAACCTGTTCATGGCAGTACTTGGTATAAAGATGCTGTCAGAAATATTCAAAGGGCTCATTTGGGATCGATTTTCTTTCCCTCTGAAAGTGCTTATTCAAAAGATTTCAATTCAGGAATAGCCAAAGCTGTTTCATTGCTCTGAGGTTGTATCTAGAATTCTGTTCCATGTGCACAAAGGCACGTGCACAGGTGTATACTGTTCTTGAATCCCTGCTGCTGGGGACTGCAGTAACGGGCAGAGCCAGTGAGGTCACCTCTAGGACCCTAGACCTAAAGAGCTACTTACCAGTTAAGAACTAATTACACACCCTGTTTTTCCAACTAAAATAAATAAAAGTACCTATAAAAGATAAAACATGATCAGAACCCAAAACATGACATAGCATTTATAACACCCATTTTTTCCTTCTATTTTTGAGTCTTTGTGTTATGAAACATACATGAAAGTAAACAGAACAGTATAACAAACCCCATATATTTGTTTCTCAGAGTATATATTATTGTTGTCCTTGTTTTGCTCCTCTTCCTTCCTTCCATGTTTTTCTTCCTCTCTTCTTCCACAGCATTTCATTTTTTAAACTTTTTGTAAGTATGCTTCACACCCAGCACAGAGCCCAGTGGAGGGCTTGAACCCATGATCCTGAGATCCAGATCTGAGCTGAGATCAAGAGTCAGACACTTAACCAACTGAGTGACCCAGGCACTCCCTATAGCATTTTAAAGATTATTTATTTATTTATTTGACAGAGAGAGATTACAAGTAGACCGAGAGGCAGGCAGAGAGAGAGAGAGAGGGAAGCAGGCTCCCCGCTGAGCAGAGAGCCCGATGCGGGACTCGATCCCAGGACCCTGAGATCATGACCTGAGCCGAAGGCAGCAGCTTAACCCACTGAGCCACCCAGGCGCCCTCCCTATAGCATTTTAAAGCAAACCCTTGATTTCATGTTATTTCGTCCTCAAAATTTATATTTTACTCTAAATTATATTTTTGCCCTGCATACAAAATTTGATTTAAAAAATAGTGTGTCTTTTATTTCTACACTTATCTGTAGCTTTTGTCTTAGCCAGTGTATGCTGAACTTACTTTGTGTGATTTCAAGCTTACCCTTTTAACTTTAGATATATAATACTTCCTATCCTTTTTTTTTTTTTTCAATGAACAACTAAACTTATTTTACAACCCATAGTTTGGAAAACATTCTAAGCCAAGTACTTCCAAAAAAGACTTTTTACCACCTCATGCTGTGATACATAAAGGCGTCTTGCTAAAGGAAATCCTGACTATTACCAACCCTCCTCTCAGTGGTAAAGACTGTTAACATTTCAGTTCTGTCTGGAGGCCATCCCTGGGTCTCTATAACTGGTATTTTCCCATCTGAAAAACACTTTTGCAGATTCCATGTCCTTGTGGCTATGTATAGTCACAGACACAGTACATATCCTATCATCCAATCAAGTCAAGTACGACAGGGAAGCATAAAAAGATATACTTACCTTCAGTCATTTATCTTAATTTAAAACATAAGCATTTGGAAAACAGTGTGGAGATTCCTTAAGATATTAAAAATAGAGCTACCCTATGACCTGCAATTGCACTACTGGGTATTTACCCCAAAGATACAGATGGAGTGAAAAGAAGGGCCATCTGTACCCCAATGTTCATAGCAGCAATGGTCACAGTCACCAAACTGTGGAAAGAACCAAGATGCCCTTCAATGGATGAATGGATAAAGAGGATATGGTTCATATATATAAAGGAATATTATGCCTCATCAGAAAGGATGAATACCCAACTTTTATAGATGCTGAAAAAGCATTTGACAAAGTATATCATCCTTTCTTGACCAAAACTCTTTACAGTGTAGGCATAGAGGGTACATACCTCAATATCATCAGAGCCATCTATGAAAAACCCACAGCAAATATCAATGGAGAAAAACTGAGAGCTTTTCCGCTAAGGTCAGGAACATGGAAGGGATGTCCATTATCACCACTGCTATTCAACATAGCACTAGAAGTCCTAGCCTCAGCAATCAGACAACAAAAAGAAATTAAAGGCATCCAAATTGGCAAAGAAGAAATCAAACTGTCACTCTTTCCAGATGATATAATACTTTATGTGGAAACCCCAAAAGACTCTACTCCAAATCTGCTAGAACTTGTACAGGAATTCAGTAAAATGTCAGGACATAAAATCAATGCACAGAAATCAGTTGCATTTCTATACACCAACAGCAAGACAGAAGAAAGAGAAATTAAGGGGTCAATCTCATTTACAATTGCACCCAAAACTATAAGATACCTAGGAATAAACCTAACCAAAGAGGCAAAGAATCTGTTCTCAGAAAACTATGAAGTACTCATGAAAGAATTTGAGGAAGACACAAAGAAATAGAAAAATGTTCCATGCTCATGGATTGGAAGAACAAATATTGTGAAAATATCTATGCTACCTAAAGTAATCTACACATTTATTGCAATCCCCATCAGAATCCCATCAATTCTTTTCAAAGAAATGGAAAAAATAATCCTAAAATTTATATGGAACCAGAAAAGACCAGAGGAATGTTGAAAAGAAAGCCAAAGTTGGTGGCATCACAATTCCAGACTTCAAGCTCTATTACAAATCTGTCATCATCAAGACAGCATGGTACTGGCACAAAAACAGACACATAGATCAATGGAACATAATAGAGAGCCCAGAAATAGACCCTCAACTCTATGGTCAACTAATCTTTGACAAAGCAGGAAAGAATGTCCAATGGAAAAAAGACAGCCTCTTCAACAAATGGTGCTGGGAAAAATTGGACAGCCACATGCAGAAAAATGAAATTGGACCACTTCCTTACACTACACATGAAAATAGACTCAAAATGGATGAAGGACCTCAATGTGAGAAAGGAATCCATCCAAGTCCTTGAGGAGAACACAGGCAGCAATCTCTTTGATGTCAGCCTCAGCAACTTCTTCCTAGGAGCATCGCCAAAGGCAAGGGAAGCAAAGGCAAAAATGAACTATTGGGATTTCATCAAGATCAAAAGCTTTTGCACAGCAAAGGAAAGAGTTAACAAAACCAAAAGACAACTGACAGAATGGGAGAAGATATTTGCAAACGACATATCAGATAAAGGGCTAGTATCCAAAATCTATAAAGAGCTTAGCAAACTCAACACCCAAAGAACAAATACTCCAATCAAGAAATGGGCAGAAGACATTTCTGCAAAGACAACATCCAGATGGCCAACAGACACATGAAAAAATGCTCCACATCTCTCGGCATCAGGGAAATACAAATCAAAACCACAATGAGATATCACCTCACACCAGTCAGAATGGCTAAAATTAACAAGTCAGGAAATGACAGATGCTGGCGAAAGTGGAGAAAGGGGAACCCTCCTACACTGCTGGTGGGAATGCAAGCTGGTGCAGCCACTCTGGAAAACATTGTGGAAGTTCCTCAAAAAGCTGAAAATAGAGCTACCCTATGACCCAGCGATTGCACTGCTGGGTATATATCCTAAAGATACAAACGTGGTGCTCCGAAGGGGCACGTGCATCCGAATGTTTATGGCAGCAATGTCCACAATAGCCAAACTATGGAAAGAACCTAGATGTGCACCAACAGATGAATGGATAAAGAAGATGTGGTATATATACAATGGAATACTATGCAGCCATCAAAAGAAATGAAATCTTGCCATTTGTGATGACGTGGATGGAGCTAGAGGGTATTATGCTTAGCAAAGTGAGTGAGTCAGAGAAAGACAACTATCATATGATCTCCCTGATCTGAGGAAGTGGAGATGCAACATGGGGAGTTTGGGGTGGTAGGAAAAGAAAAAATGAAAGAAGATGGGATCAGGAGGGAGACAAACCATAAAAGACTCAATCTCAAAAAACAGACTGAGGGTTGCTGGGGGGAGTGGGGATGGGATAGGGTGGTGGGTATATGGACATTGGGGAGGGTATGTGCTATGATGAGTACTGTGAAATGTGTAAACCTGGTGAGTCACAGACCTGTACCCCTAGGGATAAAAACACATTATATGTCTATTAAAATTTTTTTTTAAAAATGTGCTCTGACAGTTTTTAAAATTAAACATTTTTACTTTCACAGATATTTTTGCAAATCAAAAATGAAGAAACTTGGGGCGCCTGGGTGGCTCAGTGGGTTGGGCCACTGCCTTCGGCTCAGGTCATGATCCCAGGTCCTGGGTTCAAGCCCCACATCGGGCTTTCTGCTCAGCAGGGAGCCTGCTTCCTCCTCTCTCTCTGCCTGCCTCTCTGCCTACTTGTGATTTCTCTCTGTCAAATAAATAAATAAAATCTTTAAAAAAAAATGAAGAAACTCAAGTAGTCAATAAACAAGAAAAAATATGCTCAATCTTTCTTAGTTTTGTTATTCCTATTTTCTTCCCTTTAGTATTTACCACCCCCCCACTTCCTTTCCTTCCCTTCCTTTAGTCTTGAAGCGAACATCAAAAAATGTTAACTATTTTTTTTTAAAATGTATTCATTTATTTGAGAGATTTGAGAGAAAGAGTGGGAGAGAGCAGGGTGGGGAGCAGAAGGGCAGAGAAAGAGGGAAACTTAAGCAGACTCTGTGCTGAGTGCAGAGCCAGGTGAAGGACTTGATATCCCCACCCTGAGATCAGGGCCTTAGCTGAAACCAGGAGTCAGTGCTTAACCATTGTGCCACCTAGGCGACCCCCCTTCCATAATTTTAGTATGTACCTTCTTCTTGTACTTTAATGTATTGATATTTATTTAGAAAAATAAAAATTAAAAAATATTTTTACCTTTACCTCCCTTACAGTGAATCACTACGATGTTTTCATCATCTTGAGACATTCACTCATCCACTTCCTTGGCGAATGCCACCATCTCACTGATTTCAAATGTAAAATTTTTAGTTGAATTAAAATTCCTCCAAGAAATCAAGCCCAGTATATTTAGCTTTCTTTTGACAGCCATCTTGGCATGAAATTTACCTTAGTATGGGGACATTGTGATTATCAATATTGATTTGCTGGACCTGGTCATGGAAGTACTTAGGATTATAAGCTCTTTCACCTAAAATAAATAATACATAGGTCAGATAGCTATGCCTAATAAACACAGTAAATGATCAAGTTATGAAGAAGTTATACTTTTTATTATAAATGCCTTATCCACCTTCATTTTTTAAAAAGATTTTATTTATTTATTTGTCAGAGAGAGAGAGCACACGCACAAGCAGGGGGAGTAGCAGAGGGAGAGGGAGAAACAGGCTCCTCATTGAGCAGGGAGCCAGATTCGGGACTTGATCACAGGACTCTAGGATCATGACCTGAGCAAAAGGCAGATGCTTAACCAATGAGCCACCCAGGTGTCCCCCTTATCCACCATTAAAAGGAGCTTTCTTACTGGCTTTTGTTGCTTTTAGGAATATTAAGGGTCTGAAAAACAGAGATACCATACCAGTGGTTTGTCCATCTTGAGTAACCCAACTTATTTGGACTTAACAGGCCTTACTTTTAATTTTCTAGTAGGTTACTCATCATATTACCACATGTTACCACAGAGCAGAAGTAAATGTGGCCAACCAGAATGCTTGCCTCCTGAAAATGTCTGTTTAATATACAGGAAGAGGAAAAGACAAGACAGAATACTAAGTGGGGATATAATCTCTTTTCTACAGGTTTTGTTTTTGAGCATATTTTCCCTTGTTTATTGACTATTTGGATTTTTTTCATTTGGGTTTTGCTCTCCCACACCCCACTCCTAGTGTTTCCTTGTCAAAACACAAGCCAGCAGGGAAAACAGAAGTATTTTCCTAAACCTAACACCATGAGAGCAGATTCTACCCAAAATGGCTCTGCCTCAACTTAAGCTTCCTGTCTCCCCCACAGGGCATTTATACTATTGAGATATTTTTTCTCCTACAAAACAGAACCAATGCAAGATGGAGATTTTTAAACTCACTTCCCATCACCCACCAAATACTTATGATTAAATGAAATGTGAAGACTGAATCATCTTATATGTAGTGATCTGTTTCATATCAATAGTAGCAAAATATCTGGCCATGTACATACTGCATAGATTGTAGACTTGATAGTGTTCTCGATGTTTGGTATCTAAGAACTGCACAACTTCCTAGAAAAAATAGACACATGTCTTACATGAATCCATATGGCACCAATATAAGCTATTCCTTAGGAGTAAGCCAGAATGGTCATTACCTTTTATTCACTTGTCCTTCACTTAGCACCTTTGAGGGGAGATTTAGGGAATAGAGCACCTACATTCCAAGTCCTAGCTTATCCACTGACAGTTTTCAAATAGTCCACAATGTTGTGCGTGACTACCTGAATAACCTCTACTATAAATACACATTGCTTAAAGCTACCAGAGACAGTTAGCTAGCCTTATGTAAATATGTGAAAATTATGATTTCATAGTAATATATGATTCTTACCTAGATCTATTTTTGAATAGATAGGTTATTTATATTTTTTTTAATTTTTTAAAAAGATTGTTTTATTTTAGAAAAAAGAGAGAGAGAACATTAGTAAGAGGAAGGGGGTGGGAGAGAGAATCTTTAGCAGACTCCCCACTTAGCATGGAGCCTGATGTGGGCCTCCATCTCACAACCCTGAGATCATGACCTGAGCCAGAACCAAGAATCACAGGCGCAACCAACTGAGCTACCCAGGTGCCCAAATAGATAGTTTTTTAGATCATGATCTGGATATTACAGTCAACCCATGCACTATTTAAATGAATAAATAATGCAAAAATGTGTGGTATGATTGTGTGTCTATATATGCATGATAAAAAAACATAAACACATTATATTAAATTTTAGTTAAGTGGTGGCAATATGGAGACTTTTTTGGATCACCTTTGCATATTTTCTAAAATGAATACATAGGCGTGTATGTGCATATATACACACACACACAAATATGCATATATGCATAACTTTTCAAATAAGAAATAGTGATCTAAAGTACAGTTACTATCACATACAAATACAGTATTTCTAACAAATTTATCCATTTGAAACACACACAGACCATGTGTCTCTGTACAACAAAATGACTGTAAAAAAGCTTAAAAATTGATGAGTATAGTACCCTGAGCAATGTTTACTAGCTTCATATTGAGAAAAAGAAAAAACATCAAAATGATCAAATGGTTAAATTGTCAGTAGGAAATAGTAAATAAAAAAGATAAATACTCTGAGTCTGTATAATGCTGGAAAGGGGAATAGACTCATATGCATCAAGATTTCATGAGATCCTTTACACTAAAATGAAATCCAGATGGAGTAAAGAATCAGAGATTTTAAAAAACCCACAAATATCTCTAAGAAGTTCAAGTGCATGTTAATCAATTCTTTAGATCAAGAAAGACAAAATATTGAATCAATGGAAGATCAACAGATTTTGGTTTGACTTTAAAAATTTGAGATTTCCATAAAAAAAATGCCACAGTGCAATAAACAATAATCATTTTCAGTAAAATGGAGTGAATGGGAACTATGTCTAATATTAAGTATAAACTAGTTATACTAGTATAAACTAGTAACTCAAAACAATTTAAATAATACTCCCTCAACTTATAGATAAATGGGCCTAGGACATAAATTCATTAAAGAGAAAATTTAACTGCATAACAAACTATATAGATAAATGTTCACCTCACCAACAGAGAAGTCTAACAACAATAAAATCCCATTTTCACCCATGAAATTAGCCCTTTCCTTTTCAAATGGGAAAATCCAATGCTCGCAAAGATGGCATGAAAATAAAACTTTTGATTATTGCTAATATAATCCCTTGGATTTGGCAATATATATTGAGAACTCCCAAAATACTCATACTCCATAACCAGGTAATTTTATTCCTAGGAACCTATGAGAAAAGGCTTTATGCCTTTAAACCTTTGTGCCTCTGATGCTGCATTATTAATTTTTTTTTAATTTCTTTTCAGTGTTCCCGAATTCATTGTTTATGCACCACACCCAGTAGTCCATGCAATATGTGCCCTCCATAATACCCACCACCAGCTGCATTATTAATGTTAATGACATCTAACTATCCAACATTGAAGCTTGATTATAGCACTAATGAAATATCACATAACCATTAGAATACCATTTTGCCCTTCATTCTCTCAATAAGCAAACATTTCACAGTGTTTATGTGCAGTCTTCCTTAGTATACCACACTTTCGGATATTCAGAATTTGCTTTTTTAATTTATTTATTTTTATTTTTATTTTATTTTTTTAAAAGATTTTATTTATTTATTTGTCAGAGAGAGAGAGAGAGCGAGCACAGGCGGACAGAGTGGCAGGCAGAGGCAGAGGGAGAAGCAGGCTCCCCACAGAACAAGGAGCCCGATGTGGGACTCGATCCGAGGATGCTGGGATCATGAACTGAGCAGAAGGCAGCGGCTTAACCAACTGAGCCACCCAGGCTTCCCAAAATTTGCTTTTTTTAATGAAAAAAAAAAAAGAAAAAGAAAAACCTGGGGGGCGCCTGGGTGGCTCAGTGGGTTCAGCCTCTGCCTTTGGCTCAGGTCATGATTTCAGGGTCCTGGGATCAAGCCCCGCATCGGGCTCTCTGCTCAGCAGGGAGCCTGCTTCCCCCTCCCCCTCTGTCTGCCTTTCTGCCTACTTGTGATCTCTCTCTCTCTCTCTCAAATACATAAATAAAAATCTTTTAAAAAAATACTTGGATGGCTAAGTTTTAGGGATTTAAAAAGAATCACCTCATATTTCTCTATATGTTTAAAAAAGATGATCTCAACGTCTGAATTTTCTCCGAGTCCATCCTTGACTCAATACAAAGATAACTTGCCGCTATGTTTTCTGATCTAAATATTTTACCTGAGGACTATAAATACCTCTTAAACTAAGTAGCTCAACAGAGACAAAAAGCATCTAAAAGAAAGTTCAACTCTGCCAAGAAACCACATTTTGGGGGACTAGATGGATAGTTTTTGTCCTCAACCAGAACAAAGAATATGTAATTGTACCAAGGTCAAAAACTAAAAGATAACTAAGAAGATTTTTAGCAATGTAGGTAATGTAGATCTCCTTTTTCTCAATAGCCTTAAGTTTACAATTCCAGAAACTCTTGGGAAAGTGAAAAATGCTGTCTACTCTTTGAAACCCTTTTTGTAATAACCTCCAACTTTGTCCTAAAAATGCCAACCTTTCTCTGTGTTCACAAAATATTAACTTACCAGAAGAGTTTACACTGGAAGCGACTATCTATCTTAGCACATTCCATGATCTGGAGATGAAAGTGCAACCTCTGCCTGCATGTCATGGCAGCACTGGCCACACTTGTTGACACTTCCACCATAGTGCTTGCTTCTTTATTCCCACATATGTCCAATCTTGCTACTTCTAGGAAACACTTGACATTTATATTAGCAAATTTACTGCATATGAAATCTTACTGTTTGCTCTACATGTTACTGTCCATCTACATATTACTATCCATTGTTCAAAGTCTAATTTTGCAAATTTATTCCCTCTTAAGAGTGAAGGGGAACTACATGACCACTTTGCATTCTCTCAGAAATTAATCATGCCAATACCTGAATCTCACACCCTCTAGTCAAACTTTTAAGTTTGTAAATGGCTTTCATCTTAAAAACAACAAAGACATGCTCTGTCCAGGATACGTTGTTATCATTGAATATGCAAGCACCAGCACAGCTCCACTGCCTCATTCTCAGTTAGCCCAGGTACCTGAACTAATAGCTCAGACATAAGCCTGCACTCTGGCAAAAGAGGAAGGTAAATATTCATATGGATAGTAGATATGATTTGGGGGGTGGTTTATGATTCATGAGTTTTATGAAAACTGATGACTTATCACCTCTTCTTCTATTATGTCTATTAAAAATGGTAAAAAGATCATGGTTTACTAGAACTTTGTCAACACCCCAAGGAGATAAGTGTTAAGAACTGAAAACAACAACAACAAAAAAAACCTCAATGGTCTAGAGAACACTCTAGAAGCCAAGAGTAATATCTTTGCTTTGACTTACATACTTAATGAAGTTTGTGGCTTTTTAATACTCTAGTCAATATTAAGTGTTGCTAAATTTATATTTATCATCACTAAATCTACAAAGAAAAATGAATCCATTTAGACAAGCTGTAATTAACTCACAGTTCTCACCCCAACCTACTGAAAAGTAATATTGGCAAAGGATGCTCTATCCCTAGAGATGGATTCTGGCAATTTGAAGATGGCTATCCTGAAGTGCCATAACCCATCCAATGGCTCCTGGTCAAATTACTTCATAACTCTTCCCATTATGGAATGAATAAAGTAGTTTCCACATTAAATAGCAGTTTGGAAAATTTTTCAAAATTGGTCAAGGGAGTAGTAGAATGATATCTTACTTACAAATAACATAACCTAGATAAGATATGGTTCACACTCTCCTTAAGAGCTTTTTGAACATTTATAAATTGATTTTGACTGCTCAAGTCTCAAGACTATGAATATGGACTAGTTATTGTTTTTAATTTTTTGCATGTATAGAAAAGCTTCCCTGCCTTAAGTGATTTCATGAATGATTCAAATACTTTATCCTTCCCTATTGGGCTCTATCATATGAATTTATTTGGTCAACGGAATGACATAAAGCAGGTAATTGCAAAAACCCTTATAAGATTCCACTCTAGCTCTTGCCTTTTTGCTGTTACATAAGAACACACGCAGGCTAGCCTAATAAAGGATGAAAACATATGGAGCAGATAGGAGTTACCCCACATACCCCAGGTATATGGTGGGATGGCCATAAGGTCATTACAGAGCAGCAAGGTAAGGTCATTATAGAGCAGCTGATAAGGAAAACTGAGATTCCATTCCACAGTGGTGATGTAGGAAGACCCTGACTTCACCTTCTCCATGGCCACACCAAATCTACAAATATTAATAGAATAGTTCCTCCTGAAGAACTGAAGGATGACTGAACAGCTTCTGCATAACAAAAGATAAAGAAACTACATAGAGAACTGCAAGAAAGAGGGAGGCACAGCAATGAAGGGAAGCCCCACCTCTGACACTGTGAACCATAGTGGGGAGGGAAAATACTGAGGGTTCAGTTAGAGATTCATCTGCCTTGGGGCAAGAAAATAAGCCATGGTTTAAAAGGGAAACTAGGATAAAAAAAATTGTAGCCCTAGAACTCCACCAAATGCCAGGGAAGCTCCTAGAAATCTATCGGGATTGGATAGGTTGTTGAATGTCACAGTTCATGTTCCCCTTCTACCTAGATAGTGTAGATAGAAGCAGGGTTTACACATCCAAGCTGGTATAGAGCCCCAGTGAGCCCTGGGCCCCAGCCCACATGAACTCCAGCCATTCTATCAAAATGGCCCCAGTATGACACACACTGGGACACTCCTGCTAGGCACCCACTACACCTCCAGCCATTGCATCAAAGTCATATGCATGCAAAGCACCCTGAAACATTGCAGGCCCCCACCACATTGGCTTCAGATGGCTTGCTAGGGCACTTAATGCAGAGAGTGTGCTGGGACCTCCTGGTTCACAGTTGCTTTGGCTCCAGCTAACTTGCCAGGCTCCCTGGCAAGTAAGCACCTTGGGACACCCTGGCCTACACCCACCTCAGCTTCAATAGTTCTGCCAGGGAGTAGTTGTGTGTGGAGAACCTGAGGCACCCTCACTCATACCTACTTCAACAGCTGTCCTGCTGGGGTGCCACTTGTGCAGGGTGCACCAGGACCTCCCTAATCTTGTGCTCCACCTCAGCACTATCTGCATGGAGAGCCATGGGACACCTAGCTTTCACCCACTTCAACTATTTTGCAAGGGTCCTCTCAGTGTGTAGAGCCCTAGGACCCTCTGCTTATAGCCACTTCACCTTCAGCTGTGCTACCAGGGTGCTCTCTCTCTGTGGACAGCTCCAGGAATGACCTGACTCAGACACACTTCAGTTATGGCCATCCCACCAGGGCAGCCCCCACATGGAGCACCCCAGTACGCACAGATCACACAAGCCACAATTCTAGCCAGCCCCTCAAAGTTACTAGGAACACACAGTGTACACAAGGGACAACCATACACAAGACCATTCCTTCAAGTTTCGGATAAGTAGCTGTTCTAATCATAGTAGCAAATACAGAAAATCAAGCAAAATTGGGAAGCAGAGAAATATGCTTAAAATAATAGAACAAAACAAAACCTCAGAAAAAGACTAAATGAAACAGAGATAATCAATATGCCTGATAAAAAGTTTAAAGTTATGATCATAAAGGTGCTCTCTGGTCTAGAGAAAAAAGTGAAAGACCTCAGAGATAATAACTTCAACAAAGAGATAGAAAACAAAAAGGAACAAATCAGAGTTGAAGAATGTAATAACTGAAATGAAAAACTACTAGATGGCATCAACAGGAAGTTAGCAAATGCAGAACACATAAGTGATCTAGAAGATAGCTGAATAGCAAAAAGAAAAAAAGAATTTTTAAAAATGAGCATAGGTTAAGGGATCTCTTGGACAACATCAAATAAGTAAGCATTTGCATTATTGGGGCCCCAGAAGGAGAAGAGAAAGGAGTAGAAAATATATTTGAAGAAATAATAGCTGAAAACGTCCCTAACCTGGGGAAGGAAGTAACGTCCAGTTTCAGGAACCATAGAATTCCAAGCAAGATGAACCCAAAGAGAGCCACACCATAACACAGAATAATTAAAATGTCAAATGTTAATGATAAAGAGAATTTTAAAGGCAACCAGAGTGAAGCAAAAAGTTACATAAAAGGGAAACCCCATAAGGCTATCAGCTGAATTTTCAGCAGGAACTTTGCAGCCCAGAGGAGAGTGGCATGACATATTCAAAGTGCTGAAAGGAAAAAACCTGCAACCAAGAAAACTTCCCAGAAAGGTTTTTATTTAGAATTGAGAGAGAGATGGTGTTTCCTAGACAAGCAAAAGCTAAAGGAGTTCATCACCACCCAACCAGGCTTAAAAGAAATGTTAAAGGAACTTCTTAAAGTGGAAGAGAAAAGGCCTTAATTAGAAGTAAGAAAATTATAAAAAGATGTAAAATATGACAACATAAACACAAAACATGGGGGAAGGATTTAAAAAGTTTTTTAGAATGTGCTTGAACTTAAATGACCATCAACTTAATATAGAATGATGTATACATAGAATGTCACATATAAACCTCATGGTAAACACAAACCCAAAACTTATAAAAGATACACAAAAAAGAGAAGGAAAGTCAAGAATAACACTACAGAAATTTATAATCTTAAGTAAAGAGAACAAGAAGTAACAGAGAAGAACCACAAAAACAACCAGAAAACAATCAAAATGATAGTAAGTACACGCTGAAAATAATTACTTAAATATAAGTGCTCTAAACACTCCAATGAAAAGGCATAAGGTGGCCCAATGGATAAAAAACAAAACACATCTACATATTGCCTACAAGACACTCATTTCAGATATAAGGACACACTCAGGCTGAAAGTGAATGGATAGAAAAATATTTCATGCAGAAGGAAGTGGAAAAAAAAAACCGAAGGTGACAATATTTATATCACAAAAAGCAGACCTTTAAGACTTACAAGAGAATAAGTAGGGCACTGCATAATGATAAAGAATCAATTGAACAAGATGATACAACAATTATAAATATCTATGTACCCAACAATGGCACACCTAAATACTTAAAGCAAATATTAATATCCATAAAGGGAGAAAGAGTAATACAATAATAGTAGGGGAATTTAACACAGCACTTTTTAAATAGATATATCATACAGGCAGAATATCATTAAGGAAAGTGTGTCTTTGAACAATACAGTAGGTCAGATGGACCTAACAGATAAATACAGGACATGCCACACAAAAACAACAGAATACAAATGCTTTTTATATGCACACAGAATGTTTTCCAGGATAGATCACGTGGTAGGCCGAAAAACAAGTCTCAATACATTTAAAAAGATTGAATCATATCGTGTATATTTTCTAATCACAATGGGGTGAAATAGAAACCAATTACAGAAAAAAAAGTGGAAAACCAAACAGGTGGAGATTAAACAACATGCTACCAAGCAACGAATGAGTCAACAAAGAAAATGAAGAGCAAATTTAAAAATATATGGAGACAAATTAAAATGAAAACACAATAGTCTAAATCTTTGAGACCCAGAGAAAACAGTCCTAAAAGGGATATTTATAGAGATACCAGCCAACCCAAAGATAAAAGAAAAACCTCAGTCTAAAAACCTAAAAAAACTAGAAAAAGAAAAGTAAAGTCCAAAATTAGTAGATGGAAAGATTTAATAAAAATCAAGCATAAATGAAAGAAGTAGAGTCTTTAAGAATAGAAAAGACCAATGAAACAAGGAACTGAGTCTTTCAAAACATAAAAAAGTCAATAAATCTTTAGCAGACTGATCAAGAGAAGAAAACAAAAGGAACCGAATGAAACCAGAGACAAAAGAGTTAACAAAGAACACCTCAGAGGTACAAAAGATTATAACAGAGTACTACAAAAAAAATTATATGTCAAAAAATCAGATGACCTAGAAAAAAATAGATGAACTCCTAGAAACATACAGTCATCCTAAACTGAATCAGGAAGACATACAAATTCAAAAACCAAATTTCTGCTGACAGAATTGAATTGTTAATCAAAAAACTCCCAACAAATTCCAGGATCAGACAGATCATAGGTGAATTTACCAAATATTTAAAAAAGAGTTAATACCTGTTGTCTTCAATCTATTCCAAAACAACAGCAAAGAAAGTATAGCTTTGAAGTACAGCCTAATGAGGCCAGCATTACGTTGATACCAAAACAGACAAACACACTACAAAAAAACAAAACTACAGAACATTATCTCTGAGGAACACAGAAGCAAAAATTCTCAACAAAATATTAGCAAACCATATTTAACAATACATTAAAAGGAACATTCACCATGATCAAGTGGGATTTATTCCAGGTTTGCAAGAATGGCTCAATATTTGCAAATCAATCACCCCAAGTCAGTAAAATGAAGTACAAAAACCATGCAATCATCTCAACAGATGCAGAAAAAGCATGTGACAAAATTCAACATCGTTTATGATAAAACTCTCCAAAAAATGGGTTTAGAAAGAACATACCTCAACACGGTGAAGGTCATATATGACAAACTCACAGCTAATGTCATATTCAATGGTGAAAAATTGAGGGCTTTCCCTCTAAGATTAGAAACAAGACAAGGATGTCCATGCTTACCACTTTTATTCAGCATACTCCTGGAAGCTCTAACCACAGCAATCAGACAAGAAAAAAAAAATTCAATTTGGTAAGGAAGAAGTTACTGTCACTATTTGCAGATTACATAATACTATACAGAGAAAACCCTAAAACCCTAATAAAAAACAATTAGAATACATGAGTTCAGTAAAGTTTTAGGACACAAAATTAATGCACAGAAATTGAGTTTTTTTTTGTACATTAATAATGAAGTAGCAGAAAGAGAAAACAATTTGATTTACAATTGCACTAAAAAGAATAAAATAACCTAGAAATAAACTTAACAAAGGAAGTGGAAGATCTGTGCTCTGAAAACTATAAGATGATGATGAAAGAAATTGAAGACAAACCAGATTATGAGATATACTATAAAGCTATAGTAATCAAAATAGTATGGTACTGGTACAAAAATGGACACATAGAACAGATTAGAGAGCCCAGAAATAAACCTGCACTTATAGGGAAAATTAATCTAGGACAAAGGAGCCAAGACTGTACACTGGGGGAAAAGATAGTCTCTTCAATAAGTGGTGGTGAGAAAACTGGACAGCTACATGCAAAAGAATGGTCATTTTGTTCCTTTTTGCTACAAAAATAAATACACTGGATTAAAGACCTAAATGTGAGACCTGAAACTATAAAACTTCTTGAAGAAAATATAGGCAGTAGGGCTGCCTGGGTGGCTCAGTGGGTTAAGCCTCTGCCTTCAGCTCAGGTCCTGATCTCAGTGTTCTGGGATCAAGTCCCACATCAGGCTCTCTGCTAGGCAGGAAGCCTGCTTCCTCCTCTCTCTCTTTCTCTCTACTTGTGATCTCTCTCTCTGTCAAATAAATAAAATCTTAAAAAAAAAAAGAAAATATAGGCAGTAAACTGTTTGACATCAGCCATTGCAACATCTTTCTAGATATGTGTCCTCAGTCAAGGGAAACAAAAGTAAATATAAACTATTAGGAGTATTCCAAATATGTTTTTGTACAGTGAAGGAAACCACCAACAAAACTAAAAAGCCACCTTGTGAATGGAGGAAGATATTTGCAAATGATATATCTGATAAGGGGTTAATACTCAAAATATAAAAAGGACTTATACAAGTGAACACCCCCAAAAATATGATTCAATTAAAAATGGGCAGAAAACCTGAATAGACTTTTTCTTCTGAATTGACATTTTTTTCAAAGAAGATATAGAGGTGGCCAACACACCCCTGAAAAGATGAAAAAGAAATGCATATCAAAATCACAATCAGCGGGAGGAGTCAAGATGGCGGAGAAGTAGCAGGCTGAGACTACTTCGGGTAGCGGGAGATCAGCTAAATAGCTTATCTAAAGATTGCAAACACCTACAAATCCAACGGGGGAGGAGATTGAAGAGAAGAAGAACAGCAATTCCAGAAACAGAAAATCAACCACTTTCTGCAAGGTAGGACTGGCGGAGAAGTGAATCCAAAGCGACGGGAAGATAGACCGCGGGGGGAGGGGCCGGCTCCCGGCGAGCGGCGGAGCAACGGAGCAAAATCAGGACTTTTAAAAGTCTGTTCCGCTGAGGGACATCGCTCCAGAGGCTTAACTGGAAGCCCAGGCGGGGTTAGCGCGGCCTCAGGTCCCGCAGGGTCACAGAAGGATTGGGGGTGTCTCAGTGTTGCAGAGCTTACCGGTATTAGAACGGGGAAGCCGGCTGCAGAGACAGAGCCGAGGAGTGACTCTCAGCTCAGGGTTGCCTTGAACCGGTCGCAGGCTTGGTCAGCTCGGAGCGCGGCCGGAGGCCAGGGTGACGGGAGTCATTTGGCGCTGTTCTCTGAGGGCGCACTGAGGAGTGGGGCCCCGGGCTCTCGGCTCCTCCGGGCCGGAGACCAGGAGGCCGCCATCTTCATTCCCGTCCTCCGGACTCTACGGAAAGTGCTCAGGGAACAAAAGCTCCCGAAAGCGAACCCGAGCGGATGACTCAGCGCGACCCCGGGTAAGGGCGGTGCAACTCCGCCTGGGGCAAAGACGCTTGAGAATCACTACAACGGGCCCCTCCCCCAGAAGATCTACAGGAAACCCAGCCAGGACCAAGTTCACCTACCAAGGAGAACGGCGGAATTCCAGAGGAGAAGAAAGCAAAGCACGGAACTCATGGCTTTCTCCCCATGATTTTTTAGCCTTGCAGTTAATTTAATTTTTTTTTTCTTTTTCAATTTTTTTTTCTTTTTCTCTTCTTCTGCTAAATTTTTTTTAACTTTTACCATTTTCTTTTTTTTAACGTTTTTTAAATAGTTTATCTAATATATATATATTTTTTCCTCTTTTTATATTTTTTCTTTATCGGCTTTCTTTTTTTTTAATAGTTTTTTTTTTCTTTCTTTCTGAACCCCTTTTTATCCCCTTTCTCCCCCCTCACAATTCAGGATCTCTTCTGATTTGGCTAAAGCATATTTTCCTGGGGTTGTTGCCACCCTTTTAGTATTTTACTTGCTCCTTCATAAACTCTTATCTGGACAAAATGACAAGGCGGAAAAATTCACAACAAAAAAAAGAACAAGAGGCAATACCAAAGGCTAGGGACCTAATCAATACAGACATTGGTAATATGTCAGATATAGAGTTCAGAATGACGATTCTCAAGGTTCTAGCCGGGCTTGAAAAAGGCATGGAAGATATTAAAGCAACCCTCTCGGGAGATATAAAAGCCCTTTCTGGAGAAATAAGAGAACTAAAATCTAACCAAGTTGAAATCAAAAAAGCTATTAATGAGGTGCAATCAAAAATGGAGGCTCTCACTGCTAGGATAAATGAGGCAGAAGAAAGAATTAGCGATATAGAAGACCAAATGACAGAGAATAAAGAAGCTGAGCAAAAGAGGGAAAAACAGCTACTGGACCACGAGGGGAGAATTCGAGAGATAAGTGACACCATAAGATGAAACAACATTAGAATAATTGGGATTCCAGAAGAAGAGGAAACAGAGAGGGGAGCAGAAGGTATATTGGAGAGAATTATTGGAGAGAATTTCCCCAATATGGCAAAGGGAACAAGCATCAAAATTCAGGAGGTTCAGAGAACCCCCCTCAAAATCAATAAGAATAGGTCCACACCCCGTCACCTAATAGTAAAATTTACAAGTCTTAGTGACAAAGAAAAGATCCTGAAAGCAGCCCGGGAAAAGAAGTCTGTAACGTACAATGGTAAAAATATTAGATTGGCAGCAGACTTATCCACAGAGACCTGGCAGGCCAGAAAGAGCTGGCATGATATATTCAGAGTACTAAATGAGAAAAACATGCAGCCAAGAATACTATATCCAGCTAGGCTATCATTGAAAATAGAAGGAGAGATTAAAAGCTTCCAGGACAAACAAAAACTGAAAGAATTTGCAAATACCAAACCAGCTCTACAGGAAATATTGAAAGGGGTACTCTAAGCAAACAGAGACCCTAAAAGTAGTAGATCAGAAAGAAACAGAGACAATATACAATAACAGTCACCTTACAGGCAATACAATGGCACTAAATTCATATCTCTCAATACTTACCCTGAATGTTAATGGGCTAAATGCCCCAATCAAAAGACACAGGGTATCAGAATGGATAAAAAAACAAAACCCATCTATATGTTGCCTACAAGAAACTCATCTTAAACCCGAAGACACCTCCAGGTTTAAAGTGAGGGGGTGGAAAAGAATTTACCATGCTAATGGACATCAGAAGAAAGCAGGAGTGGCAATCCTTATAGCAGATCAATTAGATTTTAAGCCAAAGACTATAATAAGAGATGAGGAAGGACACTATATCATACTCAAAGGAACTGTCCAACAAGAAGATCTAACAATTTTAAATATCTATGCCCCTAACGTGGGAGCAGCCAACTATATAAACCAATTAATAACAAAATCAAAGAAACACATCGACAAGAATACAATAATAGTAGGGGATTTTAACACTCCCCTCACTGAAATGGACAGATCATCCAAGCAAAAGATCAACAAGGAAATCAAGGCCTTAAATGACACACTGGACCAGATGGACATCACAGATATATTCAGAACATTTCATCCCAAAGCAACAGAATACACATTCTTCTCTAGTGCACATGGAACATTCTCCAGAATAGATCACATTCTTGGTCCTAAATCAAGTCTCAACCGGTATCAAAAGATTGGGATCATTCCCTGCATATTTTCAGACCACAATGCTCTAAAGCTAGAACTCAATCACAAGAGGAAATTTGGAAAGAACCCAAATACATGGAGACTAAACAGCATCCTTCTAAAGAATGAATGGGTCAACCAGGAAATCAAAGAAGAATTGAAAAAATTTATGGAACAAATGATAATGAAAACACAACAGTTCAGAATCTGTGGGACACAACAAAGGCAGTCCTGAGAGGAAAATATATAGCGGTACAAGCCTTTCTCAAGAAACAAGAAAGGTCTCAAGTACACAACCTAACCCTACACCTAAAGGAGCTGGAGAAAGAACAAGAAAGAAACCCTAAACCCAGCAGGAGAAGAGAAATCATAAAGATTAGAGCAGAAATCAATGAAATAGATACCAAAAAAACAATAGAACAAATCAACGAAACTAGGAGCTGGTTCTTTGAAAGAATTAATAAGATTGATAAACCCCTGGCCAGACTTATCAAAAAGAAAAGAGAGAGGACCCAAATAAATAAAATCATGAATGAAAGAGGAGAGATCACAACGAACACCAAAGAAATACAGACAATTATAAGAACATACTATGAGCAACTCTACGCCAACAAATTTGACAATCTGGAAGAAATGGATGCATTCCTAGAGACATATAAACTACCACAACTGAACCAGGAAGAAATAGAAAGCCTGAACAGACCCATAACCAGTAAGGAGATTGAAACAGTCATCAAAAATCTCCAAACAAACAAAAGCCCAGGGCCAGACGGCTTCCCGGGGGAATTCTACCAAACATTTAAAGAAGAACTAATTCCTATTCTCCTGAAACTGTTCCAAAAAATAGAAATAGAAGGAAAACTTCCAAACTCATTTTATGAGGCCAGCATCACCTTGATCCCAAAACCAGACAAGGATCCCAACAAAAAAGAGAACTACAGACCAATATCCTTGATGAACACAGATGCAAAAATTCTCGCCAAAATACTAGCCAATAGGATTCAACAGTACGTTAAAAGGATTATTCACCACGACCAAGTGGGATTTATTCCAGGGCTACAAGGCTGGTTCAACATCCGCAAATCAATCACTGTGATACAACACATTAATAAAAGAAAGAACAAGAACCATATGATACTCTCCATAGATGCTGAAAAAGCATTTGACAAAGTACAGCATCCCTTCCTGATCAAAACTCTTCAAAGTGTAGGGATAGAGGGCACATACCTCAATATTATCAAAGCCATCTATGAAAAACCCACCGCAAATATCATTCTCAATGGAGAAAAACTGAAAGCTTTTCCGCTAAGGTCAGGAACACGGCAGGGAAGTCCGTTATCACCACTGCTATTCAACATAGTACTAGAAGTCCTAGCCTCAGCAATCAGACAACAAAAGGAAATTAAAGGCATCCAAATCGGCAAAGAAGAAGTCAAACTATCACTCTTCGCAGATGATATGATACGATATGTGGAAAACCCAAAAGACTCCACTCCAAAACTGCTAGAACTTGTACAGGAATTCAGTAAAGTGTCAGGATATAAAATCAATGCACAGAAATCAGTTGCATTTCTCTACACCAACAACAAGACAGAAGAAAGAGAAATTAAGGAGTCCATCCCATTTACAATTGCACCCAAAACTATAAGATACCTAGGAATAAACCTAACCAAAGAGACTAAGAATCTATACTCAGAAAACTATAAAGTACTCATGAAAGAAATTGAGGAAGACACAAAGAAATGGAAAAATGTTCCATGCTCCTGGATTGGAAGAATAAATATTGTGAAAATGTCTATGCTACCTAAAGCAATCTACACATTTAATGCAATTCCTATCAAAGTACCATCCATTTTTTTCAAAGAAATGGAACAAATAATCCTAAAATTTATATGGAACCAGAAAAGACCTCGAATAGCCAAAGGAATATTGAAAAAGAAAGCCAAAGTTGGTGGCATCACAATTCCGGACTTCAAGCTCTATTACAAAGCTGTCATCATCAAGACAGCATGGTACTGGCACAAAAGCAGACACATAGATCAATGGAACAGAATAGAGAGCCCAGAAATAGACCCTCAACTCTATGGTCAACTCATCTTCGACAAAGCAGGAAAGAATGTCCACTGGAAAAAAGACAGCCTCTTCAATAAATGGTGTTGGGAAAATTGGACAGCCACATGCAGAAAAATGAAATTGGATCATTTCCTTACACCACACACGAAAATAGACTCAAAATGGATGAAGGATCTCAATGTGAGAAAGGAATCCATCAAAATCCTCGAGGAGAACACAGGCAGCAACCTCTTCGACCTCAGCCACAGCAACGTCTTCCTAGGAACATCACCAAAGGCAAGGGAAGCAAGGGCAAAAATGAACTTTTGGGATTTTATCAAGATCAAAAGCTTTTGCACAGCAAAGGAAACAGTTCACAAAACCAAAAGACAACTGACAGAATGGGAGAAGATATTTGCAAATGACATATCAGATAAAGGGCTAGTGTCCAAAATCTATACAGAACTTAGCAAACTCAACACCCAAAGAACAAATAATCCAATCAAGAAATGGGCAGAGGACATGAACAGACATTTCTGCAAAGAAGACATCCAGATGGCCAACAGACACATGAAAAAGTGCTCCACATCACTCAGCGTCAGGGAAATACAAATCAAAACCACCATGAGATATCACCTCACACCAGTCAGAATGGCTAAAATTAACAAGTCAGGAAATGACAGATGCTGGCGAGGATGCGGAGAAAGGGGAACCCTCCTACACTGTTGGTGGGAATGCAAGCTGGTGCAACCACTCTGGAAAACAGCATGGAGGTTCCTCAAAATGTTGAAAATAGAACTACCCTATGACCCAGCAATTGCACTGCTGGGTATTTACCCTAAAGATACAAACGTAGTGATCCGAAGGGGCACGTGCACCCGAATGTTTATAGCAGCAATGTCTACAATAGCCAAACTATGGAAAGAACCTAGATGTCCATCAACAGACGAATGGATAAAGAAGAGGTGGTATATATACACAATGGAATACTATGCAGCCATCAAAAGAAATGAAATCCTGCCATTTGCAATGACATGAATGGAACTAGAGGGTATCATGCTTAGCGAAATAAGTCAATCAGAGAAAGACAACTATCATATGATCTCCCTGATATGAGGGAGAGGAGATGCAACATGGGGGTTTGAGGGGGTAGGAGAAGAGTAAATGAAACAAGATGGGATTGGGAGGGAGACAAACCATAAGTGACTCTTAATCTCACAAAACAAACTGAGGGTTGATGGGGGGAGGGGGTTGGGAGAGGGGGGTGGGGTTATGGATATTGGGGAGGGTATGTGCTATGGTGAGTGCTGTGAAGTGTGTAAACCTGGCGATTCGCAGACCTGTACCCCTGGGGATAAAAATATATGTTTATAAAGCTGTTAAAAAAAAAAAAAAGAAAGAAAGAAAAAAGAACGGATGAATACCCAAGTTTTGTAGCAACATGGACGGGACTGGAAGAGATTATGCTGAGTGAAATAAGTCAAGCAGAGAGAGTCAATTATCATATGGTTTCACTTATTTGTGGAGCATAACAAATAGCATGGAGGACAAGGGGAGATGGAGAGGAGAAGGGAGTTGAGGGAAATTGGAAGGGGAGGTGAACCATGAGAGACTATGGACTCTGAAAAACGATCTGAGAATTTTGAAGGGGTGGGGGGTGGGAGGTTGGGGGTACCAGGTGGTGGGTATTGTAGAGGGCACGGATTGCATGGAGCACTGGGTGTGGTGCAAAAATAATGAATACTGTTATGCTGAAAAAATAAAAAAATTAAAATTAAAAAAATAAATTAAAAAAAAAAAAGAAGAATGCTTCCAGAATTAAGGAGTACTTCTAGACAAATAAAGTGTTTAATACAAACACTTGGATTTTAAAAAGCATCCTTCATTAATTTACTTTTACAGGTAGAAAAAATATACTAATATATTATTATTAGGCTTAGATACCATTTCTTTGCAAATCTTAATGTTCAGCTTAAACTAAAATTTCAAGACAAATTACATTAAATGGGGCACAAGGGCTTTTTAGCAACATATTGACAGTGAAAATGTGCCCCCCTGAGGTCCTTTATTATTAAAAAATATTTAACGCTAAGTCAAGCAGAGAGAGTCAATTATCATATGGTTTCACTTATTTGCGGAGCATAACAAATAACATGGACATGGAGAGATGGAGAGGAGAAGGGAGTTGAGGGAAATTGGAAGGGGAGGTGAACCATGAAAGATTATGGACTCTGAAAACCTGAGGGTTTTGAAGGGACAGGGGGTGGGAGGTTGGGGGATCCAGGTGGTGGGTATTAAGGAGGGCACGTATTGCATGGAGTATTGGGTGTGGTGCAAAAACAATGAATACTGTTACGCTGAAAAGAAATTTTAAAAAAATTTTAATGATATGTGTAATTATCTCCTTTTCTAGGGTTTCACATACCTGAATGTTATTGATGATGCAAGTGAATACAAAATTCTACTAATCATGCTGCTGCAAAAAGAAGTAGAAATTAAATTCCAGAGTTTCAAGTTTATCACAGATTTCTTCTAATATAGAATATAAATTTAGCCAATAACAAAGGACAATATAGTTTGAAAGTTCTTCCGACGTTTCACAGCAAAATATTCTTTACCAAGATTTTCAATGTTCTGCTTCATGATTTTTAAACTTTCATATGTAGAATAAATGCAAATAAAACACTCAACTATGTTTAGTAATATTTCCATTGCCTGTAAAGCCCCAGTCCCAAGTTTATGGTATTATTAAATTTGGGTTCATTAACTAAAGCAAGATAACATGGAGACAGAAAGTCAGGGTAGAAGAGATCAATGTCCCATCTCTCCCATTAATGAACTGTGGGATCCTGTGCAAGTCATCAAACCTTGGCCAGACCTGTTTCCATAGCAGTAAAACAAAGCCCTTCAATAAATGATACTCTTGTCTTATAATATTCATCTCTTGAAAAAAAAAAGACATACAGGAACACAACACTTAATCATTAATGAGAATCACATTGGAGTGGCAAGTGCACTTTGGAGATACAGAATTTTAGTAAGATACATTTCTTTTTTATTTTTTTTAAAGATTTTATTTTTTTATTTATTTGACAAAGAGAGGGAGATCACAAGTAGGCAGAGAGGCAGGGAGAGAGAAGGGGAAGCAGGCTCCCTGCTGAGCAGAGAGCCCGATGTGGGACTCAATCCCAGGACCCTGAGATCATGACCTGAGCCAAAGGCAGAGGCTTAATCCACTGAGCCTCTCAAGTGCCCCAGTAAGATATATTTCAAAGGAGAAACACCCTAGAGACTGGCCTCATTCCATTAACAGAAGGAGGAGGAGCCCGTTTGATGGAGCCTCCAGCTATGCCTGGAGACAAGGTGAGCAAATTATTGCCCTGCTGAAATCTACAACATAAGACCCAAATTTCACCCCAAGTGGTATTTATGTAAAAGCAGTGCTTATAGCCTGCACCCAAGACTAGACTGACCAATGGAGTGAACAGATGAATATAACTGGGCCCTGCCAAAATTCAGTACTTATGAATGCTATTAGGCTAACCTGAGATATAAGAGCTCCCCACTGCCTGCAAATTCTCCCTCCCCAAACTGCGCTCACTACCTCTGCCTAGGCTTAGGAAGCTGAGGCTAATGTGGACACATGACTGATTGGCCAAAAGAGGGGAATTGCCCTGAGGCTGCCATTTTCTTAAAACACACCCTTCTGATCACACACAGACTGGATCTCTGGATAGTGAGGAAATGTTACAATAATTCTGAATTTACTTCACAAAGTGACAATACAGAACCCATGCCTGACAGAATTACAAGGCATGAAGGGGAGGCTTTAACTCCCCTATTTTTTTTTTCAGTGCCTCCCAAAACTACTCCAAGTAAATATACAGTTGAGATTTTTTTAAAAGACAGTGTGATAAGAGTGTAGCTTCAAACAACGTGTGTGGAGTTTGCAGAGAAAGAACTGTGACTCAGTAATTTTATATTCAGGAGAAGCATTATTTGTATTTAAAAGGAACAAACACCCTCCAACGTGCCATGACTCAAAGCAGAGAGGCCATGTGCCTCTCCTAAAAACAATTACTCAAAGAAGTGCCAACTTCTTTGAAAGTTGAGTCAAATGAGTCAATGAGTCAAAATGAAGAACTCAGGAATAAGGAAGATATCTTATAAAGACAAAGTGTTAAGAAATCACAAAGACTCAGAACTGAGCCTAAATAATCACTGTTAACATAGCATGTGGCAATGTAAACAATTGATTCTAAAACCAAGGTGAATAATATGAAATTCTCCATAATAGTATGGCTTTAATATTGTAGGTTTTCAAGGGACTTCTGGGAAGGTGATGGAGTAAGAGGATCCTAAGTTTCCCTTGGGCACTCCAAGATAATAGCCGTGTCAGTGTAACTAACCCAGAAAATGACCTAAAGACTGACAGAAGAGACCTTCTCCAGGTCATCATAGAGAGGAGGCCACACTGAAAAGTGGAGGTGGGGTGGAGATGCAGTGGGAAACAAAACTCCTGCTAAGACTAACTTCAAATAAGAGGGACCCCACGAGCATGGAAAAGAGAGAGAAGCAGACTCCACAGAAGGTACCCCAGACTTGGGGGACATGCAATGGGAATACAAGCACCATAGCATTTGGCTTTGAAAGCCAGTAGGGCTTAACTTTGTGAGTTTGTGCAACCAGCAGGACTTAGTTCAGGGCACTTTAAAAATCAGTGGGCTTAGTTCTAAGAGAGCCAGAGGGCAATAAGAAACTGAGTCCCTGCCCTTAAGGAGCAAGAAAAACAAGCAATCCCACTGAGATAAGCATAGAAGCAGCAGTTTGAAAAGTATCTGGGGTATAGTGAAGGAGATTTATTTATTAATCTCAGAGTATGTGCTGTAGAGCAGTGATCTTTAGACTTCTCCAAGAACAAAAGAGCTGGTGGGACCATTTGCCCCCCCCCCCCCCCCCCCCCCCCCGCCTAGATAGCCTGGCACTTATGGGAACCAGTGAGAATACTTTACAGCTACCTTGCCAACAGCATGTCCCCTGCCCTCGTATTTTCCTGTGGATCTGCCACATCCAACATGCTCAACTTAGAGGGGCTGCCTTCAAAGTGACACCTGCCCTGAGGAGGGAAGGTAAAGGGAAGATAACTACACACGCTAGTTCTACTGTAGTCCCAACAGCTGAACCTTATAATTGGCAGTGCAGGGTGCCCTGTCAATCAATGCATGTGCCACCCAAACAGATAGATGGGGGCAGATATCTGATCAGATTGCCAGACCCATCTGTCAACAAGAACCTGCCAGGGGGCAGCACAGGGAGATAAACCAACAGTTCGGGGTCACTGTAGTTCTGGTAGATGGATTGGAGGCTGGTATCTCGTTAGTCTGCAGGTCTCACCCACCAACCAAAGCCTCAAAGCAGCACAGGGAGAGTGCCCTGAGTTCAGTGTGACTGCAGCCCCAGCAAATGAGTTAAGGGCAGGCATCTTGTCTGACTGCTAATACCACCCAACTGCAAGTCCACAGCAGTCCCAGACTGGCCCCTTGACAGCAGAGGGACCTAAGCCAACCTACAACAGGCAAATTATAGCCAACAGGCCATTGTAGCCAACTGGACTGAAGGAAAGTGAGGCTTAGCCTATAGCAGTAGAGTACATGGAATCTACATAGGAGAAACCCCTGAAGCACCTGTTTCTGGTAAACAGGCACCACAGAACCTTTTCTTCATATAGTCCCTACTTTCAAAGTCAGGAGACATAACTGACTTTCCTAATACATAGAAACAAACACAGAACGTTAGTTAAAGTGAGGAAACAGAAAAATGTCTCTTAAATGAAAGGACAGGACAAAATGAGAGCAAAAGAGCTAAAATGAGACAGAGATAAACAATATGCTTGGTTTAAAAAAAAACTCAAATTAATGGTCATAAAGATAATTACTGGACTTAAAAAAAGAGTGGAGGACCTCAGGGAGACTTTCAAAAAAGAGCTACAAAATATAAAAAAGAACCAACCAGAGGTAAAGAACTCAATAACCAAAATTAAAAATATGCTAGAGGGAATAAATAGAGTAGAGGAGGCAGAAGAATCAATCAGCAAGATGGAACATAGAGTAACAGAAAGCAATCAAGCTGAACAACAATACAAAAGAATAAAAAATATAAATAGGTTAGGAACTCATCAAAATCATCAAGCATAATGACATTCACATTATAGAAATCCCAAAAGGAGAAGAGAAAGAAAAGGGGGCAAAATTTGAAGAAATAGTAGATGAAAACTTCCAAAATTTGGGGATAGAAACAGACATCCAGATCCAGGAGACACAGAGAGCCCCCAATAAAGTCAATACATAGAGGTCTACACCAAGATACATAACAATTAAAAAGGTAAAAAGTAGTGGTACAGAGACTTTATCTTAAAGCAGCAAGTGAAAAATAAAGCAGTTACAAAAAGCAGTTACATAAAAGGGAAACCCCATAAGTCTATCAGCTGATTTTTCAGCTGAAACTCTGAGGCCAGAAGTGGCATAATATATTCAAAGTGCTGAGAAGAAAAAAAAACCTGCCCTTAAGAACACTCTACTCAGCAAGGCTCTCTTTCAGGATAGAGGAGAAATGAATAGTTCTTCAAACAAAAGTGAAAGGAGTTCATTGCTACTATACCAGTCTTACAAGAAACATTAAAGGAACTTCTTTTTGTGGAAAGAAAAGGCCATTATCAAGAGTAAGAAAATCACGAAAGGAAAACATTTCACATATAATTACAAACATAATAAGTAGTAAATTAGTTATAAAGCCAGTATGGAGGTAAAGCAAAAAGCAGTAAAATCAATTTTATCTATAAAAATCAGTCAATAGATTCATAAAATAAAAGGATATAAAGTCTGACATCACATATATAAAATGTGGTTGGAGGTGTAAAAATATAGTGCTTTTAGAAAGGGTTCAAATTTAAGCTACCATCAATTTAATATAGACTGCTATATGCAAAATATGTTAGACATGAACCTAATGATAACCACAAATCAAAAACCTATAATTATGCAAAAAAAATAAAGAGAAAGGAATCCAAGCATATCACTAAATGAACCATTAAGCCACAAGGGAAGAGAGCAAGAGAAGAACTACAAAAATAACAATAAAGCAAGTAACAAAGGGGCACCTGGGTGGTTCAGTCAGTTAAACATCTGCCTTCTGCTCGGGTCATGATCTCAGGGTCCTGAGATCAAGCCTCACATCTGGCTCTCTGCTCAGATGGGAGTCTGCTTCTCCCTCTCCCCTGCCACTGCTCATGTTCTCTCTCACTTCCTCTCTCTCTAATAAATAAAATCTAAAAAAAATAAAAAATAAAACAAGTAACAAAATGGCAGTAAGTACATACCTATTAATAATTACTTAGAAGGTAAATGGACTAACTGCTCTAATAAAAAGACACAGGGTGACTGAATGGATAAGAACAAGACCTACCTATAAATGGCGCCTACAAGAGACTCATTTCATTTCTAAAGACATGTAGATTGAAAGTGAGAGGATGGAAAAACATTTACTATGCAAATGGAAGCAAAAGTCTAGGATAGCAATACTTAGATCAGAAAAACAGATTTTAAACAAAGACTGTAACAAGAGACAGAGATATACACATAAAGGGAACAAACCAACAAGAAGGCATAACTGTATGCACCCAAATATAACCAATTAGGTGCTCAACGTAGGAGCACCTAAATCCATAAAGCAACTATTAACAGACATAAAGTAAGAAATTGAGAGTAATAACATAATAGTAGGGAACTTTAACACTCCACTTACATCAATGGATAGATCATCCAGACAGAAAATTAACAAGGTAACAGTAGTTTTGAATCACACATTGGACTAGAGGGACCTAACACATATATTCAGAACATTCCATCCTAGAACAGCAGCATACATATTATTTTGGGATACACATGGAACATTCTCCAGAATAGATCATATGTTAGGCCAGAAATCAAGTCTCAACAGATTCCAAAGGATTGAAATCATATCATGCATCTTTTCCAACCACATGGTACAAAACCAGAAATCAATCACAAGGAAAAAATTTCTTTTAATTTTTTATTTAAAAATTTTAATCAAATTTTTAAATTTAAAACTAAATAACCTGCTACTAAACAATGAATGAATCAACCAAGAAATTAAAGAGGAGTTAAAAAATACATGAAGACAAATGAAAATGAAACACAATGGTCCAAAATCTTTGGGATGCAACAAAAGCTATTCTAAGAGGAAAGATTATATCAATACAGGACTACCTCAATTAGCAAGAAATACCTCAGATAAACAACCTAACCTTACACCGAAAGGAACTGGAAAAAGGACAAAACCAAAGCCAGTAGAAGGAAGGAAATAATAAAAGTTAGAGTAGAAATAAGTGAAATGGAGACTTAAAAACAATAGAGCATATTAATGAAGCCAGGAGCCTGTTCTTTGAAAGGATCAAGAAGATTGATGAGCCTTTAGCCAAACTCAAAAAGAAAGAGCAAGAGTGAGAGTGAAAGAGAACATGGTGGTGAGTGCACACAAATAAATACATTCAGAAATGAAGGAGGGGAGATAATAACCAAACCACAAAATTACAAATGATTATAACAAAATCTCATGAAAAATTATATGTGAACAAATTGGACAACATAGAAGAAATGGATAAATTCTAGAAATAGAACCTCCCAAAACTGAATCAGGAAGACATAAAAAATTTGAACAGGCCAATTAGTAGCATGAAATTGATTAAGTCATTGAAATACTCCTGATAAAAGTCCAGGACCAGGTGGACTCACAGATGAATTCTATTAAACATTTAAAGAAGAGTTAATAACCTATTCTTCTCAAATTATTCCAAAAATAGAAGAGGAAGAAAAGCTTCCAAATTCCTTCTATGAGGCCACCATTACCCTAATACCAAAACCAGACAGACACTACAAAAAAAGAATTACAGGCCAATATCACTGATGAACATAGATCCAAAAATCCTCAAAATGCTAACAAACCAAATCCAATAATACATTAAAAAAAAAACTTGCCATCAAAACCAAGCAGGCTTTATTTCAGGGATGCAAGAGTGATTCAATATTTCAAGTCAATCAATGTGATACAACACATCAACCAGATAAATGATGAAACATATATGATCATTTCAATCGATGCAGAAAAGACACTCAACAAATACAGCATCCATTCATGATAAAAACAACAAAACAGGTTTAGAGGGAATATACCTCCATATAATAAAGGCCATATATGCAAACCCACAACTAACACCATATTCAATGGTGAAAGACTGGGAGAATTTCCCCTGTCAGGAACAAAACAAGGATGTCTATTCTCACCACTTTTATTCACCATAGTGCTGAAAGTCCTAGCCATAGCAATCAGACGAGAAAAAGAAATAAAAGCCATCTAAATTGGTAAGGAGAAAGTTAGTCTCTATTTGCAGATAATCCAATACTATATATAGAATACCCTAAAGACTACACCAAAAACTCCTAGAACTGATAAATGAAGTCAGTAAAGTCCCAGAATACCAAATTAACATATAGAAATCTGTTGCACGTCTAAGCACTAATAAAGTAGCAGTAAAGTTAAGAAAACAATCCCATTTTCAACTGCACCAAAAGGAGTAAAATACCTAGGAATAAGCTTAACCAAGGAGATGGAAGAATATACTCTGAAAAATATAAAACATTGATTAAAGTAGTTGAAGATGACACAAACAAAGGGAAAGATATTCCATGCTTGTGGTATGGGAAGACAAATATTGTTAAAATAGACATACTACCCAAAGCAATCTACACATTTAATGCAATCCCTATCAAAATATGAAAAGCATTTTTCATAGAACTAGAACAAGGAATCCTAAACCTTTGTATGGAACCACATGAGAACTCAAATAACCTAAACAATCTTGACAAAGAACAGCAAAGTGGAACATAGTAATCACAACAATATAGTACTGGCACAAAAACAGAGATACAGACAAACGGAACATATTAGAGAGCCCAGAAATAAACCCAGGCTTTTGTGGTCAACAAATCTACAGCAAAGGAGACTAGAATATACAATTGGGAAAAAGATTGACTCTTTAACAAATGGTTTTGGGAAAACTGGACAGCTACATGAAAAGGAGGGAAACTGGGCCACTTTCTTACACCATATGCACAAATAAACTTGCAATAGATTAAAGACATAAATGTGAGACCTTAACCATAAAATCTATAGGAGAAAACATAGGCAGTAATATCTTTGCCCTCAACCATAGCAACATTTTCCTAGATATATCTCCTAAGATAAGGGAAACAAAAGCAAAATTAAATTATTGGGATGATATCAGAATAAAAGGCTTTTGCAAAATGAAGGAAACAATTAAACAAACAAAAAGACAATCTGCTGACTGTGAGAGGTTATTTGCAAATGACATATCTGTTAAACGATTATCCAAAATATGTAAAAAATGAATACAACTCAACATTAAAAACCCCAAATAATCCAATTTAAAAATGAGCAGATGAACAGATGTTTCTCCAAAAAAGACATACAGATGGCCAACAGACACATGAAAATATCCTCAACATCAGACATTATTAGGGAAATGTAAATCAAAACTACAATGGGATATCTTCTCACATCTGTCAGAATTGCTAAAATCAACAACACAAGAAATGACAGGTATTAATGGGGATGGGGAGAAAAAGGAACCCTGAACACTATAGGTGACAATACCAACTGGTACAGTCGCTGTGGAAAACAGATGGAAGTTCTTCAAAAAATTAAAAATAGAATTACCATATGAACCAGTAATTTCACAACTGGGTATTCACCCCTAAAATTGAAAAACATGAATTCGAATGATTTATGCACTGCTATGTTCATTATAGCATTATTCACAATAGCCAATTTATGAAAGCAGCCCAAGTGTCCATTGATAAATGGATGGCTAAAGAAGAGGTGGTATATATACATACAATGGAATATTATTCAGACATAAAAAATGAAATTTTGCCATTTGCAACAACATAGGCAGATCTAGAGAATATAATGTTGAGTAAAATAAGTCAGAGAAAGACAAATATTGTTTGAGATCATTCATTTGTGGACTCTAGGAAGAAAAACAGGGAGGAGTCAAGATGGCGGAGAAGTAGCAGGTTGAGACGACATCAGGTAGCAGAAGATCAGCTAGATAGTTTATCTAACCATTGCAAACACCTACAAATCCAATGGGAGATCGAAGAGAAGAAGAACAGCAATTCTAGAAACAGAAAATCGACCACTTTCTGAAAGGTAGGACCAGGGGAGAAGTGAATCCAAAGCGACAGGAAGATAGACTGCGGGGGGAGGGGACAGGTCCCGGCAAATGGCAGAACAATGGAGCACAGCATCAGGACTTTTAAAAGTCTGCTCCACTGAGGGATGTAGCTCCAGAGGCTAAACTGGGGTGAAGCCCACATGGGGCCAGGATGGCCCTAGGTCTCACAGGGTCACAGAAGGATCGGGGGTGTCTGAGTGTCACAGAGCTTGCATTTATTAGACTGGGGAAGCCGGCTACAGAGACAGAGCCAAGGAGTGAGATCTCAGCTCGGGATTACCTTGAACCGGTCGCAGGCTGGGTGAGCTCAGAGTGCAGCCAGAAGCCAGGGAGATGGGAGTGATTGGGCTCTTTTCTCTGAGGGTGCACTGAGGAGTGGGGCCCCAAGCTCTCGGTTCCTCTGGGCTGGAGACCAGGAGGCCGCCATTTTCATTCCTGTCCTCCGGAACTCTATGGAAAGTGTTCGGGGACAAAAGCTCCCAAAAGCGAACCCGAGCAGATTATTTAGCCCAGCCCCTGGTAAGGGTGGTTCAATTCTGCCTCGGGCAAAGACACTTGAGAATCACTACAACAGGCCCCTCCCCCAGAAGATCAACAAGAAATCCAGCCAAGACAAAGTTCACCTACCAAGGAGAGCAGCAGAATTCCAGTGGAGGAGAAAGCAAAGCACGGAACTCATGGCTTTCTCCCCATGATTCTTTAGTCTTGTGGTTAATTTTTTTTTTATTTAATTTTTTTTTCCTCTGCTAAAATTTTTTTTAACTATTATCCTTTTCTTTTTTAACAGTTTTTTAACTAGTTTATCTAATATTTTTTTCTTTTTTATATTTTTTCTTTATTTGTTTTCTTTTTTTAATTTTTTTTTTTTCCTGAACTTCTTTTTATCTATCCCCTTTCTCCCTCCCACATTTGGGGTCTCTTCTGATTTGGTTAAAGCGCATTTTCCTGGGGTCTTTGCCACCCTTTCAGCATTTTATTTGCTCCTTCATATACTCTTATCTGGACAAAATGACAAGGCGGAAAAACTCACCACAAAAAAAAGAACAAGAGGCAGTACCAAAGGCTAGGGACCTGATCAATACAGACATTGGTAATATGTCAGATATAGAGTTCAGAATGACAATTCTCAAGGTTCTAGCCAGGCTCAAAAAGGGCATGGAAGATATTAGAGAAACCCTCTCTGGAGAGATAAAAGCCCTTTCTGGAGAAATAAAAGAACTAAAATCTAACCAAGTTGAAATCAAAAAAGCGATTAATGCAGTGCAATAAAAAATGGAGGCTCTTACTGCTAGGTAATGAGGCAGAAGAAAGAATGAGTGATATAGAAGACCAAATGACAGAGAATAAAGAAGCTGAGCAAAAGAGGGATAAACAGCTACTGGACCACGAGGGCAGAATTCGAGAGATAAGTGACACCATAAGATGAAACAACATTAGAATAATTGGGATTCCAAAAGAAGAAGAAAGAGAGAGGGGAGCAGAAGGTATATTGGAGAGAATTATTGGAGAGAATTTCCCTACTATGGCAAAGGGAACAAGCATCAAAATCCAGGAGGTGCAGAGAACCCCCTCAAAATCAACAAGAATAGGTACATACCCCATCACCTAGTAGTAAAATTTACAAGTTTTAGCGACAAAGAGAAAATCCTGAAAGCAGCCTGGGAAAAGAAGTCTGTAACATACAATGGTAAAAATATTAGATAGGCAGCAGACTTATCCACAGCGACCTGCAGGCCAGAAAGAGCTGGCATGATATATTCAGAGCACTAAACGAGAAAAACATGCAGCCAAGAATACTGTAGCTAGGCTATCATTGAAAATAGAAGGAGAGATTAAAAGCTTCCAGGACAAACAAAAGCTGAAAGAAGTTGCAAACACCAAACCAGCTCTACGGGAAATATTGAAAGTGGTCCTCTAAGCAAAGAGAGACCCTAAAAGTAGTAGGTCAGAAAGGAACAGAGACAATATACAATAACAGTCACCTTTCAGGCAATACAATGGCACTAAATTCATATCTCTCAATAGTTACCCTGAATGTTAATGGGCTAAATGCCCCCATCAAAAGACATAGGGTATCAGAATGGATAAAAAAACAAAACCCATCTATATGTTGCCTACAAGAAACTCATCTTAGACCTAAAGACACCTCCAGATTTAAAGTGAGTGTGTGGAAGACAATTTACCATGCTAATGGACATCAGAAGAACGCAGGAGTGGCAATCCTTATATCAGATCAATTAGATTTTAAGCCAAAGACTATAATAAGAGATGAGGAAGGACACTATATCATACTCAAAGGGTCTGTCCAACAAGAAGATCTAACAATTTTAAATATCTATGCCCCTAACGTGGGAGCAGCCAACTATATAAACCAATTAATAACAAAATCAAAGAAACACATCGACAAGAATACAATAATAGTAGAGGACTTTAACACTCCCCTCACTGAAATGGACAGATCATCCAAGCAAAAGATCAACAAGGAAATAAAGGCCTTAAATGACACACTGGACCAGATGGACATCACAGATATATTCAGAACATTCCATCCCAAAGCAACAGAATACACATTCTTCTCTAGTGCACGTGGAACATTCTCCAGAATAGATGACATCCTGGGTCATAAATCAGGTCTCAACCAGTATCAAAAGATTGGGATCATTCCCTGCATATTTTCAGACCACAATGCTCTGAAGCTAGAACTCAATCACAAGAGGAAATTTGGAAAGAACACAAATATCTGGAGATTCCTTCTAAAGAAAGAATGGGTCAACCAGGAGATTAAAGAAGAATTGAAAAAATTCATGGAAACAAATGATAAGGAAAACACAATGGTTCAAAATCTGTGGGACACAGCAAAGGCAGTCCTGAGAGGAAAATATATAGCTGTACAAGCCTTTCTCAAGAAACAAGAAGGTCTCAGGTACACAAACCTAACCCTACACCTAAAGAAGCTGGAGAAAGAACAACAAAAAAAGCCTAAACCAGCAGGAGAAGAGAAATAATAAAGATCAGAGCAGAAATCAATGAAATAGAAACAAAAAAAAAAAAAAAACAAAAAACAAAAAAAAACAATAGAACAAATCAACGAAACTAGGAGCTGGTTCTTTGAAAGAATTAATAAGATTGATAAACCCCTGGCCAGACTTATGAAAAGAAAAGAGAAAGGACCCAAATAAATAAAATCATGAATGAAAGAGGAGAGATCACAACCAACACCAAAGAAATACAGACAATTATAAGAACATATTACGAGCAACTGTACACCAGCAAAGTTGACAATCTGGAAGAAATGGATGCACTCCTAGAGAGATATAAATTTTCAAAACTGAACCAGGAAGAAATGGAAAACCTGAACAGAACCACAACCAGTAAGGAGATTGAAGCAGTCATCAAAAATATGCCAAAAAAAAAGAACCCAGGGCCAGACAGCTTTCCAGGGGAATTCTACCAAACATTTAAAGAAGAAAATGTTTCCTGAAACTGTTCCAAAAAATAGTAATGGAAGGAAAACTTCCAAACTCATTTTATGAGTCCAGCATTACCTTGATTCCAAAACCAGGAACAGACCCCACCAAAAAGAAGAATTACAGACCAATAACCTTGATGAACACAGATGCGAAAATTCTCACCAAAATCTAGCCAATAAGATCCAATAGTACATTAAAAGGATTATTCACCACGACCAAGTGGGATTTATTCCAGGGCTGCAAGATTGGTTCAACATCCGCAAATCAATCAATGTGATACAACACATTAATAAAAGAAAGAACAAGAACCATATGATACTCTCAATAGATGCTGAAAAAGCTTTTGACAAAGTACAGCATCCCTTCCTGGATCAAAACTCTTCAAAGTGTAGGGCTAGAGGGCACATACCTCAATATCATCAAAGCCATCTATGAAAAACCCACCGCAAATATCATTCTCAATGGAGAAAAACTGGAAGCTTTTCCACTAAGGTCAGGAACACGGCAGGATGTCCATTATCATCACTGCTATTCAACATAGTACTAGAAGTCCTAGCCCCAGCAATCAGACAACAAAAAGAAATTAAAGGCATCTAAATTGGCAAAGAAGAAGTCAAACTATCACTCTTTGCAGATGATATGATACTATATGTGGAAAACCCAAAAGACTCCACTCCAAAACTGCTAGAACTTGTATAGGAATTCAGTAAAGTACACAGAAATCAGTTGCATTTCTCTACACCAACAACAAGAAAGAAGAAAGAGAAATTAAGGGGTCAATCTCATTTACAATTGCACCCAAAACTATAAGATACCTAGGAATAAACCTAACCAAAGAGGCTAAGAATCTATACGCAGAAAACTATAAAGTACTCATGAAAGAATTTGAGGAAGACACAAAGAAATGGAAAAATGTCCCGTGCTCCTGGATTGGAAGAACAAATATTGTAAAAATGTGTATGCTACCTAAAGCAATCTACACATTTAATGCAATCCCTATCAAAATCCCACCCATTTTTTTTCAAAGAAATGGAACAAATAATCCTAAAATTTATATGGAACCAGAAAAGACCTCAAATAGCCAAAGGAATATTGAAAAAGAAAGCCATTGTTGGTGGCATCACAATTCCGGACTTCAAGCTCTACTACAAAGCTGTCATCATCAAGACAGCATGGTACTGGCACAAAAACAGACACATGGATCAATGGAACAGAATCGAGAGCCCAGAAATAGACCCTCAACTCTATGGTCAACTAATCTTCAACAAAGCAGGAAAGAATGTCCAATGGAAAAAAGACAGCCTCTTCAATAAATGGTGTTGGGAAAATTGGACCATTTCCTTACACCACACATGAAAATAGACTCAAAATGAATGAAGGACCTCAAAGTGAGAAAGGAATCCATCAAAATCCTTGAGGAGAACACAGGCAGCAACCTCTTCGACCTCAGCCACAGCAACGTCTTCCTAGGAACATTGCCAAAGTCAAGGGAAGCAAGGGCAAAGATGAACTATTGGGATTTCATCAAGATCAAAGCTTTTGCACAGCAAAGGAAACAGTTCACAAAACCAAAAGACAACTGACAGAATGGGAGAAGATATTTGCAAACGACATATCAGATAAAGGGCTAGTGTCCAAAATCTATAAAGAACTTAGCAAACTCAACACCCAAAAAACAAATAATCCAATCAAGAAATGGGCAGAAGACATGAACAGACATTTCTGCAAAGACAACATCCAGATGGCCAACAGACACATGAAAAAATGCTCCACATCACTCAGCATCAGGGAAATACAAATCAAAACCACAATGAGATACCACCTCACACCAGTCAGAATGGCTAAGATTAACAAGTCAGGAAATGACAGATGCTGGCGAGGAAGTGGAGAAAGGGGAACCCTCCTACACTGTTGGTGGGAATGCAAGCTGGTGCAGCCACTCTGGAAAACAGCATGGAGGTTCCTCAAAAAGTTGAAAATAGAACTACCCTATGACCCAGCAATTGCACTACTGGGTATTTACCCTAAAGATACAAACGTAGTGATCCAAAGGCACACATGCACCTGAATGTTTATAGCAGCAATGTCTACAATAGCCAAACTATGGAAAGAACCTAGATGTCCATCAACAGATGAATGGATAAAGAAGATGTGGTATATATATACAATGGAATACTATGCAGCCATCAAAAGAAATGAAATCTTGCCATTTGCAACATGTGGATGGAACTATGAATTTATTTTAAAAAGAATGTAAGAATAGCAAAAACAAACTATTAGAACTACATCAAAATAAAAAGCTTCTGCACAGCAAAGGAAACAATCAATAAAACCAAAATGCAACCTATGGAATGGGAAAAGCTATTTATAAATGACATATCTGACAAAGGGTTAGTATCCAAAATATATAAAGAATTTATATCTGAACAGCATAAAACCAAATAATCCAATTTAAAAATGGGCAAGAGACATGAACAGACATTCTCCAAAAAAGATTTACAGATGGCCAACAAACACATGAAAAGATGCTCAACATTACTAACCATCAGGGAAATGCAAATCAAAACTACAGTGAGATATCACCTCACAGCAGTCAAATGGCTAAAATCAACAATGCAAGAAATAAATGTTGGCGAGGATGTAGAGGAAAAGAAACTCTTGTTCTCCATTGGTGGGAATGCAACTGGTGTAACCACTGTGAAAAACAGTATGGAGGTTTCTCAAAAAATTAAAAAAGGAACTACCCTATGATCTAGTGATCATACTATTTGGTATCTACCCAAAGAGTAAGGAACACTAATTTGAAAGGATGTATGCACCCCTATGTTTGTTACAGCATTAATTATAATAGCCAAGATATGGAAGCAGCCCAAGTGTCCACTGATAGATGAATGGCTGAAAATGTATGTGTGTGTGCACATGCACACATGTGCGCATGCGCGCGCACACACACACACACACACACACACACACACACACACACACAGGAATATTATCCAGCCATAAAAAATGAAATCGTTTCATTTGCAACAACGTGGATGGAGGTAGAGAGTATAATGCTAAATGAAATAAATTAGAAAAAGACAAATACCATATGATTTCACTCATATGTGGAATTTAAGAAACAAAGGGGAAAAAGACAAACCAAAAGAACAGATTCTTAACTGTAGAGAACAGACGGAGTGTTATCAGAGGAGAGGTCAGCGGGAAAATGAATGACATAGGTGAACAGGAGTAAGAATATACTTATCGGGGCGCCTGGGTGGCTCAGTGGGTTAAGCCGCTGCCTTCGGCTCAGGTCATGATCCCAGGTCCTGGGTTCGAGCCCCACGTCGGGCTTTCTGCTCAGCAGGGAGCCTGCTTCCTCCTCTCTCTCTGCCTGCCTCTCTGCCTACTTGTGATTTCTCTCTGTCAAATAAATAAATAAAATCTTTAAAAAAAAAAAAGAAGATACTTATCATGATGAACACTGAATAATGTATAGATAGAATTGTTGAATCACTATATTGTATACCTGAAACTAATATAACACTCTATGTTAACTATACTGGAATTAAAAACCTAATTAAAAAAAGAATGTAAGCATGATACTTTATCCATAAAAAACATGCATGAAGAACCTTAAAAAATAGTTATCAGAAAATAAGAATGACTATTTATGGGTGGGGTTATTTCTTATCTGTATTTTCTGATTTTTATAATAGAACTTTAGTTATTTTTGGCTTTGAGCATAAAATTTATTTATGGTGCTTTAGGTTTGAAACACTTTCATGCCTATTATTTTACTTTTATTAGTTTTTAATTAGGCAATACCCAGTAAATAGGTATGTAGATCGAAATATTACCAGTATACAGATGAATGATCTGAAGTTTAAAGAGATTTAGTGAGTTACCAAGTACCAGGTCTTAGATGCCAAAGCCAAGCATTAATTTCAGCTCTTACTTCAAATCTCACCTTCCTTGCTAGAAACATCTGTGTTTCTCACAGATACTAATGCAAATACTACCAGTATCTATGTACGAAGTGTTTGCAATTTAAAAAATAAAACCAACAAAACCCCACGTTATTTTGTTTGGAGAGGGCAAGAAGGAAATATTGCCCTGCTCAGTCTATTCAAATTCTGGCCTTCCTTCCCGACTTTTGCTCTTTTGTTTTCTTTCTTAAATTCCACATGTGAGTGAAATCATATGGTATTTGTATTTTTCTGGCTGACTTACATTGTTTAGCATTATACTCTAGCTCCATCCATGTTGTTCAAATGGCAAGATTTCTTTTTTTATGGCTGAATAATATTCCATTACATACACACACACATATCTTATCCATTCATCAATACATGGACACTTGGGCTGTTTCCAGAATTTGGCTATAGTAAATAATGCTGCTATAAACATAGGGGTGCATGTTTCCCCTTTGAATCAGTGTTTCTGTATTCTTTGTATAAATACCCAGTTAATACAATTGCTAGATCATAGGATAGGTCTATTTTTAACTTTTTGAGAAACCTCCATACTGTCTTCCCCACTGGCCATAAACAGACTCTTAACTATAGAGAACAATCTGATGGTTACCAGAAGGAGATGGATGGGGGATGGGTTAAATAGGTGATGGGGATTAAGGGTACACTTGTCATGATGAGTACCAGGTAACGTATAGTATTGTTGAATCACTATATTGTACACCTGAAACTAATATAATACTGTATGTTAATGATTATAGAATTAAAAAAAACAAAACAAAACAAAACAAATTTTGCTCCAGTCCTTGGCAGCTTCACTGCAGAAAACATATAGTTTATATGCAGACCTATAATTTAATTAATAGCAGAATGAACTTTTCCTGATGGCCCATGATGAAAAGTCATAGAATATGGAAATTAATTCATCATAATCTGGAGAACTATTTGGATTCATTAGTCTCCTCTTTATTTTCCATATAATCTTTTTCTAGACAGCAAAAAAATTCCAAGAGTGACCAGTTAATTTCCTATTCAGCACTACTCACTCTCCAACATTGGCACAAGCTGTTGAATGGTTAAATAAGTGGCAAAGAGAAAAGCAGAAGAAAAATCTCATGAATATTTCTGCAACTCAGACACATGTGATTTTAAGAATGTATTGTTTCCTTGCCACGAATACATAGTAAAAATGCCTTCAGGTCACTGCAATAGGAAGTACTCTCAGGGAGATTACTCACACACAAGTCAAAATTAATAAAATCCCAATGAGCATGAAGAGACCCTTAATCAGAAAAATGTTTTCACTTTTGTTCTCAGTCCCACTTGCTCATAGACAAAATCCACAAAATATATTCTGGGTACCAAAATATATCCAGAAGAAAAATGAGGAAGGAACACAACTAAGGAATAAGGAGCATTCTGCAACCCTCTGTTAAGAAAACTTTACTCTAAAATTATTATCTATTAAAAATATTTTCACATTTTTAAACTAGAAGAACATTTATTTGTGAAACTTTGGAAATATTTTTTCCAAGCATGGTACTCATCTGCAAATTCAATTTGAGTCATTATTGTATACTCTCCCTCTCAAACATTTTGATACCTTTTCAGTTTTTCTCTTTGCCTCTGTACAAGATCTACCTTTACAAAAATAAGAGATCCACTGATGGCTCCCTTCCTCCAAACTTCAAACTGACTTACTCATATGAATTGAGAAAGACACTGTCTTCAGTATCTTCATCATGGAACCTGGAGAGTCGTTCCATTATACTTTAACCGCCAACAAATGCAAAAACATGTCGTTAGAGATTCGCTACATGTAACAGCAATGTGATAATTTATTTAAACAAAAAAAATTCCTTGAATCTAAAGGATATGGTAAACATGACTTATCTCACTGGATGACCTAAATATTTAGAAAAAATTTTAGACTTGTTGTCCAGAAAACTCTGTATTCTCATGGGTACTTCCAAGATCAAATTTTGTGAATCTCTCTAGCTTTCTCTTCCCCACCTCCCTCCTTCTATTCTCTCTCCTCCCACCCTTCTCCCTTCTCTATTTATCCTTCCCCCCACCCCACACCCTCAGTCTATCTCCTGTCTCTGTCTTCTGCCTGTATTCCTCTGTGTCCCTCTTTCTTCAGCTCTCTCTATATGTAGGGAGATCAATGTATATATAGCACTGACCCAAGTAAATGACATCAGTAGTCTTTAATGCATCATCATTGAAAGTTGAAATATATTAAAGTGTAGTCAAATGCTTCTGATGTCACTTTATTCAGGTCAGTATGAAGGATTAAAAATGTACACGGAACCAAGTGACTTCAAAGACTTACTTTTTTAAGGTTGAAATTAGATACATTTGCTCTACAATATATAAACTGATTGAACTCTTAAAATATGCCAATTAGTTATTTAGAACCTCAGTCCCTCTACCACCTTCTACTCTTCAAGTATCATGGATATCTTTTCCTTGGATAGGATTTAAATAACTTTTGGAGACAAGAACTTCATAACTAATTAGATCTCAAAAACTTTAGTATCCCCCTTCCTCTCCCTTCACATATTTATATCTCACCTTTCATTGGTGGCTCTAACACAGGTTACTTTTTTCAACACATTTAAATCAGAGCTATGGGATTAAAAATACACATAGTAAGACTCCATGTCTTACTACAGTGATTTTTAAATGCAAATTAGTTACAATTACTCTACAATTTATAATGTAGTTGAACCGAAAAAATTACATCTTAATCAGCTCACTGAAGCCTAGTATTATATAATTTTTCCCTGGAAATGAACTTTGTTTGTAATGAAAACCTTAGTTCTGTGGGAAAAATTAATAAATCAGGTTTATGTACACTTCTTTTAATTACCAATTATAATACCATTTTGTGATTAAATTTGCTTCAAATTCAACTGAGTTTGTAGATACTCACCTCGCTTGCCCTTGTAATTTTCTGCCTTCTCAAGTCCCTAAACCACCTATTAACCCATCATAGAAGCCTTTCCTGCACCTCAGAATGGGTCAGGTAACTGCCAACCTGCCTTCAGTGTGATGGTAAGTTTGGGGCACCAGACTCACATGTTGACAGCACTCTGGGAGGTGAGAGATACATCCAGGGTCTGCTAGCTCCATTTTTTTTTTCTGCTGAGGGGTCCTATGCTCCCTATCCACTACTGAGTCCTCCTTGCTCCAGATTCAATTCTGTCTTCTCTTGGCCCACATACTTAGGGAGTACATCGAATTTCATACTTGGGCAATCTGGTAGTTTCCTAAGTGTTTTGGATGCTACTAAAGGTAACAGACTATTTCCTTTTATGATCTGTTCTTTTTCCCCCAAAAAAAGATGCAAAAGAGAAAGAAAGTTACATACTGAAGCTTGCAAAGACTTTAGATAAAGTACCAAAGAAACTCATTGTGATGAATACTTTCCTTAATTCCACAAATCTCAGTATCTCCCTTCCTCTATCTCCATATTTTTATATCTCACCTTTCATCAAAGGGTCAACACAAATTAGCTTTTTCACCTGACTTTGGTCATTGCTAAAGGATTTTTAAAAAATGCATATTTTAAGACTTTTCATGTCTCTCTAGACTTGTTTATAGATCAAAATTATCTATACTATGCTACAATTTGCAGTCTAGTTGACCTAAAAGTTAACCTAACCAGTCATTTGAAACTTGGCATTTAATGTCTCCCTACAAATGAGGTTTTCTATGCTTATAATGAGAATCCTAGTCCTGTGGGAAAAACCTTAATGAATCAAATTTGTGTACATTTCTTCACAACTGAACCTTCTCCCTGCTCCAAAATAGGTTTTTCTGCTCTCTTGTTCCAGTTTAGTAGAGTCTTACACATGGAGCATTAGGATAGTTTCCTAGGAGTTTTGGTGGCCACTAACTGATGGGGACAAAAAGACAAGGAATAAGATGCATCTCTCTTATGACCTGCTCCTCTTTTATTAAACTCCACTCAAACTGGACAGAAAGTTACAAATGGTGTCCAAGACACTAAAGTTCATGACTCCTCCTGCAAATGAATCTTCCAAATCTCAATCTCTCTTTCTCCCCCGCCCCATACTTAGATTTACATGTGGATAGTTTTGTTCATATCTCACATTTCCTTGGTGATTCCATCAGAAGTTCCCATTGTAAATTCACTCACTGTAGTACTAAGGGATTAAAAAGGGACACAGTTAGACTACATGATTTTCTAAACTAAATATTTTGGTTCAAATTTTAACATTACTCTCTAACTTGCAAAATAGTTGGCCCTTTACAAATTTACACATCAATCAGTTATTTGAAACCTGGTATGTCATTTCCCCCAGAAATGAGACTTTATATGTTCATAATGAATACCTCATACTTGTCAAAAAAAACTAATGACTCAAAGTTTAAATATAGTTCTTTACTACTAAATCTGACCCAGTGTGCAACATCCTCTCATGGTGCGACTTATTCATTTACCTCAGTGTAGATATGCATTTCTATTGACTAACCTAAATTCCTAAAGGCCCTCTAGTCCATCTGTGCTCTTTAGGAACCATGGATGTCTTTCCTAACCTTCAGATGGTATCTTAGATACCACAGGTCTAAGTCAATGATTCTATCCAATGTGATGATAGGTCCAGCCTTGGGGGACCAGTTGCACATGCTGGCAAACACAGGCAGATCTGGTCTATTAGTTCAAATCTTTTCTGCTAAGGAATTCTCTGCATCCTGTCAACTCATACCATTTACTGTTTATAATTTAATATTACTCTCCATCCCCAAAAAGGTATTTCTCTTCCCTTAACCCACTCCAGTACAGCAACAGAAACAGTCAATTGTAGTTTCCTATCAGTTTCACTGTTAGTATTAAGGATGAAGCCTAGGAGAAAGAAAATGCTTGTATGACCTGTTCATCCTTTTTTACAGTTCCCTTCAAAAGACAAAGAATATTACATATAGTGGCTTACCATGAGACGACGTTGCAAAGAGTATCACTGGAACTTCTATCTGTGATCCTGAGAGCAAACATCCCAAATCTCAATGTGTGTGTGTGTGTGTGTGTGTGTGTGTGTGTGTGTGTGTGTGTGTAGTGATACATATTTATGTATGTATTCATCATAGCTCACACTATTTCGGAGAGTCCTTCGGTGGATGGGGCTGTCCATTCACTCTGGCCAGGGCTAAAGGATTAAAAACAGACACGGTAAGACATCACATGACTTCCAGACTTACTTTCTTCGTTGAACTTATAAACTCACTGACAGAAAGTTCACATACAAACCAATTATTTGAAACCTAGTATCTCGTTTGCCCTAGAAATGAAGACTTACATGTTTGTAATATGTATTATGGACCTAGCAAAAACACAGATGACTCAAGGATCAAGTACAGATCTTAACTACTGAGCCTGGCCAGTGTGGAACGGCCTATTATGGTGGAACTGATCTCAAATTCACCCTCAATTTGCAGGTATACCTCCTTCTTTCCCATCTAATTTCCTGCTTCTCCAGTCCCTCCTTCACTGCCTTTCACCTCCTAAGCTTGCCTTCCCTGCCCTCAGATGGTGTCAAGTAACTGGCAGGTCTGAAACAGGGGCTCCCTCCACGTGACTGTAGCTTTGGGACAGTGGCTTCACATGGTGGCAAAGCTCTGGAGGGTTAAGGATCCAGGTTTGATGAGCTCCTTTCTTTCTGCTGAGGGCTCCTCTGCCCCCTGCCTACTGCTACCTCCTCCTGCCTTCAATAGCATTCTGTCCCTTCTTCACCCAATCAAGCGAGTCTCGTACACAGGCATTCTGGAAATCTCTGAAAGGTTTTTGATTAGTAGTCACTAGGAGGAAGAAGGATCCTCCTAGGACCTGTTCTTCTTTAACCCAACTGGAGCCAAAAAGGATAAACAGTTGCCTATAGGTGCTACATTGAAAAGATTCAGAAAGAGTCAAAGACATTGTATTGTCATGGGTGTTCCTAGGAATGCATTAGCAACTTCATCCCTTTCTCTCATTGTATTTATGTTTGTGTGTGTCTTTGTGCGTCTGTTTTAATATATAAATATTTTCATATATGTCCATATAGATATATATTTATCTTTATTCACTTATAGCTCACATTTTACTGGTGACTTCATAGTCATCTGATTTCAATTCAGTCAGGGCCATTCTAAAGAATAAAGAGGCACATAGTCAGACACCACATATAATTCTAGACTGACTTTTTTCTATTTAAATAGCTACAACTGCTGTATATATATGATCTGGTCAACCTTTAAAAATTCATGTATATACCACCTAAATGAACCTGGTAGGTCATTTTTTATTAGAAATGGGGCTTTATTTAAGGGGCACCTGGGTGGCTCAGTGGGTTAAGCCGCTGCCTTCGGCTCAGGTCATGATCTCAGGGTCCTGGGATCGGGTCCCGCATCGGGCTCTCTGCTCAGCAGGGAGCCTGCTTCCCTCTCTCTCTCTCTGCCTGCCTCTCTGTCTACTTGTGATCTCTCTCTCTGTCAAATAAATAAGTAAAAAATATTTTTAAAAAAAAGAAATGGGGCTTTTTTTAAGATGGTAATTATAGAACTATGCTATCACCCTGCAATTGCACTACTGTGTATCTACCCCAAAGATACAGATGTAGTGAAAAGAAAAGCCATATGTACCCCAATATTCATAGCAACCATGGCCACAATTGCCAAACTGGAAAGAGCCAAGATGTCCTTCAACAGATGAATTGATAAAGAAGATATGATCCATATCTACAATGGAGTATTATGCCTCCATCAGAAAGGATGAATATCCAACCTTTGTATCAACATGGATGGGACTGGAGGAGAATATATTGAGTGAAATAAGTCAAGCAGAGAGAGTCAATTATCATATGTTTTCACTTAGTTGTAGAACATAAGGAATAACATGGAGGACATTAGGAGAAGGAAAGGAAAAGTGAATTGGGGGAAATAGGAGGGGGAGACAAAACATGAGACACTGTGGACTCTGAGAAACAGAGGGTTTTGGAGGGGAGGGAAACGGAGGGCTAGGTGAGCATGGTGGTGGACATTAAGGAGATCATGTATTGCACGGAGCACTGGGTGTGGTGTATAAACAATGAATCTTGGAACACTGAAAAAATAAAATAAAAAGATGCTAATGACTATGTTAGGCCTACAAATAAATAATCCATCAATCCATAAGAAGTTCTATACTGTCACCCTAATCCCTATGTGTAACAGCCTTTTTTATAGAAATTATTTCTAATTCAATTTCAATTTGGAGGCACCCATCCCTCTTATTCATTTAAATTCCTAGTTCTCATGGCTTTCTCTCTTCTCCTTACTTTCATTAAGGGTTTGGCTGCTACGAAGGGAGACAAATGTACTCAAGTGAAGAAGCATCCCTCTTATGGCTTCCGCTCTTATTCAACTAAATCTTAAAAAAAAATAATAAGAAGAAGAAGATAGAAAGTTACCTATATATACTACAGTAAGAACTTAGAAGCAGTATTAAAGATACTCTATTGCCATGGATGCCCAAGAGTGACTATTACAAATCTCAGTCTCTCTCTTTACTGTTCCATGTGTGTATGTGTTGAGATTATACATATCATTTTAAATTTATGCATGCACAGCTCACATTCCAGTGGTGAAATCCTCATAGTTTTCCAATGTCAGTTCACTCTGGGAAGGGCTAAAGAATCAGAAAGGCACATAGACACCACATGTAATGTTAGACTGACTTTTTTCCATTTAAATACCTACAATTGCTCTATACTTATGAACCAGTCAATCTTTAAAAATTATTTACTTATCACCTAAATGAACCAGGTAGTTCATTCTTTATTAGCAATGAGGCCTTATGTAAAAGATGCCATGACCTAGGCCTATAAATAATGTATCAATTTATAAGAAGTTCTATACTGTCACCCTATTCCCAGTGTGTAATAGCCTTTTCTGGTAGAATCTATTTCAAATTCAGTATCAGTTTGGAGGCACCCATCCCTCTTATCCATTTAAATTCCTGGTTCTCAGGGCTTTCTCTCTTCTCCTTACTTCCGTCTAAGGGTTTGGCTGCTACTAAAGGAGACAAACCTACTTAGGGGAAAAGCACTTGTCTTATGAATTCTTTTATTCAACTAAATCTAAAAAAAAAAAAAAGACAGTTACATATATACACCACAGAGAAGACTCAGAAACAGTTTTTTGGTTTTTTTGTTTTGTTTTGTTTTGTTTTTTCAGAAGCAGTTTTGAAGACTCTCTACTGCCACGGATACTCCTGAGAGTGACTTTTACAAATCTCAGTCTCTCTATTTTTTCATGTGTGCATGTGTTGAGATTATATATATCATTTTAAATTTATGTATGCATATCTCACATTTCACTGGTGGGTTCCTCATAGGTTTCCAAAGTCCACTCACTCTGGGCAGGGCTAAAGAATCAAAAAGGTACATTGTCAGACATCGGGTAATTCTAGATATGCTTTTTCCATTCAAATCGTTACAACAGTCTATGATATGAACCAGCTGATTTTTTAAAAATCCAAGTGCAAATCAGTAACCTGGAATTGGTGTGTCAATTTATTATTAACAATGAGGTTTATATGGTAATGATTATCTTATGTCCATGAGTAGTTAACACATCAAGATTTAGGCAAAGTGTTCATTATTAACCTAATCCAATGTGTAACTACCTTTGGTGGTGGAATTTATTTCAACTTTAGTTTGTAGGTTTAGAGGTACATATCTCTTTGACCTCAACTAATTTTGTGATTGGTGATTCCCTCCATCACCTGCTTATGCTACATGAAGGTGTTTTAGGGTCAGGTAACTAACAACCTGAGACAGAGGCTCCCTCCAGTATGATGGCAGATTTGGGTTTGGAGGATCAGCTTAATACAGCAGCAGAACTCCAGAGGGTCATGGACACAACCAGTGTATTACCTCCATTCTTTTCTGCTGAGGTCTCCATTTTTCTGTCCACCACTGACTCCTCCTTATTTCAAATACCATTCTGTTCTTTCTTGGCCCACCCCAGTAGAGTCTCCTATATAGGCAATCTGATATTTTAAGGATTTGCCTGCTACTAACTAAGGGTAACAAACACACTTAGAGGAAGAAGCATCCCTTTCATGACTTGCTCCAATTTTATTTAAGTGAATCTTTAAAAGATAAAGAGTTACCTACAGATGTAATTGTGAGAAGACTTAGAAACAGCTTTGGATGCTCCTGAGAGTTAATTTCATAAATTCCAATCTTCATTTCTTTCTGTTGTATTGCTGTGTGTGTGCATGTGTATGAATATATAAGTGTTTATGTTGATAAGAATATGTATATGTATATATGTACTTATTACTTTACATACACACACACATGCATATATATATATGTATATATATATATATATATATGCTTTTCAATTTCACATTTCATGGCTGCCTTCCTCATAGGGTTCTGATGTTAATTCGTAATGGTTTGGGCTAAAGGATTAAAAATGTACATGGTCAGATACCACATATAATTCTAGATTTACTTTTTTTGTCCAAACAATTGTAATTACTCTATGAGTATTACTCATGAACTGGTTGATCTTTAAAAATTCATGTATTGGTAAATTGAATCTGATATATCATTTTTTGTATTAGAAATAAGGCTTTAGACTGCTGGGCAAGATGGTGGAATATGAGGATCCTATGCTCCCCTCATTCCATGGATACAACTAGATAACACCTATGTCAGTATAGATAACCCCCAAAATAACCCAAGAGTGGCAGAACAGACTCCACAGTCCTAAATGTAGAGAAGAGACCACATCAAAGAGGGTAGGAAGAGCAGAGACACAGTCAAGAACTAAATGGGCCCACAGAACTCCCCACAGGGGTGAGGGATGTGGTGGACACAGAGAGGATAGATGAGAAGACCCCACACCAGGCACCCCAGGCATGGGAAACAAGCACAGAGAAGACAAACTACCATAACATTGGGCTTTGAAAGCCAGAGGGGAGCAACTTCACTGGTTCTTAAAATCAGTGGGACTCAATGCCTGGAACTTTAAAAATCAGTGGGCTCAGCTCTGGGAGAGCTGGAGGACAATATGAAACTAAGTACCTGCTCTTAAAGAGACAGCACAACAAACAGCTTCCCGAGATAGAGCATTGACACAACAATTTGAAAAACACCTGGTGTGCAAAGGAAGGAGATTTATTTACTAATCTGAGAGCATGTTCGGGAGGGGGAGGGAAACTTTGGGAAACATCTCCAAGAACAAAAGTGCTGGCAGGTGTCATTTTCCTCCCCAAACTCTCAGCCAAGTTACGCAGACACTTGTGGGAACCGGTGCAGCACACTCTCCACCTAGCTTACTAACAGTGTATTCTGCACCCCTGTTCTCCTGCTGACATGTCCCTACAATCCCAGACTGGGCAGGAGTTTTCCATGAGTGGCTGCAGGTTTCTTTCCATACTGGATCACTGTAGACCAAGCACCCCTCTCTCATAGCAGAGAGACCCATAGCAGGAGATCTTCCAAAGCTGTGTCATAAGCAGTATGCCAGCATCCCTAGCAGGGGCCAGTGCCACTCCAAAGTGACCCATGCCCTGGCGTAAGGGAAAAATAATCATGCGCACCAGTTCAACTATAGACCCAACAGTGAGTGGGGGACAAACATCTGGTCTGACTGCAGGCCCTGCCCACCAACAAAAGCTTCTCAGAGCACAACAAGTGAGAGTGCCCTGCAGTGGCAGATGGCAAATAGTCTGACTCAACTCAAGCTGGAGGTGGCCCCAGACTGGCCCACTAAAACACAGGGAACAAACCCTACCCATAATAGGCAAAGAGAGCCATTGCTAATGACTGTACTGAAGGCAAGCAAAGCTCAGCTGCAACAGGAGGGCACACACAACACACATAGAAGACACTCCTGAAGTGCCAGGTTCTGTTGAACAGGGGACTGCACTGTAGCACACCACTGGAACTCTTCTTTCAAGAACAGGAGATGTAGCTACTTTCCCAACACATGGAAACAGACACAGAGTTAGACAAATGAAAAGACAGAGGAATATATCCCAAATGGAAAAAAAAAAAAAAAGGACAAAAATCACAGCAAGAGACCTAACAAAATGGAGATAAGTAACGTGCTTGATAGAGAATTTGAAGTAATGGTCATAAGCCTACTCACTGGACTTGAGAAAAGAGTGCAGAACTTGAGTGGGAACTTCAACAGAGAGAAAGAAATCATAAAAAAGAACCAATCAAAATGAAAAATTCAGTAACTGAGATTAAAAATACATTAGAGGGAATGAGTACTAGAAGCAGAAAAATGAATCAGTAACCTAGAGGACAAAGTAATGCAAAGCAATCAAGCTGAAAATGAGAAAGGAAAAAAAAATAATAATGAGAATATATTAAGAGAACTCAGTGCCATCATCAAGCATAATAAGATTCACATTATAGGGATTCCAAAAGGAGATAAGAGATAAAATGGGGCAGAAAATTTATTTGAAGAAATAAAGTGGAAAACTTCCCTAACCTGGGGGAAGAAACAGAAATCCGGATCCAGGAGGCAGAGAGACCCAAACAATAGCAATCCAAGGAGGTCTACACCAAGACACATAGTAATTAAGGTGGCAAAAAAATAGTGATAAAGAGATAATTTTTTTAAAGATTTATTTGAGAGAGAGTGCATGCACAAGCAAGTAGAGCAGCAGGCAGGGGGAGAGGGAGGAGCAGGCTCCCCTCTAAGCAGAGAGCCCAATGTGGGGCTCAGTCCCGGGATTCTGGGATCATGAACTGAGACAAAGGCAGACATTTAACCAACTGAGCCACCCAGGTGCCCTAAAGAGAGAATTTTTAAAGCAGAAAGAGAAAAGTAAACAGTTACATACAAAAGAAGCCCCATAAGCCTATTAACTGATTTTTCGGCAGAAATTTTGCAGGTTGAAGGGAGTGGTCGATATATTCAAAGTGCTGAAAGAAGAAAACTTGCAACCAAGAGTACTCAATCCAGCAGGGTTATCATTCAGACAGAAGGAGAAATCAAGAGTTTCCCTAAACAAACAAAACTTAAACCAATTCATCATCAGTAAACCAACCTTACAAGAAATTTAAAGCTGACTCTAAGTGAAAAGAAGAGATCATAGGCAGGAGTAAGAAAATAGGAAGTACAAAAGCAGTAACACTAAATCTATAAAAATCAGTCAAGGGAGTCACAAAACAAAAGATGTAAAATATGACACCATCTAAAATGTTGGGGGGAGGAGTAAAAATTTAGTGCTTTTAGAATGGGTTCAAATTTATTTTATTGTCATGTTAGTCACCACACAGTACATCATTAGTTTTTGATATAGTGTTCATGATTCATTATTTACATATAACACCCAGTGCTCCATGCAATCCCTGCCCTCCTTAACAACCATCACCAGGCTCACCCATTCCCCCACACCTTCCCTTCTAAAACCCTCAGGTTGTTTCCCAGAGTCCATGGTCTCTCGTGGTTTGTCTCCCCCTCTGATTTCTCCCCTTCATTTTTCTCTTCTTTTCCTAATGTCCTCCATGCTATTCCTTATGTTCCACAAATAAATGAAACGATATGATAATTGACTTTCTCTGCTCGACTTATTTCACTCAGCATAATCTCCTCCAGTCCCATCCATGTTATGTAAAAGTTGGGTATTCATCCTTTCTGACAGTTGAGTATTTAAGCAACCATCAACTTAATATAGGCTGCTATATGCATAAGATATTATATATAAACCTAATGGAGCCACAAATCAAAAACCAGAAATAGATATGTAAAAAAATAAAGAGAGGAATCCAAGTATATCACTAAAGAAAGCCAACAAACCATGACAGAAAAGAGGAAAAGAAACAGAGGAGCTATAAAAACAACCATAAAACAAGTAACAAAATTGCAGTAAGTACATACCTATCAATAATTACTTTGAACATAAAAAGACTAAATGCTCCAGTCAAAAGATGTAGGTGATGGAATGGATTTAAAAAAAAAAAAAAAAGCAAGACTCATTTATTTCCTGCCTATAAGAGACACACGTCAGAACTAAAGACACATGCAGATTCAAAGTAAAGGGATGCAAAAGCGTCTATCACACACATGAAAGTGGAATCAAAGCTAGGATAGAAATATTTATACCAGACAAAATAGATGTTCAAACAAGGAGTGTAACAAGGGACAAAGAAGGACACTATATAATAATCATAAAGGGAACAATTCAACAAGAAGGTATAATAATTGCAAATATATATGCATCCAACATGGGAGCACCCAAATACACAAAGCTATTCATAACAAACATAAAATAATTTATAGTAATCATTCATAGTAATACAATAATAGTGTGTGTATATATATAGAGTATAGATAGATGATAGATAGATAGATAGATAAAAATAGGGGAATTTGCCACCCCACTTACATGAAGGACAGATCATCCCAACAGGGAATCAACAAGGAAACAGTGGTTTTATTTTGTTTTTAAGATATATATGTATATATATGGAGCACAAAAGGGGGTCAGACAAAAGGAGAGAGAGAATCTCAAGCAGATTCTATGCTGAATATGGAGTACAATGCAGGGCTCAATCTCACAACCTGAGATCATGACTTGAGCCAAAATCAAGTTGGATACTTAACTGACTCAGCCACCCAGGCACCCTGGAAACAGTGGCTTTAAATGACACATTCGACCAGATGGATCTAACAGATATATTCAGAATATTTCATCTTAAAACAGCAGAATATATCTTCTTCTCAATTGCACATGCAACATTCTCTAGAATCAATCACAGTTTAGGCCATAAAACAGGTCTCAACAAATTAAAAAGGACTGAACACATACCATGCATCTCTTCTGACCACAACACTATGAAACTAGAGATCAACCACAAGAAGAAATCTGGAAAGAACACAAATACATAGAGATTAAATAACACACTACTAAACAATGAATGGGTCAAACAAACAAACAAACAAAAATCAAAAAAGACATCAAAAAAACATGGAGACAAATGAAAACAAGAATACAATGGTCCAAAATCTTTGGGATGAAACAAAAACAGTTCTAAGAGAGAAGTTTGATGCAATAAAGGGCTACCTCAAGAAGCAAGAAAAGTCTCAAACAACCCAGCCTGACATCTAAAGGAGTTGGAAAAAGAATACAACCCCAAACCAGTAGAAGGAAGGAAGTAATAAAGATTAGAACAGAAATAAACAAAACAGAAACTAAAAAGAAATGAAACAGATCAATGAAACCTGGAGCTCTTTTTTTTTTTTAAGATTTTATTTATTTATTTGACAGAGAGAGACCACAAGTAGACAGAGAGGCAGGCAGAGAGAGAGAGAGGGAAGCAGGCTCCCTGCTGAGCAGAGAGCCCGATGTGGGACTCGATCCCAGGACCCTGAGATCAAGACCCAAGCCGAAGGCAGCGGCCCAACCCACTGAGCCACCCAGGCACCCTGGAGCTCTTTTTTTTTTTTTTTAAAGATCAACAAAATTAATAAAATCAATAAACCTTTAGTTTAACTCATAAAAAAAAAGAAAAAGAGAGAAAGGACTCAAAATAGGAAATAAAAGATGAAAAATAACACCACAGAAATACAAAGGATTTTTAATATTATGAAAAATTACAAGTTAGACAACCCAGAAAAACTGGATCTATTCTTAGAACGTATAATCTTCCAAAACTGAATCAGAAATAAATAGAAATTTGGAATAGACTAATTACCACCAATGAAACTGACACAATAATCAAAATCTTTCAACAAACAGAAGTCGAGGACCATATATCTTCACAGGTGACTCCAATGAAACATGAAAGAAGAACTAATAACCATTCTCCTTAAACTATTCCAAAAAAAGAAGAGGAAGAAAAGCTTTCAAATTCATTTTATTTTTTTTAAAGATTTTATTTATTTATTTGACAGAGAGAAAGATCACAAGTAGGCAGAGAGGCAGAGAGAGGGGGAAGCAGGCTCCCTGCTGAGCAGAGATCCCAATGTGGGGCTCGATCCCCAGACCCTGGGATCATGACCCGAGCTGAAGGCAGAGGCTTAACCCACTGAGCCACCCAGGCACCCCTCAAATTCATTTTAGAAGGCCATCCGTGATACCAAAACCAGATAAAAGAGACCACAAAAAAAAAGAAGAAGAAGAAGAAGAACTACAGGCCAATATCTCTGATGAACACAGATGCAAAAACCCTAAACAAAATATTAGCAAACTGAATGCAACAATACATTAATAAAATTATTCATCCCAATCAATGATGTTTCCTCTAGGTCTGCAAAGCGGTCCAATATTTGCAAATCAATGTGATATACAAGAGAAAGAATAAAAACCATATGGATTATTTCCATATATGCAGAAAAAGCATTTGACAAAGCACAACATCTATTCATGATTAAAACTCTCAACAAAGTAGGTTTAGGGGGAACATACTTCAATATAATAGAAACCATATATGAAAAACCCATAGCTAACATCGTACTCAAAGATAAAAAACAGAGTTTTCCCCTAAGATCAAGAACAAGACAATGAAGTCCACCCTTACCACTTTTATTCAACAGAGTACTGAAGTCCTAGTCACGGCAATTAGACAAGAAAAAGAAATAAAAGCAACCAAACTCATAAGGAATCACAAGGAAGAAGTTAAACTGTCGTTATTTGCAGATGACATGATACTATATATAGAAACCCTAAAATTTCCAACAAGAAACCACAAGAATTGATATATAAAGTCATTAAGTTTGTAGGACACAAAATCAATATACAGAAATCCACTGCATTTCTGTACACTAATAATGAAGTACCAAAAAGATGAAGAAACCAGTCCCTCAATTTGACTATCAGGTGCCTTGATGTTTTTTTGGAATCTATAATCTTGGGTGGAGACCATTCGGCCTCTAGTACATGAACGCTGGTTCCATTCGAGAGATTGGGAGAATTCTCAGGAAGAACTTGTTCCACTATATCTTCTAGACTTCTTTCTTTCTCCTCCCCTTCAGGGATTCCAATAATTCTGACGTTGGAACGTTTCATGGCATCATTTATTTCCCTGATTCTGTTTTCGTGACTTCTAAGCTGTTTGTTCCAGGCTTCCTCTTGATCCTTTCTCTCTATCTGTTTGTCCTCCAGATCACTAATTCTATCTTCTGTCTCAGTTACCCTAGCTTTTAGAGAATTTAGATTAGATTGGAACTCATTGAGAGCATTGTGAACCTCATCCCTGGTGGCTTTCAATTCTGCCCTAACATTGTGAACATCATCCCTGGTCGCTTTCAGTTCTGCCCTAATCAATTCCGTTTGGTCATCCATGGCTTTCTCCAACCTAGCTATTGCCTGGATTATTATTAATAATAATAGTATTATTAGCCTGAATTCTCTTTCTGACAGTTTGTCTATGTTGATAGCTGTTAGCTCTGTTGCAGAAGCCCCATCCTCTGTATTTTTCCTCTGTTGGGCATTCCTCCTCCTAGTCATTTTGGTGAGAGATGACTGAACGGATGTAGCTGGATGTATCGACCGTGGTGCAGTCAAGGTGCACCCTGGAATACTTCTGAGCAATCAGGATTCCCCACCCAAATGAGAGAAAAAAGAAAAGAAGAAAAAAAGAGAGAGAGAGAGAGAGACAGGAAAAAGAGGGAAGATAAAAGAGAAGATTCAGCCGAAATGGGCCCCAAGGTAAGATTGATGAAGTATACAAACAAAAACAGACAAACAAAAAGACTGATAAAAGTATATGACAAGAGAAAAAATATATATATATGCAAATAAAGGAAGAACCTCATCAAAAAGAACCCCAAGTATAAGATTTATATACTATCAGGACAATCACAAAAACACAGAAACACTGGCAGAAGAAAAAGATGGGAGAGTGGTTATAAATTCTTAGTGTGGGCGAGGAAGGTTGTTTTGATTCTTCCTGGATGTATCTTGATATCTTTGTTAAAGGATTCAACTTTCCTAAGATAAAGGGGGATTAATAATTGGTTTACCTATAGGGGTAGCATTGATTGGGGAAAGGGGATTACCTTGAAGTTTAACTCTATATGAATATTAGAAAATAAAAATAAAAAAGGAATAAACTAGATTAAACTACACTAAAATTTAAAAAAAAAATTTTTTTTAAATAGAAATACAAAAGAAAAACACTGGTGTATGTATCAAAAAGTTCAGGTTAGAAGATTATTATGGAATTTGATGTACTGGACATCTTACTGTGATGGTAAATAGGTTAAAAGATTATCCAAATTTTAAAAAAATGAACCAGAATAGTGGGAACGAGTTCAAAATAAAAGTTGTATCTATGCAGTAGTGGTGGTTGTTCTCTTGTAGTATTTTTTTTTTCTTTCTTTCCTAGTTGGTTTTCTGGGGGAAGGGCCTGCCACGTGGGTTTTCAGTCAATGATGTTCCCTGAGTTAAGTCCTCCTGCCCCCCTCAAGGGGGTGGGCTCTGAGGAAACAGGTTTTTTCAGGCTTTTGTTCTCTGTGAGGTTTTTATGTTTGTTCACTTTTTTTTTTTCTCTCGCCTTGACCGCTTTTGATGGTTTTTGTAGGTTTAGAGGAAAGCAAACTGCACCCTGACCTCCCTCTCAGAGAGAAGCCTCAGTCTGGTCCCCTGTGGGTGCTGCAGAGCCCATATAAATTCCCCCTTGGCCGTTGGCAGAGCAGGTTCTGAGTCGCGGTCCCTGGGGATGCAGGATCTTCTGCTCGTACCCAAAACCATGGCATTAGCGGCTGTCTGGGAAGCTCCAGACCACCAGAGAGGTTCCAAGCAGCAATTGCACACTGAGATTATCCTGCTGGCCCGGGCTGGGAGTGCCTGGTCTTTCTGGGTCTAAGAGCGCCGGGCTTGCGCGCACCTCTCTCAGGGGAGGGTGTGGGTCGTGTGCGTGTCTCAGGCTCTGATAGCAGGGCGTGGGTCCGAGAGCACATTAAAAAGATTGTCCACCATGACCAGGTGGGATTCATCCCTGGGTTACAAGGATGGTTCAACATTCGCAAATCAATCAATGTGATAGAACAAATTAATAAGAGAAGAGAGAAGAACCACATGGTCCTCTCAATTGATACAGAAAAAGCATTTGACAAAATCCAGCATCCATTCCTGATTAAAACGCTTCAAAGTATAGGGATAGAGGAAACATTCCTGAACTTCATAAAATCTATCTATGAAAGACCCACAGCAAATCTCATCCTCAATGGGAAAAAGCTTGCAGCCTTCCCGTTGAGATCAGGAACACGACAAGGATGCCCACTCTCACCACTCTTGTTCAACATAGTATTAGAAGTCCTAGCAACAGCAATCAGACAACAAAGAGAAATAAAAGGTATCCAAATTGGCAATGAAGAAGTCAAACTCTCTCTTCGCAGGTGACATGATTCTTCATATGGAAAACCCAAAAGACTCCACCCCCAAACTACTAGAACTCATATAACAATTCAGCAACGTGGCAGGATACAAAGTCAATTTACAGAAATCAGTGGCTTTCTTATACACTAACAATGAAAATACAGAAAGGGAAATTAGAGAATCGATTCCATTTACTATAGCACCAAGAACCATAAGATACCTGGGAATAAACCTAACCAAAGAGGTAAAGGAACTGTACTCGAGGAACTACAGAACACTCATGAAAGAAATTGAAGACACAAAAAGATGGAAGACCATTCCATGCTCTTGGATTGGAAGAATAAACATTGTTAAAATGTCTATACTGCCTAGAGCAATCTATACTTTTAATGCCATTCCGATCAAAATTCCACCAGTATTTTTCAAAGAGCTAGAGCAAATAATCCTAAATTTGTATGGAATCAGAAGAGACCCCGAATCACTAAGGAAACATTGAAAAACAAACAAACAAACAAAAAAAAACTGGGGGCATCACGTTACCTGATTTCAAGCTTTAATACAAAGCTATGATCACCAAGACAGCATGGTACTGGCATAAAAACAGACACATAGACCATTGGAACAGAGTAGAGAGCCCAGAAATGGACCCTCAACTCTATGGGCAAATAATCTTCGACAAAACAGGAAAAAATATACAGTGGAAAAAAGACAGTCTCTTCAATAAATGGTGCTGGGAAAACTGGACAGCTATATGTAGAAGAATGAAATTCGACCATTCTCTTACACCGAAAACAAAGATAAACTCAAAATGGATAAAAGACCTCAACGTGAGACAGGAATCCATCAGAATCCTAGAGGAAAACATAGACAGTAACCTCTTCAATATCAGCCACAGCAATTTCTTTCAAGATATGTCTCCAACGGCAAAGGAAACAAAAGCAAAAATGAACTTTTGGAACTTCATCAAGATCAAAAGCTTCTGCAGAGCAAAGGAAACACTCAACAAAACAAAGAGGCAACCCACGGAATGGGAGAAGATATTTGCAAATGACAGTACAGACAAAAGGTTGATATCCAGGATCTATAAAGAACTCCTCAAACTCAACACACACAAATCAGACAATCATATAAAAAAAATGGGCAGAAGATATGAACAGACACTTCTCCAATGAAGACGTACAAAAGGCTATCAGACACATGAAAAAATGTTCATCATCACTAGCCATCAGGGAGATTCAAATTAAAACCACATTGAGATGCCACCTTATACCAGTTAGAATGGCCAAAATTAACAAGACAGGAAACAATGTGTGTTGGAGAGGATGTGGAGAAAGGGGAACCCTCTTACACTGTTGGTGGGAATGCAAGTTGGTGCAGCCACTTTGGAAAACAGTGTGGAGACTCCTCAAGAAAATAAAAATAGAGCTTCCGTATGACTCTGCAATTGCACTACGAGGTATTTACCCCAAAGATACAGATGTAGTGAAAAGAAGGACCATCTGTACCCCAATGTTTATAGCACAGTGGCCATGGTCATCAAACTGTGGAAAGAACCAAGATGCCCTTCAACGGATGAATGGATAAGGAGGATGTGGTCCATATACACTATGGAGTATTATGCCTCCATCAGAAAGGATGAATACCCAACTTTTGTATCAACATGGATGGGATTGGAAGAGATTATGCTGAGTGAAATAAGTCAAGCAGAGAGAGTCAATTATCATATGGTTTCACTTATTGGTGGAGCATAACAAATAACATGGAGGACATGGGGAGATGGAGAGGAGAAGGGAGTTGAGGGAAATTGGAACAGGAGGTGAACCAGGAGAGACTATGGACTCTGAAAAACCCGAGGGTTTTGAAGGGGCGGGGGTGGGAGGTTGGGTGAGCCAGGTGGTGGGTATTAAGGAGGGCAGGTATTGCATGGAGCACTGGGTGTGGTACAAAAACAATGAATACTGTTACGCTGAAAAGAAATTTAAAAAAATGAACATCAGACCTTAAAAAAAAAGAAATGGGGTTTTATATAGTTGTATTAAAAATTTCAGGTCTGTCGGAAAAGCCTAACAAATCAAGATAAGTGCAATTCTTTACTGCTAAACTCAACTTTCCTAAGGAACTGCACTGATGTTGAATTTACTTCAAAATACAACCTTGGTTTGTAGGTAAACAGCCTTTCGGGTTATTTCCTGATTATCAAGTTCCTTCACTATATCTTTATTCTTCATGTGTCATGTAAGTATTTTCTGTTCCTCAGTTTGGTTCAGAAAACTCCACACTTGAGGCAGGGTCTTCCTCCAATACGATGGTGGGTTTACGTTTGGGACACCAGTTTTATTTTATTTATTTTAGGATTATTTATTTATTTATTTGACAGAGAGACACACAGAGAGAGAGGGACCACAAGCAGGGAGAGTAGGAGAGGGAGAAGCAGGCTTTCCGCCGAGCAGGGAACCTGATATGGGCCTTGATCCCAGGACCCTGGGGTCATGACTTAAGCCAGAGGCAGATGCTTAATGACTGAGCCTCCCAGGCACCCAGGACACAGTTTTAGATGGTTGCAAATCTCTGGAGAGTAAAGGGGACAGGCCGAGGTCTGTTATCTCCATTCTTTTTTCTTTTCTTTTTTAAGATTTTATTTATTTATTTCTCAGAAAGAGCATAAGTGGGACAATGTGAATAGTGGGGAGAGGCAGAGGAGCAGAGGAGGCAAATACTTAACTGATTAAGCCACCCAGGGTCCCAGCTCCGTTCTTTTCTGTGGCGAGATCCACTGCACCCTGTCCACTGCCACCTCTTCTTGCTCAAACAACAGGATCCTCTCTTCACCTGGCCCACTTTAGCAGTACCTCACCACAGACATTATGAGAGTTTCCTAAGAGCTTTGGTTACTCAGGGTCCCAAACAAACTTTAAGTAGGAAGTCTCGCTCTTATGACTTGTTCTTTTTTCTGTTTAGACCCCAAAAGAAAGACAGTTACCTATAGAAGCTTACAATCTTTTATGGAAACCTCTTACTGCTACCAATGCTCTCTATTACCTTTTGGTACTCAGATCAGTCAAGTCAACTTACCCCTTGGCATCGCTGTCATCAGAGGATCCTACGAAGGAATCCATAACTCTGTTAAAAAAAAGTAAAAAACAGGCAAAAATTAAAATCACTTTGGAAAGCAATCAGGTTCCTTTTCCTGACAGAATTTTAGGACATGACAAGTAAAATCATGAGGAAACATGACAGAAACAACAGGAAGTTTCAGGGTATAGCAATGGAACCTCTGAGACAGACTCTCAGCTCTTTGTTCACTGGTAAGAGAAGGAATTAAGGGAGGTGTAGTTTTTGTGATTATGCCACCTTTCTTCTCCATTTTGTCAACCATCCATACATTCTGTATCAATTTGAGATATGTGAATGATCTGACCATGGGCACAGGGAGGTGGATCCAGGTAATAGGTAGCAAAGGACACAGAAATAAAGAAACTGTCAAAACAGTTAATATTCCAGGGCCAAGGACTAGTCTCTGGCCATCATTTGGTATAGAAGAAATAAACAAGAATGTTTAAAGGATTTTTCTGAAGTGAAAACAGAACAAGTGTTCAGAATGATTTTTCTCTCAGATCATCACAAAGAGGTATCTGGTTAAGTTATCCAAAGTCAAGACTTCCTGCCACCAAACCACTGGGTTGGATAACTTAATCTCTCTACAGTTTAACTTCGTCACCTGTAAAATAGGACACACTGAAAATGCACTTTGCATGTGTCTACTTCATAAACTCATGCTGAAGTTCACCATCTCACAAACATTACAAGTTTTTAGGCAGTCTGCCCTCCTCACCAAATGTTCTATCAAAAATACCAATGTGACAAATATGAAAAGAAATCAGTGACAACAACATAAAAAGATAATATTTAAGTTTCAAAAACACTTCAAGATTTCCAAAGTACTACATTCCCATAATTTCCTGGGAAATTTTGGATTCCTATCCATAGGATACTCTTCCTCCAAAACTACAGAAATTAAACTAAAGTATAGATTTAAAAAACTAACAATACCACAAACCCTGTGAGTCTCCAAAGAGATACAACTGTCCCTTAACTAGCAGACAGGAAAAGGCTGCTATGGGCAGTCTTGAAAGGCTGAGTGGAAGGGAAAATTTTAAGTTCTGTTCTTGCCTTTCCCCAGAGATAGTCACTACCATTCTTAGTAGCAACTACCCAGAAGTAATTAGGATAAAATTTGGGTAACATTAGGTTAGTTAATGAAAGCAGGGAAAGGCTGAAGAGCAATCCTTGGGCTTTTACCTCTCCCCTACCTCCAAGGCCAAGGTGAACAACCTAGAACGCTACCTTCTCCAATGCCGCTTTTGTCCAGGACCTTAAAGGTGATGTACCCTGGCTACAGAAATTACCTGGGTCACAGTGTTTCACTGTTCTGCAGACTCTCTGTCCCCAGGCTATCGCCCTCATGTTAAATATACTGAGAATGATATACCTTATGTCCCAGCTTTGAACAAGGATGACTTGTATTACCTCATCCAACAGAGGATACTTTTGAAAGTGGAACAGACATGCTATTAATAATTATGCTTTGAGAACAGCTACAGACTGAAATTGTCCCAAGCCAATCATTAGCCCTTCCCTAATACAAGTTATCAGACAGGGGGTCAATGGCCACAAGGAATGTAAGATCACGAATCAAAATAATTAGATACCTGAGGAGTACAATCACTGAAAACAAATTCAACAAACTGAACAACATATACCATCTGAAACAAAACCTCTGGACCATACGGACCAAGATTTTAAGTAAGCGTTAGAAATACCATTAAAGGGTGCCTGGGTGGCTCAGTGGGTTAAGCCTCTGCCTTCACCTTAGGTCATGATCTCAGGATCCTGGGATCAAGCCCCACACATCGGGCTCTCTACTCAGCGGGGAGTCTACTTCTCCCTCTCTCTTTGCCTGCCTCTCTGCCTACTTGTGATCTCTCTGTGTCAAATAAATAAATAAAATCTTAAAAAAAAAAGAAAAGAAATACCCTTTTAAAGGTACAAGGGAAGAGGATAGTAAGTGAAATGAGAATAAGAAATTCTAAGGAAAAACCTAAGCAAAATAACTCAGTCAGAGAAAGACGAATACCATATGATTTCAGTCACATGTGGAATTTAAGAAACAAAGTGGGGGAAGGGAAGGAAAAATAAGATGAAAATTGAGAGGGAAGCAAACCTTAAGAGACGCTGAGCTCTAATAAATAAACTGAGGGTTTTTGGAAGGGAGGTGGGTGGAGGGAAGGGATAATTGCATGATGGGCATCAAGGAAGCCACTTGATGAGATGAGCACTGGGTGTTAAAACTGATAAATCATGAAATTCTACTTCTGAAAATAAAAATAAACAAAAACAAAAACAAAAAGACCGAGACCAGGAAAGGTCTAGTAAAACACCTGAAGGCATACAGCAAATGACAACTGTAAGGCCAGGATTCTACCCTCTGCTTATACACTCATTAAAGGGAACTTCTAAACACACACACACACACACACACACACACACGCACACACACACAAGAGAGTATCTTAAACTTAAAAGTCTAATTGTTGAAATAAAGAATCATTTCATGGGATACATAGTAGTTTGGATACATGTGAAAAGCAAATTAATCTGGAGTTGGAAGACAAGGTTGAGACACTCTCCCAGAAAAGAGTAGAAAAAAAATAGAACATACAAAAGAAAAGCCAGTTGATACGAAGGATAAAAACAGATCTCTAACACTTAGATTATAGACATCTAAGGAAAAAAATTTTGAAAAATAAATTTCTTAAAATTAAAGAAAGAATATCACAAAAGTGATATTTCATTTCATGAACATTTAAATGGTTTTTATTAAGTGCCAGGCATTGTCCTGATGTTTCACATATATTTCAATTGGTCCTCATTACATCTCTTGCAAAGGTAACTATTATTATTTGTTTTAACCAATTCACAGATCTTGAATAGTCATAGGTCTCTAACATCTATCATGCTGATTTGCAAGCCACTCATCACTAATAAAAGTCTGCGACCTTCCCTGTGGTAATTAACAGTGTTTCACATATTGATTGAGACAGGACAACTAAAGCCCTTATAGTGGCCATCTCAAAATGGTCACCCCCTCAAAAAGGACAGAGCAGCCCTAATAGGGCATCCAGGTATCCCAGAGGAGAAGCTAAAAGTGGCTGTGACTCAGCAAAGGAAACAGTCAACAAAACTAAAAGCAACCCACAGAATGGGAGAAGATATTTGCAAATGTCTTATCAGATAAGGGTTAGTATCCAAAATCTATAAAGAACTTATCAAGCTCAACACCAAAACAAAAACAAAAACAAAAACAAAAAATCTGGTCAAGGAATGGGCAGAAGACATGAACAGACATTTCTCCAAAGAAGACATACAATTGGAGAACAGACACATGAAAAAATGCTGAACGTCACCCAGCATCAGGAAAATGCAAATGAAACCAGAATGAGATACCACCTTACACCAGTCAGACTGGCTAAAATTAACAACTCCGGAAAGAATAGAAGTTGGCAAGGATGCAGAGAAAAGGGAACCCTCTTATACTGGTGGTGGAAATGCAAACTGGTGCAGGCACTCTGGAAAACAGTATGGAGGTTCCTCAAAATGTTTAAAATAGAACTACCCTATGACCCAGCCATTGCACTAGTAGGTATTTATCCAAAGGATACAAACATAATGATTGGAAGGAGTATGTGCACCCCAGTGTTTATAGCAGCTAAGTCCACAGTAGCCAAACTATGGAAAGATCCCAGATGTCCAACAACAAATGAATGGATAAAGAAGAGGTGGTGTATATGTATACAGTGGAATATTACTCTGCCACCAAAAAGAATGAAATCTTGCTGTTTGCAATGACATGGATGGAACTGGAGGATATTATGCTAAGCAAAATAAGTCTACCCAAAAAAAAAGCCAATTATCATATGATTTCACTCCTATGTGGAAATTAAGAAACAAAACAGATGAACATAGGGGAAGGGAAGGAAAAAATTAGATGAAATCAGAGAGGGAGACCAATCATAAGAGACTCTTAACTCTAGGAAACAAACTGAGGGTTGCTGGATGGGAGGTAGGTCAAGGGATAAGGTAGACGGGGGGATGGAGTAGCTGGGAGATGGGCATTGAGGGCAGACGATGGAATGAACACTAGATGTTATTTGAAACTGATGAATCACTAAATTGTACCTCTAAAACAAATACTATACTGTATGTTAATTAAATTGAATTTAAATTTTAGAGAAAGTGACTGTGGCTATCACATGCATATTATTACTGGCATCCTGCCTATGCTGTAGTATTTTAAATCAATTATAAGCATAAAACAAGATCTTTAAATTGTGAGTTTGCCAAATTTCATTTATATACAGTTTACATTAATCATGAAAGAAAGTATACATATATTCCCTATTCTATTAACCAAGGCTGAGAATTATCCTTAAAATTTAGTAAATTTAAGGCTTATCACTTACTTATTATTTTTTTGATGAATGAACCAGAGATATAAATGGTTCTTCTTTAATCTCTGCATGTTATAATCTTGGGTTGTAGTTAATCTACAATTAATCTAAAAAAAGGAAAGGCACATATTAAATTCAGTATTTTTTTAAAACACATAAGATATTTGCCCAATTAGAAAGTCATACACAGAACTTATTAGAAATGGATCAGTATTTCTAAAGTCTTGAATCCACAAACTTATAAAATCTACAATCCTGTACAATTTTATCAATCCGTGAAATGTGCATTTTGTATTTTCCCCTCAGTATTTTATTCTGGGTTGAGAAATAGAAGAAAAGTTTTTTGAATGTACAGGAAGTTTAATTCAAAGACAGGACACTTTAAAGATTGTTCTCTTGCTACATAGGACCCAGGAAGGGAAACAAACTCATTTCAAACCAATTTTATATTATCATAGGGATTTATGATCTTTCCATCCTGAAATATTCTGTAGCATAAATCAAAGGGTGGGAAAGCAAAGATGCATCCTTCAACATTGCACAGAACAATCTGTGTCATGCAAGGAAACTAGAAGTCACTGGAGAATAAGATATTGCTAAGTTACCATGGCAATCCAAGTTATCAAGGAGGCAGCCTGAAATGTGCCACAAGGCCTAAATTCCGGACAAGGAGAAAAAAAATGAAAATGAATTTAAAATATTTTCATAAATAGGTCAATTTGGGCATAAATGTTGATGATGAGTTTGGGTGTGAGGGCCAACCCCCTGTAAATTCCGTACCTGCAAGAGATAGCACCTCATGGGCAGTGGGAATAGGAATCCCAAAGCTCTGAGGTTGCTCCATTCTGTTCCAGAGGTGGCCAGGAAGGGGTGGACCAAGGCAGAGCTGCATATTTAAGGATACTCCTACCTTGCAAAGCTCGGAACTGCTTACCTGCAGGCAGGGCTGCTTTCGAGGGGCTGAAGCAGAAGGGTGGTAGACACAGAAAGACTAAGATCTTGTCACTTGACAACAAATTTTTGTAAATGGGAGCAAACATTATTAGAGATACTAATAGTAGGGTTCTTTCTTCCTGCCTTCCAGGATGATGCCTTTAACTTCTTTTCCTTTTTTAATTTCCCCAAACCAAGCCCATTAAGTCAAATCTTGCCCCAATTCCTGGCCAGCAACGAGGTTACTGCTATTTGGTCCTATATTGACGTAGTGCACCTCCATAACCCCATCCATACACCCTCACCCCACAGTCCCTCCACCTCTTGTTCCCTGGAAGGTTCTGGGAGGTCCCCAGGAAAAAACAAACATTTATTAATGCTCCTCACTGTTAGGGTCCATGATCAAAGGAACGAGACTGACACAAAACGAAAATCAAAGCTTTATTTTGCGCCAAGCATCGAAAATCAAACTGGCCGGGTCGGTTGGGGCCATCTCTTATGAAGACGCGACGACAATGAGGACGCCACTCCCAACGACGACGAGACAACGATGAAACGATGACGATGAGGACGATAATGCCGCTCCAATGAGGCCGCTCCCCAGCGAGGCCGCTCTTCAGATGAGGCCGCTCCCGATGACGACAAGGATGACAACCCTGATGACACAGACTCTGCTCCCCATGATGCCACTTTGATAAGGCCGCTCCCCAGAGGAGGCCACCACTCCAGACGAGGCCGCTTGACCACGAGCCCGCTACCCAGATGAGGCAGCTCTGGATGAGGCCGCTCCAGGATGAGGCCGCTCCACGACCAGGCCGCTCCCCGGAATGACACCGCTTAGGAGGCCGCTCCCGGCGGGGCTGCGGCTGGGGGCGGTGACGCCACTCTGGCAGCGAGGCGGTTCTTGAAAAAATCAAATTGTCACTTTTTGCAAATGACATAATACTATACATAGAAAATCCTAGACCCCACCAAAAAACTATTTGAATAAATGAATTTAGTAAAGTATCAGGATACAAAATAAATGTACAGAAATTAGTTGTGCTCCTATATACTAATAATGATATACCAGAAAAAATGAACAATTCCATTTACAATTGTGCCAAAAAGAATAAAATAGCTAGGAATAAACTTAAGCAAGGGGATGGAAGACCTATACTCTGAAAACTATGAAACACTGATAAAAAAAAAAAAAAAACACCGAAGATGACACAAATGGAAAGATATTCCATGCTCATTGATTTAAAAAAAAAAAAAAAAAACCTCACAAGATTAATTTCTCCAAAGATTTTTTTAGAGTAATCTCTACACCAATGTAGGGTTCAAACTCACAATGCCTGGATCAAGAGTCACATGCTCTACAAGCTGAGCCAGCCAGGGACCCCAGAAAAATTTACTTTTGTTAAAATGTCCACACTACTCAAAGCAGTCTACAGATTCAACGCAATCCCTCTTAAAATGCCACCTGCATTTTCCACAGATCTAGAACAAAGAATCTTAAAATTTGTATAGAACCCAAAAGACCGTGAATACCAAAGGAATTTTGAGAAAGGAAAACAAAGCTGGAGTTATCACAATCCCAGATTTGGGGATATATTATAAAGCTGTAATAATCAAAACATTATGGTACTGGCACAAAAATAGACACACAGATCAATGAAACAGAATAGAGAACCCAGAAATAAACCCACCCTTATAGGGTCAACTAATCTAGGGACAAAGGAAGCAAAAATATACAATGGGGAAAAGATAGTCTCTTCTATCTTTAGTGTTAAGTCTCTTTCTATCTCTAGTGTTAAGAAAACTGGACACACACATGCAAAAGAATGAAACTGCACCACCTTATTATTCCCATATATAAAATAAACTCAAAATGGACTAAAGACCCAAATGTGAGGCCTGAAACCATAAAACTAGAGGAGAGCACAGGCAGTAATTTCTTTGACATCAGCTGTAACATTTTTCTCAGGCTAGGGAAACAACAGCAAAACTAAACTATTGGGACCACACCAAAATAAAAAGCACAGCAAAACAAAAAACAAAAAACAAAAAACCATCAACAAATTGAAAATTGAAAAGGCAACCTCCTGAATGTGAGAAGATATTTGCAAATGATATATTTAATAGGAGTTAATAACAAAAATGCATATAAAACTTCTACAACTCAACACCAAAAAAATAATCCAATTTTAAAAATGGGCAGAAGACTTGAATAGACATTTTTCCAATAAGACATATATACACATGGCCAACAGACATATGAAAACATGTTCAACATCACTCATCATCAAGGAAATGAAAATCAAAACCACAATCAGATATCACCTTATACTTGTCAGAATGACTAAAATCAAAAACACAAGAAACCAATGTTGGTGAAGATGTGGAGAAAAAGGAACTCTAATGCACATTTGGTGGAAATGGAAATCAGTGCATCTACTCTGGAAAACTGTATAGCGGTTCCTCAAAAAACAGAAAATGCAAATACCATATGATCCATTAATTCCACTACTAGATATTTACCCAATGAAAACAAAACACAAATTCAAAAAGATACTGCACCTCTGTGTTTACTGCAACATTATTAACATTATTTATCACAGCCAAAATATGGAAGCAATCCAGTTGTCCATCAGTAGACAAATGGACAGAGAAAGTAGAATACTGCTTAGCCATAAAAGGATGAAGTCTTGTCATCTGCAACCACATGGACCCAGAGAGTATTATGTTAAGTGAAACAAGTCAGACACAAATAGACAAATGCCATATGATTTCACTAATATGTGGAATCTAAAAAACAAAACAAATAAGTAAACAAAAAGCAGAATCAGACCCCAAAATACAGAGCACAAATTGATGTTTACCAGAGGAGAGGGGAGAGGATGGATGAGCAAATTGACTGAAGGGGAGTGGGAGATACAGGCTTCTAGCTATGGAATGAATAAGCCATGGGGATTAAAGGTACCACATAGGGAATCTAGTCAATGGTAATGTAATAATGTTGTATGGGGACAGATGGTAACTACACTTGCGAGAATAGCATAAGGTGTAGACTTATCCAATCACTATATTGTATAACTGAAACTAATGTAACCTTGTATGTCAACTATAATTCAATTAAAAAAAAAAAGTAGTACATTCTCTGACATGGGCCATAGCAACTTCTTTCTAGATAGGTCTCCTGAGGCAAGGGAAACAAAAGCAAAAATTAATGAACTACATCAAAGTAAAAAGCTTCTGCACAACAAAGGAAACAATCAGCAAAAGTAAAAGGCAACCTACAGAATGGGAGTATATACAAAGGACATATGTGATAAAAGATTAGTATCCAAAAGATATAAAGAACTGATTCAACTCAACACCCCCCAAAATGAATAATACAATTAAAAAGTAGGCAGGGGCACCTGGGTGGCTCCGTTGTTAAGCATCTGCCTTTGGCTCAGGTCATGATTCCAGGATCCTGGGATCGAACCCCGCATTGGGCTCCCTGCTCTGCAGAAGCCTTCTTCTCCCTCTTCCACTCCCCCTGCTTGTGTTCCCTCTCTCACTGTGTCTCTCTCTTTCCAAAGACAACCTACAGATAGCCAACAGACACATGAAAAAATGCTCAACATCAGTTATCAGGAAAATACAAATCAAGGCTACAATATCACCTCACACCTATCAGAATGGCTAAAAACAACACAAGAAGCAACAGGTGTTGGCAAGGATATGGAAAAAGGGCCAACCTCTTACATTGTTGGTGGGAACTGGTACAACTACTCTGGAAAACAGTATGCAGTTTCCTCAAAAAATTAAAAATAGAACTACCATATCATCCAGCAACTGCACTACTAAATATTTACTCAAGGAATATAACAATACCAATTCAAAAAGATACATGCACCTTCGTGTTTATAGGTTTATAAGCAGCATTATCTACTATAGCCAAATTATGGAAACAGCTGAAGTGTCCATCAACTGAGGAATGGATGAAGATGTGATTATATATATATATATATATATATGTATGGAGTGTGTGTGTGTGTGTGTATACATATATATGTATGTATGTATGTATTATAGACACATAAATATGTATAGCTATATATATATGTGTGTGTGTGTGTGTATTTATATATATGGAGAGAGAGAGAGAGAGAGAGATGTCCATAATGGAATATTACCTGGCCATAAAAAGTAAGGCATTTGCAATGCCTTTTGCAATTTGCAATGACATGGATGGAGCTACAGAGTATTATGCTAAGTGAAATAAGTCAGTCAGAGAAAGACAAATGCCATAGGACTTCACTTATATCTGGAATTTAAGAAACAAGGCAAATGAACAAAAGGGAAAAGGAGACAGAGGGAAGCAAAGAGAACAAATATGGCTACCAGAGGGAAAGTGGGGGGATGGCTGAAATAGGTGATTAAGGAGTGCACTTGTTGTGATGAGTACTGGGTATTGTACGGAAGTGTTGAATTACTATTTTGTACACCTGGAACTAACATAGCATGGTATGTTAACTAATGACTGAAATAAAAACTTAGAAGAGGTATAGACTTTAGTAGGCAATACAAATCAGCTGAAGGATTTTAAGCAGGGGCATTTTATGATCATTTTGTTTTAGGTAGGCTGTCTAGCAATAGTGAGAGAAAGAATTTAAGAGGGACAACTGAAGGATTAGAGAGCCGACAGTAGACTACTACACAGCTTAGGTAAGAGACACTACGGGGCACCTGGGTGGCTCAGTGGGTTAAAGCCTCTGCCTTCGGCTCAGGTCATGATCCCAGGGTCCTGGGATTGAGCCCCACATCTGGCTCTCTGCTCAGCAGGGAGCCTGCTTCCCTCCCTGCACCGCCACTCCCCACCCCGCCCCACCGCCCTGCCTGCCTCTCTGCCTACTTGTGATCTCTGTCGGTCAAATAAATAAACTCTTTAAAAAAGTTTTAAAAAAAAGAGAGAGAGAGAGAGACACTGAAGGCTGAAAAACCTGGGTAGTAAGAATTGAGAGGAGACACAGACTTGAGAAACAGACCAAAATGTGTAAAACCTGTGAACGTGGAACCTGCTATGTGGAAGATGGAGGGGGAAATGGCTCCCTTGTTTCTTTCCTATGTGGTCCTTCTTGATACTGGAAATAAGGAGGAAGAATAGGTTGGTGGCAATGAAAGATAACGGGTTCCATTTTGAAGATTTTAGGTTTAGGGTCCTTGTGGAAAACCAAAGCTAGGAATGTTTAACAAGCAATTAAGGCGTGAAGCTCAGAGCAGTCAGCCCTGACAACTAACCACTCAAATGGGTAACTTGCCTAAGAAGATTGTAGGGGGGTGGGAAAAAGTGGCAGCCTTGGGTGGTACCTCGGGTTTTCCTGAAATTCAGGAAAAGCTTGATGCTTTTTGAAATAATACAGTTTTTAAGCAGAAACAATTATGCAGAAAAATGTAAAGCAATGCCCATAATATCAAAATATTGAAAAGTACATTAATGTCAAAGAAAGGTAGAATGATTAATAGGTTATATCCCCTCAGAGACCATTAATTCTTTTAAGTAATGTGTAAGAGGAGTTTACATAAACATAACATTTATGATTAAATGTTAAGGTTTTTTTTTTTAACCTTTACTTTAAATGGCATGTATTGTGTAAATAATGTAACGATATGTACAGCCAAGCCTGGAAAGACACAAATGTATTGAAGTAATTTTCCAAAAAAAGTAATTTTTTCAAATTTTTCAAAGTTCTCCTTATAATATTTGTATAATGGGAACAAACTGTTAAAAACACATTTTTCCTCAATGAGGTAACACCTCACACAGCAGGATGGCTATAAAAAAGACAAACAGATGATATCAAATGTTGACAAGGATAGGAGAAACTGGAACCCTCATGCATTCCTAGTGGAGATGTAAAATGGTGTAGCCACTCTGGAAAACAGTTTGGCAGTTCCTACAAAGGTTAAACAGGGAACTACCACATGATCCAGCAATTCCTAGGTATATACCTAAAAAAGTTAAAAGATAGACCCACACAGACTTGTATATGAATGTTGATAGCAAAATCATAATAGCCAAAAAGTAGAAACAACCCAAATGCTGGTCAACTGATGGATGATTATTTAAAATGTGGGATATCCATACATAGTCAAATTATTCAGCAACAATTGGGGTGCCTGGATGGTTCAATGGGTTAAAGCCTCTGCTTTCGGCTCAGGTCATGATCCCAGGGTCCTGGGATCAAGCCCCGCATCGGGCTCTCTGCTGGCTGGGGAGCCTGTTTCCCTTCCTCTCTCTCTGCCTGCCTCTCTGCCTACTTGTGATCTCTCTCTGTCAAATAAATAAAATCTTTAAAAAAAATTATTCAGCAATAAAAGAGAATGAACGGCTGACATGTGCTACAAGTTGGAGGAACTTTGAAGATGACACACTACGTGAAAGAAACCAGGTATAAAAGACCACAGGTTATAGGATTCCATTTATATAAAATGCCGGAATAGGCATCCCTTAGAGACAGAAAGTAGATTAGAGGTTGCCCAGGTCTTGGGTGGAGGGTGGGGAGAAGAATAACGGGTATGAGGTTTCTTTTTGGAGTCAAGAAATCCTAAAATTAGATTGTGATGATAACCGTGCAACTCTGTAAATACACTAAAATCCATTGAACTGCATACTTTAAAAGGGGGAGTCATAAGGTATAGGAGCTATCTCAGTACAAGCTTTGTATTTTATTTTTTGAATTTTATTTAAATTCAGTTAACTAGAGTCTATTAGTTTCAGGCATGGAGTTTAGTGACTCAACATCCGCACATAACACTCTGCTCATTCCATCAAGTGCCTTCCTTCAAGCCCATGGCTCAGTGACCCCATCCCCTCACCCACCTCCCGTCCAGCAACCATCACTTAGTTTCCTAGTGTTAAGAGTCTCCCATGGCTTGTCAATAAAAACTTTTTAAAAATCCCTCATTTCCATCCACCCCAGGCGAGGCAAACACGGAAAAACATCCTCCACCACACCTTGCTGATGCACGGCAGGTTCGCCGTTAAGTGTAGAATCTCCCAAATTAAAGATGAAGGCAGGGGCCTCTGCCGGCACCAGGGAGATGCAGCATGGGAGATGAGCTTCACCGGAAGCAAGCCCCCCAGGACTACGTCCGAATAGGGATCCTCCACATTGTGGACATGGGTCCTGCAAGGAGTTTGGGACACTTACCTCTCCATGGGAAGCTTGGGGGTGGGGCAGACGCTGAGTGAGGTTTCTGTTCTTCTGACCAGGTCCCACTTCTCTCAGGGCGAGAGAGGCTGTTCTCCAAGCCCCTGGGGCAACTGCAGCAAGGCCTTAGGCCAGGCCCTCACCTCGGGCACTTTCCGAAGCACCTTTTCTGTTCGTTCCCTGTCGTTCCACACCTGCTTGATCCACAGTAACAGACAGATGAAATCTGGGCCTTAGAGTCCCGGCTCACCCAAGACCCAACGACCAGTACCCGGTGGGGGAGGGGCGGTCAACACAGTGGTCAATATTCTTCCTACCTTATTGCACTGTGTCCCTGGAGTTCCAGTGCCGAGGGCGTCCACACCCGGAGGGGGCCCGTCCCTGGAGAGGCTTCGGAGCACCATCTGAGGCCCGGAAGTGCAAGAGCCCCGAAGGGCTCCAGTAAGCCCCCAGTTAAAGGTGCAGGCTGAAAGGACCCTCAGGCATCCAGAAAGCCTGCCTGACCCTCCACTGGGAGGTTCGGTGTGCAACTCTGGTCTCAGGAAGCAACAGTGGTAGAATTCTGCACCCTCAGGTCAAGTCTATGAATACCTCCACCAGGAAGCTGGAGGTGGGCCCTTGTGAAACAGGGCTCCTGACACTGGCCCCGCCCCAAAGCAGGCTGGGCGAGGCCTCCTTGCAGAGAGTGCTCAGGTGGCTTATTAACTCTCCCAAATAATCGGTAAGGGCCAGTAACGTGTGCAGCTCCAGAGGGTGGGGCCGGGCCATGAGTAGGCAAGATAGGGAACCAAGCTGGAAGTCACAGCGCAGTGTGACGGCGAAAGGAAGGGACAAGGACTGTCTCCCAGAAGGACAACTCTTTCACAATAAAAGGAAGGAAAGAGGAAAGTAGGGGTGGAACGTGAAATTCACCGAAGGTTTGTTGATGAAAAGCTCCCATCCAATGGCTTATGGTTCTTCTGTGAAATGGGGGCTCCAAACCATTTACTAGGGGAACAAAAATTGGGGGAAAGTGGAGAATATTTGAAATGGCCTTGAGTAGGAAGGTGGAGGGGTTGACTAAGGAGATGATGTTGTGAGCTCCAGAGGCAGGAAGCTTTGTGGTGGGTTCACCCGGGCTAGGTACAGTGTCCTGCTTTGCCTGCCTTCTCTCACTTTTCCCCTTCCCAACTGGTGTTTTGATCCTTGTTCCAGGGCCCATTCTTTTTTTTTTTTTTTTTTAAGATTTTATTTATTTATTTGACAGACAGAGATCACAAGTAGGCAGAGAAGTGGGCACAGAGAGAGGGGGAAGCAGGCTCCCTGCTGAGCAGAAAGCCGGATGTGGGGCTGGATCCCAGGACCCTGAGACCACAACCTGAGCCACCCATGTGCCCCAGGGCCCATTCTTTTTCATTTTGGCCACTGGGGAGGGGTGATTAGGGGGCAAATGTGTCTTAAAGTCTCCTAAAGGGAGAAGGTAATAATGAAAAAAGGCTGAGAAACATTGGTTTAGATATGTGATTTGTCTCAAATTTATTTTTGTCTATAGTGTAAGGTATGCTTCTGATTTCATTTTTTTCCTTTTGCATATGTTTATCCACTTTATTTTTCTTTCTTGTTTTGTTTTGTTTTGTTCATCCACTTTAAGCAACACCATTTGTTGAAAAGACCTTTTTCCCCATTGAATTACCTTAGTACCATTGTCAAAAATAATCTACTATATATGGGTCTCTTTCTGAACTCTATTCTGTACCATTGCCTTTTTTGTCTGTTTTTATGCCTAAACCACAGTGTCTTGATTATCTCTATAGGAAGTCTTAAATAGTATAATCCTCTAGCTCTTTTCTTTTCTGAGATGGATTTGGCTATTCTTAGTGCTTTGCAGTTCCATACTAATGTTAGAACCAGCTCGTTGTTTTCTACAGAAAGGACCCCTTGTATTTTTATTGGGACTGTGGTCAATCCAGAGATCAATTTGGGGACCAATGAACTTGAATCTTACACTCCATCAACATGACATAACTCTCTACTTATATAGGTTTGCGTCTTTTGTAGATAGGTTTATGTATTTGATGATTTGCAAGTCATAATTTTTATTCATTTCTCAATACTTTCTTTTTTTTTTTTTTAAGTAATCTCTACACCCACCATGGGGCTTGAACCCACAACCTCAAGATCAAGAGTCACATGCTTCATCGACTGAATAAGCCAAGCGTCCCTCAATAGTTTCTCACTAGCATATAGAAACACAGCTGTTTTTCTTTTTTTAAGATTTTATTTATTTATTTGACAGATAGAGATCACAAGTAGGCAGAGAGGCAGGCACAGAGAGAGAAGGAAAAGCAGGCTCCCTGTTGAGCACGGAAGCCCAATGTGGGGCTCGATCCCAGGACCCGGGGATCATGACCTGAGCCAAAGGCAGAGGCTTTAACTCACTGAGCCACCCAGGTGCCCCACAGCTGTTTTTCTTTTATAATTTAATGAGTCAGGCAATTATCCATCTAACTGCAAATATTAGATTCATGACAATAATAATATTATTTGTGTTACTATTAATATAAAACAAATCCAAAATACTAATGAATAGCAATATCACATTGGATTTGAGACATTCATTCTTTATATAAAATATTGCTGGGGGAACAATTGCCAATTCATACCAAGGTGATAAGGATAAAGAAAATACTATAGAACATTGGGTTTCTATAAAATACAGTGAAGTATTCTATAATACAGCAAAGTATTAAAATACTTCAAAAAAGTATTTTAAAAAATACTTTTACAAATAAAAGAGTATTTTAAAAACTTTTTACAGTATTTTTACAGTATTTAAAAATACTGTAAAAAGTATTTTAAAAAATACTTTTACAAATAAAAGTAAAAATACAGCAAAGTATTTCTATAAAATACAGCAAAGAAAATACAGTATTTTCTATAAAATACAGCAAAGATGATTTTAAACTTTAAGTTTTTTGAATCCCCATATGAAAATATTGTAATTCATTTACCTATTGTTTATGCTACCAAATTTTCTCTACTCTGTCATATTCAATGTTCTTTTATCAACATAATATACCTTATTATATTTATGCATATGATCTATCCATTTCAATGTTTAAGTCCTAATATTCCTTAAAATTAAACATTTAAAACATGAATATTTTTATTGAAGCACATCATATGATAATACGATGTTATTAAATATTGTCTTTATGAAAAACGAATAAGTATCACACTTAAATAAGAGTACACAAGTAGAATGAGTGTACATAGGGTTTCCGTGGCAACTGCACTCATTCTTTATCTTATTTTTTCTTTCTTCCTTCTCCCTTTTTAATGCATATCTTTATATACTGGTGCTTTATTTCTGTAGGAGAGTCTCAAAAGTAGGATTTCTAGATCAACGAATATATTCATCTAAGTTAGGAAGTATAGCAACAAAATAAACATCCATAAACCCAAGACTTCACATAGAATGAAAGCACTTCTCATCCTGGGGAAAGTACTAGAGGTTCCTTCCTGATCCATCCATCTTGCCTTTCCACAGAGGTGACTACCCATCTCACCATTATGTTCATAACCCCCTTGCTTTTCTTTACAGTCTAGGTAGATAGGTGACAGAGATTTACCTACACAATATATTATTTTGTTATGTTCCTTTTAGCTTTACAAGAATGGATACCATTACAAAATAATATTTACCTTGAAGCATACCTTGATTACTAAAAAACACACAATAAATGTTAGTTAAATTAGGGGCACCAAGGTGGCTTGGTCAGTTTAGCATCTACCTTTGGCTCAGGTCATGATCCTGGGGTCCGGGATCAAGCCCTGCATCCAGCTCTCTGCTCAGCGGGGAACCTGCTTCTCTCTCTTCCTCTGCCTGCCATTCCTCCTGCTTGTGTGCTCTCTCTCTGTGTGTCAAATAAATAAATAAATAAATAAATCTTTAAAAGTGTATTAGTTAAATTAACTCATGCCAGCATTGTTTGCATAATTTACAAAAATGTTATTCTGTGAAATATCTAAATAACATTCCATGTTAATAAATATCAATGGCTCTTTGATTTAAAAATGGTGAAAGACAAGTTAATTGTAAATGTTATCCTTATATCTACATTATTTTGCAGTGGCATTGACCCTGTTCTGATATTTATAAATAGGTCATTTGGGCAAGAAGAACTTGCTGAACTCTGGAAAGTACAAAGTAGTCACAATGGGAGGTTTTTGAACCTGGAGAATGAAGGATAATTTTCCATAAATGATTTTGCACAACTGTGGTTCTTATATTCTTAGACATTTAAATTGCTGTACTACCAATTGGCTTCACTAGATGGAGACATGGGGCATCATAATTACAAATGTGTAAAAAAGAAAAAATAACCCTTGGTATCAAGAAACTATTGCAGAAGAGAAATTATCACTTATAAGATGTTACCTTAAAGGATATTGATCTTCCATATAATGCATTATCAACCCCAGGGAGAAACATTTGCTGGGATTTGAAAATAAAGTGTTTACTAGTTAATAATAGTTAACCAGTGAACTAAATAGACTCCTTTATTTATTCACCCATTCATTTGCTCATCTTTTTCATTTGTTGACCAAGCATTTACCAAGAATCTAGTGTGCCCAATACTGCTAGGTACTAAGGTTACCCAAAGAAGGAAGACATCATCCCAGTCCTTGTGGAGCTCACAACCTCAGTCAAGTAGGGCAGATAAGTATATAAACTACCAATTAGAATGCATCTGGGGCCAAACTATTGAATGGGTTAACACAAGCTTCAGTGGTGGCATCAAGAAACAAATTGCTCATATTGTGTCGGAAGAGATGCCTGGGATATGTTTTAAGCGATGAATAATTCAGAGACAATCAAAGACGAAAAGAAGATTAAAGTAATAGTCCAGACAAAACTTCGCGAAGGCCTGCATCAAGTGGGTGCCTGTGGGGATAGAAAGGAGGAGAAAAAATACGTAAGATGTGGAGAAGGCAGAAGAGGTTGGACCTCATAGCTAGATGATTGCAAGGATCTTGCAGGGTGGGGAGAAGAAGCTTCCTGGATAGTTTAAGACAAGTGCTGTGGAGGTCAGGATAAAAATTCAGGATGACTGTGAGAAACGGAAAATAATTTTAATAAAGCACCTTTACTCATATCTTAAATTGTAAACTGCCTCCCCACCCTTTCCCTCTCGAGATCTCACTGCGTTCTGTTTGCTCTGGCGTGTGAACCTAGTTTTCCTGCCAAGTGAGTCACTCTCAGTTGGATTTGTGCTGACATGTATTAAATTTCCTGTAAAAGTAAGAAAGCAGTATGTCACATCTCTCTCCCTCTCACACACACACGCACATGTCACATGCACACACCATACACATTCAAGCACACACACAGACGAAAACAAAGAAAACATATTCTGTCATTTGTAGACAATTAAAAAAACAAAAGATATGAAGTGAATATTCATATAGCAGAAAAGCAATTACACTCATAACAAACCCCAAGAAACTATGATTGTTATTACCCTTAAGTGTCCTTCAATCCTGGGATAGAATATAAGTCTGACTGCGGATATTTAAATCATAAGACATACTCACCTACTAAGACATACTTAGGAATCATTTCCTAAGTTACTTTCTCGGTTCTTTTTTGGGGTTTTTTGTTTGTTTTTTTGTTTTTTGTTTGTTTTAAAGCAGTCTCCATGCCCAGCATGAAGCTCAATGTAGGGCTTGAACTCATGACTCTGAGATCAAAACCCGAGCTGAGACCAAGAGTTGGATGCTTAACTGACTGAGTCACCCAGGCGCCCCTCAGTTCTATTATTTCATGCAAAAGATTAGAAATCTGGAATTTTATAGTTTTTGTTTTCAATCTTTTAATTTCCACTGTAAACTTAGCTCTGGTTTCATTTAACATCGATATGTTTCATTGTATCCATTCCTAACACAGAGTATAATCATACGCACCCAGTCAGCATGTGACTCTGAGAAGCCGACTTGCCATGACCCCATAAATCAGCTGACAACTGCTGGAGGCACCCTGAGAGGGAGAAAAAGGGAAGAGAGCCAAAGTCCCCAAGAGCTCTTAACCTAAGGGCACAGTAGATCAAAGGCCAGAGAAAAATTAAACTTCAAAGATTCTGACTTGCTAATGAAAATTTTGTGATTTTTAATTTTCACGGTGGTAAACAGAAAGAATTTAGACGTGTATAGTGATTTCCATCAGAGTTTCTCCGAGCCTCCCTATCCATACCTTCCTCTATAGCCACATCGCCTCTGTCTATAGCTATAGCCTTAAATACACTCAAATTCACTCCTGTATCTTCTCATCTTCCTGCCACCTCATCCCAGCAGTGTGAGTTAAGTGGACAAAGAAGGATTGGGAGTCACCACAGCAATGCAGGATGACTAGAACAGCTCAGTAGGGACAAACTTCATCTACCTTTACAGTATATTTCTGGGAACATTTATAAAGGGTTCAAGTCATGTTGTTTAAGATGTTACATAAGAGGTTTATATCAAAAGGTCTTGGTTCATAAGTGTCCTTGGAGGAGTGGCTTATTCTAGGACTGGGGTAGTAGAAATCTAATTAAACCCGGAAAACTTTGTGTCCAATATAAGGAAAGACTGAACACAACAACCCCATGATGATAGGGCATCATGAAGTCAACCATGGATGCAGGAGTCAACCTAAAGGAGTTTCCAATGGCCAAAGGTGGAAATTTGGGGCAACAAAATAATGACAGTAGGGGGTTATAACCTACAAAATAAAATACCCACAAGTCCATACATATCAATATAAATACATTACAAAATCACTGCTAGGTGAACACATCACAATAATATTTGTTGCAGGTGAGATCTATCCACTGATAGATTCTAAAATCTGTGAGACAAAGTTTGAGGAAAAGCAAGATTTCAGCATAGTCTCAATGTATCTCCTTAAGGTTATTTATCATTTATAAAGGGAAAAATAATAAATTGACAGCAGAGAAAACTGACAGTGGAAACACCATCTCAATCAAGTGACAAAGGTTAACATCACCAGTAAAAAAAAACATAACGACATTGTGTGCTTTCTGGAAAGATGCACTGAGAAGGACGCCACTTCACCTCTCTGGTATTGTCACCAAAAACATATAACCTCAGTCTAATTGTGGGAAAACATCAGACAAAACCCAATTGAGGGACATTCTACAAAATACTTGACCAGTATTCTGTAAAAGGATCAAGGTCATGGAAGACAAAGTCTGAGAAACTCTCCCAGATGGGAAGAAAGTAAAGAGCCATAATAACTAAATGCAGTGTGACATTCAGGATTTGATTCGAAAGTGACCAACAAAAAGACACTAGCAGAAGACATACACATGAAAAGATGCTCAACATCTCTCAGCATCAGGAAAATACAAATCAAAACCATGATGATATATCACCTCACACTGGTCACAATGGCTAAAATTAACAACTCAGGAAACAACAGATGTTGGCAAGGATGCAGAGAAAGGGGAGCCCTCTTATACTGGTGGCGGGAATGCAACCTGGTGCAGCCACTCTGGAAAACAGCATGGAGGTTCCCCAAGATGTTGAAAATAGAACTATCCTAAGAACCAGCAATTGCACTATTACGTTTTATCCAAAGGATACAAACATAGTGATCTGAAGGGGCACGTGCACCCCAATGTTTATAGCAGCAATGTCCACAATAGCCAAACTATGGAAAGAGATTAGATGTCTATCAACAGATGAATGGATAAGGAAGATGTGGTATATATATGATGGAATATTACTCAGCCACCATAAAGAATGAAATCTTGCCATTTGCAACAACATGGATGGAACTAGAGGTATTATGCTAAGTGAAAAAAGAGAAAGACAGATATCATGTGATTTCACTCGTATGTGGCATATAAGAAACAAAACAGATGAATATAAGGAAAGGAAGGGAAAAGTATAATAAGGTAAAAGCAGAGAGCAAGGCAAACCATAAGAGACTCTTAACTCTAGAAAACAAACTGAGGGTTGTTGGAAGAGAGGTGGGTGGGGGCTGGGGTAATTGGTGATGGGCATTAAGGAGGGTGCTTGATGTAATGAGCACTGGGTGTTCTGTGCAACTGATGAATCACTAAATTCTACCCCTGAAACTAATAATACATTATATTTTAACTAAATAGAATTTTAATAAAATATTTTTTAAAGAAGGACATTAGTGGGAAAACAGATGAAATCCAAATAAGGTTTGTTAGTTTAATTAATAGCACTATAACAATACTAACTTTCTGGTTTCAATAATTGAACTACAGTTGTATAATTGTTAACATTAAGGGAAGCTGGATGAAGGGTATACTTGAACTTTATGTACTATTTTTAAAACTTTTCTATAAATCTGAAGTTATTTAAAATTAGAAGTTTTATTTTTTAGGAGCTTAGTCCAAAGTCCCCTCTAGACTGCGTTACTTCTATGACTTTCCTGGGCCTCATTTTCCTTACTAAACAGGAAATAAAGATGGATAATCCCCAAGTCCATTCTAGAGAACTATAGAGTTGCTTTCTTATGCTTCTTACGCACAAGGTTGCCTTCCTTTCCTTCTGCAGACCAAGTGACCGTTGACCAGTAGTTGTTGAAAGGAAGAATCTTGAAAACAGTTATGAAATGGTAATTGCAGGTCATCTATCTCTGCATTCAAGTTTCCAATTTAAGGGAGAATAATACAACACCTGAGAATTGTTCCTAGCTTGTTAGGGGCCGGAAGGTGCTTTAACGGATATGCCAAGAAGAAACTTACTGGCCCAAAAGAATTGCTAAGAAGGATTTCAGGCTAGAAGAAAACACAAACCACAAAACATAAAACATAAAGAGGTTTTTCGTTTTGTTTTGTTTTGATTTTCGATTAAAGGGTAGCATGGGGCGCCTGGGTGGCTCAGTGGGTTGAGCCGCTGCCTTTGGCTCAGGTCATGATCCCAGGTCCTGGGTTCGAGCCCCGCAGCGGGCTTTCTGCTCAGCGGGGAGCCTGCTTCCTCCTCTCTCTCTGCCTGCCTCTCTGTCTACTTGTGATTTCTGTCAAATAAATAAATAAAAATCTTTAAAAAAAAAAAAAGGGTAGCAGAATTATGAGCAGCCATTTTGTTTCCAAGTTTCCTTAATGTCATCATTATCTTTTGAGAATTAAAAATACATCTGAAAAAAAATGCCTGTACTCGTAATGGAGTTGTTGAAACTCACCACCTCTCTAATCCTAGCATCCAGGGAGAATGTCCCAGGAATGCTTTGGCAGTTAAAAAATAAATCAGAGTTCATTTCCCTTGACACCCTCCCACACACCCACAGACACATTTCTCTTGACCACTACGGACATTCCATGCTCTCTTTTTCCAACAGTATCCGCCTCCCCGTTCTCATTCTCCTGTGGGCCCTGCAACCCTGCAGATACAGGGCATCTAATTCAAGCAAGAGTCTGAGCTCAGGGATACAATGCCTCAGACTAGAAGAGATCCGCTTTTCATGATGATTTCCAAGTTCAGCTAGGTTTTCTTTAGTTGCTAACAGAAATTTTCAACCTCTGTATTTACCCACCTTTTTCTTTCTTTTGAAAATTCCACTCATCAAGGTTCTCCTCCAATGCAACAAACAAGTGTTTTTGTTTGTTTATTCCTTTTAAAGATTTTAATTTTAAGTAATATCTATACCCAATGTGGGTCTCAAACTTACAACCCCGAGACCAAGAGTCATATGTGACACTGACTGAGCCAGCCAGGTGCTCCAAACAAGTGTTTTTTTGTTTTGTTCTTTTTTTAATACTTTGCCCCATGTGGTACATTTTCTAAGTGTTAAAAGAAGTTGAGTTTGTTTTTTAAAGTTTCTTGAAAAGTTTTCCCATCAAATCTCTGTGGGATAGAAATCATGCAGAAAACTCACCAGAAGCCCATTTAGAATGATTCACTTTCAGAAAAACTAGCAAGACCTTTCCATGGGCCTTACCCTATGGAGCGCTCACAACCATTTGCCCCAAGGAAAGCACATGCTTTCAGAATTACTCAGCATTGCTACAGCACTAATGAAATTACATGTTGGTGGTAATGGTGTTAAGTCAGTACTTGTTGGGATTACATGACCCCTTTTCAGTTGCCTAGAGCTCCACTCACTCCACTCATCATAGCCCTCTACTCAAAGGTGGCTCCTTTGTCACAGTCCTGGTTCTACGGTGGGGGGGTGGGGGGCTTTAATCCCTGACTGGATTAATACACATATCTGAAGGATTTATCCCTCTGAGCCCCAAAATAAAAACATTATTTAAACTGTTCTGTATAGAATGTTTATATATTTAGGGCACCTGGGAGGCTCAGTCAGTTAAGTGTATGACTTTGGCTCTGGCCAGGATCTCAGGGTCCCGGGATTGAGTCCCAAATCAGGCTCCAAACTCAGCGGGGAGTCTGGTTCTGGTTTTCCCTCTGCCCCTCCCCCTGCTTGTGCTCTTGGATTGGCTCTAAAAGAAAGAAAAAAAGGAAGGAAGGAAGAAAGAAAGAAAAATCTTTAAAAATTTTTAAAAATAAAAATTAAAATATTATATCTTAATGACGCCTTAATAATATCCAATTTCTGGGACACCTGGGTGCTCAGTCGGTTAAATGTCTGCCTTCAGCTCGGGCCATGATCCTGGGGTCCTGGGATCAAGTCCCACATCAGGATCCTTGCTCATCAGAGTGTCTGCTTCTCCCTAGCCCTCTGTTCCTCTCCCTGCTCTCTCTCTCTAATGCACACACTCTCTCTCAAATAAGTAAATAAAAACCTTTAAAAAATGCTAATAATATCCCATTTCCATTATTACCTTAAATGTTTCTAAAATTTAGTTTGTTTCAATCAGGATCCAAACTAAGGCCAAACATTTCATCTGGTGGCTAGATCTCTTCAATCTCTTTGAGTTGACAGGTTTCCACCTCTCTCTTTTACTCCTTGTTTATTGCAGAAAGCAGGGTATTTATCCTACAGAGTTTACAACATTCTAGACCTTGTCGAAAAGCCATGTGAGGAGGATTAAATTCAGCATCTCATTTAATAGTCTCAAAAACTCTGAGTGAGCACCATGCATTTCCCATTTTACAGACTGGGAAACTGAGGTTCAGAGATCTAACTTGTTGAACCAAGAACTCGAATACAGCTCTTTCCGACTCTGAAGCCCATTATTTCCCATCCTGTGCCCAGCTTCTCTACATTGCCTTTTCCGTATTGCTCCTCAAGCAGCAGTGAGAGCTGCTTAGGAACCCTTAAGTACGTGTAGACGTGGACGTGGCTGTAAGGGAGAGTTTGGAGTTAAGCTCTGGGAGCCAGAGAGCTACCTCTGCCTTTGTTAGCAACACATTGTAACTTCCGATGCTAGACATTTAGTTTGGGGCAAAAGAACGCAGCCTTATCCACTGCTACTTTTCTGCCACCTTCAAGCAAAAAAGGAAGGAAAAAAAAAGTCAGAGGCCATAGGCTGAAAGTCATAAATGAATTTACTGAAGCCTGGCTGTACTCCGGGAAATCCTGTCCTTTCCAGGCTCAAGACCCATACTGGTTTCTAACTGCCAGTAGCAACAAATGTAAATGTTTAACCTCTCATATAAATAAATAAAATCTTTAAAAAAAAAAAAAAAGAATGTTCCTGTATCTACCCATCTTTGCATTTAAAATCAAGTATATGACATATAATTTAATATTTCTGGTTGAACCCTATTGTAAAATGTGATGCCCTACAGCTGGGGGAATGTATAGTATCGTCTGATCTTGTTTCCTAGGTTATACTTTCTTTTTCTCCTTTACTGTCAAGGCGACAACCTACCCACTGTTACCAACGTGCCAGCCTCTGTACTTCTCAGCTACTTCTAATGTGATGTTGGCTTAGGTATAAACTTTCTGGGATCTTAACATGGCATGTAAAATCAGAGTCCATAGAACCAGGAGGAGACATGACCTCTTACTTTATTAACATACATGAGCTTCAAGTAAGATTCAGAAGAAGTGAAGGAAGCTAGAAAGAAAATAAAATGACACAATGGACTTGATTATGAAAAATGTCATCTTTGAGCCACCAAGCTATAAAAATAAAAGATTATAACATTCTTGGGATGCCTGGGTGGTGCAGTTGGTTAAGCATCTGACTCAGTTTCAGCCCAGGTCATGGTTTCAAGATCATGAGATCAAGCCCTGTGTAGGGCTCTGTGCTCAGCACAGAATCTGCTTTAAGATTCTCTCTCCCTCTCCCTCTGCTCCTCTCCTACTCTCTCTCTCTCTCTCAAATAAATAAATCTTAAAAAAATAGCATTCTTTCATTGAGGTATATTTCATGTATAATAAAATGCTTAGATCTTCAGTGTATAGTTTAGCAAGTGTTGACACATGTATATATACCCATGTGACCCCATTCCTCAGAGCAAGATGTAGAGCATTTTTATCACTCCAGAAGCTTCCTTGTGCCTGTTCGAGCCTTTGTCTCTCTTCCTTTCACCACACACACATACACAGAAGCAGCAGTTGTTCTGATTTCTATTGCTATAGATTCCTTTGCCTGCCCTTGAAATTCACATGAATGGAGTCATACAATATATCCTCTTGTCTATCTGCCGTCTTTAGTTCACTGTAATGTTTTGCATGTATTTGTGGTTCATTCATTCAACTACTACTATTCATTCATTGAGTAGTAGTCTGTTGTCCAAATATAGCACAATTTGTTTATCCATTCTTCCATTGATGGAATTTGGAATTCTAGTTTGGAGCTCTAATAAATGAAGACTTATGAATATTTAAGTATAAGTGTTTTTGAGGACATATGCTTTTATTTATCTTGAATAAAAGCCTTATTTAAGCCAAGAGTGGAATTTTTAAAATTGTTCCCCTCTTTCCATTTATTTTTGTAATGACATATATACATATTCATTCTTTACATGTTATCGCTTGTTATAAAAGCTTGGCTTTTTGGTTTTAGAATTAACCAATAGACAAAGCAAGTGAATGTAACTGTAGCTCTAGAAAAAAGAGTGGAGAAATTAACATGGTAGGTCAAAGAAACACACATGCTCCAAGGAGGAAAATATTTGATGTACTTGAGGATCTGACTAAAAGACATATGGCTAGAACATAATGTTTGAAGGAAATAGCGGTCAGAGAAGAAGCTAGGGAGGATGGCTGGGGTCAGATCATGCAGAGTTTAATAGGTTATCTGAAGCATGCGAGATTTTTACCTTAAGCGCATCCAACCAATGATTTTAGGAAGCCAAGTAATATGGTCCCTTGTTCTCCATGGAGGAGATGGAAGTATAGAGGGAAGAAAAGACAGAGTTCCAGCACTAAAGTTCAGGGGAGATGGGCATGGCCTTAGGCTATAGATGGAGAAATATGTGCATTTGAGAGACATATTTTGGAAGTAGAATTTGAGCTCATTGCACCCACCAAATTAATTTCCATGTGAAAAATGGAGTAAAGCTTAAATAAATTTCCAAACACCATTTTTGAGATCTTAAATTTATCATTTTTTTTTGGTGTGGGCTGATTTTCTGTGAGTCATTAAAAGGTATTGCCAGGACAGATAAAAGAAATGAGACTATGGAGAAAGGGTAAATAAAAAGCCTTCTCTCCACGTTATTAAACTTTTCCCAACTTTCTGATAGTTACGTATTTTTCAAAGTAGGTCAGCTCTTCACTTGTATCAGAAGCACTTGGGGCTGGTTGTTTTAAGTGTGTATTCCTAGGTTCTAACCTAGACCTACTGAATCTCAGTCTCAAGGAGGCTAAAGATGGGGATTTGCATTTTAAACGAATTCCCCAGAAGATTAGGAAGTATTGCTCTATGCCTCTCCAAAGCAGTAACAACTGTCATTCCCATTCCATATGAGCCTCAATCCCTTTGGGTGAGTTGGATACACGAGGTCTTGATGAGTCCAAACTATTACAAGGTAATATTAGAGAAGAACATCTCAGTTAATTGAAAGGAAATATTGAGAAGTAAACCTTCAGAGTCACTTTTCCCAGCATAGACTATCTAAAAATGCGACTGTAAAAAAAAAAAAAAAATCTAAATATGCTATGGCAAAAGGCATACTTTTTTAAGATTTACTTATTTATTTTGGAAAGAGAGAGTGTGAAGGAGAGGTAGGGACAGATGGAGTGGGATGGACAGATAGGGAGAGAGACTCTCAAGCAGATTCCACATTGAGCATGGAGACCCATGGGGGACTCAACATGGGTTGGATCTCACAACCATGAGATCATGACCTGAGCTGAAACCAAGAGTCAGACACTTAACCACCTGCCTGAACCAGATGCCCCTGCAAAAGGCATATTTGTAAAAGCTACATTGGGATAAAACTAAGGCAACTAGTAAGAAGACCAGAAAGGACTAGAAAACAAATCCAAAGGAAAAGCTAATGTTTGTGCTGGTCTTGGTGGCTGGAAAATCCCAGGGAACCAGGAGACAAAGCCTAAGAACTGAGCAGGTGGAAGTATAACTGTACCTTCACATAAAGTTAGGCCAAAGAGGACATCTCAGTGAATGAACCTCATCATCCACCATAATACTGTTAGTGTGAGTCTGTTGGAAGGGAATATTGTGAATAAATTTGCTGTAAGCCCTTTTGGCAGTAAGCCTCCTTGGACACCACTCCAGAAATCAGGGAGGCGGGTATAACACAATAGCTAAGAGTGTGAGCCAGGGGTATGATCTTGACTCTATCATTTTCTCAACATGACCTTGGAGGGACTCTTCAACCTCCTTCAGTCTCAGTGTCCTTGTCTGGAGACACATAGCTCACAAAATTGGTATAAAGATTAAATTATACCCCAAGTGCCTTCACCAGTACATCACACATCGCAAACTCTCAACAAATACTAGCTGGGATTACATGCACTGGTGCCCTCACAGCAAATGCAAAGCAGGCCAATCTCTTTGGACTTAACCTTTTTATGTCCAAATCACACCCATTTAGTTCAAGTATTTGGAAATACAAACAGCGGTCCCTGTTTCTGGTATAAACATTGGCAAGTTCTTTCTTTAACATCCTAGAACACCAGAAGTATACATAGCATATGGCCTTGCAGTGACTTCTCCATAGATGTCTAATTCCATATGTTAGTTTCAAGGCCTGGTTTATTACAACTGGATCTAGTCCTTCCCTCTTGGCCTCCACTCTCATCTCAAGACATTGGCGCATAACTGACAGCTCTGGAGATACTGTTCAGTGTGGCTTCTAGCTCATCCAAAATGCAATCATTCCCCAGTCCTGCTGTTGCTATTTCTTACCAGATTGACTTCTTTCATGCTTTCCGACATTCTGCTTAGCCAAGTGTGTGTGACTCCTATATAAAGTCAACAAACATCTGTCGATTTTTTATAGTCACCACATCCTCTCAAACTCTAGAAAACAAATCCCTAAAAGCAAATTTTGTATTTTAAAATTGTTTTTAAATGGAAAACAATCCTCTTCTTTCACTTGAGCTGTATCTTATTCGTTCATTAATCTTAAACCAAGTAATAGGACTTTGGATAGGTTATGCTTAGCACTAGAAGTGCATCCTGAATTATATGTATGTAGTAATTACTCACCAATGTCATAGGCTGGAAAGGAAGATTCAACAATGAAAAGTGGTATTAGGAATATAGGACATCCTTTTTTTTCTTCAAAATTTCCTTTAATCTTAAACTAGAATTTAAATATATGGCAATTGGGGTGCCTGGGTGGCTCAATGGGTTAAAGCCTCTGCCTTTGGCTCAGGTCATGATCCCAGGGTCCTGGGATCGAGCCCCGTGTTGGGCTCTCTGCTCCACAGGGAGCCTGCTTCCTCTCCTCTCTCTCTTTGCCTGCCTCTCTGCCTACTTGTGATCTCTCTCTCAGTCAAATAAATAAAATCTTTTAAATAAATAAATAAATGGCAATTAAGTTTAAATGATTCCTTAATGATTTCCTCTTTTGACTCATAAAACTTTCAAAGAATCATTATTTATGAATATCACCTCATTAATCCTTGGAATCATCTGGGTTTTAAAAAGTTAGGTCAAGAAAACATCCTTGTCATAATGTTACTTTTTACAACCATGAGCAAGGAACCCATAGCAAATTCTTGCAATCTTTCGTATTTTGGAAAGAATTTTTCCCATAAAATCCCAGACTTGAAATGTAAATCTTTTTTCTGACATGCAAAAACCAAAGTTTAATCTAATGAATAAGGGGGACAAGTTCCTGATTGAGAACGCAACACAAAAGCAACAGAAGAATTGTCTTTTAATAATAAATGGCTCAAAACAGCCAAAGTCCAGCCTACATAAAACATTCCTCTGCCTTAATCTGCTTGAACAAGAAGTTCCAGTTGGAAAACATTTACTGTGGGGATCATGCTAGAAGGATAGGAACATCTGGACTCTTCAATGGTAGAGTACAAACAGATGGTGACTTCTCAGAAGAACTGTGGCCCTTTGACTACCGAGAACTAGTCATCCTATGTTTTTCCCTTGTTTTCCTAAGATAAAGAAAAATATAATTAGGAAAACAAGAAAACTTTCAGTGTCCCTATTGGCTTCAAAAATATTTTACTTTTCTAGAACTCTAAAGAAATTGTGCATTTATATCATAGGGTGCCATAGCAATAAAGAATTGAATGTCAGTCAAAATAGCATTAAAGATCATATTCTTAAGGTGCCTGAGTGGCTCAGTCAGTTGAGTGTCTGGCTCTTGATTTCAGCTCAGGTCATAATCTCAGGATCGTGAGATCGATCCCTGCATCAGGCTCTACGCTAAGTGGGGAATCTGCTTCTCTCCCCACCCTACCCCCTCAAATAAATAAATAAATCTTAAAATCCTAAAAAAAAAAAATCACATTCTTAGCTTTATGCCATGAATATTTCATTGGACTTTGAATGCCAGCTAGTGCTTTATTGGCTATCTCTCACCACCTTCATCCCACCTTAAATAAAAGGCAAATAGCTACAACATAGTTTATTGTGTACATATGAACTTTGGAGCTTGACTGCCTGGATTTGAATCCTGATTTAGCCACTCACCAGCTATGCCCTTGGGCAACCGTTATTCAACTTCTTTGTACTTCACTTTCTTCATCTGTAAACTGAGAATAGTATGTCTAGCGTTGACCTCAGAATGAAATGAATTCAATACATGTAAGCACTTAAACAATGCCAGCACATAGTAGGCACTCAATAAATGTTAGCTATTTTTATTTTATTAAGATCTTGCTGCAGATCTTTCTTGAGACTGATGATTTCTAGATGATGAAGTCACTATCCTTATTGCTGGTGTCCAGTGTGATAGGAAATCATGTGCAGCCTTGGGACCTAGTGGAAAGGACTGGCCAAAAGTGATGCTTCCTCAGTGGGAGCAATGGCTGTGTAACCTTGAGCAGGTCCTTACTCTGGAAGCCTCCCATGGCCATGCAAAATCAGAGAGTTACCTTATACCTCTGCACCTCAGCTAATCCACAGAGCTCACACAGTAAGCAGTTCTCTACTGGAAAGAGGTATATCTGTAAGATCCTCTGGGAAATTACTCATAGCTAGCCCTTCTTTTCTAAGTTTCCACAAGTTAGAGCCCTCAACGAAGTTCTTCAGATAAACTAGATAAAGAAATAATACCCACAGTTTCTGAAAGCGTGGTTAAACCAATTTTGAAGACCAAATTCACATCTAGGTCACTTGGGTGCCTGAAGGATGTCTTCTTCTGAGTTCTGCTTCTTCTAAGCCCCAGGTTCCTGCCTTCAAGGGTCTCAGGGGTTATGTAAATGAGTGAAGCAAGGTAATAGGGAGTGTTGGGAACTGAAACACTGGATTGTAGAGGCTCCATCAAAAGGACTCTAATTTAAACTTTTTGTCTAAAATTTATCCGTAGGCCAAAGTCAATCCTCAGGCAACCAGACCTCAGCTTTTGTTTTCGTTTTTTAATTAGTATACCCAGCTGGAAAAGGTGTACATTAACCGGTACTTCGTCTTTTAGCTTTATGCAGTTTTCTGCTATACAACTCTTACTATATTCTATATGTAGTATCCGGAGTTATTCAGTGCCCAGAGTTAAGCCCCAATGGTTATAAAAACTCAAGAAGCCCCACTGGTTTTCAAAGCCAAATGTTATAGAGATTCATCTTTCTAGGGCCAGTTCCCCTGTGTCCGGGTATCTAGTATGCTGTTTGCTCCTCTCCTTTCTCTGTGCTTATGGGGTCTTTCCTGTTTGTGGTTATTCTTATCAGGAGATTTTATCCCGACCACATCTCTACCCCACCTACCCTTTTCAGTGTGGCCTCCTCTCTATGATGAACTGTGGAAAGTCGGCTCCACCAGTTTTGGGGCATTTTCAGACTTAGTTGCTCTAATGTGACTATTATCTCATTGTGTCCTTAGGATGAGGTAAGCTCAGGATCCTCCTGTTAGGTAGAAGCTAGACCTGGGCAGTGGAAAGAATGCCCGAAGGCAGAGTCCCAAATCCTTGAAGGGAAATGCTAGGGACAGGAGCTGGAGACAAGGACAGTGATAAATAAGCTATACATTAGAAGGCAGAGGACACAACATCCTGGCCTTATGGATTCCAAGATCTTGGCACTGGCAGATCAAGAGCCTCAGGTCTGGAGCATGCACTCTCCTCTTCTGCCTCTCTCCCAGGGTAACCCATAGACTCATTGTAATACATTTGTGTTATAAGTACAGCCCCACCCTACAGAGAAAGCCTGCTATGACAGTTCTGATACAAACATTTTGGGGTCAAAAACTCCCCTTCCAGGCCATCTGTACCTCAATGTTTATAGCAGCAATGGCCATGGTTGCCAAACTGTGGAAAGAACCAAGATACCCTTCAACGGACAAATGGATAAGGAAGATGTGGTCCATATACACTATGCCTCCATCAGAAAGGATGAATACCCAACTTTTGTAGCAACATGGACGAGACTGGAAGAGATTATGCTGAGTGAAATAAGTCAAGCAGAGAGAATCAATTATCATATGGTTCCACTTATTTGTGGAGCATAAGAAATAACATGGAGGACATGGAGAGATGGAGAGGAGAAGGGAGTTGGGGGAAATTGGAGGTGGAGATGAACCATGAGAGACTATGGACTCTGAAAAACCATCTGAGGGTTTTGAAGGGGGAGGGGTGGAAAGGTGGGTGAGCCTAGTGGTGGGTATTATAGGGGGCACATATGGCATGGAGCACTGGGTGTGGTGCATAAACAATGAATTCTGGTACACTAAAAAGAAATTTTTAAAAAATTTAAAAAAAACATTTAGGTAGGATCTGTGGACACAGGGAAGTGGAAAAACAGTAAATGTTTTTGCTGATTTACAGAGAACTTGACTGATTATAGATATGTCCATTGCACTGATCATTTTTGTAGTTCTTTCAACTTTTTATCATGATGTAGTTTCTATCATATTTTTCTGAAAAATTAATTCGTTTTCCTGTGCATACTTGCTAATTTTTTTAAGAGACCTGGAAATAATTTAATTAAAACATTTTTGGAAAGTCCACTATTTCATCTGAAACTATGAATAAAAAATTCATCTACCATGAAAAAAAAAATTCCCCTTCCAACCTGGGGGAGGAGTCCACCAGATGACTGGAAGCACCTTTAGAGACCACCCCACTGTATGGTCACAGCTCCTCCCAGCCCAGAGAGACACAACAAATATCCAATCCCCAAACAACCTAGAGCCTGTTCCAAACCTGGGAGGAACCTGCCCATGCTCCCACCTTGAGAGTATCCTTTTGCCTTAATAAACTGTTTCGTGCCTGCTACTTTCCTTCTGGCTGTCTTTATGGGAGCATGGATCACCATGTAGATCTTTCCATGGGGAATCCAAGGACTGAGACCTTCATTCATGCAAAATGCAAGCTCTCCCACCAGTAACACTCCTACTCCACCATCTTCCCAGAAATCCCCAAGATGTTTATTCAAGATTGGCCTTCCTCCTCCTGCACTAACAACGATGCCAACACCACACATATCTCGCAGCTGTCTGAAGTGAGACACTATTCAGGGATATGCTCCTAACGGCTCCTAAGAGCTAATTAAAACTCTGCCCAGTGGCGTAACTGGAGTCACTCAACATTCATTTAACCAGTACTTACAGAGTGCCTACTCTAAGCATAACCAAACATCACAAAGGCAGCCAGGCAGATTATTCTATTTTTCAGCCCCTATTTTACTAAAATGATTGGGATTTAACAAATCATGCTATCACTTTCCTTTCTTATTTCTTTAGATAAACAGCTGCCTTCCTATTTACCAGAAGCAAAACATTTTTTCCTTTTTACTTATAAGTAAGATCACAGCAAATCTGTTTGTAATCTTGCCATTTCTGAGCCTGCTCTGAAGTTGTTCTGAACTTTGTTCAAGTTGCTTCAGCCAACATACATGAAGCCCCAGACACTCTGTCCAACCATATGCAGAGGATTATAAGGCTTTTCTTCCTTATGGGGTTTGCAATCTAAAATGACCACCTGCGACTGGTAGACATAAAATGAAGACACAGAACTGTAACTGCAACACAAAAGCATGAAATACACAGAGCTGAGTTTGGAATGGTAAAGCTGTGGCTGTTACTTTAGTTCCACTTACATCTCTTGTTTGAATTCAAGTCATTCCTCTCTTCCTTTCAGAGCTGAGGAAACTGAAGCCTGACCCATTAGCTACTCTGCAAAGTTCCCCCAGAGCCAAGACAGAACGCGGGCTCCTGGCCCATAGGTTGTTCTCTGCAGTGCACATGGATGGCTCCCTTCTTTCTTCATTTAGTAACAAGCACCCAGCTCTGGACCATCCAGAGAGTGTTTCAAGAACATGCGAAATTAAGAATATCATGTTAAATGTGAGATGATGATGAGTATTCTTTTTGTTCAATTTAATAAATTTGAGCAAAATCTGTGTGCCAACCACTAATCTGAGCTCTCAGGTAATAGTTTATTTTCTTGAGGAAGACAAACAGGTGAGAAACAAATCCCACTATGTTATCAAAGCTCTGGGGTGGTGGGGGCGGCGGTGGTGGCACGAGGAAGTTCCTGGGAATCTCTGCCAAGGAATATCAGGGAGGACCTAAGTAGGAGTTTACCAGATGGACAAAGTACAGAAAGTCATCTGTGCATCAAGAATAGCATTGCAAAGTCTAGGAAATGAGAGTTGTGGCTTCTTTAAGAAACTGCACACAATGTAAAGCATATTTTGGTCAATGTAGGAAATCTGTGCCAGGTCTTGAAGGGTCTTCCATGCCATGCTAAGAAGCTTGGGTGATTTCTTCAGACAGTTAGAAGTCACTAGAGAGGACTCCCTCAGGGGAGTGTCATGGTCAGATTTGCATTTTAAAAAGAAAGTTCTGGCTGCCATGTGTCACATGAATTAGAGGAGGGCAAGACAGAGGTAGGAGACTTTTATGAAATTAATGAAATGGTACAAATATTTTTATAATTTAAAAGAAATTATAAGGCAGTGCAATAGAGCTCGAACAAGCAGAGACAACATTGATATAGTTTTTGATGACCTTCTGGATGCAAGAAACTGGAGAAGGAAAGGAGTTCAGTCATTCCTACGTTTCTGATCTGAAAGGAGTAGTAGGTTGGGTGGTAGAGCAATTTGGGGAGAAAAATGGGTGTGTTGGCACCCAGATGGGATGACCATTCTGATGGTAGGAGTACAGCCAAGAACTGGAAACACACTTTTGAGAATTTTCATCTTCTGGGTGGTGGTTGAAGCCCTGAGAGTGGGTAAAGCTCTCTGGAAAAGTGCGGAGAGTGAAAAGAGTAAAGTAGCAAGGACAATACCAGGAGGACCAATATTTAAGAGTATGAAGAAGAAAAGAAGCTGATGAAAGGAAATAAGAAGTGGTCTGAAAATAGGAGGCCACCCAAGAGTGCATGTGATCATGGAACACGAGGAAGCAAGTGTCAAATGTCACCAAGAGGCAAAAGTGGGATGCCACCTGAAAAGGAGAGAATGAGTTTAGAGCAAGAAAGTCATGTATTTGTTCAAATTGGTGAATATGCAGTGAGCACCTATTAGATACACATGCTATTCAAGGCACTGATGTGAACAAACAGAAAATAAAAATCTCTGCATCTAGTCTTATTTCTAGTGAGGGACACAGACAATGCAAGAATAAGTATGTGAAATTTTAATAGTTTGTACAAGTACTATGCAGAAAAGTAAAACAGGTAAGGGGGTTCTGGGGTTGGATCTGGGAGAGGTGTGGATGCAGTGTAGAATAGAGTGGTTAAAATGGTTTTGGGAACAAATGCAAAGGCCTTGTCAGCAGAGTGATTTTTTTGCAATTGGTTTCACTCTCATGAAGGAAAACACCACTCTCATGAAGGAAAACACCGGTCAGCAATGAATTAAAGAGTGAAAAGAAAGGAAAGAAAGAAAGAGTTGATGATAGAGTAGGAAATGGAGTGAATATCCTTCAAGAAGTCTGCTGCTACAGGACAGAGATGAGCTGCTAAGCACAGGTAGAAGGGACAGGAGAAACGTAGACAAAGAAGGGTCTAGAAATGGAGAGTTGTAGGTTGGAGGTGAGGAAGGGGGGCTGCAAATTTGCATAATTCCTGGGGACACCGTTCACTTTGAGGGACTTTCTGTGAGACTACTGTTCCCTCGTGTTGTGAAATGGGGTGTTCCACCTCACCTCCCCTATTAACTCTAATTTTGCTCTGAATTAGGGTGTAAGAACACCTGTTTTCAAAAGAGAGAGCACTGGGGTATCCTGGAAGGTTGCAACTGGTTGGGACATAGATTATAAAGAAACAAAAATGCAAAATATATCAAAATGGGACAACATTGATATAGTTTTTGATGTCCATAGATGTCTATAGAAATGGACATCTGATGTCCATAGAAATGAAATTTGAATCTAGGGACAAAAAATGGTGGCCAAGTGGCATTGAGAGCTTGGAGGACAGTTGGGTCACAGACTGGACCCTTCACTCATATCATCTCACTTGATGTTACCAACAGTCTGGCAAGAAAAGATTATTCTTGCTTTATGGATGAGAAAACTTAAGCCCACAGCCCTGAGGTAGCACGCACAAGTTCACACAGCTGGGAGGTGACAGTGCCAAGATTCCGGAGACACTGAGCTTTCCCCTGCAACATACTGCTGGAGATACAAAGAGGAAAGGGATACGATCCCTGCTCTCAGCTCTCACACTCTATTGGGAATAAAAACATATAAATAACTATAAAACAATGAGATGAATGCAAAATGGTTTATAAGCACCGTGCTGTGGGAATACAGGCTTGTAAATTCTCCAGGCAGCTGTATATTTATGGTTAGCCAGGAGGGAGACTAGGAATAATGAAGGCAAAATATTAATAAATTCTTGTGATGATACAATGAATATCCTTCAATGCCACTTTATTTTAAAATGTGTGTCCAATATTTATCATTTAGAATCGGCAGTTTCTCTTCTTTTGTAACGATTTACTTATTTATTTGAGAGGGAGGTCCAGAGAGAGAGGGAGAGAGAAACCCCAGTAGACTCCTTGCTGAGCGCAGACCCTGATGCTGGGCTCAATCTCACAACCCTGAGATCGTGAACCTGAGATCATGACCTCATCTGCAATCAAGTATTGGATGCTTAACAGACTGAGCCACCCAGGGCCTGAGGATCAACAATCTTTTTTTTTTTTTAAGGTTTTATTTATTTATTTGAGAGAAAAAGATAGCGAGAGAGCATGAGAGGGAGGAGAGGGAGAAGCAGGCTTCCCACTGAGCAGGGAGCCTGACACGGGGCTCAATCCCAGGACCCTGAGATCATGACCTGAGCCGAAGGCAGACACTTAATGAAATGAAATGACTGAGCCACCCAGTCACCCAGAATCAGCAATTTCTTAAGATTTATATGTGGTTAGTTACTATGATCCTTACATGTAGATGTTTAAAACAGTTTAAGACTCATACCTTGAAAATGAAGTGCTTCAATATATCAAAACTTTCACATTCTAGCTAAAGAATGATGGAGATAAGAATATACATGCATAGATATACATATAGATCTTATTTTTGCATAAAGAAACAAAGAAAGGACAAATCAGAAACCTCTCAGGTAGAGGTGTGAGGAATGGGTTAAAAGGAATACAGATAGAAGTGAGACTTTCCTGAGTATATATTTTTATAGTTTTATTTGTGATCCATATAGATTTAAATAGTTTTATAGATTTAAAAAAGAAACAAGAGAATCAGAAAATTAAAAACAGACTGAAACAGGGCCGCCTGGGTGGTTCAGACATTTAAGCTTCTGCCTTCAGCTCAGGTCATGATCCCAGGGTCCTGGGATCCAGCCCGCATTGAGCAGGGAACCTGCTTCTCCTTCTGTCCCTCCACTTGCTCATACTCTCCCTCTCTCTCACTCTCATTTCCTCTCAAATAAATAAAAATAACTTTAAAATTTTTTTTAAAACAACAGACTGAAAGAAATCAACCAAACTATATGTCAAATTGGGAAGATAACCACATAGGGATGAGAATTTTGAATGAATTTTTTTAACACAATGCTCTATTTATCTACCTTACTGCAATGTATTCCAAGGGCAAAAGGAATTTTGAAGAGACCATAAACTTCATCCGTGTACTTTTACTTTGAGTTGCAATTATAAACTTTTCAAGATGATTTTGTGTATATTAAGTGTATAAAGCAAACAAATATTTTGATATTTTTAGGAAACAAGGGGTTTGGTTTAAGAAAAATGGTCTACAAATATCATATTATAGGAGTTTAAAATGTAATAATGTTAAAATCTAAATTAATCTTTTTATCAAAGGACACAATCGACAGGTCAAAAGGTAACTTACAGAAAGGAAGTAAATATTTATAAATTATGTATCTGATAAGGGATTAATATCCAGAATATAGGAAGAACTCCTACAACTTAACAACAATAAAGCAAAATAACCTTATTTAAAAATGGGCAAAGTTCTTGAATAGACATTTTTCTAAAAAGTATATATGAATGGCCAATAAGCATATTGAAAAGATGTTCAATATCACTGATCATTAGGGAAATGCAAGTCCAAAACTACATTGAAGTATCACCTCACACCCACTAGGATAGGTACTATTAAAAAAAGAAAGAAAGAAAGAAAATAAGAAATGTTGGTGAAGATGTAAAGAAATTGGAACTCCTGCATGCACTGCTGGTAGACACACTAAATAGCATAGCCAGCATGAAAAACAGCATGGTAATTCCCGCAAAAATTATACATAGAATTATCATATAATTCTGTAATTCCACTTCTGGATATATGCTCAAAGGAATCAAAAGCAGGGTTTTGAAAAGATATTTGCACACCCATGTTCACAGCAGTATTATTCACCATAGTCAAGCAATCTAAATGTCCATCAACAGATGAATGGATAAACAAAATATGGTATATACATATAATGGAATATTATCCAACCTTAAAAAGAAATTTTGACACATGCTGCAACATGGATGAACCTTGAAGACATTATTTAAGTAAAATAAGCCAGTTACAGACAAACACTGTATGGTTCCATTTATCTGAGGCACAAGAGCAGGTAAATTCATAAGGCAGAATATAGAATGGTAGTTGCCAGGGCCTAGGAGGGGGGAAAGAGAGGAACAAGGAGTTGTTTACAGGTATAGAGTTTCAGTTTTACGAGAGGAAAAAATCTGGAGATTGATTGCACCATAATGTGAATATATTTAACACTAGTGAACTGCACAGTTAAAAATGGTTAAGATGGTGAATTTTATGTTATAGCTGTTTTACAGCAGTTTTTAAAAATCTGAATCAAGATAGCATTATGACCTCATGATTTTTAAAAATGTATTTCTCAGTGCTGTCCCTTGAAAGCATCAGAAGCAAGGGGCTCCCAGACCTTGTTTTCTTAAATACTATTTCCCACCAAGAGGAACCAGAACTTTTTAAAGAAATGGCGATTTCAGCCCTGGGCAGAGAAACACAAGTTAAACCCAGACAATCTTAATGTGCCAAAAAGCAAGGATGTTCTAAAGTAGAAAGACTAACAAGGATGTACCAAAAGGACACAGGATCCAGTACAAACAGGCTCCCTCTGCAGAGATCAAACAATTTGGACATCAAACAATAACTGATTATAAACTATTTTTTAAACTTTATGAGTTCATAGATACAAAATTATTATACTAATGACTTACTTTAAAATTTGATAATTAAAAGGGTAAATATTAGGTATTTATCCCACTTTTTGTAAAGAACTCTAGTTCATTCTCAGTGGATGAGGGGAAACTCTACTAAAAACACAATTAAAAATGTGGAAAAAGTAATAGAAACAGAAATTCACTATTTTGCTACCTCCAACAAATTGGTTGATTTGGACAGATTATGAAGGGAATCTAAAACCACTAGGTAAAATGATTTGGGGGAACAAGATGTCGACACAGTGTCAGGGCATCACCCACGCATCACTTACTAATTGCAAAGGGAAACATCAAGAACTGTGAAATTTCTGAGAAAACCCTACTTACAAACAAATTAGCCTGCCAGTTTTGGATGCTTGAGTGAGGGATCATTACTCAAAATGTATCAGCATTTTTGTGCTGGTTTCCCAAAATCCACAGGGCAAAGCAAAGAGGGCCAGATGACACCTGCACACAGTAAATTGTATAGCAATAAAAGAACACTGAGCTTAAGGAACCCTAATTTTTTATACTAGACAGTAGGCATGCTTGCCCTTGGCTGCAAAGGGAGAAATGATCTGTATCTTCCAAGGCTGCATGCTATTCAAACTTCCTTGAAAAGAGAGTTGTTGTTGTTGGGGGAGGGGTGGCTTGTGGGAGGAGGCAGTCATGCCTTGCTTACAAGTTGTGCAGAAAAATGAGGGACCGTGGAGAGTTGTCTCCCCATACATACTTACAATGGAGAGATCTGGCCATTGCCACCTTCATCAAGTGTTCAAACCTAGCATCGTTAACAACAGAATATTTGTGCCTTCTGGGGCACCTGGGTAGCTCAGTCATTAAGCATCTGCTTTCTGCTCAGACCCTGATCCCAGCATCCTGTGATGGAGCCCAGCACTGGGCTCCCTGCTCAGCAGGAGGCCTGCTTCTCCCTCTCCCACTCCCCCTGTTTGTGTTCCCTCTCTAGCTGTCTCTCTCTTTGTCAAATAAATAAATAAAATCTTAAAAAAAAAAAAAGAATATCTGTGCCTTCTGATGTGATGTAACACAAAATACACAAACTCCTATGAGTCTTCAATGGACTCTAATCAAGTCCTTAGACATAACTTCCAAGTTACAGGAAATACAGGGAATAGAGGAACAAGTTACCACCACCAGCAAGCAGTCAGAGAAATCTGCATGGGAGAAGGCAAGTGACCCAATTTGAAAGGGCAACGTCATTTTTTATTTTATATATATATATGTATATACATATATATATATATTTTTTTTTTTGAGAGAGAGAGATAGAGAGAATGTATGCAAGTGGTGGAAAGGGGCAGATGGAGAGGGAGAGAATCTTAAGTAGGCTCCACACTGAGGGATCAAGACTCTGAGATCATGACCTGAGCTGAAATCAAGAGTCAGAATCTTAATTGACTGAGCCACCCAGGCGCCCCAAGGCAATGTCAATTTTTCAAAAAGAGTATGTTCAGGGCGTCCAGGTGGCTCAGTGGTTAAGCCTCTGCCTTCGGCTCAGGTCATGATCTCGGGGTCCTGGGATCAAGTCCCGCATGGGGCTCCCTGCTCAGTGGGGAGCCTGCTTCCCCCTCTCTCTCTGCCTGTCTCTCTGCCTACTTGTGATCTCGGTCTGTCAAATAAATAAATAAAATCTTTAAAAAAATTTTTTTAAAAATAAAAAAGTATGTGGAGGAATAATCTAGTATAAAAGAAGACATAATCAAATGCGATGTGTGAATCTTGACTGGATTCTGAATCAGAAATAGACATTTTAGGAACAAGTGGAGAAATCTGAATATGGACTGGATACTAGATAATTTTAGGGAATAATATGGGCTTTTTAGAAGAAAGTCATTCTTGGAAGATACACTTTGTAGGGGCATGCAACATAGTTTCAAATCAGCAACATACACACACACACACACACACACACACACACACACACACACACACAAAGATTGAACTATAGGAATAGGAAATTGTTTCTATTCAACCATTTTGTATTACAGTTTCATATGGTTCAACCTAACAAATAAAACATGCATGTGGCAAATGTTAACAGTTTTGAAGTCCAATGGTGGACAGATGAACTCTGCTGTACATTCTTTCCATTCATCCCATTTGAACACTTCATTTATAAAATCTTGGGGAAAAAAAACCCAACCAAATAAGAAAAAATATCACCGTTTGAATGAAAAATCATGGAGGAAGTAAATTCTGCCTTTGCCACTTAGTAGCCATATGCCAGCAATGATGCTGAGAGAAGGTTCTTGGGAAGGGAAGTGAAGGGGCATGGGGAGAGTCTCTAGTCTATCCATAAGCTCCATGGAGCCTGCATCCACACCACCCCAGTAAGCACAATCCTTAGAGCAGCCTGCTTTCCCATAAGCCTCCTAAACACTAGATCTTGACTCTTAAAGCCCACCCAAGAGAAGATCAGTGACCTGGGCAGCGTACTTCATTTCCCCAAGGACTTAAAACTGAGTAGATCTGAAGAATGAAGAGGAAGGAGAAGTTTAGGATGACTTCCAGATTTCTGGCCAGAGTGACACCACAAGAAGAGGAGGTGTAAGCATCCCTGGGGTTTGGGAAGAATTGCAGACCAAGGGACTTCTAGAGGCAAAAGGGACTCTTCTCTTCAGAATTGGTATGAGGGCTCAGAGTAACCTCATTTTAACAAAATGGGGTTTCTTTTGACCCTGAGCTGATGAAGAGGAATGGGACAATTCTATCTACTTTTCAAGGCTTCTATGTTGAGCTTATATGATGAGCATTTCTGCATTGTAAAGCTCAGAAACACCAAACACTGATACAAGGTTTTGTATATTTTGAACTATATTTTTAATTGAGTAATTATAAGATTATGACCTAAGTATCAAATTTTAAGTGCATGCATTCGAACTTATAAAATACACTTATGTCAATCAATTAAGAATAATTAGGAATAATGCTGCTTGATGGGTTTCCGCAGCCATCGAGGAGCAACTGACAACAGCAGTAATTCCACCATCTGGGTCACCGGCAGTGGGGGCGGGGGCTGGCATCCGGAGCCGGGTGGGCTGTGAGAGACAAGTCCCACAGCTGGGGCCAGGAGACACAGTAGACAAGGACAGAACAGCTGGAGGTAGAAACCATCCAGGTTCCCCCAGGAAGGGAGAAAAAAACAAACACACCCACAACCCAGGGTGGGGAGGGCAGAGGTCCAGCACCAACATCAGGAGCTACTTCTGCTAATCACAGCCACAAGGTGGCTGCTGAATTAAATTTCCAGCCATCAGCCATAGGTTACCCCTGACCCTCACACAACCCTGTAAGGTAGGTTGTTATGCTGGGTTTCTTTTTTTGTTAGAGTTAAAGTGGGGAGGGGACAATGGTACAGGAGTATTTATTTACAGCAAGAAGTTCCTTGATTTTACTTCCAGCCTCAGTCCTACGTTGTAAGTACAACCACTTTTACGTTCCTGGCTTTTCATTCCCGCGCTGATGCTCCCAACCACGCAGATAGGACTGAGCCACTGACATTATTTACTGACTCCTGCCATGACAGATAAAGACAGAGCACTTAACATCCCCACCCACCTCCTCAGCATGCACACACACACACACACACACACACACACACACACATTACATCACTATTTTTAGTTCTATTGTTTACTTTTGTGACATTAATTTCCTTAAATTTTGCTTTCTCTTCTCTTAAATTGAGACAGCCTCTCTTGTGTTGTAGAGGAGGGTTTTTGTGAGAGGATAGTATTTGAGCTCCAGGGCCTCCTACACTTTCTTTCTTTCTTTCTTTCTTTCTTTCTTTTTTTTTTTCTTTCTTATTTATTTAAGTAATCTCTCCACCCAACATGGAGCTTGAACTCACAACTCAGAGAAAAACAAAAGTCACATGTTCTTCCACCTGAGTCAGCCAGGCACACACTCCCTCCACTTCTCCCTCGAACCCTTACATTAAGCTGGGCTCTGACTTAGATTTCTATGACCAAGCATTTACATTCCATTCTGTAACCATATTGTCTTCTATAGTTTGTCCTTAGGGTAAAGTCAGAGTCTCTTAGACGGTGAGCAATAAATGGTATTAACACTTTTCTTCACCACAGAGACAAGAAGTGTGATTCCTTGTCTGTACTCAGTGTCACAACCCTATACTGTTCAATTGCTCAAAACCATGGTTAGTTTTCTTCTTTTTCTTTTCCTAGTGTTTACTTTTCAAGGAAAATCTGTGCCATCTTGCCCATTCTATTCCTTGGAATCCTCCAACTCTATGTTCTATGAAATTCCTTCCTTTTCTTCAATCCTACTCTTGTTCAAATACAAAACACCACACAGCTGATACCCTTGGTTACATCGGCGATTTCCAGGTCCCATGTCTTCCTCCTGTTACTTGGCTCTTTCACTGGACTATGTGTTCAAATACTTCTCAAGAAAGGTAGATGGCCAGTAAGCTTTCCAAGTCTTTGCGTGTCTAACAAAGTCTTCGTTATTTTGTCCTCACAACGAATCTGACTGGGTATAGGTTTCTCAAGTCGAAAATCATTTTTCTCCTGGATGTTGATGCTGTTACACCACAGTTTCCAGTGGAGCTACTGGAAAATGTCATGCCAGTAGGACTCCTGTTTCTCGTGCTCTTCCTCCACCCAGGGAGAACTCTTAGGATCCTCTCTGTGTAACCTGTTCTAAAACTTCCAAATGATGTGTGGTCTTTTCCACTCCTCCTAATCAAAACCCAGGAGGCCCTTTTTGATTGAAAGCTCATATCTATAGTTGTGGAAATTTTCATTGTATTATTTCTTTCTTTAAAAGAGTTTGTGTATTTATTTGCCAGAGAAAGAGAGAGAGAGAGAGAGCGCACAAGTAGGGGGAGCACCAGGCAGAGGGAGAAGCAGGCTCCCCACTGAGCAGGGAACCCGGTGAGGGACTCAATCCCAGAACTCTGGGATCATGACTCGAGCCAAAGGTGGATGCTTAACCACTGGAGCCACCTAGGTGCCCCTCATTGTTTGGTATCTTTCCCCCTCAGTTTCTCTGTTCTTCCTGTAATTACTACTACTCTTTTATTGGATCCCCTCTTGGATCAATCTTCTGTGTGTTTATACTCTCACATTTTATATTTTCTTGCTCCAGATTTTGGATGATTTCCTCTAATTTATCTTACCATCTTCCTTAAATATTTCATTTCCAAGGGTTCTGTCCTATTTTTTTTCTTTAAGATTTTTTTTTAAGTTATCCCTACACCCCGTCTGGGGCTTGAACTCACAACCCCAAGATCAAGAGTCACATGCTCTAATGACTGAGCCAGCCAAGCACTCCATCTGTCCCATTTTCTGATTCTTCCTTTTTATGGCATCATGTTTTTGCTTCATAGAGAGAATATCATTTCCTATCTCTTTAGTGACAAATAATTAATTTGGGGGGGCTTTATTTGACTCTTCTTATCTTCCCTGAATTGTATGTTTCCTCTGGGATTAGTTTTTGTCTCTTTATCTTTCTTTCATCATACTGTAGACTTTTCTCAACTGTTGGTGATTTTTAGTTGTCAGGCTATTCTTAAGGATGGGACAGGAGCAAGGCTGACCAGGGGCTCTAAGCCCATGTGTGGAACCTGCTGAGTGACAGGCTTCAATCTGGGGTGACTAGTAAGGGGCTTGATTTGGTATCAAGGTAATGCTGGTCTCATAAAATGAGTATAGAGACATTCTCTCCTCTTCAATGTTTTGGAAAATTTTGAGGATAGCTATTAAGTCTTTTTTGAATATTTGGTAGTATTCATCAGTGAAGCTATCCAGTCTTGAGCTTTTGTGTGTTGGGAGGTTTCTGATTACTGATTCACTCTTCTTACTTCTTAGTAATTAGTCTATTCAGATTTTCTATTTCCTTACAATTAGCTCTTGAAAGACTCTTTGTTTCTAGGAATTTATTCATTTCTTCTAAGTTGTCCAGTTTGTTGGCATATAATTGTTCAGGTAGTCTCTCATTACCTTTTGTATATCTGGTATCAATTGTAACTCCTCTTTCATTTCTGATTTATTTGAGCCTTCTATCTTTGTTTCTTGTTGAATCTAGCTGAAGGTTTGTTAATTTTGTTTCTCCTTTTTAAAGAACCAGCTCTTAGTTTTATTAATCTTTTCTATTACTTTTTTAGTCTCTATTTCATTTATTTTTTGCTCTGATTGTTATTATTTCCTTCTGCTAACTTTGGGTTTTGTTCTCTTTTTTTTTCTCTAGTTCCTTTAGGTGTGAAGATAAGTTATTTATTTGAGATTTTTTCTTGTGTCTTGAGTTAGGCCTGTATCACTATGAACTGCCCTCCCTTCCCCAAAAGAACTGCTTTTTCTGCAAAGATTTTGGGGGGCTTTGTTTCCATTTTCTCTTGCCTTTTGTACTTTTTGATCCCTCCTTTGATTACTTTATTGATACACTGGTCATTCATTAGCGTGGTATTTAATCTCCACATCTTTGTAATTTTTCCGGTTTTCTTCTTGTAATTAATATCATTTCATATCATTGTGGTCAGAAAACATGTTTGATATAATTTCAATCTTCGTTTGTTTATTGAGATTTGTTTTAGGCAAGTCTTATCTATCCTGGAGAATGTGCCATGTGATGGTACTCTTGAGATGAATGTGTATTCTGATGTTTTTGATGAAATATTCTATCTATATCTATTAAGTCAATCTGGTCTAATGAGTCATTTAAGGTTGAGGTTTCCTTATTGATTTCCTGTCTGAATGATGTGTGCATTGTTGTAAGTGGGATTTTAGAATCCCTTACAATTATTGTATTACTGTCAATTTCTCTTTTTAGGTCTGTTGATACTTGTTGATACTTGTTTATTTAGGTGATCCTGTATTGGGTCAGTAAATATTTATAAATATTATATCCTCCTATTGGATTGAAAACTCTAGCTATGTAATGTCCTTCTTTGTCTTTTATCACAGTCTTCATTTTAAATTTTATTTTTTCTGATATTAGTATAGTTATTCCAGCTTTCTTTTAATTTCCATTTGCATGAAAATGTTTTTTGCATCCTTCCACTATTAGTCTGTGTATGTTCTGAGATCTGAAATGGGTCTCTTCCAGGAAACATGTAGTTGAGTCTTCTTTTGTTTACCCATTTAGCCATTCCAGTCTTTTGATTGGAGAATTTAGTCCATGTATTTAAAGCGATTATTAATAGGTGTGTACTTATTGCCATTGCTAATTGTTTTCTAGCTGTTTTGTCATTCCTCTCTGTTCCTTTCTTTTGTTCTCTTCCCTTGTGAGATGGTGAATTTCTGTAGTGTTATGTTTTGATTCATTTCTCATTACCTTCTTAATGTATGCAGTAGGTTTTTGTTTTATGGTTACCATTAGGATCACATATAACAGTCTCTGTATATATCCGTCTATTTCAAGCTGGTAGTAACTTAAATTTGAACACATTCTGAAAACTCTACATTTTCACTCCCCCGTTTTATGTTTTTTGATGTCATATTTTACATCTTTTTATTTTGTGTATCCCTTAACTAATTATTGTAGTTATAGTTAATTTTACTGCTTTTGTCTTTTAATTTTTATATTGGCTTTAAAAGTGGTTAATCCATTAAACTCACTATAGTTTTGCCTTTACTAGTGAGATTTTTACTTGCATATATTTTCTTATATCTAGATAATACATTTTCTTTTCTGCTAAAGAAGACCCTTTAATATTTTTTGTAAGACCAGTCTAGTGGTGAGGAATTTTTGCTTCTACTTGTCTAGAAAACTCTTTATTTCATATTCAATTCTGAACAATAACCTTGCCTGGTAAAGTATTCTTGGTTGTAAACTTTTTTCTTCCTTTAAGCACATTGACTGTATTGTGCCACTCCATTCTGGCCTGAAAAGCTTCTGATGAAACATTATCTTAATGTTTCTGGTTATGTTAAAGGGGTTCTCTTATACACAATAAGTTATCATTCTCTTGATATTTAAAAAATTACTTAACTTCTGACATTTTAATTATAATGTGCCTTGGTGTGGATCTCTTTGGGTTCACCTTACTTGGAATTTTGTACATCCTGGACATGGAGGGTCTGTTTCCTTCCACAAGTTAGGAAATGTTTCAGCCCTTATTTCTTCAAGTAAGTTTCTGCTCCTTTGTCCCGCTCTTCCCTCTCTGAGATCCATATTGTATAGGTTATTCTTCTTAATGTTGTCCCACAGTTCCTTTAAGTGATATTCTCCTTTTAAATTCTTTGTTGTTGTTGTTCTGTTTGGGTGAATTCTATTGTCATGTCTTCTAGTCACCGAAATGTTCTACTTCGTTAGTCTTCTGTTGAACCCCTCTAGGGCATTTTTCAGTTCAGTTATTGTACTCTTTGGCTCTATGAATTGTCTGGTGTCTTCCTTTAAAAAAATCAAATATAATTAACTTACAGTGTTATATTACTTTCAGGTGTACAATGTGATGATTCAACAGCTCTATACATTGCTCAGTGCTCTTCAGAATAAGTGTACTCTTAATCCCCTTTATTATTTCACCAATTTCCACACCCACTTCTTTGGCAACCACCAGTTTGTTCTCTATGTTTAAGAGTCTGATTTTTTTGTTTGTTTGTTTATCTCTTTCTTTTTATTTATTCATTTGTTTTTTTCTTAAATTCCACATGTGAGTGAAATTATATAGTATTTGTCTTTCTCTGACTAACCCATTTCACTTAGCATTATATTCTCGATTCATCCATATTGTTGCAAATGGCAAGATTTCATTTTTAATGGCTGAATAATATTCCAGTGTGTGTGTGTGTGTGTGTGTGTGTGTGTGTATGTGTATCTCACTTACTCTTTATCCATTCATCTACTGATGGATACTTGGATTGCTTCAATATCTTGGATATTATAAATAATGCTACAATAAACATTGGATGTGTATATCTTTTCAAATTAGTGTTTGTGTTTTCTTTGGGTAAACACCCCATAATGGAATAACCTGATCATACGTTAATTCTTTTCTTAATTTTTTGAAGGGCCAGACTGTTTCCCACAGTGGCTTCACTAATTTGCATTATGACCAGCAGAGCCTGAGGGTTTCTTTTTCTCCACATCCACTAACACTTATTTCTTGTCTACTTGACTTTAGACATTCTGATAGATGTAAAGTGATATCCCATTGTGGTTTCCATTTGCATTTCCCTCATGATTAGTGATGAAGAGCATCTGTTGACAATCTGTATGTCTCTTTGGAAAATTTCTACTCAAGTCCTTTGCCCATTTTTAATTGGATTATTGTGGGGGGTATTGTTTATTTGTATAAGTTCTTTATACATTTTGGATACTAACCCCTTATCAGATATCATTTTGCAAATATCTTCTCCTATTCAGTAGGTTGCCTTTTTGTTTTGTTGATGGTTTCCTTCACTGGGCAAAATTTTTGTTTTTGTATACTCCTAATGGTTTAATGTTGCTTTTGTTTCCCTTGCCAGAAGAGATGTATCTAGTAAAATGTTTCTCCAGCCAATGTCAAAGAAATTACCTCCTATGTTGTCTTCTAGGAATTTTATGGTTTTATGTCTCACATTAGGTCTTTAGTCCATTGTGATTTTATTTGTGTATGAGGTGTAAGAAAGTGGTCCACTTCTATTCTTTTATATGTAGCTGTCCAGTTTTTCCATCAGCATTTGTTGAAAAGACTCTTTTTCCCATTGGATATTCATGCCTCCTTTATTATAGATTAAGTGGCCATACAAGTGTAGGTTTATTTTTTAATTCTTTACTTTTTTCCATTGATCCATTTCCATTATCCATTTTTGTGCCTGTACCATACTGCTTTCATTACTACAGCTTTGTAGTATATCTTGAAATCTGGGATTGTGATAAGTCCAGCTTGATTCTTCTTTCTCAAGATTGCTTTGGCTATTCGGAGTCTTTTATGGTTCCATACAAATTTTAGGATTATTTGATCCAGTTTAGTGAAAAACACTGTTGGTATTTTGATAGAAATTGCATTGAATCTGTTGATGGCTTTGGGTAGTATGGATATTTTTACAAGATTAATTCTTTCAATTCATGAGTATAACATTGTTTTATCTTTCCATTTTTGTCTTTAATTTCTCTTAAAGTTTTCAGAGAACAGGTCTTTCACCTCTTTGGATATGTTTAGGCCTATATGTATTTTTCATTTTTGGTGGAATTGTAAACAGAAGTGTTTTCTTAATTTCTCTTTCTGCTACTTCATTATTAGTGCATAGAATTGAAATAGATTTCTGTATATTCTGTATATTAATTTTGTATCCTGCAATGTTATTGAATTCATTTATGAGTTCTAGTAATTATTTGGTGAGGTCATAAGTGTTTTCTATATATAGTATTGTGGCACCTGCCAAAAGTGAAATTTTACTTCAGCCTTGGCAATTTGGTTGCTTTGTATTTCTTTTTCTTGTCTGATCACTGTGGCTAGGACTTCCAATACTATTTTGAACAAATGTGGTCAGGGTGGACAACCTTATTTTTTTCCTGATCTTAGAGTAAAAACTCTCAGTTTTCACTAATAGGTATGATGTTAGTTGTGGATTTTTTATATATGGCCTTTATTATGTGGAGCTATGTTCCTTGTAAACTGTTTTTGAGAGTTTTTATTATGAATGGATGTTGTACTTTGTCTAATGCTTTCTCTTTTTTTTTTGCATCTATTGAGATGATCATGAGATTGTCCTTTCTCTTTTTAGGGTGATGCATCACACTGATGGATTTGTGAATATTAAAGTATCCTTGCTTCCCTGCAATAAATCCCACTTGATTATCATGAGTGATTTTTTTTAAAATGTATTGTTGAGTTTGATTTACTAATATTTTGCTGAGGATTTTTGCGTCTGAGTTTATCAGAGCTATTGGCCTATAGTTCTCTCTCTCTCTCTCTTTTTTTTTTTTTTGTAATGTCTTTATCTAATTTTTGTATCAGGGTAATAGTGGACTTAGGGAATGAATTTGGAGCTTCCTTCCTCTATTTTTTGGAATAGATTGAGAAGAACAGAGATTAACTTTTCTTTAAATGTTTGGTAGCATTCACCTGTTCATCCATCTGCTCCTAACCTTCTGTATATTGGCAGTTTTTTGATAACTGATTGAATTTTTTTTGTTAGTAATCAATCTGTTCAAATTTCCTAGTTTTCCCTTATTCGGTTTTGGAAGGTTATATATTCCTAGGAATATATCCTTTTTTCTAGGTTGTCCAATGTGTTGATACATAGTTTTTCATAATATTCTTCTACAGTCTTTTGTATTTCTGTGGGGTCTATTATTTCTCCTGTTCATTTCTGATTTTATTTATTTGATTTCTTGTTCTTCTTTTTTCATGTGTCTGGCTAAAGGTTTATCAATTTTGTTGATCTTTTTGGAGAACCAGCTGCTGGTTTCATCAATCTGTTCTATTGGTTGTTTTGTTTGGGGGGGGGTCTCTATTTCATTTATTTCTGCTCTCATCTTTATTATTTCTTTCATTCTGCTGGCTTTGGCCTTTGTTCTTTTCTAGCTCCTTTAGGTATAGGGTTAAGTTGTTTATTTGCAAGTTTTCTTGCATCTTGAGGTAGACCTATATTGCTAAGAACTTTCCTCTTAGAACAGTTTTTGTTGCATCCCCAAAATTTTAGACCACTGTATTTAAATTTTCTCTTGTCTCCATTTTTAAAATTATCTCTCTTATTTTTTGGCTGACACATTCATTTTCTAGTAGCATGTTATTTAGCTTCCATGTATTTGTGTTCTTTCCAGATCCTGTCTTGTGATTGGTAACTAGTTTCATACTATTGTGGTCAAAAAAGATATATGATATGATAATCTTTTTAAAATTTATTGAGTCTTGTTTTGTGGCCTAAAACATGAACTATTCTGGAGAATATTCCATGTGCACTTGAGAATAATGTGTATTCTGCTGTTTTTCAATGGAATGTTCTGAATATATCTGTTAAGCCCATCTGGTCCAATGTGTTATTCAAAGCTACTCTTTTGTTGCTGATCCTGTCCAGCTGATCTATTTATTGATGTAAGTGGCATGCTAAAAAGTTTCCTACTATTATTGCATTACTATCCATTTCTTCCCTTATGTCTGTTAATGGTTGCTATTCTAAAAATTTTTATAATTTTTAATTTTTTTATTAACATATAAGGTATTATTAGCCCCAGGGGTACAGGTCTTAATAGTTGTTTATGTATTTAGGTGTTCCCAGGTTGGGTTCATAAATATTTACTATTGTTTCATCTTCTTGTTAGTTTGCTCTCTTTATCATTATGTAGTGTCCATTGTCTTTTGTTACAGCCTTTTTTTTTAAGTCTATTTCCTCCACTATAAGTATTGTTACCCCTGCTTTCTTTTCACTTTCATTTGCATGGTAAATGTTTTTCTATCCCTTCACTTTCAATGTGTATTTAGGTCTGCAGTGAGTTTCCGGTAGACAGCATATAGATGGGTCTTGCTTTCTTATCCATTCAATCATTTTATATCTTTTGAATTGAGCATTTAGTCCATTTATATCCAAAGTAATTATTGATAGGTAGGTAATTACTGCCATTTTGTTATTTGTTTCATGGTCTTTTTTATAGTTCTTTTCTGTTCCTTTCTTCTCTTTCTCTCTTCCCTTGTGGTTTGATGGCTTATTTAGTGATATTCTTGGATTCCTTTTCTTTATTTTCTGCATATATATTATAGGTTTATTTTTATTTTATAGAGGGATGAGGGGGTGAAGGGGCAGAGGGAGAAAGAGAGAGAATCTTAAGCAGGCTCCACATGGAGCCTGATGTGGGGCTCAATTTCACAACACTGAGAATATGACTGAAGCTGAAATCAAGAGTTAGATGCTTAAATGACTGAGCCACCCAGGTGCCCTTATTTAGGTTTTTGATTTGTGGTTACCATTAGGTTCACTTGTAATATTTTATGCATATAGCAGTCTATATTAAGTTGATGGTCACTGACGTTTGAACTCTTTCTAGAAAAACTAATTATTTTCTCAATCCTCACCAACATTTTATGTATATGATATCATACTCTATATCCTTTTATTTTGTGAGTTCCTTGACTGATTTTTATAGCTATAATTGATTTTACTGCTTTTGTGCTTTAACCTTTGTACTGACTTGTGTTAATCTACTTTTTATTTACTTTATCATGTTTATTATGCTTGCCTGTGAAATTTTTTCCTTTCTTAATTTTCTTACTCTTGATAATTGCCTTCCCTTTTCCTCAAAGAATTCCCTTTAATGTTGCTTGTGAGTCTGGCTTAGTGGTGATGAACTCCTTTTACTTTTTGTCTGGGAAACTCAAGATGTCTCGTTCTATTCTGAATGATAGCCTTTGTGGGTATAATATTCTGACTGCAGGTTTAGCATTTCAGTGCTTTGAATAGATCATGCTACTCCCTTCTGGCCTAAAGAGTTTCTGAGGAAAAATCAGCTAATAGGCTTGTGGGGTTTCCCTTATATGTAACTATTTTCTTTTCTTTTGCTGCTTTTAAAATTTTGTCTTTAAGACTACTTTTTGTAATTTTAATTACTATGTCTTAACTACTATGTCCTTGGGTTGATTTTTTTGGGGATTCTTTTTTTCTCCTGGATTTGGATGTCTGTTTCCTTCCCCAGATTTGGGAAGTTTTCGGCTATTATTTTTTCAAGTAAATTTTCTGCCCCCTTTTCTCTTGCTTGTCCTTCTGAGAGCCCTATAATACAAATATTATTACACTTGATGATGCCACTGAATTCCCTTTTCAAACCTATTCTCTTTTTTTATTCGTTTTACCTCTTGCTATTCAGTTTGATTGTTTTCCATTACTCTGTTCCAGCTCGCTGATCCATTCTTCTGCCTCCTCTAATCTGCTAATGAGTCCCTCTAGTGTATTTTTTCAATTTCAGTTATTCAGTTCTTCATCTCTATTTGATTCTTTTTAATATTTTCTATCTTTTTTTAAACATCTCCCTGAGGTCCTCCACTCTTTTTTTCCAAATCCAGTAAGTATATTTATGACCATTACTTTATATTCTGTATCAGGCATATTGCTTATCTTTCATTTAGCTCTTTTGTTGTGGTTTTGTCCTATTCTTTCACTTGGGACATTTTCTTCTGTCTCATTTTTCTAACTTTCTATATTTGTGTCTATGTATTAGAAAAGTCAGTTATGTCTCCTTATTTGGAAAGTAGTATCTTTATTGGAAAGTAGTAGGTCCTGTGGTGCCCTGTAGTGCAATGTCCCCTGCTCACCAGAGCCAGGCAATCCTGGTGTTTCCTGTATGGGTTGTGTGCACCTAATTGTTGTGGCTGAGCCTGGTTTGCCTTCAGTCTAGTCATCTGCAGTGACCCATTTTGCCTGTTGGTTTGGACCCTATACTGTTAAGGAGCCAGTTTGGGGTTGCTGTGGGTTTGTAGATGGGCAGTGTCAGTAGTCAGACAGGATGACTGCCCTCAGCACATTTGCTATCACTGCTGTCACACCAAGCCACAGAGTACTCTCTCCTCCTCATCTTTGAATGGCTTTCCTTGGTGGATGGGGCCTGCTCTCAAGCCAGATGCCTGCCCCCAGTCTGTCTGTTGGGGCTGCAGTAGCACCAACCTGTAGGATGTTCTCCCTGCCTAATCCCCTGAGAGGATTTTATTGGTGGATGGAGCCAATAGTCAGACCAGATGCCTGTCCCCACTCTGCCAGGGCTGCAGAGGCCCAAACTGCAGGCCTTCTTCTGTGTACTGCCCCTCCTGGGAGGTTTTTGTTGGTGGGTAGGGCCAGCAATCAGATCAGATGCCTGCCTCCTGTCCATCTGCTGGGGCTGCAGACACACAGATCAGCAGGACACTCTGCACTGCCAGGTATAAGGTCTGACTGCTGGGACTGTGAGTGCACTCCCCAGGGCAGGAGTGGCACTTTAGAGTGCCACCAATTCCTCCCATAGCTGTTTGCAGGATAAGATGAGGCAGAGGGACTTTGGTGGGACTTTGGCTGAGTGCAGCAGGTTGGCTTCAGGAGATCATCAGGAGAATGTTGGCGTGGGAAATGTGGTGTTCGCAGGGTAGACGGAATGCTCACACTGGTGTCTGCAGGTATCCAGGTATCTATGCTGGGGTGCAGGGGAAAGAAATGTTTGTCTACTAGACATTTGTTCTGGGAGAAGTTGCCTAAAGATCCCTGCTTCCCAGCATACATTCTGAGATGAGTAAAAAAAATCCTCAGATATACCCTAGATACTTTCAAACTCCTGCTTCTATGCTTATCTCAGTGAGATTGTTATTCTGGTGCTTAAAGGACAGGGACTCAGTTTCTTATGGCCCTCTAGCTTTCAAAGAGCTAAGCCTACTGATTTTTAATCTTTTTTTTTTTTTGGCCTACTGATTTTTTTTTTTTTTAAAGATTTTATTTATTTGAGAGAGAGCAGTGAGAGAGAGCATGAGCAAGGAGAAGGTCAGAGAGAGAAGCAGACTCCCCATGGAGCTGGGAGCCCGATGCGGGACTCGATCCCGGGACTCCCAGGATCATGCCCTGAGCCGAAGGCAGTCGTCCAACCAACTGAGCCACCCAGGCGTCCCGGCCAACTGATTTTTAAAGAACCGGGCGTTAAGCCCTGCTGGTATAAAAGGTCATGTAATTAAGCCCCACTGGTTTTCAAAGCCAAATATTATAGGGCTTCATCTTCCCAGTGCAGGTCCGTCATGTCTGGGTTGCCTGTTGTGGGATCCGCTCCTCTCCCTTCTTGCTGCTTGTTGTGTCCCTCCCATTTGTGGTCTTGCTGGGAGTTTTGTTCCCAACCACATCTCCGCCTCTCCCACTCTTTTCAGTGTGATCTCCCCTCTACCATTAACCACGGAAAGTCTATTCTACCAGTCTTTGGGGTTATTTTATAGGTTAGTTGCACTGATGTGACTGTTATCTAGGTGTTTCTGTGGGATGAGGTGAACTGAGGATCCTCCTACTCTACCACCTTCCCTGAAGTCTGTTTGGAATTTTCATGAACACCGTGTTCATCCACGTTTGTCCCATTTTCAGATAGCATCTTTATGACTCTTACTTTGAAATCTTTATCAGGTGATTACTTATATCCATTTCATTAAGGTCTTTCCTGAGGTTTTATCCTGTTCTTTCATTTGGAACACATTCCTCTGTAGGATATTATTTCTATTGAAGCTTATCACTTACCCACCAAGGAGAATACTGGAGCATCTACTTTTCTCTTTCTCAGAGACAAATTAGATTAACTGAATTGTAGAGATTGCCTCTTGATTAGAGCCACAGAAAACTGCTAGGTAGATGGTGAACAGGTTGTACACTGATATTAATTCACTGTTATACTAATTTAGATGCATGATATACTGGGGAAGAACATGATTTAATAGAAAATCTTTCCATTCATAGCATTTTTCTCTAATTTTCACCTTCCTTGCAGCTGTTTTGGTCTTAGTCTGACACTGTAGGAAAATTCACTGTGAAGTGTGGAACAAGTGAGCATGTATCCTCTGTCCTCAAAAGTTGGCATGCAAGCCTGTGAACTTGGAAAGAGAACAAAGCTTTCTAACATGGTAAACCAAGAAAGTGTAGATTAAGAAGTCTGGTTTCCTCTTCTTTGCATCAGCACATAACAGCTGTCAGATACCACTGAATAATCTACTCCTCCTGTTCCTGAAAGGTAGATAGTTATTATTAAGGCATTTCCCAAAGGAAGTATGTTTTAATTTTGAACAATGGCACAAATGAAGTGGTAATACAACAATGTAAGAGAAACTTTAAAAGGTATAGTATTTGCATTTATGATTCTTTTTTGTCCCACCTAATTCCACTCTCTCCAATAGTCCCTGAAACCTCACTAGCAGGCTGACATCCTGATAAATTCTAAAAGGAAGAAGAAAAACAATGTAAAAGGCAAGGTGGGTGTGGCAGCTAGAGAGGTCATGGTGAACAAAGAAGGAAAGGGCAGCTACCCAAGCGTAGGCAGATAAGGCATTAGGTTCAAGAGCTGAAAGGAAGTACACCAGATTGAAGAGTGCTCACAGGGTACCTGATGCCAGACTGCAAGGAAAGAGCCCAGCCTTTAGGTCCTTGTTTAGCCCTCACTTCCAAATAAAGCAAGTTGCAAGACCAGTCCTAACATCCAGCAGCAGAAAGCTTCCTTCCTTCAGGAAAATCCAGTAAAGTCATCTTTCTGTGACTTCTTGCTAAAAGGGCCAGCTTTCTCCTGAAGTCCCTGCTGTTAGAGAAGACTTGTAAAGGCTGCGATGGCATTGTACAAAGGAAAAGGTTGTTAGAATAAAAATGTGAGTCCATGTTCATCCAGATATCCCTGCAGGAGTTAATTCCCCTCCCTGAGTGTTAAATTCTTCACCTGGCAAATGTGGTAGGCACACGGAAAAGCAAAAGATTTGTTTCTAAAAGAATTATTTTCTCTGTTCCTTCTTTACTTCATACTTTCAATTAAAAAACTTAGCGATAAAATCACAATCTGGTCTACCTGCTTTCCATACTGTCTGAGTAACATGATAAAGTCATCTTTAGAAACATAAACACACTGGTTTCAAGATGACACCCTCTAGGGTCTTGGCTGCCAGTCTGATCCAGGAACGCATAGTCACCATCCTAATGCCAGGCAGTGTCTTTGCCAGCATCCACTGCCCATGTTCTATTTGATTCTCTCAGGAGATAATACTTTCCTTTCTAAAATGTACACTTTTTGCACCAAACAATGATGAGTATATGGCTAGGTCTTCAGTTGACTCACTACCTGAACAATCTGCTTCTTATTATTTCTCCAAAACTGAATTAACTCACATAATTTTGTGTCAAGGCACCAGAACTCTTTGTTGCATAAAAAATTTAGAAGATATCACCCAACTCCGGCATGAAAGTTCTCCTGGAATATCATCAGCCTTTCAGCTAAACATGAAAGCCATTCAGTATTGCCCCTGTAGGAGTCAAATTCTTAAGTATTTATAACTTAATAAATTATAATCCAGAGCTCTGTTGGCAAGTTAACTTTGTTCCAGCCCTTACTGTTGTGGAGACTCCCAAATTTACTTCATGTTGGACACTGCCAAGAAAGTGTTCAAAGCACTTCACGCTTAAAGTCACATTTGCCCTCTTTCATATCCACATGAGAGACTGAGCCCTATTTCACTCTTGTTTAAATTTTATTATTGTACTTATTAGTAATAAACCAAGGGAACTAGGATAACAAAGGGAAAAGTTCAGGCTAAGTAACTTCTTCCTTATGAATTAAAACACGTATGAACACTTGAGTTACCCCCCCCCCCATCCTAATGTACAAATAAGCTACATCATACAGTCCATAGAACACTGTGAGCCGCTGATACCAGGAGCCAGGCAAAGGACCCCAGTTGTGTGAAGTCCCAGGCTGATCTGGGTCTAGATGACCAGCTTCTCCACGCTGAGTGTACTTGTGGTTTCATCCTCTTCATTCGACCCAAAATAGCCTGGGAGGTCCAGCATCCTCTGCTCTGCCTCGGTGAGGCCGAATGACGTATTGTCATAGAAGGCGAACTCAGGCTGGGCTGGGAAGCTCTGACACTTGTCTTTCCTACACTGAGAAGGGCTCAGAGGGCTCACCCTCTGGTAGCTCTCTTTGGGGGCCGTGGGAGAAGGCTGCTTCCTCGAGACACTCCTGTGACTGGGGGACGGGCCCCTCCGGGCTCTGTGCAGCTCCGTTCTCTCACCGCCCGCCATGAATCCTGCCTGGCAATCCCCCAGGTCTGGTTTCCTCGCGGGCGGCCCCAGGCTGTAGGATTTAGGGGGAGGGCTTAATGGACCTCTGGTTGTACCTACCCCGTGGAAATGGTCTGGTTTCTCAGGGGACGGAGCAGCGCCTCGACTCTGAGGCCGAGATCGCTCTTCCGCCTGGTCCCAGGTCTGCGTCCTGGAACCGTAGGCCGGGGCCTGCCGTGGGGTCAGGGTGGACATGCTCCGCTCCCGGAACGGCCGCGCCTGCCTGGCTTCGTGGAAGCTCGCGGTCCTCCTGAAGTGGGAGCCCCTGGGGTGGCTCCTCTCGGGCAGCGCCCCTCTGCCGCCCGCGTGCCTCAGGGCGGACTTGCGGATCACGGTCTGGCTGGGGCTGACCGCGCAGCTGGCGGCACAGACCGGAAGGTCCAGCCTGGAGGGGGGCCTGGCCGCTACCCCCACCGCCGGCTGCTCCAGAAATGGGGATTTGAGCCGGAACTTGTTGGCCACAGCCTCCTCGGGGCCCTCCAGGTCCAAGGGGGGGACAGCGGCCGCGTCGATGGCCGTGTCGGTCAGGGGACTCTGGGACACGTGGTACACCTTGGTGGTTTCCGTCAGGCCCTTCTTCTTCATCTCCTTGAGCTGCTGCTGGGCGAGGCGGTAGCTGAACAGCGGAGGGATGATCTTCTGGGCGCTGGACTGCACGCTCTCACTGCCCGAGGCGTCGTCCTCCGCGGACAGCGGCCCACCACGCCTGTAGGTCAGGGGGATGCCTGCGTCCCTGGGGCCCCCCACCAGCCCGTCGCCCCCGTCCGAGAAGCTCCCGCGCTGCTCGCTCAGCTCGCAGATGTTCTCCTCGTCGGAGTTCTTCCGGAAGCTGGGGGAGTGGATGGAGCTGTGGCGAGCCGGGGTGCTGCATTTGGGGGCGCGGCCGAACTTCCGCCACAGCGTGATGAGCACCGTGGCGAGGATGATGAACAAGCACAGGGAAATGCCCGTGACCGTCACGACGTTGTTGGACTTCCCGGGGCCCTGGGGCTGAAGAGGAGACGCGCTGGATGGCTGGAGAGCTACGAGGAAAGAAAGAACAGATGGGTATTCCCTAGTAGGGCTCCTCGTGGTTTTACGGCTGGGAGCGGCTGGCTCTGATGCTCTGGCAGTTCTAGAAAGAATGAACAGGGACTCGGATTTCTGGCCTTAGGCACTCGTCCCTGCTGGCAGCTTAAAGCAGACCAGAACACAGGACCCACAGAGAGGAGGTGAGCAGATAAACCACGATCGATCGGGGTGACCCCTGGGCTCGCCAGCTCCTGCTGACAACGTGTCTCAAACGTTCCACTAAGCAGCAGCATAAGGAAAGTTTCCTGGTAAAATCAAGGTTTTCGCTTAAGATAAGGTAAACCCTGGATAGCTATAGTTCAATGTACTTTGAGATGCACAGCAGGAAATTCTACCAAGTTTAAAACCTGTAATGCAAAGTAGTTCAGATAGGTCGTACCTAAATTTTGTATCTTGAGAAATTAATAGGTGAAAATCAGTCTTTAGGCAATGTAATGCAACTCACATTTAATAACCAGGAACTGTCTTTTCCTGAGGGTTGAAGCCTCTGCTTCTCAGTCTGTTTCCAGCTGTCCACTCCCCTTGCTTCCTTCCATGGGACTATTGATTTGTTTTTTGTTTTTTTTTTTCTTCCCTGTTTTCTCCAACTGGCTTGTCCAGGGTCATCAAAATGTCTCATCAAGCCTCAGATGCCACCTGGGGTGCAGCCTGTCCTGCCACTGAAACACTTGGGAACCTGAGACCAGCTAATGCTACCACCCTCCCCTCTCTTTCCTCCTTGTCACTGTCCACCTTGCAAGCCCTTCCAGCCACCTCCTGCACAGTCTTACCAGCACCAGTTCTCTGTGTCATGTCCATGACCATGACCTCCCACTGCCTACCCTCTTGGGTGGAAGCTGTGACACATACTTTGTTTCTAAGCAAACGGGACCAGCAGCAGGGACAGTTCCTCACTCTCCCCATTCCTGATTGCCATTTTCAACTAACTCTTTTACCTCCATACAAAATTATTTTAATTGATCAATCTTAATTTTAATTAATTCTTTAAAAAATCTGTCTATATATACTGCATCTCCATGACTTACTTATTTTGTAACTATAAGTTTGTCCTTCCTAATCTCCTTTATTTTGCCCATCCAACCTACCCACTTCGTTCAGGCAACCACCAGTTTATTCTCTGTGTTTAAGAGTCTGTTTTTTATTTGTTTTGCTTTGTTTTTAGATTCCACAATAAATGAAATTATATGGTATTTGTCTTTCTCTTTCTGACTCACTTCACTTAGCATAATACCCTCTAGGTCCATCTATGTTGTGGCACATGACAAGGTCTCATCCTTTTTATGGCTGGGCAATATTCCATTGTCTATTTACACCATCTCTTCTTCATTCATTCAGCTATTGATGGGCACTTGGGTTGCTTCCACAGCTTGGCTATTGTAAATGATGCTCCAATAAGCCTAGGGGTGCATATATCTTTTAGGATTAGTGTTTTCATGTTGGGGGTAAACAGCCAGTCATGGATTACTAATCATATGGTATTTCCATTTTTAATTTTTTGAAGAACTTCCATGCTATTTTCTGCAGTGGTTGCACCAATTTACATTCCCACCAACAGTGCACAAGGGTTCTCTTTTCTCTACATCCTCACCAACACTTATAATTTCTTGTCTTTTTCATACTGGCCATTCTGACTACTGTGAGGTTGATATCTCATCGCCATTTTTATTTGCACTTCCCTGATGGTTAGTGATGCTGAACACCTTTGCATGGGCCTGTTGGCCATCTCTATGTCTTCTCTGGAAAACCATCTACTCATATCCTCCACCCATTTTTAATTGGATTGCTTGTGTGGTGTTGAATTGGAAAAGTTCTTTATATTTTTTGGATATTAACTCCTTACTGGACATATCATTTGCAAGTATCTTCTTCCAATCAGTAGGTTGCCCTTTTGTGTTGTTGGCGGTTTCCTCTGCTATGCAAAAACTTTTTCTTTGGGTGCAGTCCCAATTGTTTATTTTTGCATTCGTTTCCCTTCCCTGAGGAAAAATATATCCATAAATATGTCACTAGGGGTAATATCCAAGGTGTCTTCTACTCTTTTGATACCCATGCCATCTACTCAAACCATCCACCTACTCCCCTCTCAATACTGTCATCTCCCAACCTCATGGCAGCCATCAGTCTCTAGCACCCGGGTCTCAGTCTTCCTCATCATCCCCTAGCAAGGCCTATCTGGGCAACGTCACTGTCCATTCAACATATCATACCTTCCCATTGTCTGCAACTGCTCCTCTTCCAAAATCTTAAACTTCATAGCTCACTTTTGAGCAGTATCCTCCCCTCTCACTTACTCATCATTATTACACTTACCCCACACTCACGATCCATCACACAAACCATTCTCCTGCCAATAAGCTCAACTGTCTGACCTCTAGTACTGAGACATACCCCTTTCCCTACTCTATACCAAAAGTCCATCCCTAGATTAACAAGACATGTGAATTATTAGCTGCTGCACCCAGGGCCTGAGCCCTGGTGGAGAAAATAACATACCCATGCAGGCCAACACCTCTATATACTGACAGCCCCCAAACCTGACCGCCTGCAAATTGTTAAATGGGTTCCTAAGCAACTCATTTCCATCCCCTACAGGTTTCACCACTTTCCCCAAGCACCCTACATACCCTCTTCCTCAGAATTCCACTAGATCACGAAAAAAAACAGAAGCTATCAGGCAAGTGTACCCCTCCCCCAGCTCCTTCTGCTGTCTTCTCCCCAATAAACTTAGGATCAGCCACACTTCTATTCACTTCTTTCCCTATGGAATTAGTGGAGAAGTATCTTCCTACAAAGGCAAGTCTACCAAGTGCTCTCTAGGTCACCCTTCTCTGGGGGATCAAGGCTCTGTACCAATTATCTCCAGCTTCTCCTCTATGCAGCTCCACATAAACATGTTTAAGCTCTTCTTACTTTAAGAAGAACTTTCTAGAACTCTCATATCTTGTTCCTGGTCTTCCTAGCCAAGCTTACAAAAAAAGGAGTCTGCATTTGCTGACTTACTGCGTCCACATCACCTCTGATTCCTGCAACCTGCCTCCAGGATTCCAGTGAAATGGCTTCTGCTAATGTCATTAATCACCTAATAGCTAAATTCAAAGAAGTTTTGTCTGGATATTCCTTGACCTCTGCAGTATAGGCTACTGCCCAACACTTCCTCTGACTTTTTCTCTTCTTGGTTTCAATGATAGTACTCCTTTGGAGAGAAGAACAGGAATTTTGAAGCAAGGAGATCTAGATCTCAACCTGGGTCCCTTAGCTCTGCTCTCTCCAATGATGTCCTACAAACACCTTCACCTCCACATGCCCAAGACTCAACAATTTTCCCTCAGAATCTGTGCCTCATCCAATATATCCAATCTCAAGGAAATGGCACAGGTGTCCACGCAGTTGTCAGTACTAGAATCCTGGTTTTCAACTTTGATTCTTCCCTCTTCATCACTCACCATATCCAGAGTCTTTGAGTTCTTGTCTCCTCTGCATCCCTGCAGCCATTCATTTTTCACTGGGTTGCTGAAAAACTTAATGGCCTTGCTGCTGCCACTCCTAGCCCTTCCGATGTATTCTCCACACTACAGCTGAGAGGCATCCCTCTGAAATACAGGGCAAAGCTTCAAGGCCCCTCAGGATCAGACTCCTGCCACCTGCTCAGGTTCCTTTCTTACCACTCCCTCCTGGCACACTATGCTCTAGACACATCAATTTCAGTTCTCTGGGTCTCTTAATGTGCCATCTTCTTCTGTGCTTTTATCCATGGCTCCCTTTGCTGAAGTTCCCTTTCTCACTTAGCTCACCTAGGCGGCACCTATTCTGCTTTCACACTTTAGATCAAATATCACCACCTCCAAGAAAGGAGTTGTTCCCAGCATGAATTTTCACCCCTGCAAGTTTCCTGAGCAAGCTGTGGATATCTTTCTCACTGCAGGCTCTACAATGTACTGTATATTATGCCTTTTTACATGCCTGCTGAGCAACTATGTCATAAGCACATTCCAGACAGGAACAAGTCTTATCTAGATATTCCTAGCCCCAGTCGCAATAACTTACACACAGTTGGTATCCAATAAATGTTAGGTTAATTCGGAGGAGTCAAGATGGCGGAGAAGTAGCAGGCTGAGACTACTTCGGGTAGCGGGAGATCAGCTAAATAGCTTATCTAAAGATTGCAAACACCTACAAATCCAACGGGAGATTGAAGAGAAGAAGAACAGCAACTCTAGAAACAGAAAATCAACCACTTTCTGAAAGGTAGGACTGGCGGAAAAGTGAATCCAAAGCGACGGGAAGATAGACCGCGGGGGGAGGGGCCGGCGAGCAGGGGAGCAACGGAGCAAAATCAGGACTTTTAAAAGTCTGTTCCGCTGAGGGACATCGCTCCAGAGGCTTAACTGGGGTGAAGCCCAGGCGGGGTCAGCGCGGCCTCAGGTCCCACAGGGTCGCAGAAGGATCGGGGGTGTCTGAGTGTCGCAGAGCTTACCGGTATTAGAACGGGGAAGCCGGCTACAGAGACAGAGCCGAGGAGTGACTCTCAGCTCGGGGTTGCCTTGAACCGGTGCAGGCTCGGTCAGCTCGGAGCGCGGCCGAGGCCAGGGTGACGGGAGTCATTGGGCGCTGTTCTCTGAGGGCGCACTGAGGAGTGGGGCCCCGGGCTCTCGGCTCCTCTGGGCCAGAGACCGGGAGGCCGCCATCTTCATTCCCGTCCTCCGGACTCTACGGAAAGCGCTCAGGGAACAAAAGCTCCCGAAAGCAAACCCGAGCCGATGACTCAGCGCGGCCCCGGGTAAGGGCGGTGCAACTCCGCCTGGGGCAAAGACACTTGAGAATCACTACAACAGGCCCCTCCCCCAGAAGATCAAGCTGGGAAACCCAGCCAGGACCAAGTTCATCTACCCAGGAGTACAGTTTCAATACCAAGGAGAGCGGCGGAATTCCAGAGGAGAAGAAAGCAAAGCACGGAACTCATGGCTTTCTCCCCATGATTTTTGAGCCTTGCAGTTAATTTAATTTTTTTTTCTTTTTCAATTTTTTTTTCTTTTTCTCTTCTTCTGCTAAATTTTTTTAACTTTTACCGTTTCCTTTTTTAACGTTTTTTAAATAGTTTATCTAATATATATATACTTTTTCCTCTTTTTATATTTTTTCTTTATCGGCTTTCTTTTTTAAATAGTTTCTTTTTTTTTTTTTTTTCTTTTTGAACCCCTTTTTATCCCCTTTCTCCCCCCTCACAATTTGGGATCTCTTCTGATTTGGCTAAAGCATATTTTCCTGGGGTTGTTGCCACCCTTTTAGTATTTTACTTGCTCCTTCATAAACTCTTATCTGGACAAAATGACAAGGCGGAAAAATTCACAACAAAAAAAAGAACAAGAGGCAGTACCAAAGGCTAGGGACCTAATCAATACAGACATTGGTAATATGTCAGATATAGAGTTCAGAATGACGATTCTCAAGGTTCTAGCCGGGCTTGAAAAAGGCATGGAAGATATTAAAGCAACCCTCTCGGGAGATATAAAAGCCCTTTCTGGAGAAATAAAAGAACTAAAATCTAACCAAGTTGAAATCAAAAAAGCTATTAATGAGGTGCAATCAAAAATGGAGGCTCTCACTGCTAGGATAAATGAGGCAGAAGAAAGAATTAGCGATATAGAAGACCAAATGACAGAGAATAAAGAAGCTGAGCAAAAGAGGGACAAACAGCTACTGGACCACGAGGGGAGAATTCGAGAGATAAGTGACACCATAAGACGAAACAACATTAGAATAATTGGGATTCCAGAAGAAGAGGAAACAGAGAGGGGAGCAGAAGGTATATTGGAGAGAATTATTGGAGAGAATTTCCCCAATATGGCAAAGGGAACAAGCATCAAAATCCAGGAGGTTCAGAGAACCCCCCTCAAAATCAATAAGAATAGGTCCACACCCCGTCACCTAATAGTAAAATTTACAAGTCTTAGTGACAAAGAAAAGATCCTGAAAGCAGCCCGGGAAAAGAAGTCTGTAACATACAATGGTAAAAATATTAGATTGGCAGCAGACTTATCCACAGAGACCTGGCAGGCCAGAAAGAGCTGGCATGATATATTCAGAGTACTAAACGAGAAAAACATGCAGCCAAGAATACTATATCCAGCTAGGCTATCATTGAAAATAGAAGGAGAGATTAAAAGCTTCCAGGACAAACAAAAACTGAAAGAATTTGCAAACACCAAACCAGCTCTACAGGAAATATTGAAAGGGGTCCTCTAAGCAAAGAGAGACCCTAAAAGTAGTAGATCAGAAAGAAACAGAGACAATATACAATAACAGTCACCTTACAGGCAATACAATGGCACTAAATTCATATCTCTCAATACTTACCCTGAATGTTAATGGGCTAAATGCCCCAATCAAAAGACACAGGGTATCAGAATGGATAAAAAAACAAAAACCATCTATATGTTGCCTATAAGAAACTCATCTTAAACCCGAAGACACCTCCAGGTTTAAAGTGAGGGGGTGGAAAAGAATTTACCATGCTAATGGACATCAGAAGAAAGCAGGAGTGGCAATCCTTATAGCAGATCAATTAGATTTTAAGCCAAAGACTATAATAAGAGATGAGGAAGGACACTATATCATACTCAAAGGAACTGTCCAATAAGAAGATCTAACAATTTTAAATATCTATGCCCCTAACGTGGGAGCAGCCAACTATATAAACCAATTAATAACAAAATCAAAGAAACACATCGACAAGAATACAATAATAGTAGGGGATTTTAACACTCCCCTCACTGAAATGGACAGATCATCCAAGCAAAAGATCAACAAGGAAATCAAGGCCTTAAATGACACACTGGACCAGATGGACATCACAGATATATTCAGAACATTTCATCCCAAAGCAACAGAATACACATTCTTCTCTAGTGCACATGGAACATTCTCCAGAATAGATCACATTCTTGGTCCTAAATCAAGTCTCAACCGGTATCAAAAGATTGGGATCATTCCCTGCATATTTTCAGACCACAATGCTCTAAAGCTAGAACTCAATAACAAGAGAAAATTTGGAAAGAACCCAAATACATGGAGACTAAACAGCATCCTTCTAAAGAATGAATGGGTCAACCAGGAAATTAAAGAAGAATTGAAAAAATTTATGGAAACAAATGATAATGAAAACACAACGGTTCAGAATCTGTGGGACACAACAAAGGCAGTCCTGAGAGGAAAATATATAGCGGTACAAGCCTTTCTCAAGAAACAAGAAAGGGCTCAGGTACACAACCTAACCCTACACCTAAAGGAGCTGGAGAAAGAACAAGAAAGAAACCCTAAACCCAGCAGGAGAAGAGAAATCATAAGATTAGAGTAGAAATCAATGAAATAGAAACCAAAAAAACAATAGAACAAATCAACGAAACTAGGAGCTGGTTCTTTGAAAGAATTAATAAGATTGATAAACCCCTGGCCAGACTTATCAAAAAGAAAAGAGAAAGGACCCAAATAAATAAAATCATGAATGAAAGAGGAGAGATCACAACGAACACCAAAGAAATACAGACAATTATAAGAACATACTATGAGCAACTCTACGCCAACAAATTGGACAATCTGGAAGAAATGGATGCATTCCTAGAGACATATAAACTACCACAACTGAACCAGGAAGAAATAGAAAGCCTGAACAGACCCATAACCAGTAAGGAGATTAAAACAGTCATCAAAAATCTCCAAACAAACAAAAGCCCAGGGCCAGACGGCTTCCCGGGGGAATTCTACCAAACATTTAAAGAAGAACTAATTCCTATTCTCCTGAAACTGTTCCAAAAAATAGAAATAGAAGGAAAACTTCCAAACTCATTTTATGAGGCCAGCATCACCTTGATCCCAAAACCAGACAAGGATCCCAACAAAAAAGAGAACTACAGACTAATATCCTTGATGAACACAGATGCAAAAATTCTCGCCAAAATACTAGCCAATAGGATTCAACAGTACATTAAAAGGATTATTCACCACGACCAAGTGGGATTTATTCCAGGGCTGCAAGGCTGGTTCAACATCCGCAAATCAATCAATGTGATACAACACATTAATAAAAGAAAGAACAAGAACCATATGATACTCTCCATAGATGCTGAAAAAGCATTTGACAAAGTACAGCATCCCTTCCTGATCAAAACTCTTCAAAGTGTAGGGATAGATGGCACATACCTCAATATTATCAAAGCCATCTATGAAAAACCCACCGCAAATATCATTCTCAATGGAGAAAAACTGAAAGCTTTTCCGCTAATGTCAGGAACACGGCAGGGATGTCCATTATCACCACTGCTATTCAACATAGTACTAGAAGTCCTAGCCTCAGCAATCAGACAACGAAAGGAAATTAAAGGCATCCAAATCAGCAAAGAAGAAGTCAAACTATCACTCTTCGCAGATGATATGATACTCTATGTGGAAAACCCAAAAGACTCCACTCCAAAACTGCTAGAACTTGTACAGGAATTCAGTAAAGTGTCAGGATATAAAATCAATGCACAGAAATCAATTGCATTTCTCTACACCAACAACAAGATAGAAGAAAGAGAAATTAGGGAGTCCATCCCATTTACAATTGCACCCAAAACTATAAGATACCTAGGAATAAACCTAACCAAAGAGACTAAGAATCTATACTCAGAAAACTATAAAGTACTCATGAAAGAAATTGAGGAAGACACAAAGAAATGGAAAAATGTTCCATGCTCCTGGATTGGAAGAATAAATATTGTGAAAATGTCTATGCTACCTAAAGCAATCTACACATTTAATGCAATTCCTATCAAAGTACCATCCATTTTTTTCAAAGAAATGGAACAAATAATCCTAAAATTTATATGGAACCAGAAAAGACCTCGAATAGCCAAAGGAATATTGAAAAAGAAAGCCAAAGTTGGTGGCATCACAATTCCGGACTTCAAGCTCTATTACAAAGCTGTCATCATCAAGACAGCATGGTACTGGCACAAAAACAGACACATAGATCAATGGAACAGAATAGAGAGCCCAGAAATGGACCCTCAACTCTATGGTCAACTCATCTTCGACAAAGCAGGAAAGAATATCCAATGGAAAAAAGACAGTCTCTTCAATAAATGGTGTTGGGAAAATTGGACAACCACATGCAGAAAAATGAAATTGGATCATTTCCTTACACCACACACGAAAATAGACTCAAAATGGATGAAGGATCTCAATGTGAGAAAGGAATCCATCAAAATCCTCGAGGAGAACACAGGCAGCAACCTCTTCGACCTCAGCCACAGCAACATCTTCCTAGGAACATCACCAAAGGCAAGGGAAGCAAGGGCAAAAATGAACTTTTGGGATTTTATCAAGATCAAAAGCTTTTGCACAGCAAAGGAAACAGTTCACAAAACCAAAAGACAACTGACAGAATGGGAGAAGATATTTGCAAATGACATATCAGATAAAGGGCTAGTGTCCAAAATCTATAAAGAACTTAGCAAACTCTACACCCAAAGAACAAATAATCCAATCAAGAAATGGGCAGAGGACATGAACAGACATTTCTGCAAAGAAGACATCCAGATGGCCAACAGACACATGAAAAAGTGCTCCATATCACTCGGCATCAGGGAAATACAAATCAAAACCACCATGAGATATCATCTCACACCAGTCAGAATGGCTAAAATTAACAAGTCAGGAAATGACAGATGCTGGCGAGGATGCGGAGGTAGGGGAACCCTCCTACACTGTTGGTGGGAATGCAAGCTGGTGCAACCACTCTGGAAAACAGCATGGAGGTTCCTCAAAATGTTGAAAATAGAACTACCCTATGACCCAGCAATTGCACTGCTGGGTATTTACCCTTAAGATACAAACGTAGTGATCCGAAGGGGCACGTGCACCCGAATGTTTATAGCAGCAATGTCTACAATAGCCAAACTATGGAAAGAACCTAGATGTCCATCTACAGACGAATGGATAAAGAAGAGGTGGTATATATACACAATGGAATACTATGCAGCCATCAAAAGAAATGAAATCTTGCCATTTGCGACGACGTGGATGGAACTAGAGGGTATCATGCTTAGCGAAATAAGTCAATCAGAGAAAGACAACTATCATATGATCTCCCTGATATGAGGGAGAGGAGATGCAACATGGGGGGTTGAGGGGGTAGGAGAAGAGTAAATGAAACAAGATGGGATTGGGAGGGAGACAAACCATAAGTGACTCTTAATCTCACAAAACAAACTGAGGGTTGATGGGGGGAGGGGGTTGGGAGAGGGGGGTGGGGTTATGGATATTGGGGAGGGTATGTACTATGGTGAGTATTGTAGTAGTAGTAGTAGTAGTAGTATGCTGTGAAGTGTGTAAACCTGGCGATTCGCAGACCTGTACCCCTGGGGATAAAAATATATGTTTATAAAGCTTTAAAAAAAAGAAAAGAAAAGAAAAAAGAAAGGATCAATACCCAAGTTTTGTAGCAACATGGACGGGACTGGAAGAGATTATGCTGAGTGAAATAAGTCAAGCAGAGAGAGTCAATTATCATATGGTTTCACTTATTTGTGGAGCATAACAAATAGCATGGAGGACAAGGGGAGATGGAGAGGAGAAGGGAGTTGAGGGAAATTGGAAGGGGAGGTGAACCATGAGAGACTATGGACTCTGAAAAACGATCTGAGAATTTTGAAGGGGTGGGGGGTGGGAGGTTGGGGGCACCAGGTGGTGGGTATTGTAGAGGGCACGGATTGCATGGAGCACTGGGTGTGGTGCAAAAATAATGAATACTGTTATGCTGAAAAAAAATAATGAATACTGTTATGCTGAAAAAATAAAAAATTAAAATAAATGTTAGGTTAATTCATTTAAAAAGGGAATAGCAAAATGATTGATATCCCACCGGATGGAACATGGGTGTAATGGCGATGGATTCTCCCACTCCTGTTTGAATAAGACGGTCAAACTAACATAGAACTTGATGCAGACATTCTTTCAAAGACAAACAAAACTCCCAACTTGCAACCAAGTGAACACCGTTGGATGGTGAAAGATTTGTTTCCTGACTTGTCACTTCTTCCGTGTGCAGTGGTGGCTTATGTCCATGGGAGCAGCAATGCATGATGGACCTCTTTACTTAGCTGTTAGCCTTCACTGGGGCTGGCTCCTCAAAAACATGGCTGGAGAAAAGCCCGAGAGCTGCTGACCTTAGCCCTCTCTGCTTCATCAACTCCCTCCTTCACCTGAAGTAAAGGAGCTTTCTTGATGCTAAGCAGACTGAGAACAGATTTTAACATTTCCAAACAGTGTGAAATAGATTAAATAGGGAGAAGAACACTTGGAAGAAATGATCATTTTTATCCACGTAAACATTACTCTAAGGACCACTTACATTAGAAGTAGGCATGCCTATAGCACTTAACCTTTTGCTAATTTATAATATATAACTTTCTAGTTTCCATTGAGTATTAAAGAATTAGGACATCAGAACATGAAATAATTTCACATATCCTCAAAAATGATTATTAATTCTAGGGTGTGGATGCTTCCAGAAAATTAAACTGGCCTGTGTAGAAACGCAAGATATTCAAGATAGGTAGCTTAGTATGGGTCAGATCTAGTCCTCTGCTTTCTAGCTTGTTGATATTGGGCAGGTCAGTTACCCTCTCTATGCTACAGCATCCCAAATAAGTGAGATAATGTATTTAAAGTGCTAGCACATAGCAGTTGGTCATTAAAAGATTGATATTGTTGTCATTTCTAAAATACAGTAGAAGTCAGTGACAATTGACCAAATTCAATTGCATTCATTCATTCATTCATTCATTCATTCATTATGGAACTCTAAATGGAATATCTTTTTTTAAAGATTTTATTTATTTTTGAGAGAGAGAAAGCTCAAATGGGGGCAGGGGATGCAGAGGGAGAAGCAAACTCCCTGCTGACCAGGGAGCCCGATGTGGGACTCGATCCCAGGACCCTGAGATCAGGACCGGAGCTGAAGGCAGACGGTTAACCAACTGAGCCACCCAGGTGCCCTAGATGGAATATCTTAACACAACATGACATCCCAGAATTGAGAGGCATGGGTGTATTTGAAGGTAGTTATGCCCAAGAAAGGAGCTGTGAAAGTGAGGGAGACTTATGAACAAAGAGTAGATGGAGAAGAGAGCCTTAGAAAATAATATGAGCTATAACCAGAGAAAGAAGAGATTCAGGGTGTGGCCAAGGGATTATGAAAGAAGCAGGGCAGACTGAGGGCTAGCACAAGAGCCTAAGTCTGATGAAAAACAGAAGAAGGAACACCCTCAGGATGCTGGAATGAAGGGAACAAGGCCTACAACACTGGCTGGAAAAATGAGCTAGAAAGAATGAATTTCTTCGGCCACAGGCAGGGACACTGGCCAAGATGTTGCTCCCAGGTAGTTTTGGCTAAAAGATGCTCTGAGATCCAAACACAAAAAAACATCTGACTCCTCCAGACCCCAACGGACAAGGAACTAGGTACAGTTTTCTAACTCGAATTGGAAAGTGGAAGAAGTGACAGAAGACTTTATCTTAGGGTCAGGAACAGAGCAAAGGCCAGCAAATTAAGTGCGGGGACTGGCTATAGATCAGTTGGTGAGATGGTATGTGGGAAGAGCAAGGATTCTTATTACTGTGACCTGTAGCAGATGAATGGAATTCAACTCCATAAGCTGAAGCAAACCAAACTAAGCCATATCAGCATCACATCTATAAACCATTTACATCAAATACTCATGGAGCACCTACTGAGTGCCTTCAAGATGTTGAAAGGATGAAGGAAAGGCCACTTTCTAGGTGATGACGAGAAGAAATCTCCCCACCTTCTCCTCCTAGGTAGGGGTAGTAAACATAGGGCCTTCAGAAGATAAGATGGGGTGACTTGCCCCATTTTGACAAATAATGGACTACGTAGTCCCCTCAGGCTTCTCTGAGATGATATGTTCTTCTGCAATTTTGGTGGGGAGAAGTAAAGGAAGGATAAATAAGAAAACAAAAAGAAAACCAAAAATATCTTGGGAAGAAATGATCATCCCCCTGTTCTTGTATTTTTAAAAATGTTTTCAGATGTCTGAATCTTTTAGATAATTTGCCTCTCATTGCCTTATCTTCCACATTGGTCAATCCCCTGTCATCTCACTGACGAGATACTCCCAGTCAGAGACACACTAATGAACACAGTCTTGGTAAAGCCAGCAGTACTAAGAGAATGTCAGTGAATTCAGGTTGCTGATTTTCAGGCGGGCATAGGTTCAACAGTCCCTCTGGGGAAAAATTCCCAAAGAAAGAAGGTACCTACCAGCACACTCCTCCAGGGAACACAGGGAGGTCTCCGAGGACATTCCAGGGCAACCAGGTCTGGAGGGGAAGGAAGTCAGGCACACGCGGCGTCGCTCTCTGACACCATCCCCACACGTGGTACTACATTGGCTCCACGGCTGCCACAGTCCCCAAGTTTCTGCAAGGACATTAGCCATGCTTTTAATGCTAGTTCATTTGAGAATCAGAATTTAACTGCACCCAAATGAAGCAGCAAACTCAAATCTCAGGCCTTCAAGTCAGTAAATAAAAACATGCCCAAAGATGTGGAAAGCTGGAAAGAGTGTTTAATAAGCCTTAAAACAAAAGAAAGCTGTATAATTTACAAAATATTAACCTTTTGGAACCTATCCTAGAGCAAAGCTCACAGGGCAACCAAATGGCCTGAAATGTTAGGAAAGTCAGGCTCCTCTAAGGAAAGACAGGATGCAAACCCAGCTTCCTGGGGTAGACACCAGGCCTCATACAAGCTGGTGAGAAGTCATCTAAAAATATAACGAACTGCTAGAAGCCCATGTGGGCTAGCATGAGAATACAAAAGCCCTGGGAGCCACAAACCCAATGGGAATTTGTACCCACTTGCAGGCTCTTCTTCATGGATCTCACCAAATGCTCACAAGAAGGACTGAGGGTAGGTGCAAGACCAGAGAAAGCCTCCCTTGTGGTGGAGGTCTGAGGCTGGAAGGAGTGGCACTGTGGGAAACACACAAACCTTACCTGGATCCTTCTCCCCATCTGCTCTCCCAACAAGAGCCTCAACCACTGGGGACAAAGCAGAAGCCCTGTCATTCTGAGAGCACCAGTTGAGATATAGTACTTCTAAGGAATGGAAAAAGAAGGAAATCCTTCACCCCTAGAAGGAGCAAAAAAATATACAGGGGCCAGACTATTAGAGAGCTTCTATCACTGGAGAGGGGCAAGATCATCAAGAAGGCCCCATCTCTGACACTCAGGGGCACAGCATTTGTCTAAGACTAAGGATGAACTGGAACAAGAAAAAGCTCTCTAGCTCCCATCACCCAACGCCTACCCTGCAGCATGCTAGTAATTTCCAAGTATCAATAACAACAACCTACTGCTAGCACTGGCAAGAGTGACAGGTGAAAACCTCTCTTATGTGCAGGCTCAAGCCTCAATTGAGGGTGCAACAGAAGCATGGAGGAAAATCCTCTGGTAAGCCAACTCCTACTCTAACTGCAAAGGAACATTAGAAAATTCTAAACTCTGTCATGTCCCGAGGATGGCCATAGCAACAGCAAAACCCCAAACACAGCTTAATTCCTTAGTACATTGACCCAATCCCCACACTAAAGGCCTAGCAAAAACAGGGTATGCCCATTTCCTCACACAAATACTATTTATTGGTGTCTACAGTTCTAAATTAAAATGTCCAACTTTCAACCAAAAATTATGAGACAAAGAAGCAAGGAAAAAAAAACTATCAAGAGATAAAGTAATCAAGAAACCAGCTTCTAATGTGACCCAGATATTGGAACTATCAGAGAGAGAACTTATAATAGCTATGATTAATATTATTATAGCTATGATGAATATTAAAGACTTTAGTGGAAAAGGTTGGCAAGATGAACAGATGAAAAATTTCATTAGAGATTTGTAAATTGAGAAGAGGCAAATGGAATGCTAGAAGTGAAAAACATGGTAACAAGGATGAAGAATGCTTTCTAAGAGAACGCTCATCAGTAGACTCAACGCAGCTAAGGAAATAAAGAGTAAATTTGAATATAGATCAGGAGAAATCACTCAGACTGAGACACAAAGATCAAAAAGAAAGAGTGGATAAAAAAGAATAGAATACCCAAGAGCTGAAGGGCAATATCAAAGAGGCTATCATCCATGTTATTAGAATCCCAGAAGAAAAAAAGAGAATCAAATAATGAACAATAATTCTCCTAAATTAATGAAAGATACTAAGTTAAATCAAGATGCTCAGAAAACATCGGGTAGGATAAAAAAAAACCAAATAAGCAAAAAATTAAACATACTATATTTAAATAGTTAAAAACCAAAACCAGAAAACTTTGAAGGCTGTGGCAGGAAGGGAGGTGAAAGGTGGAAATACATTGCATACAAAAGAATAAAGATTAGAAATACAGTAGGCTTCTTGTCATGCAAGCCAAGGATGATGGAGTAATAACTCTAAAGTAATGAAAGAAAAAAATGACCAAACCAGAATTCTATATCTAGTGAAAGTATCTTCTGAAAATTAAGGAGAAATTGACTTTTTAGAGAAACAAAAATGAATAAAATTAATTACTGGAGATCTTCACCAGAAGAAATGTTAAAAGAAAATCCTTTAGGCAGAAGGAATATGATACCAGAACAAAAACCGTGCATCTGTACAAAGAATTGAAAAGTGCTGGAAATGGCATTTATAAAGGTAAAGGTAAAATTCATTTTTTTCTTTTTTTTAAATGGTCTAAAATAGAATTGCTAAAGAAAACTAGTATTATGTGTTCACAGCATATATAAAGTAAAATTTATGAGAACAATCACACAAAGAATGGGATTAATGAGTTAGAAATATACTGTTAATAAGGTCCTTATATGACACGTGAAGCAAAATATTATTGCTTAGATAGATCAAGTAAAGGTAGATTATTCAAAGGCAGATCAAGAAAAGTCAAAGATATATACTGCAAACTCTAGGACAACCACTAAAAAATATTTTAAGGTATAAGCCACTAAAAAATATATAAGGTATAAACCTTAAAATTGAATATTCAATTAATACAAAAGAAGGCAGAAACAAGAGGAAAAAGAAACAAAGAATAGATGAAATAGACATAAAACTACCCAGATAGTCAATGATATATTCTAATAGGATTGTATGGTGACAGACGGTAAGTGCACTTGTGGTGAGCCTAACGTAATACATAGAGAAGTTAAATCACTACGTTGTATACCTGAAACGAATGTTAACATTGTGTGTTGACTATATCCAATTAAAAAAAATTTTAATAAAAAAACTTACCTTAAATATAATATACAAATAGGTTAAAAGTAAGCAGATGAGAGAAGTTATACCTGTGAACATGAATTAAAAGAAACCTGGCGTAGCTATATTAATATCAGACAGGGTAAACTGCAGAAGAAGAAATACTACCAGGGATAAAGAGAGACATTACATAATGATAAAAGGATCAATTAAGCAAGGAGCTTGACAATGCTAAATGGGGATGCACCTAACAGCAGAGCTTCAAAATACATACAAAATACTCCCAGAACAGTTATTACTGACTGACACATGCAAACAGCTCTTCCAAGAATATACTGAATCACTGCCAGATTGAATAATTAAACAGTTCCCTATAAAAAATTATCTTAAGACCCTTCTCTATCAGTACCCATCCAACCTCAAGACTCAAGTCATTGCACCCCTAGGCACAAAAACACCCTCTGTATAAAAGTCTTTCTTCATGCTTTATGGACAAAAACTCGATACAGTCAAAGGTATAGAAAGCACTACAAAGACATAAGGAGAGCACATAGAGCAAATATATTCTCAGGTAATCCAAGTGGTGCAATCTTTGGAGTGAGTCATGGAATATGAGTTCTTCATAGCAATTAAAAGTCTCTGGGATTTTCACAGGAGTGTGAGCATTACAAACCACCGTGCTGGACCAACATCAACTGAGGTGTGGTAATTATGTTCCATCCAGAGGTCCAACTGAACACAATATTGGTTCTGTGTCTTCAGATCACACTACAGCTCCTCAGATGGAAGAACAATGGGTCCACTTTGTCCTTACGCTTCGGAGCTATTCAGACACTAAGCCCCCCATGCTTGCAAAGCTCTGGGACACTCATATTAAAGCCTCTATGAGTTAAAGTTTAGTGATTGATTTTTGAAAAATCGACTGGAAATTCTACCACTGAGAAATCTCAATTGAAAGTTAAGCCAATGCATAGTTTATCCTTATGTTCATATTAAGACCACAAAAGGCAGAACTGTAAATACTAAGAATCTTTCTGTTATTCTTTCTTAACTCTTGTTTACTTCACATAAATGTAATTTACATAAATATATAGAGTTAGTTGTCAACCGAAAAACAAAAATTCCAATTAGTAGTGGCCAGAAAAAAAATCAAGTTTTAGTAAAAGCATGAATCTTAATGTCAAAATTTACATTTTGAAATGTTGTGCCCTTTTCCTTTGGAAGTAAAATCATGACTTGTAGGACAATCAGTAATAAAAAATAAAGAAACATTTAAGCTACACCTTATGCCCTTTTATTTCTAAATGAAATTAACTGAACAGGAAACAAAGGAAATCACTCAAAGCAATTAACTAATTTAATAAGGCAATTTTTAAAAAAATACCTTGAGTAATTCTATCTGTTCCCTGAAGCTTTCTACCAATAACTTTTTTTTTTTAAGATTATTTATTTATTTATTTCACAGACAGAGATCACAAGTAGGCAGAGAGGCAGGCAGAGAGAGAGAAAGGGATGCAGGCTCCCCTCTGAGCAGAGAGCCTGACACGGGGCTCGATCCCAGGACCCTGAGATCATGACCTGAGCCAAAGGCAGAGGCTTTAACCCACTGAGCCACCCAGGCGCTCCTCATTAGTTTTTAATGCAGTGTTCCATAATTCATTGTTTGAGTATAATACCCAGTGCTCATTGAAATATGGGCCCACCTTAATACCCATCATCAGGCTAAACCATCCCCCAACACCCCCAAACCATGTTTGTTTCCCAGAGCCCATAGTCTCTCATAGCTTGTCTCCCACTCTGATTCCCCCCTCTTCTTTTTTCCTTTCCTTCTCCTAATGTCCTCCATGCTATTCCTTAGGTTCCACATATAAGTGAAACCGTATGATAATTGTCTTTCTCTGCTTGAAATATCACTTAGCATAATCTCCTCCAGTTCCAACCATGTCGATGCTAATGGTGGGTAGTCATCCTTTTTTAGAAATGAAGAGCAAATGACCAATATTCCAAATACTCTTACTTCATGAATGAAAGCTGTTTTGTTTTGCCCTGGTTAAATGTCCATCCAAGCACTCACACTGCATAACAAACCTGTTTGGCCAGGATAAATACCTTTCAGCTACTATAGAGGGTATTAATTCTGAATGAGCAAAATTTGTCTGGAATGGGAAAAGGGAGATTTATTTACATGCCTCAAGACTATCTGAAAGGGGGTGCCTGGGTGGCTCAGTGGGTTAAGCCTCTGCCTTCGGCTCAGGTCATGATCTCAGGGTCCTGGGATCAAGCCCCACATCAGGCTCTCTGCTCAAGAGGGAGCCTGATTCCTCCTCTCTCTCTGCCTGCTTCTCTACCTACTTGTGATCTCTGTCAAATACATAAATAAAATCTTAAAAAAAAAAAAAAAAAAGGTTGGGGGGGCACCTGTGTGGTTCAGTGGGTTAAGTCTCTGCCTTCGGCTCTGGTCGTGATCTCAGGGCCCTGGGATTGAGCCCCGCATCAGGCTCACTGCTCAGCGGGGAGCCTGTTTCCCCCTCTCTGCCTGCCTCTCTGCCTATTTGTGATCTCTCTCTTTCTGCTAAAAATAATAGTAATAATAATAATAAAATCTTAAAAAGAAAAAAAAAAGACTATCTGAAAGAATACTGCCCCTGAAATATTCACACCTAGAAGACAATTTGCTCAAAAACTAAAGCAACTAAGCAAAACATGCTTATAAGAAAGTTTCTATAGGCAAGAGTGAGTAACTAAAAGCAGCAAATGGAGCAAAGTCACCTGGATAAGCAGTTCGGATTTTCTGTGCACAAAAAAAGGCTCCCTTATGCTGGCTGAATCATGCTTATGCCTAAGCCAGTGGATTCCAAAGTGGGTTATGTGTCTCTCAGGAGGGGTGGACAGCACGAGATAAACCAGTGAGATGAGGAGGAAATACTATAACTTCTTTCACTCTAAAAGCTCTATATTGTGTAATACATGAGTTGACGGTTGACTGTACGGGAGGCAGTACAGAATAATGGAAAAAGCCAATCAAGCACCAGTAGTGGTTTAGCCACTTAACCACCATTGACTTAGGGCAAATTACGTAATTTTGTGCCTCAATTTCTTCACCCATGAAAGTGACAAAATAATAAATCCAAACCAAAAGGTTTTTATGAAGATTAAACAGATTAATATTTATAGATCACTTAGAACAGCACCTGGTACAATGTAATCCACTATATAAACATTAGCTTTATTATGTCAGAGGATCACACCCATTATGTCACATATCCTGAAAGGACATTCCTAAGGAATTCCAAAAGAAGAGTTAACTCTTGGGTTTACTGTCTCACTTTCAGAAAACCGTGGAGTATTGAAGCATCTGAGGGTCTGCTTATATGAATTTTTAAAATTATGTTTTCCAGTTTTAGGTAAAGTAACTCACAAAGTTGACAAGTAGCTTAAAAAGATTCTGGAAGACAATTAAAGATAACACACAACCTGTGAATAGAAAGGAAACGACAGGGTTCATAGTTCTCTTGTTCTTAGTAAAAAGCTCTTGTCAGTCATTTTGAAGGAAAAATAAGACCATCTAAGTACAGAAACAAGATAGTCTAAAAATTTAAATTATCAAGGAAACTATTATTAAATATATACACTTTTCATTTATCAAAAAGAAACTAAGTTAAAAATAAAACAACTATGTGACTATGACTTTATACCCTCTATCATTAATTATCAAGTTTTATCCTAAATTTAATTACTCTTCTGTCTGAAACCCTTGGGCAGATGTGCTCAGAATTTAGGATTTCTTAATTTATTTTTATAAGATACTAAGTGCTGTGTCCTATATTACTGTCCTGTATTACTAACACTCCCCTGGCAGGATCTTGGGCAGCATCCCATTACCAAACACATTAATATTTCTGCAGAGAAAAGTAGAAACATTCACACTAAGTAGGATAAATGAAGATCATAAAAAATCATTTGTGGCAACATCTATTATATATCATCTATTATATATAATATATATATTTTCTATTTTATATATATTACATAATATATATGATATAAAACCTATTATATATTTATATATTAAGTTGTTATTTACATACTCTCTTAAGGTCTGAAGACATATTTGGAAAAAGAGACAAATATATCAAACACATTACTCCATTTTCAAAAGGAACTAATAAATCAGTGGGGGCAGTGGTTCACACAAGTCATGGTGGGTTCTCTGGGTCCCTGAATGATACCATCTGTCAAAAAAAGTCAACTGTCAATTTAAGTGGAAAATGAAGAGAACAAGATTTAGTTAGAAATGCATAGACTAGAACACAAGAAGGCCTTGAGGTCCCCGTTGCTAGCATAAATGTCGCTGGATAGCTGGAGTCAGAGCCACGGGTGGGTGGTCACACTCCTGGGGTCTCCAAGAGCATTAGCCCCTCCAGGCACTGCTTCCAGCCCTGATGCTCAGTTGTGTCGAGTTGCTGCAGGCCATAGGGAACCCCTCACCAACCTCAGCCTGGAAACACAAAGAACCACTCTGCTCTGCCTCTCTCTCATGTCTTGTCCCTGCTGCTGTGGGGGGAAAACTCAATTCCTTAGACAAGTAGAAGAATCTGTGGAAACCCCAATAGCTGGGAGAACCACAAAGCAGACCTCCTGCTCCCAATGTGTTTAAACCAATGACCCCAATATCTTTATTTCCCGAGGTTTGCTTCCACTAAATTCAGTTAGATTTTCTTCTCCTAACAAGTAACGTCTTTTGAAAAGGCAAATCTATCTTGAATGATTACATTTCTTTAATACAATTTCTCTTACTACTACCAGCAGCAGCCAAATTTGTGTTCGATTTTCACTTTAATAAAACCTGTATTGAGCACCTATTCATGTGCAGGTAGGCTAAGTGGGTCAAATAAATATAAATAGCTACATGGTAGCACAAGCAGCCTTTTCACACCAAAAGAGCTCCCCCAACCCCCGCTGTCAGGAGGATGGTGGGCCTGAGGGTGGGGGGCATGGGGAGAAAGACTTGGAATAAGCCATGACAGAAACAACCGATGCTATGGCAGAGGCATGAAGGATGCTGGCCGGCTTACAGCAAGGGAATTTAACTAGTGTGGGGTCAAGGAAGAGTAACCCAAGTGGAGACTTGGGGGACAGGTTAATGTCAACCAGGCGAAGGCGGGTGGAGATGGCGACTTTGGTTGGGCAGCCTGGCCATAGGGGTCCTGTGGATTCTCATCCTCCTGTCAAGTGAGGTGACTGACAAGTATTTTCTTTTTTAAGATTTTATTTATTTAGGGGCGCATGGGTGGCTCAGTGGGTTAAAGCCTCTGCCTTCAGCTCAGGTCATAATCCCAGGGTCCTGGGATCGAGCCTCATGTCAGGTTCTCTGCTCAGCATGGAGCCTGCTTCCTCCTCTCTCTGCCTGCCTCTCTACCTACTTGTGATCTCTGTCTGTCAAATAAATAAATAAAATCTTTTTTTAAAAGATTTTTTTTTAAATCTTTTTTTTAAAAGATTTTATTTATTTATTTGACAGAGAGACACACAAGTAGGCAGAAGGAGAGGGGGAAGCAGGCTCCGCACTGAGCAGAGAGCCCGACATGGGGCTCGATCCCAGGACCCTGAGACCATGACCTGAGCTGAAGACAGAGGCTTAACCCACTGAGCCACCCAGGTGCCCTGGCGACTGACAAGTATTAAGCAAGATACAGCCTCAGCTGACCTGAATTTTAAATCCCTCTGCCTACAGTGACACAGTGAGGTGGACAGTGGCAGGATCGGAATCAATGAGGAATCTGTTGCCATAGGTTAGCTAAGGAATGATGGAGGTTGAAACCAAGATTCAGACACCAAGGAGCCAAAACCCATGGGACTTGGTGATTTATTATTTATAGGAGGTAAAGAAGAAGAGGAAGACCGCTGGGCTTCTGCTTTGAACAATGAAATGGTGGTGAAGGCCTGTACTGAGGGGCAGGTTGCGGGGGTAAGATGATGAGTCTAATTCCTCCGAGATGCCCGAGAGACATGTGAGGGGGGGGGGCAGCTATGCAGCAGCACTTAGATGCTGGGGAGAGATACCCACGTGGAGTGGTCAGTCTCAGAATGGTGCTCACCTAGCAGGTACATGAAGAGTGAAGAAAGAGGGGCATCTGGGTGGCTCAGTTGGTTAAGCGACTGCCTTCAGCTCAGGTCATGATCCTGAAGTCCCCAGACTGAGTCCTGCATCAGGCTCCTTGCTCAGTGGGATCCTGCTTCTCCCTCTGACCCTGCCCCCTCTCATGCACGTGCTCTCTCTCTCTAATAAATAAATAAAATCTTAAAAAAAAAAAAGAGTGAAAAAACAGGATCTTGTTTAAGATATGAAGTGAGCAGTTAACAGATGAGACCAGGTGGTGGAATTGGCCGGCAAGGGAGACCATGAAGGAATAGTCAAGGAAGTGGGAGGTAAGCAAGGTAAAGGTCCAGGGTAATGTCACAGGACTGAGATATTTTTAGGTGCTTCAAGGCTGTTGGCCATGAGCCAGTAAAAGGACTGTTAGAAACAGAGGAGAGAGAGGGGATAATGATTAACAGAGGATTCCCGATAGGAGCAGAGGGACTGGGATCCACAGTGGAGGGGAAGGCTGACCTTGCATTGGAGGGGTGACACTCCTTCCATGGTGACAATAAAGGAGACCAATGGCTGTAGGCTTACAGACATTTTGGTGGGAGGTTGAAGGAGCTCGTTCCTGATGGCCAGGTGCCCTGGGTGGCAGGAGACGAACTCAGCTCTGACAGTCAAGATGGGGCAGAGGCTGAGGTCTGAGGGGAGCTGTTCTAGAGAACAGGAGCAGAACTGGTCAGGCAGCATGGAGGGTCCAGCTGAGGGGGAAGGCATAACCCACCTGGATGTGACCATCCATGCAGCTTGTGTGCCAAAGGTGGCCAGCAGATGGCCGGAATCGTGCATCAGAAGGAAAAGAGGGCAGAGGAGTTTAGGCTCTTGATAGGAGACACGTGATAGGGATGGGCCATGGAATTTAGGCTGGATGGAGAGGTAAATGCAAGCCAGGAGATGACTAGAGGGTGCGGAGAGAGTCAAAGAAAATGGACTTCTAAGGTGAGGAGGTGGGTGAATTTGAAGCAAGAAATACTTGGAGTTCCAGACACAGTCAGAGGCTTGGGCCCTCGGGGGACCTGGAGCTTAGCAGGGATGAAGCTATAAGCAAACCAGACAATTTCTGCCAGATGAATCTCTTGCCAAGACCAGGCTTGCACCCAGGAAAAGGAAAAGAACTGCAACGAGAGCCCCGGGGCATGGATGGAATTGTAATAACCCCACTTCTTTGTGATTAGATAGGGCATTACACAAAGAATGTAGAGTGTGAAGTTTGTAGAAATCTTGCTTTGAAATCTCACTTCTACAGAGACTCATTCCAGCAAAGAAGGATGTAATGGGAAAGAGACATGCTCAGCGAGAGGAAGCCAGAAGTCAACCAAATACAATTTGAGATTTAGCTTTGAATTCTGTTCATACCTACCACAGACTTGCCATATGATGTAATAATATAACTTTTTAAGATAAAATGCTATAGAAGCTAAAGTTATTGGTGCCTCCTCTATGCCAGGCGTTATGCTGATAACTGTGCGCACGTATTTCATTCAATTCTCACAACTCTCAGAGGTAGATACTCCTATTATCCCTGTTTCACTAGCAGGGAAACTGAGACCTAGGGAAGTAAGCGGTGAGCTGGGTCTGCTTCCCATGACTCCTAATTTTTCAGATAAGAATAAGGCCATGTAGGATATTATGAGGAGTGAACCAGAAAGATGATGGTACAGTTCACAGAAGATTAAGTTCAATGAAACTCAAAAGAATAATTTTGATTGCATGGAGGCACCAGTTCGATTTAAAAAGTTTCAAAATTTCAATACCAACCTATGTTTCTCTGAATTAACATGCACTCCCTCTCCTTGGCGGAAAAATGGCTTCTGCTTGGAACGCCAAACTCAAAGCAGTATTTATTCCTCCCCATGTCAAACAAAGTGCAGTTGAATACGGTTCTCCTCTCTCCCAAGGTCAGGCTGTTTTCAGCTAGCTGAATGGTCCTTTCCCCAGGGCGTCTGGGGGCCTCCTTGAAGACCGTGATCACTCCTTGGACAAAGATACACGGTGGGGGCAAGACCGTCACCTCCACCCCAGACTCACACGTGAGTTCTGGTGCCATCACCAGTTTGTATCCAAATTTCTGGGCCAGGTCAATGGGTCCTGTGGAGGTAATGACCGAGTCTCGGCCAAACAGCTTCAGCACCACCGTGACGTAGGCTTCTGGCCCCACAGGCGCACAGCCAAACTGAAGCCACTGACCTTGAGAGAGTTCTGTCCTCTTGCTGGTTCTGATCTCCAGCGGCTGACCTGGACTTGTTCTTGCCTCGGGCAGACTGTTGGTAAAGATGACGTCCACCAAGACGTCAGGCTGGTCCGCAGGGAAGAAGCACAGTGGCTGATGGGTGAAAAGGCCCACAAGGAAGGTGCCTTCCACCGCCTTGGACGTCCTATTCAAGTCAATGTGAAAGACGGGCCATTCAACCTTGAGAAAGGCTCTTTGCTCCCAGTGGCCGACTTGAGTACCGTTGTCAGCCACCTCCGGAGCCATCATGAACCAGTAGTCTCCAGCCTCCTTGAAGTAGAAGCATTCAAACTCCAGTGTGCCCTGGGACTGGTTGGTCAGGAGGTATTTGGCGGTCACCGTCTGATTGGTGCTGGCCTCCAGCAACAGGACAGACACATTCCTCAGTGTCCCGTTGGCACCACCGAAACGCCGGAAATCCACAGACACCGTGTTGTTGCTTAGCGCTACATGGCCTGGCTTTCCCAAGAGGAGATGCTCGGCTTCTCCAAGAACTGAAACGAAATGGTCAGAGTCGATTTTACAAAGATATCTCTGAGCAGCACCACCGGTGACATCGAAGAAAATAGCATTCTGCTCATAAGGAGGAGGAGTTTGACCTCGGCCAAAGAGGAGGTGCAATGATGCCGTGAGCCGATCCCGGGAGCTGGGCCCCGTGCGGTTCCCATTCTAAAGCGGCTCTGGGCCTTGGTCTTCAGCTATCGTGGTTATGTTGAAAGCAACATCTCACAAGCAATACCCTGAATGCACCCCACTCAACAATGTAACACCTTGGCAATGTAACTGTGCAACACCTTGGCGGTGAACAGTCTATACAGCAGGAACTACAACAGACTGTTCTCAAGATGGAAATCCGTACCCCACTTCTCTCATTTTAATCTGTTAAAAAGAAAACAAGCCCCCCCAGGACAGCAAACCAGGACTTAATTACAGCTTCAACCTAACCCGGGAATGTGGCCTTGCCACAGTCCATCTCAAATTTCCCCATCTGCACTGGTGAGGTTACCTCCTTGATAAAAAAAAAACCTCACTGCCACCTCCCAACCCCTCCCCCACCAACACACAGAAAGAAGACATCCTGGCCTGAAACATCCCTTTCTGGTCTTTTGCTACTTCTTCTTACCCCACCCTCCTTCCTATCAAAACCCTCCATTTTGTACAGCTCCGCGGGCCGTCTATGCTGGCTAGATGGGACGCTGCCCGATCATGAACTGCTTAATTAAGCCGATTAAGTTAGATCTGCAAATTCACTCAAGTGAGCTTCCCCCCCCTTTTTAAATAAAGCATATTCTAGGGGCCCCTGGGTGGCTGAGTCTGCCTTTGGCTCTGGGCTCTGCTCAGGGGGGAGCCTGTTTCTCCCTCTCCCTCTGCCTGCTGTCCCCCTCCCCCTGCTTGTGCTCTCTGTGTCAAATAAATAAAATCTTTTTTTTTTTTTTAAATCATATCTTGGGGGTGCCTGGGTGGCTCAGTGGGTTAAAGCCTCTGCCTTCGGCTCAGGTCATGATCTCAGGGTCCTGGAATCGAGCCCTGCATCGGGCTCTCTGCTCAGCAGGGAGCCTGCTTCCTTCTCTCTCTCTACCTGCCTTTCTGTTTACTTGTGATCTCTGTCTGTCAAATAAATAAACGAAATCTTTAAAAAAAAAATCATATCCTGGGGACACGTGTGGCTCAGTTGGTTAAGCATCTGCCTTCGGGTCAGGTCCTGGGATAGAGTCCTATATCAGGCTCCCTGCTCAGGGGGGATCCTGCTTCTCCCTCTCCCTCTGCCCCCCACCTCGTTTGTGCACTCTCTCTTACTCTCTATCTCAAATAAAAAAAAAAAAAATCACGTTCTGGTGTTTAGATAATTTGGAGGAAATGGATACATAGTAAAGTGAGAAAACTTGATTTAAATGATGCCATACAAACTGCTCTTGATTCCTTAAAATGGAAGACCCTAAGCATGCTTCAAAGTCATCATTTTCTGATATTCAAGACAAGTACTTAAGCATTTTCACCAGTAATGGAACCAGTGCCGTTGGTTTATACAAAGCAGAAATTTTTAGATGGATGAGAAATGTCAACACTTTATTCTGCACAGGTCGCCCAAGGGACAGAGTGAATGTTTATGACATACCCAGGCTTGTCCTTGGCAGTTTTAATTACACTGAATCCCAGACCAGCCTAGATGCGATAGATGACTTCTAGCCCACAAGCATCACTCAGTTAACATCAATCCTATCTTTTTAAAAAAGAGACCCATCAGAGCAGCTGAAGTAAAGAGTGGAAAAAACACAGACACACAGGAATCCTTGTTTCTATTTTGAACCCTATCCAAATACACATCAGAGGAGACAGAATTTGGCAGGGCAACAATCAGCTGGCCCACGGCTAGGGTAAGAAACATTTCTAGATTTAAGACACTGCAGGGCTCTTTTGGCTTGAAAAATAACATGTGTAAGTATTAATTTATTATTATTATTATCTTACATAATATACACATATCATACTATATCATATATATGTCCAAAGAGCCTCAGTGTGTTACTTGGGCTGGTCATCTTTAAATATACCCTTGCATGTATTCAGTTAATGATCATTAGAATCAGCATGTGGATATACTGGCACATAGAGGTATTGTTTTTTGTTTGTTTGTTTGTTTGTTTTTTAAAGATTTTATTTATTTATTTGACAGAGAGAGATCACAAGTAGGCAGAGAGGCAGGCAGAGAGAGAGGAAGGGAAGCAGGCTCCCTGCTGAGCAGAGAGCCTGATGCGGGACTTGATCCCAGGACCCTGAGATCATGACCTGAGCCGAAGGCAGCGGCTTAACCCACTGAGCCACCTAGGCGCCCCTATTGTTTTGTTTTTAAATAGCTCATCACATCACCCATTTCTTATTTAAGATGACATGAAATAATATATATGAAACTTGGAAGGACCTGAAATGTTTGATCATCATCTGCTTGAAAACCGTAATAGAATAAAGTTCTTTTTCTTTTTTTTTTTCCTTTAGTCAAAACAGAAGCTGCAAGATAGTCCGTTTCGGAGGAGATGAGTTAAGGCTGAGGAAGGTAGCTGATTCTGGGGGAGCCTGTGCCTGGTTCAGAGCCCACTCAGCACCTGTTTGTAAACAGCGACCAAAGAGACTCTAACGCTCACCGCAGCCCAAGGAAGGAGTTAAGACTGAGAACCAAAGTCAGGTTAATTTGAATCTCACGGGGCAGGATGGTTTTTGATGTACTTTAAGATAGAGACCACACATCACTTAGTTAACTGACAAAGCCTACGGTCGATGATAGGGATAATGGCGAGGGGGGCGGGGCGCAGATCAGACTCCGATTTGATGGGCAGCCAATCAATGAAAAAGACACACATGCCCAGGGGCGCCTGGGTGGCTCAGTGGGTTAAGCCGCTGCCTTCCGCTCAGGTCATGATCTCAGGGTCCTGGGATGGAGTCCCGCAACGGGCTCTCTGCTCAGCAGGGAGCCTGCTTCCTCCTCTCTCTCTGCCTGCCTCTCTGCCTGCTTGTGATCTCTCTCTGTCAAATAAATAAATAAAATCTTAAAAAAAAAAAAAAAAAGACACACATGCCCAGTCAGTAGTGGAGAAAAAAGATACAATTGATGGGTTTCAGCAGCTCAGAGAGAGGGTGTGTACTGAAGAGAGAATTTGCTACTTCACTACAGAATTCCTGCTTTTATAGAGGAGAATACATCCTCATTTAGAAAATAGCAATGTGGGTGTATCACATTCTGGCTCCTACAGTATAGTTTTCTCTACTCTTTCAATTCCGTTCTCCCCTTTCCTTTGTTATATTTAAGTAACTGATATCTTGATATAAGCATGTTGCTTAAAAAACAACTGCTAATGGTATATTTTGATCAATATCAAATGGAGAAGTGGGGAAAACCCAGATCTAGGAAAATATTTCCTTTTCTATTAGCAGCATATCATGTACACTCAACTTCTATGCTCTGTTTTATGCTCGTTGAACTTTTATTCTTATACTCCAATAAGATACTTGCTTTCCACAATGACAAACATCCTTGCAGACTTTGTGAAAATGGTAAATCCTGAAGTCTTTATCATTACGAAATCCAGGACCTTTTTATAATGTTTTGTATGAGGCTCTTATACACAGAGTGATCTGTTTTTAAGGAGGGATAAATGATATTAAGATCATTGAACCTCAGATTGATTTTCAGCAAATCAAGCATCTTCTTGCTTAAATAAACTTCTTAAAAAGAAAAGGTTGAGGGAGAAGAGTCACTGGACAAAATGAGCAGTGTACACTCTGGTCCTTTATAAAGATTTTTTTTATGATTTTTATTTATTTTTTTGGCAGAGAGAGAACACAAGCAGGGGGAGAAGCAGGCTCCCTGATTGGCAGGGAACCTGATGCGGGGCTCGATCCCAGGACCCCAGGATCATGACCTGAGCCAAAGATAGACGCTTAACCGGCTGAGGCACACAGGCACCCCTCACTGTGGTCCTTTTAAGTGGATGCTCCCCTGATACTACACAAGCCAGGATTCTCTATCCCTTGGATCACATTTCTTGATCAATTTGAAAACAATTTCCACTCTTAAACAATGGACTGCTTAGAAGTCTTTGAAATACTTGGCAATCATCAAAAGAAAAGTAGCAAGCTTTATACTATTGAATCTGCTGGTTCAGCAGTTGTATAAAACTCTCTGAATAATGAACTGGATTTTTAGTTGAAACAAACTGAATGATGAAGAGTAATAGTGAGCACCTGCTATTTGCTCAGGCAGTCAAGGTGTCTCGCCTTTCTTATTTTATCGTCACATGATGCCAACAAGAACCTCATCTAAGGCATACAACTGGCAAGGGCTGAAATTTGGACTGGCTCCAAAGATATTCTAACAGCAAAACTCTCCAGGAGCGTGAAATCTTACAGAGAATCCCAATTTAAAAAAATCATTTCGGGGCGCCTGGGTGGCTCAGTGGGTTAAGCCGCTGCCTTCGGCTCGGGTCATGATCTCAGGGTCCTGGGATCGAGCCCCGCATTGGGCTCTCTGCTCAGCAGGGAGCCTGCTTCCTCCTCTCTCTCTGCCTGCCTCTCTGCCTGCTTGTGATCTCTGTCTGTCAAATAAATAAATAAATAAAATCTTTAAAAAAAAATCATTTCACATGTGTGAGTGGAGTTTAAATGTATAATACTGAAGTACTAGGAAATCAGTCAAAGAGAACATAACACGTTGTCTCCAGTTTGTTTAAATAAAAGCGACTTGTTTTTTATTCTTTAAGACTTAAAATATATTTAAAGGGAAATTTTAATCAATAAATACAGAATTTTAAGAGAACCCAGTTTAAAAAGTACTGCACTGTAGCCACTGCACCCACCCCCCCAGGGTCATCAACATCCATGCATTTATATAAACCTCACATTTACATTTCTTCATCGATACTGAGAGCATGAAGCATACTTACGATACTCACCATAGTCACAGAGTACCACCAATAATAGATTTGAAAAGTCTTTCAACATTTGTTTCATTCTGATTAGCAAAATCCCAGGTCTTTGGTCTCCTCATGTCCTTTCTCACATCCAAACTGTGAAATTTTTTTTCATAAACACCTGAAATTAGAATCCCAAAGAAATGATGCCTCTGTTCAATGTGATTTATAAAATAGTAATCATGCTATGGCAAAACCATTCTAAGAAGTCAAACTTCATAGGTGCTACTGAAAAGAAAATAAGGAGCACTCTAATTTTCCCTGGGGAAATGATTTGTAATTGTACGTGTCCCTTTTGTTACATTACAATGCACCTGTTAAGAATATTCAGGTGTGCTCAACACTGAAATTATCTTTGCAAAACACCAAGCCTCTATCTTCATACACATGCTTAAGTGGAGAGTTTGCTATTTGCTGAATTTCATCAAAGCTAAGAGCCAATCTGGATAATACATTTTCACCTGTTTATTTCCTTAGCATTTCATACCTATCAATTTGCTAAAATTCTGCCAGATATTCATTTCGCATCGTGCTGTACAGACCAGGCTCTCTTCTACCAATGGCCTTAACAACCACTGTCTTTCTTGCACAAATGGTATGTTATCTGGATCGCTTCATTTCTTAATGCTTGGGAGCTGTATCAAAACTAGCAAGCCTTTCAAAAAGATACCCAGTGTATGCAATTAAATGTGAACTCCATGTGATACTGTCTTTCCTCTTTCAGGGGTCTCCAAAGAGAAAACAGATAAATAACAATTATCATCTTCAGTCAGTTTTCCAATACTTGTTGCTAAAATCAGTATGCATCGGGACATTGATGATTTCGTGCAGCTATCTTCCCAGACCACCTAAGAGGGCAGGAAAGACCTTGTTGGCCTGTGCTTCAGAATGATTTGTGGGAGGAGGCATTTAATTTGATATGAACAGACTATTAGATTGTAGAATAAGAGTCAAAGGCACTTGCCAATTTTTCATACTAGTCTAATAAGTGAGGGGCTAATAAACATAACCAACTATATATTTTCTTAATATACATTTTACATATCCCCATTACCCACAATTAATATATTTTAACAAGATACTATACTTCAAATACATAGGTTACATCTCTTCAGAAAAGACAGAAATTACCGGAATTAAAAGGACTGATGAAATAAAAATTCAATGGAAAGAAAACTGATGTGTCTCTATTAGCTTTCTTTCAATGGGAGTTGGTTGAACAAAGGAAACACTGTATTTCCTCAAGGGGAAACAGATTTGAAGTGTAATTAGGCAGATGATTAGCGGGTCCCTCCCCTCTGCTCCCTAACAAAAAAAGAAAATTCCATTTTTCTGGGATTAGGCATAGACTTGATCCAATCCTTTCCTTGAATTTGGGATGGGAAATGTAGCCAAACACAGCAGGTGAGTATCTCCCAGGCAAGCCTAGGCACTTAGGGCAATAAAATGTTTCCTTTTGAATTTCTGATCTCAGTAATCACAGTAAGGAGAAGTAAGCATTCCCCAGCTCCCAAAAGTTGAACTGGCTCCTCCCAGATTGTTTGCTTTTCCCTGATAACCATTTTTCAAAGAAGACCCAAATCACTACTGATTTTGTGATTGTAACACATTTTTCTTCTAATGAAAATGACCAATAAAACACAGAATAGTGTGATAATCTGTATTTAGAACTGAGTAGAAATATAAAATAAACCAGACTACCTAAAAATCACAATATGGCTTTTTAAAAATATTCTTAAGCTTTTGAAAATAAATGCTTAATTTTTACTAGCTCAATTACTAATTTAAAGACCTGAACAGAGTAACCCACAATGGAATGGAATGCTGGATAAAAAGCACTATATTTGGGGAAAGTAAAAAAAAAAAAAAAAAAAAAGCTCCTTTTCTTCCTCCCTTCCTCTCTATCTTTCTTTTTACCTTATTTGCTTATTTTCTTCCAACATGTTGTTCCCAATACCAGGACTGGCTACTTACAATGTTTGGCTTGAGAATCGTTTTGAGAAGATAAAAACTTAGGTCTCTTTTATGCACATTTAGAAATACTCCTATATAGCAGTCACACATAAACATGTGCAGAAAGATTCCAAATGCATCAGCTAGAGGGTAAGAGGCAGTCAATATTCTCAGTGGCTAATGGCATCACGCAAGGCTCAGTTCCTATGTTTTTGCTGAAACCGGCTAAGATAAATCCCTACAGTGTCTTCATTGCTGCAGAAAAAGAAAAGGAATTAAGCTAAAGTCTATTGGGACCAATGATTTATCAAATAAAAGGGAAAACAAAAGGAAGCAAAGTGATTTTGTCCCTTCTGACAAACACAAGCTCGTGCGTATCTATCTACTACTAATATTTATTAGCAGGAAATCCCTAGTTCCAAAGCAGCTCGTGTAAACAGGCTTTATTTATATATTCAGTGCGGTGGGCTCTTCCCTGGTCCCAGGGATTGGATGCAGCTTCCCTAGAGAGGCTGTAGGCTGCCCACTTCTACAGCTTCCCAAAGGCCCGCGAGTCAAGTTCATGCCTGGAAATCTGGCCCTGCCCAAGTCCTCAGCCCAAAGCTCTCATAAAATGAGGACCGTTTTGAACTCAACTTAAACCTCATAGTTTGTACCCCAGAAAGGATTTCTCTTTGGAAAGAGACAAACTTGTTCTGAAACGCGGAGTACCCTAAGACGCTGTCCTTCAAGGGCCCCCACCGTTCTGGCTCCCCGCCCGTCTGCGGGCAGCCTGTCTCTCGGCAACACCTGCGGAGCCTGGACACCAAGACGCGCAGACGAAAGCTTTCTAAAGCGCTTCCCTGGGGCGAAGGCTGAGCCCCCAACGGCGGCGAGGAAGAGGGTGCAGCGCCACCCTGCACTCTCAGCCTGCCGGGAGAGCGGGGCCGACAGGGGCCGGGGGGCACGGTCCGACCCAGCGGAGCCGCGAGGGATCCGCGCCGCACAGCAGTGCCCGAGGGGGCGGGGGTGGGGCGGCAGGCTCTTTCCTACCTCTCGGGACTGGCTGGTGCAGGGGCCGGAGCCGGGGTGAGCCAGGCGGCGAGGCGGTGAGGTGGGCAGGCGGGAGGCCTCAGTGGCCGCGAGGTAGCGTGCCGAGCATCCCGCGTCCCGGGACTGCTCGCCCAGGCCGGCGGCGCTCCGCTCCGCGGCCCCACCCGGGCCCGCCCCCGACGGCGCGGGGTGGACGGCCCCGGGGGGCGGGGGCCCGGCCAGCTGGCGAAATCAGCCCCGCCCGCTCTGGGCAGCGCAACTTTCCTCGGGCGCGCGGCCGGGGCCGCGGAGTGGGGAGTTGCGGTTGGGGGTGGTGGGGAGAGGGGGCCCTCGGGGAGCCGGGTACAGCCCCGACGTACACCCACGGCCGGGGCCTGGGCCCAGGGCGAGCCGCAGTCTCCCCGCGTTCCGATCCAATCACTTCTCCCCCCCGGGGTCCTTTCTTCTGGGGAACCACAAAAGTGAACCATCCGAGTGGCCTCACTGGTGGGCTGTAAACTGGGTTGCCCAAATGGCCTTGAAGAGTCTCAAACGAGAACAGTTCAGGCAAAGCGCATCTTCGTTTAGGTTTTTCTTTCCCCGCAGCCAGAGCTGGCTAAATTTAAAAAATGACACCTTAATTCGCAAGTGTTACAGTTGTCTTTTTACAAGAATACTGGAGGATAAGAGTTCCACCTTCACAGCCGTGCTTTTTCGGTCCACTGTCCTGTGAATACAGTTTACCATTTGCTTTTCTTCTACACAAAACAGCCCATTTAACGGATACCACTAGTGTGCAGTAATAGAAATCAGAACAGGAGTGGCCTCCAGAGAGCAGGTGACAGGAAAGAGGCCCCAGGGGGATGGCAGATATGTTCTGTTGGCTGGGGTGTTGAGTTACATGGATTTAGTATGCATTTGTTAAAATGCCTCCAACTTAAGATACCTACACTTCACTGTAAATATTACCTCAATTTCTAAAACTTAAAGCATTTGCAGGTTTTTGAATCTATCACTTAATCTTTTAAAAGGTAACGCAATTACTCAACTGTCAGTTATCAGAGGTTGGCTGAGATAGTGAATTTGCTAAGTACTTATCTCGTCCAATAATTGATACTAGCAGAACTAATTAAATCCATCCAAGGCTTTACTGACAGAAAGTATCTACTCCAATGTCCATTCATCAGTCCAAGTTGAGATATCTTTTCAAATATATGCTACAGTCCTTGGAATTTTTGAAAGCAAGAGCTCAGTAAAGGATGGGGCTTTGGTGAAATAAGTCAATCAGAGAAAGACAATTATATGATTTCTCTGATATGAGGAATCTGAGAGGCTGTGTGGGGGGTGAGGGTGGGGGAGTAGGGAGGAAAGGGCACCAGGGAGGGAGACAAACCATAAGAAACTCTTAATCTGGGGCGCCTGGGTGGCTCAGTGGGTTAAGCCGCTGCCTTCGGCTCAGGTCATGATCTCAGGGTCCTGGGATCAAGCGCCGCATCAGGCTCTCTGCTCAGCGGGGAGCCTGCTTCCTCCTCTGTCTCTGCCTGCCTCTCTGCCTGCTTGTGATCTCTGTCAAATAAATAAAATCTTAAAAAAAAAAAAAAAAAAACTCTTAATCTCAGGAAACAAACTGAGGGTTGCTGGGCAGTGGAGGGAAAGTATAGGGTGATGGGTGATAGACATTAGGGAGGGAATGTGCCATGGTGAGTGCTGTGAATTGTGCTAAGACTGATGATTCACAGGACTGTACCCCTGAAACAATACATCACATATTAATACAAAAGTGAAGAAAAAAAAAAAAAAGAGTGGGGCTTTGGAGTTAGAGAAAGCTAAGATTAATTCTTGCCCACTTCAGTAACCTTGGCAAATACTTAATCGCTTCTTTCCTCCACTGTAAAAAGCACGTAACAGTCGTATGGAAGTTTTGTGATTAAGTGAAACATAGAAAACAACTTGCTCTGCATTAACCTCTCAGACATGCCCTCCCTGGAAATCCATCTTTGGGACTTGGGAGGACCTACATCCAGGTACAAGGGGTTGGATCAATGTGCTGGGACATTTTTTAAATAACAGCTGTAATTTCAATACTTAGTCATTTTTCCCCTTAATTAGAATTCTTGCCAAACTGTGTTTCTGTCTTTATTGCACACTTAAGGCATAATCTTTTCCAAAAGAAGGCGGTGTAGACATGAAGGGAAAAAGCTTCCATGGTCTTGGGATTAACTAAAACAAGCTTCTGTCAAGGTAGCTTTAATTCTGCTCTAGTAATCTTGTGCAAACTGTAAACATATTCACTATCTTGCTGGTATCCTTTATATCCATGGAGAGATCCTTTACTTCCTTAGATAATGCTCTGAAAGAAAAGCTTCAACTTATTCATGATTATCAGGACTCAAGGAACAACACAGATGACCCACTTTTCACACTGTAATAACAAGATCTTACATGTGTTTCAACCTGACTTTTCTGGAGTGCTTCCCACATCGTGGATATGCGCCATGTCATGGAATTTGAATAAGACAGAGTATCTCAGACAGGCTGAGCCCTGACAGGTCTGGTTGAAAAGCCTCTTTGGGTGGATGGTAAAGGACAGATTTAGGTTTGTCAGTTAACCACACATTATAATCCAAAAATCACTCAAGTATTAATACTCAACTAGGAATCTACCATGTACAATCACTGACCTAGGCCAGAAGAGATTTAAAAGATTCAGTTATGTGACAATCCTTGTACTTTAAAGAAACCCAATTCCTCTCTTTTCTTATGGCATTAAGATAAAATATAGTTCCATAAATGAGACAGATAATATAACTATTACAGAGTTTAGAAATAGTAGAGTTGCGTACTAGAAACAGATTTTTCTAAAGCAGGTGGAAATGAGCAAAGTCTGATTCTGGTTATTGGGCTGGAGGTGATAAGTGAATGGGGAAAAGTAAAGAGAGGCAAGTCTGCACAATGTAAGGAGATAGGCCCCAGGAATAGGAAGGGGCATGCCTCATGTTGTTCCCCTACAAAGCGCCTTCCACCTACTGACAATCTGTTGGTCCTCATGAGCCTCTGTGACAAGCACATCCTTCAATCTTCAGGTAACACTGTTCACATGTCTATTTACCCAACTAGGCCACCTTCCCAAAGGCAGGGGTTGTATCCTATTAATCACCCCCACACACCAGTGGCCACACAGTTCCTCACGCAGCCAATATGTATTTAAAAAAATTTTTTCTTTTTATTTAATTGAATGGGAGGTAAGGTAGGATAAATGGAGCCAGGTTATAAAGAGGTATATACATCAGAGTTCACTCATTCAGTTAATATTTATTGAATGCTTACTGTGTGCCAGGGGCTCTGAGGATATATCCATGAACAAACCAGATAAAACTCTCTCCCCTTGTGTAGTTCACAAGAGATCTATCATGAGGGGTGAGATTAGCAATAAATTTATATAAATTCAAGCATACCTAGTGGCCAAAAAACAAAAACAAAAAAAGGGACACACATTTAAATAGTTTAATTACTGGTGTTATAAAAGTCTACTGATGCTATGTAGTTTTTATTGTGTATTGTATGTAATATACTAAGTTCATAATATATTCATATCCATGTATCACTCTACAGGGATTCTAATTTTAAGACTATACAGAGAACTTCATTGGCAATTTAAGAAATCTTCAGGGATCATTTTGAGCATGCTCGATTTACTTCTGAGGCACAGTCTAAAAATCTAAACAGCTTGTGAGTCGTGACTCTACCATACCAAAAGGAAAACACTGAGATTACCGGGCAGAGCATGAGGATGAGGACATGACAAATCCATGTCTGCTCAGGCTAGTCTGGTTAAAGGGAACAAGAGACAGTACATTCATGTGAATATACAAGGTCAGTCAACGATGGACTTCACATCAAGAATTAAAACAAAACAAAAAACCCCAAAACAGTTCATGAGCCATTTCCCATTGTTTTCTTTTTAAAAAACTAAAACAGTAAGATCTTGAGGTCATAAATAAAGAAAAAAATCTTAACATACTGGCTTATTCTCATTAAAGGTTTATCACTTTCATATATTTTTCAAAGAGTATTTTAAAAAGAACACGTTAAGAAAAGATCACTTAAAAGTTTTCCAGTAATTTTACTCTATATACATTAATTCTAATCATTTAACCCTGAAAACAATCTTTACTTCTACAATGTAAAAATATTTTTGACGGTGACTAGAAAAATTCCATTACTATAAAGCTACAAAACAAATTTGCTCCTAAGAGCAAAGATAATAAAGCAAAAATAATAATTATACCAGTGATAAGCACCAAGATGATTTTTTTTTTGCATTTAGGGCCTGATTGGTTGTATTTAAACATAACCTCTGCAACACCTTATTTGGCAAAAAAAAAAAAAAGGGGGGGGGTGGGATAAAAAGTATACATACAGAGGTCTGGAAACAGTGAAGAATGCCCACTTTAAAAATAAAACAGTAAAATCATACTTTTTTAATTAATGTGACATTTGCAAAATATATTCATATGTCACTTTTCTTCCTCTTTAGTTCACTTTATACAATTTAGATTGCTCCATTTTTTTTTAATGTGTTGTCACACTAATGTAAATAAATACATTGAACCATGGGAGTCTGCTGTAATGAATCCAAATCATTAAGAGCTAGATCCAGTAGCTCAAACAATCTGAGTTGCAACTCACTCCAACTACTGAGACAGATTACTATTTACCTTTGTAATTTTTTAAAAACCTTAGCCAGATATCATACGTGTAAGTGTGTATGTGTGTGTGTGTGCATATATGAGTGTGCGTGTATGCGTGTGCCAGAGCAGTGTGAGTACAACCCAGAAACAGGAGTGCCATACATACGAGTTTACACAATGGCCTGCACGACACGGGCAGCCAGACACTGAATACCCCTCCAAACAAACCTGAGGCTGAGCAATGAGGAAATGAGGGGATCTGTCATCATATTGCAGAATCAACGACAGGTCTAGAAAATGAAGACAGGCAGGAGGCCTTGGCCGAGACGTTCCCGTGACGCTGGAGGACGAGAAGCAGCGATAGCCACTTTTGCAGGCAGGGATCAGGGGACCGAATCCGGCTGCAGTGGTAGGGATTCCCTGGGTCTGCAGCCGAAGATCCCTGCAACTTCCCCACAGGGCATCTGTCGTGGCCTCTGGCAGTGGCCTCCACCTCACCCAGTGACCTCTATGGGATCCCAGCTTGTGAGCTGGGGTATCCCCTCCTGCTGGTCACAACAGTTAGCTCAATACAGACACTATCCCTTCTGGAGGCTTGGCCGAAAACCATACCTACTTTCCATTTTCAACACAGTTTTAGAAGGGGAGGCTCCTTCTGTCCCTGTGGGGTCCCTGAGTTTGAGGTAATGCCAACACACCATACGCTGGAGAGCAATGACGTAGGAAGTCAGGCAGTCCACTTTAGAACTCGAGCAATTGACATTCAATATGAGCCAGTTTTTGTTATCGCAGTAATATTTCTCAGTGAGATAGCTTCTCTACACAACTTCTAACGAATGGGGTAAAGAAAAAAAAGTATTGCTGGAAGATGAAAGATTTTTTAAAGTGTCTTGTTGAAACTCCTTAAAGGAAGGAAAAGGAAACCGATTACTTGTCCACCTTCTTTGTTCCTGTCCTTGGCTTTCGAGGTCAAAGAGCACCAAGGTTCCTGTTAAGTTACTTTAAGGTTCTCCCGGCCACTCCGCCCACACAATCCTAGGGAATTCCTCGGCCCTCTACTTTCCAAATTTGTAATCATATCCCTGGGTGTGTCTATACAGCTCATTAATTCAGTTTCAAAATCCACAGCATTTTTTCAACAAAATGAGATAGTTACATTCTTTAAATGCCAGCCATGAAAACATCATGTGAAAAAAAGAACGAGTTAGATTATATATACGTAAGTCAATGACAATTTTCTCCTTTTTTAAGGTGTATGTTGAAGACATGTTTATGACTGCTTCTAAAGAAAAGCCCTTAGGGAAGGAGCCCCATACAGTGTCCCGCAGTCTGATGCTCTGTCCCTGTGCTGTCAGTTCTTAAGCTATACTCTAGCTATGACTTGCGTCATGAACGCCACCTCCCCAAATGGGCACATTAGATGCAGAGAAAAACTTCATTTATAACTCAGTGAATTTTAGTCACACCAGAAAAATGATCTAACCTGTCCAAACATGCAACTTCTTTCTTCCCCCATTAACTAAACTCCCTTCTTAAAAAAAAAAAAAAAAAAAAAAAAAAGGTCAGATTGGAGGGTCAAGTTAAAATCCACCATATTTCAGGTTAAACTCTGAGAGTAGCATGATTTCAAATTCATAGCAGCCTTCAGTTTTCTGTATTTTCCTATATTTATCCGAAGTAAACTTCCTGGACCATAATATTTAGGGAGAAATTAAAAGGGTTTTATAGTATAGTATAGTATAAAGTTCCAGAAATTCTCAGTTTATCAGGGTTTACTCTGAGCTCAATGTCCTACAACGTTTACATGATACGAGTATGTGAACAAGAAGGATTTGAAATACAAAACCCTTAGCTCTGTGTCATAAATAAATTTGGGTAAAAACGCAAGCCTTCCACTGAATCATCTCGGCAAAGATGGCCCATCTTCTCTGCAAGAAGCAACCTAGGAATCAAGGGGAGACACCACAATCATTTGTCCGTTCAGAAACACAAATACAGTGGTAAGGAAGAGCAAGGACCACGCACTTACCTTTCCTTAGCCAGGAGGACAGACATTCCCACCAGCTTAGCAAACTCTTCTGATGTCAGGGATCCCTTTTCTGAAACCTACCAGAAACACAGCAGAGACAAAAATGTGATAATTTAGGCCAACTAAGTACTCACCTAGGGAGAGTGTCTACCAGTATACTCAGGAAGTAATTTACTGAATTTCTTACTCAAATCCAAAGAATATTCACTATAGAACTAAATCCTCTTCACTATTGTTTAATTCTACAAATGCTGAAGGACCGAGAGAAACACAGTAGAGCCGAAAATACCAAAATACGGTGAAGCCCTCTACAATGTAATGAAGGCTCTATACTGAACTGAAGAACTCTTTGAGATTCTAAAAAGGAACATGTAACAAATTCTGAGTGCATATTTCATGCTCCAGTAAAGGAAACTTACATATAGGTTAAGCTTTAAAATATATGGCAGAAATATCAAGTCTTAAGCCTCAATTTCCTCATCCTCACCTAGTTTAAAATAAGTGTAATAAATACGAATTATTCAAATCAAACAGGCTCACCACAGAGGCTATGAAGGCAGTAATATTTCAAGTCTCCTAATAAGTAATAGGAGTAGTTTGGCCAGTAAAATCCATCTAAACTACAGCTGCTTTCCATGTATTTTTTTAATATTTTATTTATTTGAGAGAGAGACAGTGAGAGAGAGCATGAGCAAGGAGAAGGTCAGAGGGAGAAGCAGACTCCCCGTGGAGCTGGGAGCCCGATGCGGGACTCGATCCCAGGACTCTAGGATCATGACCTGAACCGAAGGCAGTTGCTTAACCAACTCAACCACCCAGGCGCCCCTGCTTTTCATATTTTTTGAAGCAATTATTTTGTAAAACAACTTGTGATGTTTTATAATACCACTTAAGTAGGTGTTACTCAAAGAAAAAATTCTGTCAGGGGTCACATTCTGATCAAGAAAATTAAAAACCTGTCAGTGAGACTGAGCTTCAAACAAAAAGACAGCACCTCACGAATTCCAGTTCTCCTTGGTTAAGTTTCAAAAACTTGAACAATGTAATTTTGGTTAGTATTTATTCACTGTTTATAATAATAGGTGTTTTTGGCTGGTCCGAAGGTAGTGAGTTATCTCAACTGATTGTTCACAGGCAGTTACAGATCGAACTCCTTGTTCTACTCTTTCCCCCTTCTCACTACTACACTTGACTAGTAAAAAAAAAAAAAAAAAAAAGTAAAAAAAAAATAGGTGTTTTAATTGGGTCTACAAACATTACTTTTTAGTAAAGTTAAATTCAAAAGGAAATCCTGTTTCTCAAGTTGCTAGGCATTCAGGTCTTGGTGGGCAGACTGATGAGGAGGAAACGGGGTTCACATACTGTCTCCAAGGCTGAGGCCACCATTTCCTCTTCCTTATGGCTCTGAAGCTCAATTACCATGACGCCACTGTCAAAAACTCGGAGCCTAAAAACCACAGATGGGAGAACAAAGCTGTGAATATCTAGGATCTTTACCCGCTAAGGAGGTGTAGCTACAGCATAACTAAAAAGCTCGCGAATAAGCACTTAATGAAAGTATGAACTATAATCCACATGCTGAAGAAAATATGTCTGGCTCTCTTTACTGAACCTGGGGAGAGGAATATATAATTCTCAGCTGAACATCTGTACTTTTAAATCTCCAGAAACTAACACAAGATGTCTAGCAGAGGGGCTGGTAATTCTGACCTCCTAGGAAGAGCCCACATTCCTCTGTCACTGCCCCCAAGTCAACAAGACTTGGACCACTAGCCCTGATAAGGAGGGAAGCCAGGATGACAAGTGAATTCTGTTCATTTCATTCCAAGAGGGGCAATATGTTGGCTCACCACACAGATGGCAGGCCCAGCAGGCCCTTCCTGTCTACTCTGTATGGAACAGTGGCTCTAGTTGGCAAGCTTCCCGCAGAGGTTCTTTTACCTGAGAGGTAATTTTAGTGCTTCCAGCATCTTGCACGCATTCACTAAATCTTCTGGTGAGAGCAACTAATAGGGAAAAAAAAAAAAAAATCCAGTTTACACTGCAAATTAATAGAGTGATGTTATATAATTATAATGATCACTAAAACACAAGAGGAAACTTAACAATTATCATCTATCTGTGACTTAATCTCAGGGTCATGAGTCAAGCTCCATGCTGGCCCATGGAGTCTAGTTAAAAAAAATTTTTTTAAATAAAAACATAAAAATTATCATTTATCAGGGATTTTAGGTGGCTTCATCACTCTAAGGCAAAAAGAATTAACAAAGAAGCAAAGCAGCGCTATCTAACAGAAAACAGCACAAGCCATGTGTATAATTTTAATATTAATAAAATATTAGTAGTCATTAATAAAATAAAAAGGAACGGGTGAAATTAACTTTAACACATGTGTTTCATTTAGCCCAAAAAATCTAAAACATCAATATATAATCAATATAAAAATTATTAATGAGATATTTAACTTCTTATTTGGTACAAAGTCTCCTAGATGTGGTATATAATTGACACTTCTAGCACAGCTCCATTTGGATTAACTGTATTGCAAGGTCACAGTTGTCACATGTAGCTAGCTAGTGGCCACCCTTCCAGACCACACAACCTTAAAGAATCAGCCCAGCATGGTGGCTGACAAGTACAGCTTTGAGTCACCCAGAACGGCTCCAGAGCCAGCCCGGCCTGGGGCCACGTGCCTGTCAAACCACTGTTTCCAAGGCACAGCCTTGGTCAAGTAAGTGAATCTTAGTGAGCCTCAACTTCCTCATCTTCATATCATGCCCTTGATGGGCAGAGTGAGAGTGGCTACCTCCCTGGGGTACCACAAGAAGAAATGGGGCAGTGCCTGCAGAGCGCCTGGTTCATAGTCAGTACTCACTGACGGCACTCACGGTGACCAGTCAGATGAAGACACAGCAGAAGCTCAAATATACGGTGCTGCAGTGAGCGCTGGAGGGACAGGTCTATGAGCTATTCGCACAGAGGCAACTACTGACACCACAAAACTGTGTTTGACTAAAGGGCATGAAGAGTGCACGGACAGAACATGGGAGGCCAAGGACACATGGGTGTGAAGACACAATGAGGGTCAAAGAACAGCCACTGCTGATTCAGAGCCCGTGGAGGAGGGCAGCTTTCCCCCGGCTTCTCCACAGACCATCTGTCTCCAACCCAGTGAATCTAAAAACAGTTGACAACCCCAGAGAAAAGACATCATACACAGGCTTATTAATCACCGTATGGGCACGGAATAGTAAAGCCAGAAGGTATCAGTCAACCCAAATTCCCATTTCAAAGGTAGGGAAACCGAGTCTCAGTGAGGTTCAGCGAGCTACTCCAGGTCACTAAGCACAACACTGGCAAAACAAGGGACAGAGTCTTCCTCCCAGATCCCAAGGCAGTAGAGCACTCTTGTACTACACCACACTGCTTCTCAGAGAGTTCTGGTATTCTCAACCCTTCCTCAAATTGTATTCATTTTGGGGAATTTGGCATGGGTGGTTCAGTGGTAGAATTCTCGCCTGCCACTTTGGGGAATTTGTGTTATATTAAGAAAGTCTATATTTAGTTAAAGAATATCTAAATGTTCTATTCTTACTTCCATTCCTCGAGCTCGGTTTACTAAACAGTACACCTCCGTGAGTGACATTATTCCCCCTCGTTCCTGTTAAAATATGGAATTTAGCAAGTATTAGGTTATAATTAGCACCAGTTGGCATTTCTTAACAGAAATCATAATCAGAGTGAAATCAGGAATCATAGAACTTCCTAAAAAGTCTTTAAAAACTAAATTTACACACAGGAAAACCTAGTCAGATACATGAAGCATTTCAAATTCAGTATGTGGATTTTAACATCATTATTACTGTTTTAACATTTACTTCAATGAGAGGAGGGCCTCTACACCACGTTTCAAAAAATGTATTGAAATGTTTTAAATTATTACAACTAATAAATGAGTAAACTATGGAATTAAACAGGAATATCACCACTGTAACCCTAAATGAAGTTAACAGATCTAGCTATTGAATAGCAGGGGCTGCTGCTACATCACAAAAAAAAAAGACAAACAGGCATTATGTACCCCCTGATGGAAATGCACAGCACCCTCTATGAAATATTCAACAGAAAAAAAGAAAAAAGAACTTCTAGCTGTAAATTCCAGTCTATAAGGAATAAATTCCAGTCTATAAGGAATACATGATTTAAAATCAATAAAATCTGAGACACTCTATAATATAAACCACTAGCTTCTTTAATAAATATATTATATGGAATAGAAAAAAGAGATAAGAGAAGGGGAAACATGGAACTAAAAAAAAAAAAAGGCGTTGAGAGAAAAATCAATCGACTGCAAGGTAACCTGATTTGAACAAACTAACTGTAAGAGAAAATGTGAATACTAACTAGAGGGTTGAAAATACTAAAAAATTATTTTTCACTTTTCCTGTGTGAAACGGGATTATAATTACATATAAAGCATGTTTATCATTGTAATTACATACTGAAAAGTTTACAAAGTGATGCGATGTCTGGGATTGCTTTAAAGTGATGTTGAGTGAAGGGTGCTTACACACGAGCCTGGATGACAGGCACACAGGGATTCATTATACTATTCTATTTTGTCACAATGGAAATACTTCTTAACATAAGCGTAATGAATGGAGTTTTGATTGCCTGAGTAATGTCAGAAGATAAATCTGTATTATGAGATGATTAACAGCACACTTGTATTAACATCCAAACATCTAAACGTCTCTAAACATCTCGAGATCATATATTTCCTTTTGAAAATCAGAGATAAGAAAAACTTTCTATCAAAGAGACTGAAGAAGTTACAGATACCTGAGGTGGAAATTGAAAACAATCTAGATTTTGACAACAAATCCACGAATAAGTACACCAAACTGATTTAATATTCCTAAAAGGAAAAATAACATGTGGGTTGAACAGTAGCAGTGCTGGGAAAGGAACGTGAAGCTGGTGTTTAACCTTCCGATGACTTGGCAGTTACTTCACACAACCGAGAGCCTGCCTGCGCCGTTTTTACCTCTAGTGGCGCCTGCAGCATCCCAGCCAGCTGCTTGGCCAGCTGCATGTGGTACTGTGTGCCCGAGCCGCAGGTTTCCCTGGTAACTGGGTTGGCTATTCCCATGCTCAGCAAATAGGACTTAAACCTGATGGTCTATAAGTAGAGAAGAAAATGCACAAAAAGACAAATAAGCGGCATTCATCTCTCCACCCCAACATTTGAAATCTTTCCACCGTAAACTCAATTCTACTAGTTATTTCTATATCCACCCATTTCTTCCACCTTGTTCCTATAGTATAAACTCGAAGAAACTGGATTTCTAGGAGTTCCCTGCATAAAGCTAATTAATTAGTCTTCTTCCCTCTCCTGTCTTGATATTTCATACTCCACTGACCTCACAGGTCTGGAGTGAGAAGAGGGTTAGGAAACAACTGTGCTGTATTTAATGCCAACCAAATGACAGAGCCAAAAACTTAGAAAGGAACGTGGCTGGGATCAGCCTGGAGACAAATTTAATGAAACAAATATCAAACATATGGATATGTATCAAACAACCACTCCTTACACATTTCACTATCTCTCTTTTCCACACTCCAAGAGAAGGTACTGAAGTATCTTTTAATCCTACTGGCTGACTTTTTCTTTAATACTTTCATATATCCACAAGCCCTAACAGAAATCACTACATTAAGAAAGAAACTGCTGACCCACCAAAACATCACTGCATTATTTGTCCAATCTGGTTTCTAATGCCTTAAAAAGGCAACCTATTTACCTCATCTTCTGTGATGTCACCTTGCTTGTCTTTGATCTTATTAGCAATTGATTTTGATAACTCCACCATTTCCTTAGCCTGTCAAGAGAACAGTAAAAGACTGAAAAAAATCATGTCCCCAAAGTGTCTGCTAACAAAACTCCTATCGTAATTGGTAGGAATCCAACAGGTGTAAAGTACACATACCTTGACCATTAGCTTGCTGAGGTCTTCAAAGGCCTAGAAATGAGAAATGAGTTTTTGTTGGAATCTATCTAAAGAACTAAAATGTTTTAAAGCAACGGAATACTCTATTTTCTTCCCTTAGACAAACATTTTTGAAAATGTCCTACAAATATCAATTTATACAAATATTTTTTTAAAATTTATACAAATATTTACATAAGTAATAAACCCATCTTATTCTAAGAATTTGATTTAGCTAAGAAACCATACATTTTCCAAAAACAAACTGCAAAAAAAGACTTTTTACATTTTCCAAGAGAAAACAGTTATTATTGACTTAAACAAACAAAGGGTGACATAAGTAATACATTGTTGAGAAAAATATTATTTACTGTTCTTTCACACAAGTAAGAAAATTTGTCACTGGTTTTTCCCCAAACCATTTCCTGACGGGAGGTCAAGAATCAAAGGCTTTGTGATGCTTTCCTGGTGGAAAATGGCAATGTGCAGCTGCCGGAATACTTCCTTGGGCACAACAATTTTGGCTTTCATAGCAGGTGTGATTTAACTGAGACTGAAAACCTCAGCCTCTAAATATTGAACAGATTATACTTGTAGCCTTGGATATAGTGGCTATCACAAAAGAAAAGCATTCAAATACCACCCAAACATACTTATATAAAACTCATCGGTAGTTTGATTTCCTACAATGAATATCCACTTCAAAGTCTTCCTCAAACTTAATCAGACATATTTATAATAAATTTATTTCATGTGGCCAAAACTATACTTCCAGTAACAAACGTCTTCCAAATGATGTGCACGGACATTATTTTTTAAACCAATTAAGCAGCTTATCATTAAATGAAAAATCTTTTGGGCCATACAGAATAGTGGTCCACAGATTCTGATTAGCTCATGCCCACCTTAATTACAGGCAGAAAAGCATCCCCCATCTGCGAAAGGATTTTGCTAGAAGAATAGAGTGCTGTGTGAGATTCTTATGGCCAGACTTATTAAGGCTAATACTGAAAACAAAGGGGAATGTGCACACACCTAACAGGAATTTCCTCAGATAAACAAAAGGCTGAAACACTGGATTCTTATCAGCAACAGCCAGCAGATGCAGGAAACCTTTTGTGGGAAATTCTGGGCACCAGCTCTGAAGCTAAGTCAGTTCTAACATTTAAATGGAAGGCAAATAACACACCAACCTAGTTTTCAAAAATAAAACACACACACACTTTATACACTTAGATTCTTACTTCGAATATACAAAATATTGATAGACTTCTCTTACTTGTGTAAAGAAAACTAGTAAGAGAACACTTTTTAAAATTTTATGGTAAATCTCTTTATTTACTGTGTTACATTTTCATATAAAGAATATGCTAAAAGTAACAGTGACTCTACACCAAATATAGAATACATAAATTAGTGCTATTTCTTACAGTCCGTAAAAAATAAATACAAATATTTTAGTATGTTAGAATACCTATATTTTAAGTAATCATAAAACACAAAATTTGGGTGCCTGGTGGCTCAGTAGGTTAAGCCACTGCCTTCAGCTCAGGTCATGATCCTGGGGTCCTGGGATCGAGTCCCACATCGAGCTCCTCGCTCAGCGGGGAGCCTGCTTCTCTCTCTGCCTCTCCCTGCCACTCTGCCTGCCTGTACACTCTCTCTCTCTCTGGTAAATAATAAATAAAATCTTAAAAAAACAACAACAACAACAACAACACAAAAGTTTCCTTACTTCTATCTATATTATTGTTCTAAAATTTGGAATTTGCCAATTATCTAAAAAATAGAGAAACTACCCATAATGAAATTAAAGCAACATACACACAAATGCAAGATAGATGCATTTGCCCATTCTATCATTTTAACTGCCTCTTTATTGAATCATCTATCCCTCTGCCATAGTCACAGTCAAATCTCCACTCCAATTTAAAAAAAAGTGGGGGGGGGGCATCTGCTTTAAAAGTATCCTTATAAGTTGATTTATCGCATTATTTCTTGCTTTCAGTCATTATTTTGGTTATTAGCTTTAGTAACTATCAATATATTCTTGAATTTTCTGTTTCAGTTTTATTGTTTTTTAAGAGACTGTATGTTTGTATGTTTGTTTTTTAAGAGACTGTATGTGCACATGCTCGGGAGAGGCAGAGGAAGAGGGAGAGAAAGAGAATCCTAAGCAGACTCCAGGCTCAGCCCTGAGCCAGTGCAGGGCTCAATCCCAGGACCCTGAGATCATGACCTGAGCAAAAATCAAGAGTTGGATGCTAAATCGACTGAGACACCCAGGTGCTGCCCCCGCCCCTGCCTCAAGAAAATCAAATTTTCTTGATTCTTTACCTTTACTTATTCTGTTCCCTCTACCTGGATCCTTTTACCCCTACTAGTCATCTGCCAGTGACTGCTAAACTTTCAGGCCTTGGCTTCCATTACATTTGCTAACAAGGCCTCTCTGACACCCAAAGAAGTAAGAGGCCATGTAATATGTTCCTGTTGCACCCACTGTTTTCTCTACCATGGCATTTTTCCCACTGTAGAGAACACCTGTTTGCCTGCCTGTCTCGCACTGTCGTATCTAGAACATCTACCTGATGTAGTACCTTTGCGTAAGGTACTACTTGCACAAAGTAGAGAGCAAGGACCATCTGGTGAATAAATCACTGACCTAGGTGAGAGAACACAATGATTGTGTTAAATCCTTTGAGCTACGCAACTGTGTGAAGATTAGATTGAAACGGAATAGCATTTCATAAATTAGGAAAAAGATGATTTTGAACACCACATTAGCATGGCACCACTCAGAAAAATACTAGTAATTCAAAATCAGTTCACTGCTCTATGCCATCTCCATAAGTGTCACACAAAAAGATGACAACAAATGTCACCGAACTAGGACAGTGATGATAGTACCTTCCAAATGGCAAAGAGAGGGGCCATGACATAGGAGGACCACACTTGTCTGCAAATTAGGAGACCTGAGTTCTCACACCCTGCTTCCAAAGCTAGTCACTAGCTCTGAGATGATTACTTCTCTGGATAGTAAGAACCCCTGTAATGCCAAAATGCTGAACTTTATGAATTTAAAGATTCTGGGAAAATGATGGCTATGGCAGCAAAGTTTTTGAATCTCTCCAAATCCCAACATAAAGACAGACAGGGCAACTAGATCTCAAAACCAAAAATCCACAGGCAGCATATACTGTAAAACTAAGTGACAAGATAGCAATACAAAAACCTCAAGATACAAGCAGGTAGGGACAAACCACGAAGAGCCACAAGATCGGCATGCTCTCTGCCTCTAGGAAGGAGAAAGAAAAGGGAAGCAAGAGGGCAAGTGATGGCTTCCACAACAAGAGAACCCCAAAGGAGTCCACAGGTGCCACTGGAAAGAGAGTCTAGCCAATGTGAGGACAGGAACTGAAACAAGGAGGTTTTCGCCCACTTCGATAATGGTGGGTATGAGGGGTTCTCAGGAAGGGCTGGCCCTCCAGTCTTCCCTTCCAGGAGGGGATCCTACACCAGGGAGAAACCGCTAACAGAGGATTCAAAAACTGAGCAAGATAAGAATAAGAAGAGAGGAAGGGCAAAATAAAGGTCCAGATAAAAATAGGGGAAAAGAATATAGGGCCAGGAAATCAGAAAGCAAGCCATCACCTTTTTTTTAATGCTGCATGAACACAGGAGAAGAGAGAGTTCTATAGAAGAGACAAGCTACCTAGACAAGCTACCAGGCCTTCCTCTCAAAGTTCACGAAAACTAACTTCACATGAAAAATAGCAAAGTATCAAGGTCAAATGCCACACAAAGTTATTATAGAAAAAAGAAAATAAGGAGTAGAATAATATTACAGAAAACAAAAGCAAGCTGGAAAGACATGCTCACAGATCAGATAAAAATTTTAACCTTTTATTTTCGACATGAGCTAAAAGATGTTAATAAAATGACATAAGCCATGAATGGATAAAATAAATCAGAAATGAAGTGACATGATTCAGGAAAGAATTTTTGAAAGAATCATTTCAGAGATAAAGACTATATTGGAACATAAGAATGAATAAACACAACAGATAGAATCTTAAGAGAAACAACAGGTTAGGAAGAAGGAAATTTCCTAATAAAAAAGAAATGAAAGAGATTAAAAAAGGGTTTGAAAGTCACAAAGTGGGGGGAGACACCTGGGTGGCTCTGTTGGCTAAGCGTCTGCCTTTGGCTCAGCTCATGATCCCAGGGTCCTGGGATCGAGTCGGACACTAGACTCCTTGCTCAGCAGGGAGCCTGCTTCTCCCTCTGCCTGCTGCACGCCCTGCTCTCTGACAAATAAATAAATAAAATCTAAAAAAATAGAAAGTCACATAAGGTAAAGCTAGGAAGTAGAACTGTAGCATACAGCTAATAGTCTCAGAGAGGAAAAATAAAAAAACAATTATCAAAACTTATAAAATTTTTTTAAATTCCCTGAAATTCAAAGAAACAATTTCTAGAACCAAATACTAAGAGCATATTGTGTACCTGAGAATAACAATCCAGAATGACTAACACTTCAACACATTCTAGCAAAATTACTGGGCTTTATAAAACAGAGAGGGGGAAAAAAGCCTCTGGGCATCTAGGGAAAACAGTGACTTCTCAGGTAATGGCTGATTCCAAATCTGGGGCAGGAAATAAACAAGCGGGTCCTGGAACTTTTGCCACCCTAGATAGTAAGGAAGCTACCAAAGTCCGCCAAGTCACGTCAAAAGCACTCAGGAGCCAGCCTAAAGAGGCTCCCACTGCCAAAGATGGGACAGTATGAGCTTTAAACAGGATAATACTGCAACTGATTGAAACCCATCAAATATGTTAAGATTTGTAAATTCATACTACTATGTAAAAAAACCTCTAATGAGTTGCCATTAGAGGATGATAAGGAACCAATTTATTACCCTGATGATAAAGAAAAAGGCACTTACTCTGCTTCCCCGTATGAACTACATCACTGAGTAGTCAAATAGTAGATGATGGGAAGCATCTCTTCAAAATGTATTCTAACTAACAAAAAATAAATCCTAGAATATCACCATTTGTAACCTCCGGTGGACCAGCAGAAGTAGGCAATGAACATGAACAGCTGCTGCCATTGTCCACAAAGACATAGTGTGCCTCCTTAGGAAAGAATACAACATCACCGCTAGTCTCAGCAAAGAGATCAAACATGCATCTGATCAGGCCTCTGGATCCAGCTGCCATTTTGTAGGAAATACTCAGAGCTGAGGAACACATACAACTTTACCATATAGATGAGACCAGCAAAACCTAGACCAAGGGCACTTAATAGGTCAAATGACCTTGGTTTTTCAAGCTAGTGGGCCCAGAACTGGTAATATGGTGGTTAATTTTATATGTTGACTTGACTAGATCATGGGGTGCCCAGGTTCTCGATCAAACATGGCTGATGGGTCTGTGAAGGTACTGCCACATGAGGTTAGCATGTGAATTGGTGGGCAGAAGCAGAACTACCCTCCTCACTGGGGGTGGGCATCATTCAATCCACGGAAGGCCTGAACAAAGGGATGGAGGAGGGGAGGACTCATGCTTTCTCTGCCTGACTGGTTAAGCTAAGACAGTAGTCTTATGCTGCCCTTGGGCTGGACCTAAACCACCAGCGTTCCTGGTTCTTAGGCCTTCGGACTCAGTTTAGGATTTCTATCACCAGCTTTCCTGGGTCACCAGCTTGCAGGAGGCAGATTGTGGACTCTTCAGTCCCCACAATCACATGAGTCAATTCCTTATATTAAATGGTATTGTATGTGTATAGAGAGAGAGAGGGATACAGTGATATCTACATCTATATATCGATATCTATATATCTACTATTGGTTGTTTCTTTCAAGAATATTGAATTCTTGATTAATACAGGTATCCCATAACTATTTGCAGTTTAGACTTTGATTGATATACCAACTTTGAAATTCTATGAACAGCACTAGTCAATGGGATTTTACTTATAAACTTGTATTAAGAATTAAAGAATTATTTCATAGAGTCATTTCATAAAAAAATCCCAGACCAATTTTATATAAACACAGGAAGACCAATGACATGCTCTGATGTAGTAGCTAACCGCAGAATCTAGCATGCGTAACTGCTTAACTAGACTGCCTTCCCTTTCACTTGCATTTCCTCAAATATGATGAAGTTGCAGAAGCACCGCAAAGTACATGCTCACGGCTGTTCTCCTGGTGGAAGGGATGGGCTGGTCTGTGCCTTTCTTATTGTGTCTGTGTCTGGTCCCTGAGCATCAGTGGTAGAAAACTGCGTGGTGTCCGGCAAGGTTAACAGCCACAGAACAGCATTTTCCCCTCAACTAAGTTAACCAAAAGTCCAAATAATTATACAGAGGACCAGAACTCATTAGGAGGATTCTCCAATCAATTCCATCTAGGTTTTAAAATTTACACACAGCAACCCACAATGTTTTCTAACATCACAGAAAACAAATTTGAGTTTCATCTTTCTTTTTGGAAAAAGTTTTTTAAAACATGTTTTAACCAAATCATACCTACCTGAAGGAGACTTGGAATAAGAGACTGTGGCTTCAGGCAAACTAAACATATTCTAATACACAGAATGGAATTAGTCACAGCTACATCCAAAAGAATATGCACAAATGGCCAAAAAAGCTGACCGGAACTTATATATTAGCTACCTCAGAAATGTTTTTGTCCGTTTCTTTCCTTTTTTCTTCCAATTTCCTTTCAATGCCTACAATTCCTACAGCCCTTATTCTTCCTGGCTGAAAAACAAAAGTAGAAAATAAAACATACAAAATAGGAAGGACCCACTCTTTTACAACACACCACAATGTGTTTTCAGTGGCGGGAAGGGACCCACAAAGAACCAAAGAAAACCAGCACACGATTACATCTGGTTTCCTTTCAAAACATTTATCAGTTTCTTGTCATACATAATGATTTTCAAATCATTATTTAAAAAACTAAACATACAATAACTGGCATATTTTACCCTGTATTTTAGATATAAGTTAAATTCATGTTTGTTCTTTGGCAAGCTATTATGTATGTATCAGATATTTTGTAGGGTCTCAAACAGGCAAGAAATTGTAGTTAAAATTTTGGTATTTGACAGTTATTATACAAATACTTTCACACATTTGAGTGTCTGCGCATGGTTGGTGGTTAATTTAGACTGGCTGAAAAACATCACCCAGAGGCATTGTCCGTTCTCTCAGATGCCACACTGATTATGAAGAACAGAATGTAACGAACAGAATCTAACTTCTACCACCCCAAGAATCACTCTGGTAACTGGTCATTTATTTTTGCTAAGTGTCTGCTGTCTGCAGAGCACTAAATTAGGTTCTATGAATACAAACGATTTTAATCAGAATATCATTATTTTGCTTCTGGCAAAGTTCTATAATCACAGAAATCTTTTCCTTTAATGAAGATGTAAGTACAGAACCAAACATACTGGATTAAGAAATAGTCTTAACAATACCTGGGGTCCTCTATTTGTTTGCAATGATTGGGAAACTGGCATATTCTCCCATCTTCTCTGTGTCATTTCCTCAGATAAACGCCTGTAAAACTGTTGTACACATATATTCACTTTAAGTGAGTCAGTCAGGTTAAAATATCCTCATAGAAATCATTACTTAACATTTCTTTAGTTGAAAGTCCTGTTCAGTCATTTGCAACAAGCCTAGAAGTCTCAGAAACATCAAAGGAAACCAAAGGAAGTTCTCTTCTTGGATCAGCTTCATAAAGCACAAAGGAAAAAAAAAAGAAAGAAACTGACCTTCTATATAAAGTGAGCTATTCTCAACAAAGAGATGAGTGACAATGAATAAATAGACCTACTTTAAACAATCCCACATATGTGGATTGTTTTCAATCTATAGCGAAACAGATATAGTGCCAAGAAAAATATACAACCATTATCCATGAAGGAAGCAGAGAATAATTTGTCTAGGTAAAATGTGAAGCCAGAAACTAGGGCCAAAACATCCCTACACTCACAAAAAATCAACTATATTGTTTAACTACAGTGAGAATGATTTCAGTTAGTCACTTATATTTGCTTAGTGCCTACTGTGTGAGGAGGGCTGGGTGAAGTGCCATAGAAAACCACATAAGTAATTTAGGGTATCAATGAGGAGATAAATACGTACTTATAAATGTCTGAAGAATACTTATCCAGTGACTTACTAATCAGAACATGTAAACTATCATACTATGGAGTAAGTACTTCAGTGATTAAATTTGTGTGGAGTCAGGAGGAAAGACATCCTGCCTTAAGGCTGTGAGCTATCAGATACTGAGAGGGTTCAACATTTCACTGCATTATACTCTGCCTCTTTAACCAAACCACTGAAAACTTTACTAGTAGCCTAATAGCATTGACTTAGCATAGTTCCAGCTTCTGCTTTTTCCTTGGAACCACACCCTCCAGCCTCCAATTCCCACCAAAACCTAAACCTCATATTTTCTACTGCTAAGGCTTAAGATATAAAAATTTTATTGTAAAAATATGGTGAAACCTGGTATGTTGAACAGTAACAATTTACATCATATTAACAAACAACAACAAAAACACACACAAGCACACCTTTCTAGTCCAATTTTACGCATATAAAAACCTACCTCAATCTGGCCATGTTCTTTGAAGGAGAGTTTGATGTAGGAGTTCTTACTGCTCTGGAATGGACCGGGTTCTTTGTTGGGTGGAGCTGGGTGAAGATGAACCACTATTTTGGCACTACAGAATAAATGTAATGAATTTAATTACCTTTTAAGAAAAACTAATTCTGTTTTCATAATTTTTAATATAGTTAAGTTCACTTTTAAAATTTATATACATCCTGAAAGAAATCCTTATAAACTGTGTATTAATTCAGTATTAATGAAACTTTTAAAAACACCTCTACTGGGTCACCTGGGTGGCCCAGTGGGTTAAGCCTGTGCCTTTGGCTCGGGTCATGATCCCAGGATCCTGGGATCAAGCCCCACATCAGGCTCTCTGCTCAGCAGGGAGCCTGCTTCCTCCTCGCTCTCTGCCTGCCTCTCTGCCTACTTGTGATCTCCCTCTCTCTGTAAAAACAAAAACAAAACAAAACAAAACAAAAAACCAAAACACCTCTACTTACAGCTTTTAAGCTCTGAACCAAGAAGTTCAAGTTACCAGCTCTATAGATTAAAAATGTGGTTTCAAAAAAAATAAGTTCAAAATAAATTGGCCAAATGTGTGACAGTTCATTATTTTGGTTTACGATTAGGGTTTTCCATGTACAAAGTCAAACCCAAAGGTTACCAGGGGGCCTATACTTTCTGCCAAAGCATACTACCCTAGTCATTTGAAAACAAAATGTGAAAACTTATCTGTGTAAAACTGGCCAGCTGACATTTTATTAAAACTCCATCCAAAACTAACATTCTACAGTATCATTTTTGGAAAACGCCACTCAATCAACAGCATGATCTAGAAGATAATCCAACAGCAAAAACAAGTCTCAAAATGCTGCTACGCTAGAAACACAAACTACCATAATCTTTATGACTACCGTTGTCTCCTGTGCTATTACAAATACTGGTATATTTGTTCAGTTTTGTAAGTCTTTTTCCCTAACCTGCTCAATAAACAGTCTGCTTCCATAAATTAGCAAAACCAAAAAACTCAGTCAAAATACTTTGGATATGAAGCGTAGAGCTTTTCCCTTATGACCACATTACAGTTCCGCTTATTTATTATTCTATTTCCTTTAGGTCCATTTGATTCCTAGATATCACTGTGAAACTGAAACACCGTGTGTGGGGCCTCGTCAGTGTAATAAATGCTTTGGTTAGTAAACTGGGGCCAGACTTGTAAGGACTCTTCACCTATTCCTTTGTGGTGAACTTCTTTAAGTGACTGAGCAAATAAACTGCAGTCACTGTAATAGGACTGTCTGACATGAACTGTCAGGTAGAGCAACCAAATACAACAATCAGGTTAAGGGAACTGAGCAAAGAATTACATAATCTTTAAAACAGAAAAACCTGAGCCCCACGATCAGATTTTGTCAAAAGAAACTCAGTGAAGAACTGAAGATTATAAGACAAAGTGAAGTTTAAAAAATCTCCAAGTCGGCAAAAAAGATCCAGGCCAGTTTTTAAATATACTCATTTCGCAGGTCATTCAATTACCCTATCTCAAGTTTAAAAACCACCCAATCAGAAAAGGATCTTGGGAGGGGACAGGTTAAAAGGTGAAACTATATGGACAATTTTGAATCAATGAAATATGGTAATTGCTTGGGGCAAGGGGGCCGAAGAATAAAGAGAATATCTGAGAAATGTTTACGTGACATATTATTAAATTCTTCCTCACTGGAGATGTTTAAAAAATAAGATACTAATGGGAAGGTAAACATTTTTTTTTTAAAGATTTCATTTATTTGACAGAGAGACATGGCGAGAAAGGGAAGACAAGCAGGGGGAGTGGGAGAGGGAGAAGAAGGCTTCCTGCTGAACAGGGAGCCCAATGTGGAGCTGGATCCCAGGACCCTGAGATCATGACCTGAGAAGAAGGCAGACACTTAACAACTGAGCCACCCAGGCACCCAGGAAGATAAATATTTTAAACAATTTTTGTTATACAGTTTAAATTTTCTTGGAACACAGCAGAGGAAAATTCAAATGATTTGCAACACCTTCAAGTTTTACTTTGTAGAACTTAAGAAAAGCAATATACACAAATATCGAATCATTATGTTGTGCACTCGAAACTCATACAATGTTGTATGCAATTGTACCTTCATTAAAAAAAGAAGAAGGGTGCCTGGGTGACTCAGTGGGTTAAGCCTCTGCCTTCAGCTCAGGTCATGTTCTCAGGGTCCTGGGATGGAGCCCCACATTAGGCTCTCTGCTCAGCAGGGAGCCTGCTTTCCCTTCTCTCTCTGCCTGCCTCTCTGCCTACTTGTGTCCTCTCTCTGTCAAATAAATAAGTAAAATCTTAAAAAAAAAAAAACTCAGATGGAAAAAAGTGAAAAAGAGAAAAATAAAAATTATAGAAATCACCTAAAGTCTGTACTTTTATTAACCTTTCTAAAATGTCAGTTTCTTTTATGTCAAATAAACAATCTTGCACGCTAGCTATACACTATAACTAACGCATGCATTGCATTTTCAGTGAAGTTCTGTATTTGTTTCACCTCTACTGAAATAACTATACTAAAGCTCAAAATGGGCCCACAAGGAAAACAAAATTCTTATCAGCAATACTTGTTCATAAGTTGCCCTCAACTACATGCACTTAAAATAAAAGCCAGATTTTTCTGTACTTGATTAAAAAGAAACATTTTAACGTGCGGCTTTAAACCAGGGTGATGACATGTCCTGGTTTGCCTAAAACTGTCCCATTTTATGCTTCCTTGATCCAATTATAAACAGCACCCCCAGGGCACCTGGATGACTCAGTCAGTTAATCATCAGACTGTTGGTTTTAGCTCAGGTCATGATCTCATGGATCGTGGGATCAAGCTCCTCATCCAAACTCCTCTTTGGGCTCCGTGCTCCGTGGGGAGTCTGCTTGAAAGATTCTCTCCCTCTGCCCCTCCCCTCACCGTCCTGACTCGCTCTCTTGCTCTCAAATAAGTAAATCTTTTTAAAAAAATGATTAAATATAATAAACAGCACCACCTATTACTTTTATAAACGTCCCAGTTTGGACAATAAATATTATGAAACTCTATTTAACACTGATATCCAAAAATGTCAAAGTGAAGAAACTTAATGATCAACTAGAAATAAGAGTAAACTCAGTCATTTTTCTCAGATGAGTCACTTCTGATTTTAAGTACTAGATTCACAGACATGTCAAAGCGAATGCTTGTGGAAACATGCAATGACAGCTGGCCGACACTTACTTATTTTGACCCAAGGATATTACAGCAAATCGTAGTACTTAATTTGTCCATTTATCCATGAGTTTAACGTAGTAAGTATCTTCCTAGGGGAGCTTCTGACCAACGACTATTCTTTATAAAGCCCCCCAAAACAATCATTAGATTCATTCCCACATATGCAGTCATGGCACAACAATAAATCTACCAAGTTGATAATAGCTTGACTGGGACATTTTTGTGAAAAAAGACTGCATCAGAGACACCTCACCTTTTCCCAATTCCAGCTGCCTGTTCTTCAATGAACACGATTTGGGAAAGAGGAATGGCCATGCAGCACTCCTAGAAGGAAACCATACAAAACATGATTCATAAGTCTCCTTGTCAGAAAACCTTGTTTTATAGTATTTAATAGAGTGTCATGCACCTGTACTTAATAATAAAAACAATTTAAAAAATAATAAAATGATTTTATTCCTTAAATAAACTGAAGGAAAATGGAATGAAAACAGTAATGTGGTGGCATTTTGCCACATAGAAGAATATAAGAGTTTTAAAAGCTGGGGGCGCATGGGTGGCTCAGTGGGTTAAGCTTCTGCCTTTGGCTCAGGTCATGATCTCAGGGTTCTGGGCCCCACATCGGGCTCTCTGCTCAGCAGGGAGCCTGCTTCCCCCCTTCTCTCTCTGCTTGCCTCTCTGCCTACTTGTAATCTCTGTCTGACAAATAAATAAGTAAATAATCTTTAAAAAAAAAAAAGCTGCTATAACCATCTTCGTTTTTAACATAGGTACATCTTTTTAAAAGTAGTATTTATATGAAAACTTTTTACATGTAAGCTATCCTTCTATGGAAAACAAAAAAAAGAAAAACAGAACAGGTAAATCAAAACTACTTTAAGGAGTGCTATACAGGTGATCTTTTTTTCTTTTTTTCTACACTTCACTCACCATTTTTAACAGAAAATGCTGATGTAGGTTCCCTTTATTAGTACATTTAATTTTAAGTTATTATAAATGACTGGCATTCAATAGGTCTAAGGGTTTCTGAATTAGCTTCTTGATATGAAAATCAAAAAATGATACTAAGATTAGTTTATAAACATATGTTTTAAGGACACCTATCTTCCAAAAAGACTTTTTCCTAAACACATACTTCTTTTAAAAGAATTAGATGCCATTAACAGTTGGAAGGTATGCGTTACCAACAACGGCAATGTCACCACTAAGGGAGGAAATACTGATTCTTGGGGGACAAAAAGAGCCAGATTTTGCAATAGTTAGTGGCCTTTCAAAGACCCTCAGTATACAGTTTGACTGTAAAATTCAAATTTCATGGTGGAAGGGGCAGCAATTATGAAAATACGATAGATTACTTCTTTTACTGGCAACAATACACACATACACTTTCAAGTTAAAGCTCTTTGGAGTTAAAATAGCTTTATACACATAACTTGTTCTCTCTTCCTAGAAATGAAACAACAGGGAGGTTTCTCCTCGTGCTGAGTGACTTACAGGCCATTCTTCTCAATATCTAGGTAAAAGCATGTACTTCCCGGCAGACCTTTCCTCCCAGAGTCTCAGGAACAGGTTGTTCTGAGGACCCCTGACAATGACTGGGAGAAATATTCTCATTACACACAGAACATTCAGGTATGGGGTAGGTTCTGACTGGTGTTTTAAAACAGGAGTGACCATGATTCTCCTTTACTCAGCAATTACAGACTTTTCTGGAGCTGAATGAGGGACAACCCCTAACTCCTTTCTCTGCACTCCATTCAGAAAGATCACATGAGACACACTCTTTTAACATTCTGAAAATGGAAATTTACTGCATTTTTTAGTTTTGACAAAAAGAAAGAAAGACTTCAATGATTTAAAACCTAGAACAGATTTTTTAAAAACTCTTTATCTTACATGATTTTTCTGATCTCTCCAAATTAGTCGGTGTGTACTAAGAAGGAGGGTCCCAGCATCAAATTTTATCTAGAAAGACAAGATCATCACAAAACATTAATGATGTATCACTCAATGTGGTCCAGATTTTCCTCCTCACAAGTTGCACAATAGTTAAGTTAATCATATAAACACTAGAGAATTAGGCTTACCACAAATTAAAGAGAAGCAATGTTACACATTTTGTAAGCTATATATATATAATATATATATACAGCCTTAATAAAATTAGGAAAAAATCACCAACAACCTAGATGTGTAACAACAGGGTAGTAGTTAAGTATGATACATTCATACTCTAGAATCCATGAGAGGTTAAAAAGAGTAAGGTAGAGCTGCATGGACTATCATAGAATTCTGTGACAGAGTTAGTGGGGAGAGAAAGCAACTTGCAGCACATCACATATAATGTAATCAGATAGAAGATAGAGATAATCTCCATATTCCCCAAACTACATTGTGAGATATATGCATATGTCTGTGTGTGTACACACACACACACACACACACACACACAAGTAGTAGGAAAAGATATAAAAGGAATACTCACTGATCTGTTAACAAAGATTAACTCAGAAAGAGTGTGAGGAAATGGGAAGAAGAAAAGCAAAGGCCCCCTTTTAAAACTAACCACTTCACTATTAATTGAAATTTTTTAAATTTTTTTTTATTTTTTATTAACATATAATGTATTATTAGCCCCAGGGGTACAGGTCTGTGAATCACCAGCACTCACCATAGCACATACCTTCCCCCACCCTCTCCCTCATGGCATTGTGTCACCTACTCAAAATATAAATGTAAAAAAGTTCTTAAAACTGTAACACAATCGCACACACAAAAAAAGCCTGCTGTGTCTTTAGGACCAAACCTTTAATCCTCATCCTTTGTTATTATGCATTGAAAATCAAATAAATAAGCAAATTTTAGAGTTTGAATCCAAGACATAATATATCAAATTCTTTCATTTCTGTTAAAATTAAGAAATATATTGGAAGCTTCTTTTTAATTACTAGGAAGTAGAATTTGTCATAAGGTAGGACTTGCTTATATCCTTTTGAGGAGTAGTTAGTTATTTCTTAAGTTGTAAGGCTGGTCCCATATCAAGGCCACCTTACAAGACAACTCAGAGGGGGAAGAATGATACTGCATTCAGACAGATGGTGGCTACACTTGTGGGGAACACAGCACAATGTATAATCTTGTCAAATCACTATGTATGCTGTACACCCCAAACTAATATAACATTGTGTGTCAACTATACTCAAATAAAAAAAATTGTTTGATTAAAAAAAAACTCAAAGGAAAGCATTTTCATTGGGGTCCAGTTTATTACAAATAATCCTTTTAAATTTAAAATAATCGGGTTAAAAAGCCAATGAGTAGGGGCACCTGGGTGGCTCAGTGGGTTAAGCCACTGCCTTCGGCTCAGGTCATGATCCCAGGGTCCTGGGATCGAGCCCCACATCGGGTTCTCTGCTTTGCAGGGAGCCTGCTTCCTCCTCTCTCTCTGCCTGCCTCTCTGCCTATTTGTGATCTCTGTCTGTCAAATAAATGAATAAAATCTTTAAAAAAAAAAGCCAATGAGTAACCGATTAGAACAGGTATATATCATTAAGTAAAAATAATCATAAATTTAATTATGTATGCAAATTGAAAGTTAATATATTACAAGATACTCATGATGTTAACAAAGAAAACCTAGGTTTCAAAGTGGTATACATAGCATGATCACACACACACACACAGCCACAAACAGACGGATAATGTCCCAAAAGTAATTGTTTATGGGTAGTAGGATTACTAATTATTTCAAGTTTCTTCTTTTGGCCTACCCATATTTAACAACTTTATTATTTGTCTAATGAAAAAGATAAGAAATTTCTTAGAAACATACATAACTTCGTGAGGTTTGAAATGTACATAAATTATTTTTTGTTAAATCAAACATATACAGAAACACTTTTTCTGTCAAAAAACCTCTTGGATAATAACCAATCCTCTTTTTAATATCAATTTTTAAAAACTGTTTTCTAAGAGTAAGGTGTGACTATATTACTAATATGTTAGTCATTATCAATATGGTTAATAAGCTTTGGCTTAAATACACTCTGTGAGATATCATCCCACAAAGGCACTTCAAACGCTCAGAGAAAAGACTTGATGAGTTCCATATTTCCTACCGAATCAGAAGTTATATACATGTACTTCTGGCACTTAATTCAGTCTGGCTCCAAATGTTTATGTGAAACCAAATAACTGAGTTTAAGAGATTTTAAAAACTTCTTTTTTGTCAATGTGTAAGATTTCCCTTTTCCAAAAACAAGTATTTTATCAACTTGAGAGTACACGATGCTACATGACAGCGTAACATTTCTGATTAAGAAAATGCACTTTCTCTTACTGAAGTTCAAGCATAAGGATGTGATTATAAAGCTGAAGGCAGAGTCTGTTCCATTGCTATGTCAATTAACAATGTGCAAACGTAAAATGCTGCTGTTCTAAGTGAAGAATTGTGTAATACTTCCCTTCAGGGATTCCAAGGGATTATGAGCTAAACCTGATAGACAAGTTTAGGCTGGCTTGCTCCTGCCACTCAGAGCTAGAATAATTTTAACTACTTAAAGGTTGATCTAACTTGGGCATTAGCTGGATAAGCTCTTACCCTGTTTTATTATTTAACATTTTTCTGTTATAAAAGCAATATACTGTTGAAGATCTGGGGAAAAAAGATTTAAGTCTAAAAAAGAAAATGAAATCACTCATAATCACACCAGCCAAAGAATACACACATGTATACATAAGTATATTATATATGTGTGTGCGTGCATGTGTGAATAATCTTTAAATAAAATGAAGCCATTATATTTAGTTTTATAATTTGCTTTTTTCAACTGGTGGCCTATCATTAACAATTCCTCATGTTGATTAGGGTGTATCATATTTAATTAACAAAACCCTCTGGGGAACATTCGGGTTGCTTCCAATCTTCTGTATATGTAATAATATAGAATATATATAACAATGCTGAGATGAGCATCCTCATTCATTATATTTTTATGCATCTCTGATTATTTCCCAGGGGTAAATTCCTAAAAGTGAAATACCTAGCTGAAAGAAAATACACATTTTCCAAGTCTCCCAGTGTAGGTTGCCAACTTGCCACTTTATACACTACTAACCTGCTTTCATTGTATTTTTAAATTAGCTGAGGCTATAGAGGCGTGTGTGAATTGAAACGAATGACCTGTCTACGCTGCTTAAGAAAACAACACACTATCCCGTCATAATGGGCCCAGGAAAACTGTGCCTGTAGAAACAAGCAGGCTTGCATTTATCCACAAGAGGTGCTTGGGTGCTGGGGCGGTGGGAAGAGCAGTCTACTGGGGCTCCACCAAATACTAAGTGTGTGACCTCAGACATGTCACAGTTTCCTCAGCTATCAACCAAGAGCCTCTGTGTCTTCATCTCTGGGAGTATCGACTATGTTAAACATTACACAGAGTCTGACGCTGGTGGCTACTGTGTTCATGAAGCATCGCAGCCAAGCAAACCAAGTGCAGGCTTTGGGAGTCTGATCAAGAGATCTCACTCTGGTGTCTCCTGCTAACTAACTGTGTGTGGGCAGGCCCCTTTCTAAGAGTTATTGTCTCATCCATAAAATATCACCTCCTATGCCCACGGAGAAGATTAAATGAGATTATATGTAAAGCTCCTGGCACACAGTAGGTGCTCTAATTACTCAGGTCTCTTTTTTTTTTCCCCCATGTGCTTCATACCCTCGATGAGACAAAAGATGCAAGGATGAGTAAGACACGCTTTCTGCCCTCGGGAGCGACCGCCTGATCTAGTAGACGGCCAAGTACACCCCTGCCTTGGAATGTGCACACCTGCCTCGGGAATGTGTCAGGATGCACAGCTATGAAGGCCACACTGACTGGACTCAAGTGCCCTAGACCAAGGGAGCCAGTGCAAGATACTGAAAGGGAACTTGACCAGAGTTCAAGTTCCCTGGAGGCCGATAGGGAACTTCCTAGAGCCTTCAGACCACATGAGGTCTGGAAGCCTTCCAGCAGATGGAGGAAGCCAGGACACGGGACTTTTCTCCAGGATTCAGCATAAGCCCTCAGCCACACTGGGGATGGCTCAGCCAGTGACTCATTCCATGCAGCTTGGGGACCACAGCGGTGAGCAGGCTTGTCTTAGAGCTCTGCTTCAGTTTCAGGAGACCTACATCCCTCCCTCACCATCTTCAGCTTTTAGAACAGTTAAGAATTCCTCAATAGATCAAAGGGTCTTACTAAATTTTTTCCAATACTTTTTTATTAATCCTCTGTTAACTATATCTACTTGTCTGCTAAAAGAAGCAAAAACTTAAAAGGAAACATTAGAATACACTGGTTTAGCATTTGTTCTTCCATATACAGGTACTCATGGTTTTGACTTTTTGTTGTCTTAAATAGAGGTAAACAGATCATAGTTTTATTAGATGCCAGCCAAGATGTTCCTAATTTGCATACTAGAGTTACACAGAACAGGGTGTGATGTTTTGCAAAAGTGTGACTTCCAGCATGGACTGTCTTCAGTGGAGTCTCTGAATACCAGTCTATGACTGTCAGTACTGAGAGGGAGACATCATCAAACCGGCTGAGGGAGGGGAATTTGATTATGCTTCCCATTTAAAAAGCTCCAAAGACTGGAGGAGGTTTTGCTGAGTGAAATAAGTCAAGCAGAGAAAGTCAATTATCATATGGTTTCACTTACTTGTGGAGCATAAGGAATAACATGAAGGACATTGGGAGAAGGAAAGGAAAAGCGAACTGGGGGAGACGAACTATGAGAGACTGTGGACTCTGAGAAACAAACTGAGCGTTTTGGAGGGGAGAGGGTGGGGGGATGGGTGAGCCTGGTGGTGGGTATTAAGGAGGGCACGTATTGCATGGAGCACTGGGTGTGCTGCATAAACAATAAATCTTGGAACACTGAAAAAATACAGTAAAATTTAAGAATGAATAAATAAAAATAAAAAAGTTCCAGAGATTGTAACCTTGTTGTTAAAAACGTTTTAGTTTAGTCACTCCAACCAAAAGATGTAAACCCAATTTGAGATCAAGTCAATAAAAGTACTAAGGCAGGAAATCAAGCAAATCCAAGCAAATTAAGAAAAAGACCTGGACTTGATAATGGAGGCAACAAAGTACACGGAAAATACCCTCAGGGAAGCAGAACACCTGGGTCCTATGCCATGTCCACTGTGCCCCTAGATATCTGGGTCTGCCCTCCATGACCTAGGAGGACGGAAGTCGCGACACGGACCAGGAAAAGCTGTGAGTCAAGGAACAAACGCAAAAGTAGAGAAGGAAGTTTCATGAACGAAACCACAAAGAAGAGAGAGCAAGTGAAAACTTCTGGGAACTAAAAATGTTGCTGAATAAACGGGTTTTTGACATTTTTCTGATTCTAGCTTATACATTTCATCCAGGTGAGGTTAGCAGTTCCGCAACAGCCCTCTAACCTCAAGCTTAGGCGCTCCGTGCGGGCTGGCCAAACTCCCTTGGTGTGCAGGGGACTAACCTACTTCCCTTGAGACTTGCAGACCACTGGCCTTGAGGAGTGGACCAGACTTGCCCTGAAAATAAAGGCTGACCGCACTGGAAAACAACTGCGGCTGATGCCAGCAAGTCTGTTCAGGATCATGTCCACCTCGGACTAACCGCCTCGGCACCTGCTTCCCCTGCACAGAGTACCCCGCCTCCCCGTTCCCCCACCCTGCCTTCCCCTTTAAGCCCTTCCGGCTTCGCCTGGACCGGGAGGATGGTCTTTGGGGCGTTAGTCCACCGTCTTCCCGGGGAAAGCAGCCTTCCTCTCCCTCTCCAGAAGGCTCGTCTCTGGAGCGCGGTTCTTCCGGGGGGAAGAGGGGGGGGCGCAGCCCCAGCCGCGCGGGACCCGGCTCCCCGGCGCTAACAGCCGGACGGAAGTCTGCCCCGAACGCTCACGCTGGGAACACTTCTCCCCATTCGCAAGCGCATCTCCTGAGGTTTCCGCCCGCATGACAAGGCACGGCCTACCACATCACTTTCCCAAACAAACGCTCTAGACTCCTTTCTAAAGTCATTCCCGGAAAAAAGGGGGGTGGGGGGGAGGAAGAGCCTTCAGAAAGGCGTCCCGGTGAGACCCGGACACGCTTCTCGGAAACCCCTGCAGGGCACTACCGCCCGCTCTGTGGGGCAGACCCCACGCGCAACGGCCGCACCGGGTCACGGAGGCACCCCGGGTCAGGGGGTCCGGCAGACCGGCCCGGCGCGGCGCAGCCCGGCCCACCGTCACCAAGCCCGAGCCCGGGCCGGAGGCGCCGGCACCCGGCCACTTGTCGACTGTCCCCGCCGCTCCCTGCGCGCCGCGGGGTGGGGACCCGGGGCCCGGGCGGGGAGGCCCCGCAGGCCCGCCAGACCGCGCACCGTCCCGGAGGAAGCCCTCACCTTCTCCTCGCCGTCGTAAATGCGCACTCCGCGCTGCTGGATCACCAGGGTCTCGTTGATCTCCAGGAGGCCGCTGGTCCACAAGAAGCGGTCCATGGCCGCCGCCAGGCCGGCCTCCGCCGCTTGCCCGCGCCGGCGCTCGGGGGCGGTGAGCCGAGCGCTGGGCAGCCTGCGGCGCCCCCTGGCGGCGGGCGGGGCGGAGGCCGGGATGGGAGGGTGCTTGGGACCGTGGGGTCGTGCGTGGAGCGCCCCCTGGCGGGCGGTCGGCTTGTGGCCCGGCGGGAACGTCCCCCCCCCCCGCCCCCCCCCCCCCCCCCGACCCTTTGTCCAGCTCTTCTGGGGGCGCAGACCTGGAGCTTACCAGAGACTTTGACGAAGGCCAGGCCACAGCCTGGACTTTCTAATTGTGCATTATTCTTGTATATTTGTGCCGTTTCCTTGTCAGGGCCCAGCGTGTTGCCACGTTCATAAAAGGTTTTCTTTTCAAATAAGGATTTATGGCCTGAACGGTTTTTTATGCAACGGCCATCAGTACGAAAGTACCATTTGTGCCCACTCTTTCTTCCCCATTAAGATCATTTTCGTTTAAACATTTTCAACGTCAACAAGAGCTCATGTATTTACTCTAGACACTATTTTAATCTATGGATCTTCCATAATTTATCTGTGTGCTGTCCCCACAAACCCGTCCATGGCTGCCAATCGCATGGGCTGGGCTTCTTTCGCTGTCTCTGTTCATTTTATTTACATCTTTACGTTATAAACGAGTACCTATATTTGTACTCCCACAACTGATGTATTTTGGGAGCTTTGGAATTATTTTCTTAAGAGTGTCTTCCTGAAATAGAATTACTGCCTTAAAGAGTTTGCACACATTTTAGACAGCTTGTTGCATACTGGGAACTTTCTTAACAAGGATACAGTGCCTCCTGCAAACTGGTCTTCTTCCCAGGCCAAGTCGTTCTGTCTACAGTAGACATTATCATTTTTGTTGATACTGCCTGTGAGATGATGTTTTCAAGTTGAAGACTCAAATTTCTGTCTTCTTCAGAAGTGTGTTCCTCTGTCATTTATTTGATTATTACTTCTGGTCTATGTGTTTTGGGGTTTTTTTTTTTTTTTGCCTCTTTGGGACCTTTATTTGTGTATTTTAAACCTGTCATAACTGTCTGTCTCCCATGACTGCTACCTTTTTCCTCATCATATTCATTTCTATGTATTTGGGGTCTGAACATGTGTTTTTACCAGCAATCATTCACTTTTCTAATTCTTCTGTTGAATTATTAAATTGGGCATTTTTTTAAGTTCTAGAATATTTTTTAGTTCCAGAAACACCTGCGTGACTGTTCTGATTACATCTACATAGAGTTCTCATTGAATTTTTAATAACGTTTTCTTCTATGACTTCCCTGAGTTCACACTCCACAGTGACATCCTATCTTAATTCATCTTGTTCCTTCTCCTTTAAGTCACTGTCCCCTTAAGTTTCTCTTAATAACTTTACATGTGAGATCTTACACTGCCTATGCAAGGCAGCCTATTAAGATCTCACATGACAAGGACTGACAGGTGGTTTTCCCAGGGGACCATATGCAAGTAGTACGGTAAGTTGAGAACATCTCTTCTGAATCACTTCAAGACAGGCTTCTTGGTTCTCAGCCTTCTCACTCATTCAACAAGTATTCAAAAAACATTTATTGAATACCCACCAGGTGTCAGGTACTATTCAACTCCTCTCCAGTGCCACTGGTAAGAGAAGCTGCTGGTTCCTCCCAAACTGGGCAGGATTGGCACTCAGGTGAGGGGAGGGAGGCACTCCTCTCAGGTGCAAAACCTAAGGGCATGCCAAAAAATTCAGTGATCCGTATGAATAATATGTTAAAGCAATATGTTTGGGGTTTTTGTTTTCTTCTTAATTGACTATATTCCCCATTCTGTACCTTATATTCCTATGACTTATTCCACAGCTAGAAGCCTGTTTCTCCCACTCCCATTCACCCATTTTGCCCTTTCCCCATTCCCTTCCCCTCTGGCAACCATCAGCTTGTTCTCTGCATTTATGGGTCTCTTTCTGCTTTTTGTTTATTCGTTTATTTTGTTTTTTAGATTCCACATATGAATGAAATCATATAGTATTTGTCTTTCTCTGACTTATCTTAGTATAATACCTTCAATGTCCATTCATTTTGCCACAAATCACAAGATCTTATCCTTTTAAGGCTGAGTAATTCTCTCTCTCTCTCTCTCTCTCTCTCTCTATATATATATATATATATATATATATATCTACCACCTCTTCTTTATCCATTTGTCTATCAATGGACACTTGGTCATCTCCATACCTTGGCTATTATAATTAATGTTGCAATAAATGAAGGGGTGCATATATCTTTTAGAATGAGTGTTTTTACTTTCTTTGGGTAAATATCCAGTAGTGGAATTACTGGATCATATAGTAATTCTATTTTTAGTATTTTGAGGAATCTCCATACTGTTTTCTATAATGGCTGCACATGTTTGCATTCCCACCAAAGTGCATAAGGGTTCCTTTTTCTCCACATCCTCATGAACACCTGTTATTTCTAGTCTTTTTAAATTTAACCATTCTGACAGGTGTAAAGTGATATCTCATTGTGGTTTTTAATTTGCATTTCCTTGGTTAGTGATGTTGGGCATCTTTTCATGTGTCTGTTGGCCATCTGTATATATATCTTCCTTGGAAAAATATCTATTTAGATTCTCTGCCTATTTTAATTGGATTATTTGTTTTTGAGGGGTTGAGTTGTATAAGTTCTTTATATATTTTGGATATTAACCCCTAATTAGATGTATCATTTGCAACGATCTTCTCCCATTCAGTAGGTTGCTTTTTTGTGTTGTTGGTTTATTTTGCTGTCCAAAAGTTTTTTATTTTGGTGTAGTAAAACTGTTTTTTAAAAATCAGAATTAATTTTAAAAAATCCATGATAAATAAAATACCCATTTTAAATAAAGGCAAGATCAACAGGCCATGAATAGGGCAAGGAGAGTAAGGCCAGGCCATGCATGTGAGGCCACTTACCTCACTCTGGTCCCAGTCTATCTGATCCTAAAGTTGCTCACCTGCCCATGAGGTAGAGGGGTGGAGGGAAGACTCCCTTTGTTCCCAGGGCTCTGTATTTCCCCTAATCATGGAGTCACTGATCTGTAGCACAGGTTCTATGAGAAAGGTAAGACTCTTTCCAGTGAACAGAAACTATCTTTTCTCCACTGAATTAAATTGCCACGTTTATCATGTTCTAAAATCCTGTGTGTATTCTGGTCTATTTCTGACCCTTCTTTTCTGTTTTTGTATCTTTCATTTTATTTCATGAAAATATCCCAAAGCACTAAACTTTAACATTTTATTCATAGTAAAATATCATCATTACATGTGATCATTTACTGTCATTTCCTGATTTTCTTTTTAGCAATAGCATTTACTGTCATTTCCTGATTTTTTTTAGCATTAGCATTTTTTTAGCATTATTTATATTTTTTTAAAAAATCTTTTCTCCTATTAAAAGTACATCATGTAAGCTAAGTGTCCTAGTCTGATGTGAAATTGTTCAGTTTTTCCTGGACTTTGCAATGATCAAAATGTTGGGCAGTGTGGACATGAAAACAAAGTATGCTTTCTGCCCTTGAGAGGCACACGGTTTGCGGTAAACAAATAGGAAGCCTGACATATCACAGCTGCTGGGATAAACCAAGAGTTTTCTCTTTCCAGGCTGGAGCAAGGAGAAACATCATGTGTCTTAGACATGTCAATAAATGAGAATGAAGTAGGCCAGAGTACTTGCCTGATAATTCATCCAAGAATGTGAACAGGGTATCTATATTAGACCGAGTTCTCCAGAGAAAAATATGGGATAAAGAATTAGCTTGTGCTGTTATCGATGCTGGCAAGTCCAAAACCTTCAGGACTGTCAAGCATGCTGGAGACCCAGGAAAGCTAAGGTTATAGTTCAAGTCCAAAGTCCACCAGGGCCATTGAGCTGGAGAACTAAGAGGAGCAGATGTTCCAGTTTGAGTCTGAAAGTCATTATTTGTTGAGTTTTTCTTGCTGTGAGTAGGGAGAGTCAGCCTTTTGTTCTGTTCAGGCCTTTCAACTGATTGGATGAGGCCCACCCACATTATGTAGAGCAATCTGCTTTACGTGGAGTCTGCCAATTTAAACATCAATTTCACCCAAAAACACCCTCACAGAAACACCCTGAATAATAATATTTGACCAAATATCAGGGCACCGTGGGGCCCAGCCAAGTTGACATATAAAATTAATCATCACAGCATCTAAGTGAAAGCAGAAAGATGTTAAAATCCAATGGACAGGGCTGTCAGGATTCCCATGGGTCAGTCCCCCTAGATCCCTGACTTGGGAGAAGTGTTCAAAGATGAGAACCAGGGAGAAGGAATGCTGAGAAGCCAGCGGGGGCAAGGAAAGTACCATCTTTTGCTCAGGATGCAAGTCAAGATTAAAACACTTCACCACAGTGAGTTCCCTAAAAAGAAGAGAGATAATAGAAGTGTACATGGTTGGGTTCTGTGATCTGAGTGTTCCACTACACGTAGGGAAGATGGCACAGGATCCCTTGTTTCCTATGAGCTGTGGAAGGCCACCCCAGAATGCAATCTCATGACCAAAGCTGCACACATACACACCACACACACCATAGGTTATATACCTTTTGAGCTAAGTATCTTATATATCATAGATCATAAACCTTTGGACCAAAACCAGAGCAAAGATATGGGAAGAAAGCTAGAGATAGTAGAAGAAAAGCTTAATTTGTGAGTTTTGTTTTTCTGCAGGCATTATGTTCCTCTCCTAAAATATAATTTTTTTAATTATGAAATTCTTCTGTAATAATGGTAAAATGTTCAAAACTGCAGGTACATGTATTGCAATTATCACTAATTAAATTTATTCCACATTATGATTTTTTTAAGTATGTAATGGGAAGATTTCTGTTCTTATAAGACTAGATACTAGCAGTATACAGATTCATTGCAATATCTAGCAAAATACCAATAACATTTTTCACAGAACTAGAATAATAAAATTTGTATGGAACAACAAAAGTCTTCAAATAGTCAAAGCAATCTTGAGAAAGGAAAAAAAAAAAAAACTGGAGGTATCACAATCCCAGACTTCAAGAAATATATTACAAAGCTGTAATCAAAATAGTATGTTACTGGCACAAAATAAACACATAAACAAATGGCACAGATTAGAGAGCCCAGAAACAAACCCATGATTATATGGTCAATTAATCTGTGACAAAGGAGGTAAGAATATACAACAGGGAAGACAATCTCTTTAATAAATGGTGTTGGCAATAGCCAAACTATGGAAAGAGCCTAGATGTCCATCAACAGATGAATGGATAAAGAAGATGTGGTATATATATACAATGGAATACTATGCAGCCATCAAAAGAAATGAAACCTTGCCATTTGCAATGACGTGGATGGAACTAGAGGGTATTAAGCTGGGTGAAATAAGTCAATCAGAGAAAGACAATTATCATATGAACTCCCTGATATGAGGAAGTTGAGAGGCGGTGTGGGGGTTAGGGAAGGAAAAAAAAAAACAAAACAAGATGGGATCGGGAGGGAGACAAACCATAAAAGACTCTTAATCTCACAAAATAAACTGAGGTTTGCCAGGGGAAGGGGGATATGGAGAGGGTGGCTGTGTTATGGACCTTGGGGAGGGTATGTGCTATGAAGAGTGCTGTGAAGTATGTAAGCCTGACGATTCACACACCTGTACCCCTGGGGCAAATAATACATTATATGTTAATAAAAATAAAAAAAATAAATGGTGTTGGGAAAAACTGGACAGCTACATGCAAAAGAATGAAACTGGACCACTTTCTTACACCATACACAAAAATAAAATCAAAGTGGATTAAAGACCTAGATGTAAGACCTGAAATAATAAAACTCCTAGGAGAAAACATAGGAAGTAATTTCTTTGATAATAGGCCTAGGAACATTTTTTTACATATGTCTCTTCAGGTAGAGAAAACAAAAGCAAAAATAAATTAGGACTACACCAAATCAAAAGCTTTTGCATGGCAAAGGAAACCATCAACACAAAAAGGCAACCTACTGAATAAAAGAAGATAGTTGCAAATGATACATCTGATAAAGGGCTGTATAAAGAATTTATATAACTTTACACCAAAAAAATAAGCAATCCCATTAAAAAATGAACAGAATATCTGAGTAGACATTTTTCTAAAGAAGACATACAGATGGCCAACAGACCCAAGAAAAGATGCTCATCTTTAACTACCAGGGAAATTTAAATCAAAACCACAATGAGATACCACCTTACTCCTGTCAGAATGGCTAGAATCAAAATGATAAAAAACAAATGTTAGGATGTAGAGAAAAAGGAATGCTTGTGCACTGTTGGTGGGAATGTAAATTGGTATAGCCATTGTGGAAAATATTATGGAGTTTCCTCAAAAAATGAAAAATTGAAATATTGAAATACCATATGATCTAGTAATTCTTCTACTGGGTATTCGCCCAAAGAAAATGAAAACACTGGGATGCCTGGGTGGCTCTGTTGGTTAAGACCTTCCTTCAGCTCAGGTCATGATCCCAGAGTCCTGGAATCGAGTCCCACATCAGGCCCCCTGCTCAGCAGATGTTCTTTTCCCTCTGCCTACTGCTCCCCTGCTTGTGCTCTCCCTATATATATCAAATAAATCAATAAAATCTTTAAAAAAAATAAAAGAAAATGAAAACACTAATTTGAAAAGATATATGCACCTCTATGTTTATTGGAGCATTAATTATAACAACCAAGGAATGGAGGCAACCAATACAATATATACCAGCATATATACATATATGGAGTGTTACTCAGCCATAAGAAAAAGGATGAGATCCTGCCATTTGTGACATCATGGTTGGCCATAGAAGGCTTTATGCTACGTGAGATAAGTCAGATAGGGAAAGACAAATACCATATGATTTCATTCATGTGAAATCTATGTCTTTTTTAGAATTTCATGTAAATGGAATCATAAGGTATGTAGTCCTTTGTCTCTGGCTTCTTAAATGTAATGCCATGCTTTTGAGACCCACTCATGGTGAGATAATAGAAAATATTTATTGGTCTCTGCCCCTGGATCCTGGCATAGAGCTCCTAAACCCCGTGTAATTTCCTAAGTGATAAGCACACAAGGAAAATCTTTCGTTTTATTGAGGCGACTCTTGGTGGACTTCTGGATGGGGGTTGGTCACCAGAAATCCCTGATAAGAGAAGTTTGGAATTTTCAGGTTCCATCTGGCCCCCCACTTCTCCAGAGAAGGGTGAGAGGCTAGAAACAGAGTTAATAATTGATCGTGCTTACATGAGAAAGCCTCCATGAAATCCCAATAGTTGGGGGTTTGGAGATCTCCCAGGTTGGTAAACTCATCCATGCCTAGAGAGTAGTAAACCCAACTCCACAGGGACAGAGACTCCTACCCTCCGGACCCTTCCAGACCTTGCTCTATGTATCTCTTCACCTGACAGTTCATCTATATTCTTTCTGTTATCTTTTTAAAAACTGGCAAACCCATGTAAATACTTCTCTTGAGTTTTGTGAGCTGCTCTAGGAAATTATTCAAGCCCAGGAGGGATTCAGTGCCTAGGTTTCCACAGGCATCTGAAGTTGAAGGGAAGGAGTTTGGGGGGATTGAGGGATTAAGTCTTAGCCTGTAGTGGCTGACATTCTCTCCAGGTTGTGTTACAATTGACTTCAATCGTGGGACACCCAGCTGATGTCACAGAGATTTGCTTGTTGTGGGGGGGAAAAAGACCTCCACACCTTTGGTGACTAGGGGTGTCAGAAGTGTTTCTATGTGAGAGTAAAGAAGACACACTGGAAAGAAACACAATAGGGGGAAGCTGGGTGTTTCCCTGCACAGAAAGGGAAAAACTGAGTTTTTTCATTTTATCCATGTTGCATTTTTCAGTAATTTGTTCCTTCTCATTGCTGAGAAGTGGTTCATTGTATGACTATGCCACAATTTGTTTATCCAGTCATCAGTTGAGAATTTAGGTTATTTTCTGCTTAGGGCTATTGTGAGTCAAGATGCTATAAACATTTATGTACATGCCTTCATTTCTCTTGGGTAAATACCTAGAAGAGTAATTGCTGGGTCATATGGTAAGTGCATGTTTAACTTTATAAGAAACCTCCAGTTTTCTCAAGTAGCTATATTATTTTGTATTACTACTAGTGGTAATATGAGAGTTCCAGTTCCTTGCCAAAGCTTAGTATTATCTATCTTTTAAGTATTAGCCATTTTAGTGAGTACAAAGTGAATGGTATTTGTGATTTTAATTGTATTTTTCTGATGACTAAGGATGGTAGATATCTGCCTTGTGCTTATTTTTGGTTTCTTGTATCTTCTTTGGTGAAGTGCAATTTTTTTTTTTTTTTTTTTGCACATTGAAAAAATTGAGTTGTAAGAGTGCTTACACATTCTGGTGAAGTCCTTTATTAAATATGCTTTGCAAACATTTTCTCCTGCTCTGCAGTTTGTTTTTTAGTTTTCTAAAGTGACTTTTGAAGAGCAAAAGGTTTTAATTTTGATGAAATCCAGTGTACTGTTTTTTTTATAGTTTGTGCTGTCTCCTATTTAAGAAAGCATTGTCTAACACAAAGTCACTAAGATTTTTCTTCTATGTTTTCTTCTGGAGATTTTGTAGTTTGGGTTCTTACATTTAGGTCTACATTCCATTTCGAGGTTTATTTTGTTTGTATAAGGAGTGAGTTAAGGGACATGGTTAACATTTTCCATGTGGACATAGTTGTCTCTGTACTTGTATTAGTTGGAAAGATCATCCTTCTCCTCCATTGAGTTATCTTAGAAACTTTATGGAAAATCAAGCGACAATAGAGGCCTGAGTAGGTTTCTGGCGTCTCTACTATATTCCCTATATTCCATTGCTTTCTTTTTCTTTCCACCAAGCCAGCTATACTGTCTTGATTACTGTGGCTTTATAATACATCTTGAAGATCAGGTAGTGTTAGTTCTCTGACTTTGTTCTGTTTCAAAATTTTTTTGCTTCTCTAGATCCTTTGCATTTCCATTTAAACTTTAGAATCTGTCAATGTCTATAGAAAAGTTTTCTGGGATTTTGTTTGGGATGGAATTGAACAGCTCAACTTGGAGAAAATGGACATCTTAACATAGGGTCTTCTGATGAGTAAGCATCTCATCTGTCTCCATTTATTTAGGGTTTCTTGAATTTCTCTCAGCAATATCTTGTACTTGTCCACAGAGTATTTTTGCCAGAACCTCTTAGCTTTTGAATCCAATGGTTCCTTTCAGTCCCAAACTTACTACACCTCTTCAGTGCCTAACAATGGACCATTACCTCTTTCTTTAGGCTCCTTTCTTCCCAGACTTCCTGTCCTCACCCTGCCTTTGTCTTCCTTCTGTTCTTTGGATAGTCGCATCCTGTTCTCTCACAGGTGCTCTCCCTGTTTCACAGGAAGCTGATCAGCTATACTCCAGGTGGCCGCAGTTAAATGTCAGCTGTGTTGGCAAAGAAAGTCTTCTCTTGGATCTTTTAGAGAATCGTCTGCCTTCCCTCCAACAATTGTGCGATGATGATATTTTAAACAGTGTCTTTAAAAAGATAGCATTCTTGGAGTGGGTGAGTCTGGAGAGGGAAAGGAAATTGCCATGTTGGAAAACCTAGCAGTTTTGTAGGATTTTCTACCCACCATCTCAGCCTATTGAGCTTTCCACGTTTTCTTTGAGTCACTATTTTTCACGATGCCCATTTACAAAAATACTGAAATTTACATAACATAAAATAATCCTTTTAAAGTGAACAGCTCTGTGCTCTCTCCCCATTTGCCCCTACCTGTAGCCTCTGGGAACCACCAATCTGTGTCATTTCACTATGGATTTATCTATTGTGGATATTTCATATGGAATCATACCATATGTGTGACCTTTGGTGGCTGGCTTTCCTTAGCATAATGGTTTAGAGATTCTTGAGTCACTTTTTTTTTTTTTTTTTTTACATTCTATTTTGTTCTCTGTCACTTTATGGGAATCCGTGGTTACCCAGCCTGTCTGATGAAACTGTAGTAGATAATCGACAATATTAACAGTAATGTGCAAGCAGCAGTGTTGTCTTAGGTATGGTGACTGGTGCTGTTTGGTTCTTGGTTCTACCAGACCTGGCCTCGAGTGCAAAGTCACACAACGTTATACTTCACATTTCATCAAGAAAAAAACAACAGAACATCCTAGACTAACTTCCTCATTAGCAAGATGCTACCATACGTGCCTTTAGGAAAATAGCGGAGAAAGACAGGAAGAACTGACCGTTGGGAGCCAGCTCTAGAGGCTCTCAGACCTGTGCAGGAGGTATAGAAGTTGTATCCTTCTGGCTCTGCCTCCATGCTCAAAACCAGGCTCAAACAAGTTACCTGAAGTGACACCTTTTGTGGGTCTGTCATCCATACTGGTTTACCTAAAGTGGCTCCTTCCGTGCCCCACTCCACGGATGATCAGAACAAACCTTCTCGCATTCCGGTCCAGGCCTACATTAACCTCCAGGGGCCTGGAACACGAATCCGGAGGGAAATCATTGCGTGGGTATAAACAGGATGCTCCGCCAAAGGAGGAGTCAGTGTTGTCAGCAGTCCCACAGACCCTCTTCCTAGCTGTCATATGGCCACGAAGTCAAGTTGGGGAAAGGGAAATACACCTGCTGTGGGTACAGCAGTCTGTGCTTACAGCCTCCTCAACGAACACGCGGTTAATGAGCGCGGCCAAACACTTCTCCAGTCTGCCTTTCCCCACGCCCCATGAGCGTTCAGACTAGTCCTATCTGCTACACAGCAAGGACTTGGCAGGTCCAATACCCGCAGGTCGCAAGCTCAACACGGAAACAGCTGACCAGGCGGGCCAGCCAGGGCACTCAGCTGGGCGGCCCTAACCGAAACTGGCAGACGCACCGGCTCCCCCGTCGCCCAGGCTCCGCCCCTCGGCGCCCATTGGCTCATTCAATTCACGCCGCGCCTTCTACCGCCCGGCGGGCGGCGTGCTCTGTGTGCTGAGGCCTTGTCTTGTGCAGTCCGGGACTGTCAGAGGCGAGACCGGACCCCTCCGGTAGCGGCCATGAGCACCCCAGCCGTGCCTCAGGACCTGCAGCTGCCCCCGAGCCAGAGGGCTCAGCCCGCGTTCAGAGGTGAGGGTCGCGGTGGCTGGAGCGGTGCGACCCCCGAGCACCTCGTTTGCCTGAGAAGACGGGGGTAGGGGGGTGACCGTGGGGGAGGGGGTCGCTCGGACACAGCGGCCAGGACCTCGAGTCCGCCGACCAGCTTCAGCCCTGACCCGTTGTGTGAGAAGCCTGGGCAGATCGCTCGGCCTCACACAGCCTCATTCTCATCAGGAGCGAAATGGACAACCAGAGCGGTGCCCTGTCCGTGGTGTTAGTGTGCGGGGCTGAGCGCCTCACGTGCGGTGGTTACTGGCCGGGCGTGACCCTCTGGTGGCGGAGATGGGCCTGGCGTGGACGAGTCCGTTTAGCGAGGGAGGGTGCGTGGCACTCCTGCCAGCCCGCGGGGGTTGGGGACTCGGGACCTGCGGGGGGCGGGGCCGCGCCCAGCTCGAGGGCCCACTGCGCTTGCGCACGGCGCTCCCGCCGCCTGTGTGGGGAGCTAGTTTTTGGGAGAGGTGGGATTGCATTGTCGGATGTTTCAAATTTAACGCAATCGACTTTAAAACCAGGGTGGACTGGGTCTTCAGAAATAATATTGTTAGTTCTTGGTCCTGCATATGGGAGTACAGAGGAAAGAAACTCAGACCCAATCCAGTTCTGGTAAATTAGAACTTGGAGTCTAGTGTCTCGACTCTGCTGTTTAGTGTCTTAAAGCTTGGCTTTCAGTAACTGTATGTTGAAAATGATGTCCTCCAGATTTTTCACTTTCAGACAAAAGAGAATGTGATTCTTGTGCAGTGGTTGTGTAGGGACCTTTTATAGTAACGATCTCTTAAAAATGGGATTATTTTTTTCAAAGGCAATACTGAATTGGGAAATTTTCTGTTGTGTTTAAAGTCTGATCTCTAGAAGAACATTTTTTTAAGATCTTCATTTAGTGAATATTTATTTGCTGTTATTGTAACAAATGTTGACTTGTTGCTTTTTGTTGTTTAGAACAAAGAAGACAAAAACTCAAGGAACATATATTAAAAAGAAAAACTTTTTTTGCATACAAACAGGAAAATCACATACCCAGGTGAGGTCAAATTTTCTCGTTTCAGATCTATAAAATTGTATCAGAGCTGTTTAATAAAAATGTAATGGGAGGGGGCGCCTGGGTGGCTCAGTGGGTTAAGCTGCTACCTTCGGCTCAGGTCATGATCTCGGAGTCCTGAGATCGAGCCCCGCATCGGGCTCTCTGCTCTCTTGGGGAGCCTGCTTCCTCCTCTCTCTCTGCCTGCCTCTCTGCCTGCTTGTGATCTCTCTGTCAAATAAATTTAAAAAAAAAAAAAAAAGCTTTAAAAAAAAAAAATGTAATGGGAGCCACAGTTGTACTGTAATTTAAAATTTTTGGCGTGTCTGGGTGCCTCGGTGGGTTCAAGCACCCTGCTCTTGATTTTGGCTCAGGTCAGATCTTAGGGTCCTGGGATTGATCCCCACTTCCAGCTCTCCTCTCATCGGGGAGTCTGCATGTCTCCCTCTCCCTGTGCCCTTCCCCTAGTTGGCTCTTTTTCTCTCTTAAATAAATGAATCTTAAATTTTTTTTTTTCCCCTAGGGGCACCTGGGTAACTCAGTCATTAAGTGTCTGCCTTGGGCTCAGGGTCATGATCCCAGGGTCCTGGGATTGAGCCAGGCATCTAGCTGCCTGCTCAGCGGAAAGTCTGCTTCTTCCTATCCTCTGCTTGTATTCCCTTCTCGCTGTCTCTCTCAAATAAATAAATGAAATCTTTTTTTTTTTTTTAAGGCTTTATTTATTTGACAGAGACAGACACAGTACAGTGAGAGAGGGAACACAAGCAGGGAGAGGGAGAAGCAGGCTTCCTGCTGAGCAGGGAGCCCCATGCAGGGCTTTAATCCAGGACTCTGGGATTATGACCTGAGTCCAGGGCAGACATCTAACAACTGAGCCACCCAGGCGCCCCTAAATGAAATCTTAAAAAAAAATTCTAGTAGCCATATTTGAGAAGTTTTTATTTATATATATATACATATTATGTACAGTTAGTGAACATACAGTACATCAATAGTTTTTGATGTAATTATTTATATTTAAAAATATATATATTATTTGTTTAACTGAGAGAGAGAGAGAGCATCAGCAGGGGGATGGGCGGAGGGAGAGGGGCAAGCAGACTTCCTGCTGAGCTTGGAGCCTGTGGTGGGACTCAATCCCAGGACCCTGAGATAATGATCTGAGCTTAACCCACTGGGCCACCCATGTGCCCCCTGAAAATTGTTTTTAAAAGATGAATTGTAATAACATTTAGTCCAATATACCCCATGTTATAATTTCAACATGTAATTCTTAAAAGTTATTGAGACATTTTATATCCTTTTTTGGTACTGAGTTTTCAAAATCTTGGCATGTATTTTACACTTTCACACATCAATTTGGACTAACCACATTTCAAGTGCTCAGTAGCCTTACCTTCTTGGATAGCACAGCATTGCTTCCTGTGTAAATTAATTCATACTCTAAGATGAAACAATTAATTTTAAAAACAAAGTGCTTGTATATATCAAAATATTGACTTATGATTTATGCAGTGCTACAAAGGTCAGTCTTAATTTAGTAAGGTTTTTACTGTGTGTGAGAGAGAGGGAGGGAGAGAGGGGGGCGGGGCATGGATGGTTATTCTTTGAGAGGTCACTCTCCTCAGATGTTTAGAGATCATTTGTTTTAGTCTCAACCCTCCATTGGGTTCTTATTGGTGTTATTGGTGTTATTTTGTTAAAATTTAAAAACAAATAGCATATGGTTGTGGCTGGAAGGAAGCCCCATGAAAGTATATAAAGCAGAAGATCAGATGCCCCCTCTAGAGCTGTTAGTCACATCCTTTAGACTCTTTCTGGCATTCTAAGAGCATTGGCTTTAGAGTGTTAAGGGCTGGACTCCAAGTCTGGCACTACAACTGTGTAACCTCAGGGGAGTTAACCTGGCTTCTTTGAGTCCATTTATTTATATTAAAACGAGATAGTAATGTGTGGTTCTTGGGGATCAGATGAGATAGTGAATGCATTGTACTATGCCTGGTATATAGAGAGAACCCAACAAGCAGTAGCTATTATTTCACGATCTCTCAGTGGCTTTATACACAGAGCACTGGTTCTTGAGTTACTCTTACTCCTAGTTTCTTTAGTTTCTCCAAAGAGTTATTGCTATATTTTGTCTTTGCAAATGCTTCATACCCTTCCTTGTGGTTGAAAGTGGTCAGACGGTGCTTATATTTAGGAGGTACAGGTGATAGGGCTTGCTGATGGGTTAGGTATGGATGGGACGTGAAAGAAAGAGTGCCCTTTAAGAGGACCCTGAATGTTCCAGATTAAGAGCGACCACTCAATCCAATACCTGATCCTTATACTATGTCCTACTGTGGAGGGGGAAATGTTAGAAAAGACATTATTAGGTCAGTTTTCAACTAGAATATAAATAGTACATTAAGGGGTATGTCAAGTTGAATTTGATAACTAATGTAGTTATGTAAGAGAAAGTCACTATTTTTAGGAAATAAACATGGAAGCATTTAGGGTTTAAAGGTAATCATGTGTATATCTTAACTTTAAAGATTCAGGAAGAAAAAATTGCGTGTACTCCACACCGACACACGTTCAGAAACAATGCAAATGATAATGCAAGTGGAATAAAAGGTTAACACCATGTAGATCTGGGTAAACAGTATGGGAATATACTTTGAACTATTTGTAATTTTGCAACTTTGAGTTTGACATTATTTCCAAATTTTAAAAATTCTTTTTAATTTTACATTAATAGGTTACTTTAAGTGCTTTACATTTTCTTCTACAAATCCTGCATTTCTTCATTTAAAACAGAAAGATGATCCTAGATTTTTTATTTGAATAACTGAGTGGATAGTGGTACCATATGTCTAGAAGGGAAAGACGGAGGGAGGAATGGGGGAATCAGGAACTTTGATTTGGCCATGCTCAGTTTGAGGTACCAACAGGACATCCAAGTGGAAATGCCAAATAGTTACGTCTGAAAGACTGGGTTGAGATTGGGACCAGAGATTTAAACTTGGGAATTATCAGTTTGTAGATGATATTTATTTAAAACTTTGAGGTAGCATAAGATTACTAGAGAGCAAATAAAGAGAATATTAATTCAATTAAGAGCATACCTCTCAACTACTTACTTGAATAAGGAATTCAGCTGGACCATGGGATTTATAATACTTTTATACACAGTGGGAAGACAAGAAAATTCTGAAATTCTTCTGGCTTTACCGAGAAATCTCACAAGTACTATATTTATTCCTTTCAAAAAACAGATGTCAACTTAAGTATTGTTATTTGAGCAACAAATTGTTAAATAGACAACTAATCGGAGTTGTAGCTTTTCAAAATTAAATCATTCTATTTTACAGTCTCTAGGGTGGGTATTTTAAGATTCCTTTGTTTAGATAACTCTGGTGAGGGTAGTTATCATAACAAGACAGAATGGGACAGAACATATTTTCATATAACTCTCCTATACTGGATAAGTGAATAAGGTAGATTCTCCTTATCCTGAAATTTTATAAGCTAGCAGTTGAAAGGTCAGCACTTTTAAGACTAAGTACTAGAATTCTGTTAGCACAGACAGATAAGGAGGAGATCCTGAGAAGTATAAAACTAAAATAAAAAGCAGAAGAAAAATTTAAAATTTATTCATTTTTAAAAAAGATTTTATTTATTTTTTTGAGAGAGAGAGTGAGCAAGAGCGAGAGCACAAACTTTGGGCCGGGGGGGGGGGGGCAGCAGGGGCAAGAGGCAGAGGGAGAAGCAGACTCCCCATTGAGCAGGAATCCCAACATGGGGCTCGATCCCAGGACCCTGTGATCATGCCCTGAGCCAAAGGCAGATGCTTAACTGACTGAGCCACTTAGGCGCCCCCAGAAATTTAAAACTGAAATGCAGCTTTAAGCCCTAGCTCAGAGGTTAGGAAGAAGATAGACAGACCTAATCAAAGTGGACCAATTGAGGTAGGAGGAAAGGTAGAAGAGGTGGTGATCCATAGCCAAGCGAGGAAAGTGTCGAAAGAAAGAAGAATGTCTGCCTGTGTCAAGTGCTGCTTAAAGGTTCAGTAAGGGGAAAACGGAATTGACCCATGAGTTTTAGAAACACGGAAGCAGATGACATTAGCAGTCTCCAGTGGAGTGTTGAGGACACTCTCCCGATAGGCGTGGGCTGGGGAGAAAATGGAATGTGACAACATAGAGACAGTGTGTATAGATACAGGCTTTTGAGGAGTTTTGGTGTAAAGCAAAGAGAAATGAGGCAGGAGCTGAAAGGGGGAACGTTAGGTTTAAGGCTTTTAAAATGAGATAAAATAGATCGTGTTTATATGCTGATGGGAGTGATGTAGTAGAGGGGAAAGTTAATGATGCAGAAGAACGAGCAAAAGAACAAAGATCCTGAGTAGGCAAGTGGGAGAGCACAAATGGGGAGTCTGCCCATGGGTCAGCATGGTGTCAGTTCATGCATAGATAGGAAGGAAGCCAGAATATCTGGACACAGAGGCAGATAGGCAGGCAGTCTTCGGTGGGAGAAAGAAGGGCTAATTCTTGTTAAGATCGCTTCTGATTTTCTCTGAGGTAATATCACCTATACACCCAGGTATACATGCTATACACCCAGGTATAACACAGGGGGTCTGATTAGTTAAGGTGCCACATCGGGAGGACCTGACAGGTTGACCCTGAGCACCGTCTCCCACCCCACAGCGGGTTGCAGACCAGTGAACAATCAGAGGAGTATTTGCCTCAGGTAGTGAATGCAGGGGCTTAAACTGGGGAGACATCGCTCTGTTCAGTGATGCGTATTGACTCTTCTCTGCCATCGTACAAAATGGCTAGTACAAGCTATGTCAAAGTTCTTCCCCTTGTCCAAGCAAACTGAGCAAACAGATGGGAAAAGCAATATAACCCAGATTGTCAATTATAGGTATAAGTTTTGTTCATTCTAAAATAGACACCTTTTTTTTTTTTTTTTTTTTTTTTTTTTTTTTTTACATTTTAGCATCTCTGAACTGGGAATCTGTCTTAGATTCAATGGCGTGTCTAATTGAGCCTGTTTTTCTTTTCTTAATGGAATACAGATTGTTATAATGACTTGTTAAGAGAATCTCATGGCCTGTACAAACCAGTCTATATCTGTTCAAAGGAGTGAACAGATATAACAATTTATATTATTGAGGTATATAATATACCTCAATAATATATAAGATACCTCAATGTAGAATTTATATATATATATATATATATATATATATATATATATATGTAAATATACAACAAATTCTTAAGGGAGCATTTGTTTGGGATATATATTCTAAATACATTGCCATCTAAAAACCAAAGTCCACATTTGTAATGAATTGGGCTGTGAGTGTGTATGGAAAAATTTGGATTTCTTTTGGGAAGGCTATTTTTTTCTTTTATTCTTTTAATTTAAAGTATAGGGGACCTATAATATTATATTAGTTTTATCTGTACATCATAGTGATTTGACAATTGTACACATTAAATACTTTCCAAAAGCATGTGTAGTTACTTTCTGTCACCATACAAAGTTACTGTAATATTATTGACTGTATTCCCTATGCTGTACTTTTCATCCCCATGACTTACTTATTTTATAACTAGAAGTTGGTACTTCTTAACTCCCTTCACCTATTTCATTCTTCCACCCCCTCACTGCCTTCCTCTCAGGCAAAGATCAGTTCTCTGTATTTGAATCTGTTTCTATTGCTTTTGTTTTTGGTTTTGTTTCTAAGATTCCACATAGAAGTGAAATCATACGGTGTTTGTCTTTCTCCAGTTGTCTTATTTCACTTGGCAGAATACCCTCCAGGTCCATCCATGTTGTCACAAATGGCAAGATTACATTATTTTTTATGGCTGAGTAATACTCCATTGTGTATATATGCCACATCTTCTTCTTCTTCTTTTTTTTTTTTTAAGATTTTATTTATTTATTTGACAAGAGAGATGGAAAGTACAAGTAGGCAGAGCGATAGGCAGAGGGAGAGGGAGAAGCAGGCTCCCCGCCTAGCAGGGAGCCTGATGTGGGGCTCGATCCTAGGACTCTGGGATCTATGACCTGAGCCGAAGGCAGCCGCTCACCTGACTGAGCCACCCAGGCACCCCTGTACCACATCTTCTTTATCCATTAATTTATCAATGGACACTTAGGTTACTTCTGTATCTTGGCTATTATAAATAATGCTGCAGTAAACACAGGAGTGGATATATCTTTTGAATTACTGTTTTCATTTTCTTCACGTAAATACCCAGAAGAGAAAGTATTGGATCATCTGGTATTTCTATTTCTAATTTTTTGAGGGCCCTCTATATTATTTTCCACTGACTGCACCAGTTTATATTTTCAGTGCACAGGGGCTCCTTTTTCTCTATATATATCTTTGCCAACACTTGTTATTTTTTTGTTTCTTTAATACTAACCATTCTCAGGGCACTTTTGTGGCTCAATCGGTTAAACATTTGACTCTTGATTTCGGCTCAGATCATGATCCCAGGGTCGTGAGATTGAGCTCCACTTCCGGCTCTGCACTCAGCAAGGAGTCTGCTTGAGATTCTCTCTCTCTACCCCACCCCTTCACGTTCATGCATGTGCACTCTCTCTCAAAATTTAAAAAAAATACTAGCCATTCTGACTGGTGTGAGGTAATATCTCATTGTGGTTTTGATTTACATTCTCCTGATGATTAGTGATGTTGAGCATCTTTACATGGGTTTGTTGGCCATCTGTATGCGTTTGGAAAAATGTCTGTACAAGTCCTCTGCCCATAATTGGGTTTTCTTCATGTTGAGTTGTAAGAGTTCTTTATGAATTTTGGAAATTAACCCCTTATCAGATATGTTATTTGTAAATAACTTCTCTCATTTAGTAGATTGCCTTTTTTTTTTTTTTTTTTTTTTTTTGAGAGTGTGTGTGTGTGTGAGAGAGAGAGAAAGAGAGAGAGAGAGAGAGCCAGTTGGGGCAGAGGGAGAGAGAATCTTCTGCAGGCGCCACACCTAGTACAGAACCCAACGTAGGGCTGGCGGGGGGGCCGGGCTGGCTCTGTCTCACAATCCCAAAATCATGACCTGAGCTGTAATCAAGATTTGGAGGCTTAACTGACTGAGCCACCCAGGTGCCCCACCTTTTCATTTGTTGATGGTTTTCTTTCTTGTGCAAAGGCTTTTTAGATCGATGTAGTCCCAGTTATTTTTACTTTTGTTTTCTTTGCCTGAGGGGAGACATCCAGCAAAATATGACTAAGGCTGATGTCTAGGAGTTTACTGCCTCTATTTCCTTATAGAAGTTTTATGGTTTCAGGTCTTATATTTAGATTTTTAATGCATTTTGAGTTTATTTTTGTGTATGATGTAAGAAATTAGTACAGTTTCATTCTTTTGCTTGCAGCTGTCCAGTTTTCCTCAAACCACTTACTTGAAGAGGGCCTATATTTAAAATTTTTTCACTGTAAGTCCTTTACTAAGTACTTAAAACTAACCAAAGAAAATGTTGCTTAATAAAGATTTTGAGGACTTATTTGAGTGACTAGGAATAATGTTTTGGAATGAGATTATCAAGTGTTTACATATTCTGTGTAGGGGAGTTGTTAAGATTTTTAAGAAAATATCGTTAAATTCCTCAGCTATCTTCTTTATACTGTTAAGTCCACCCTGTAATAAAGAAAAAGGACACATAAAACTCAGCTCCATTCTGGCCTCAATTTAAAATTACAAAATCAGATGATTGTTAATATTCTTCCATCCCTCCCCCCAAAGAGAAAACTTCCTTGGTACATGGTTAAACTTTTTTTTTCCTTTTCTTATTTCTTCAAGTAGTAGAGACCAGAAAGTGATGAACTCTGAAGGCCAGGTCCATGAAGAGACAAAAGTTCTGAAATTTAAAACAAAAATGGTAAGATATGGATTATAGCCCTCCTAAATTGTCCTTTCCCCTCCCCCTTTCTCCTTCCCAAACCTTAAAGAAATGAGTTCTGAAAGACTTATTTGTCTGAAATCACTCTTTTAGGCTGGTAAAGAAAATGTCAGTAGACCTCCTGGGAACAAAAATCATATAACGGGAAAAAATTGTATTCCTTTAAGACCTTCTAATGAATCAACCAATTCAACAATAGCAACTGACACACATAATTTTGAGGATAATAATCAAATGGGACAGTCTGTACCAATTAAAGATGACCCTCAAAGTCAACACATGACATTAAGCCAAGTGTTTCATCTTAAAAACAACAATAAAAAGAAACAGGTATCCACAGAAAAACCAAAGCAAGATGCTAACACGTCCAAGAAGCTTGTGCTTGGGTCTTACCGTGGCCAAATTGTTCAGTCTAAGATTAATTCATTTAGAAAGCCCCTGCCAGTCAGAGATGAGAGTTCTGCAACAACAAAGAAACCTTCAGCCGCTGTCCCTAAAGCCCCAGAGCCTCTGCCCGCAGATACCCGAGGTGCAACCGTGAGAAGTGATAGAGCCCTGAACACAGTGACCACCACTAGATTTGGGAGCACAGCATCTCAGGACAGACAGCTGGTGCGGCCTCCTATCAGAAGTCACCGAGACAGCGCCCAGGACGCTGTGAAACAGGGCCTTGGGAGAACCACTGCCAACGTTACAATCCGGAAAGGGTCTCGGGAGAAAGAATTATTGCACTCAAACACGGTTTCATCTAGTGCCAAAACCGGTGCTCAGGATGTAGAGAGAAGGAAGACATTGGCAAGAAGCCTGACCTCTGAAACTGTAGCCAGGCCTGCTTTGTCTTCTAACACCAAACTGGTACAGAAATCAAAAAGCATTGACCCTCGCAGACACACTATAGCAAAAGCAACTCTTGATAGGTCGGCCCGGCCCAAAGAAACAGCAGAAGAGAGAAAGTAAGTTGATTTCATTTTATAGGCTTAGTTTTCAATAGAGTGCCACTTGTGCATGCGGCTTATAATCTCCATGAAGTTACTAGAATTTTTGTGTGTGTATGTGTGTGTGTGGAATATCCTCTGTTGTAGGCAGATTTATCCAGTGGTGGAGTAAATTTATCCAGTGGTGGAGCAGAGGTGACCTAAGTTACTGTGCTTAAGTGTGTTTCATTAAGTTGCTGTAATCTGAGATACTTAATACAGTTGGGAAATGTCTTATAACCTCTCCATTTAAAAACACAGTCTTGGGGTGTTTGAGCATGTAATGAACATTGATTTCTTTTTCTTTGAACTTGGGAACTTAACGGGTGGGCCATGGGTGTGGAACTGCTTAAAGACCTGAGTTATTTTTTAACTTCTCTGTCTGACAGAATTCTATCATCAGTAGCACAGGTAACGCTTATATCCTGCTTCTAACTGTAGAGCTCGTCTGAGCGAGTGGAGAGCTGGCAAAAGAAAAGTGCTGAAAAGGCCTCCTAGTGCGGTGGTTACCCAGCCTGAGCCTGGAGGGCAGAACGAAAACTCAGTCGGGTCCTTTTGGACAACCATGGTAGAAGAAGATGAACAAAGATTATTTACTGAAAAAGTAAACAAGACATTTTCAGAATGCTTAAACCTGATTAATGAGGTATAGTCCTTATATTTGTGTAGTAGTTTATAGTTTGTAAATTATCTTAAAAATGTTCTCTTACTAAATTACCTTGTCACTCTTTTGACCACGTAATGTGTTAGTGGTGTTATGTAGACTCAGTGTTAATTGTGAGATTCTCTTTAGGCTTTAATGGACTGCATTTTCATTGAGGACATATAAATGTATCAAAGGGATAACTAGGTTTTTTACTTGATTTTTTTTTTAAATTTATAAATATGGTATTCCTCTAAGATGTTAATATAGAGTGGGCTGGGGGTGGATATTCACTCTGATACTTCAATTTTTTCATTCCTTCAGCATATTCACACATTTTTTTTCTACTTATTACATATTTTATCAAAGACTAGCAACCTAAATTAGTGGGTCATTATCACAGATTAAATTCAAGTCAACTAAAATATTTGCAAACAAAATTCCATTAATTGAAACCAACATCATCATGGTCTTAAACTTATTGTAGAGTTTCACTATTTGGACCAAAATCCTACAGAGTGTAATAACTCAAGAATGTTTCCTTTATTTCCTGACTACTTTTTCATCTTGATTTGGTCATCCATGGTGTCTAAGATCCATAACAAGACTGAATATGGAGAGTATGATTTCAAACCTTACTCTGGCCTTCAGGAGTGTCTGTAAGCTTTTTGTGATTTTTGAAAACCAGTGAAAATTAGGACCAGAGTTTCCCTGATTATATTCTTATTTTTGCTCAGCTGGGGTTTGTCATTGATTCTGTGGAAGTTCTCTGTCTTACCATCTATATATAGCTCTTAACTTACTTCAACCATTACAGATTCATTTTAACCTTAATATCAAGAACTGACAAAGACTGTTTTTAAAAACCTGCAAGCTATTCCCCCCACATAAACATTTGGTAGGTGCAAAATTCCAAATCAAGTATTAAATGGAATCCCACAATGTATTAAAGGATAATCGTCAAGACAAAGTAAAGTGTTAGTCATTTGTGTGTGTGTGTGTTAGTCATTTTTGACTAATATTTTTCTCAACTAGTATTTCTTTGTTTTCATGCTTTGTACTCATGACTAATAGGCTTCTTACTACCCATTCAGAATAAGTTTGAAGTAAGGAAAAGAATACTGAATATTCTTATGAATAATTTTCTGTCAACTTTTTCTTTTCTTATCATTGATCTTGATAGTACACTTAGAGCAAGTGTATATAGCAAGATATAGATCTTATAGTACACTTACTTAATTGTTCATAGTTCAGAGGCTAAAGGATGTCACTTCACTTCTTGCTGTTTTAGGGATGCCCAAAAGAAGAAATATTGGTCATACTGAATGACCTGATTAAAAATATTCCAGATGCCAAAAAACTTGTTAAATATTGGATATGCCTTGTACGTATTGAACCACTCACAAGTCCTATTGAAAATATTATCACAATCTATGAGAAAGCTATTTTGGCAGGAGCTCAGGTAAGATTATAATTTACTGGTCTTTACTAATACAGCGTAAAGGATTCAGAGCTATTTTGGAGCACATCATAACATAACTTGATAAAATTGTGGTTCCATATGTAGTAGTAATGAATGTTTAAAGGCCACAGTGATCGCATGTTATAAAAGCTGTTTCTCAACATTCTAAAACTTGTTCATGAACTAGTGATAATCAGACCTCCGAAGACGGATATACACTGAAATGTACATTAATGAAACTTGCTGTAAGAAATATTTTAGCACATATCATTTTGTACATTTTCTAGTTAAGAAATCTGGAAAATTGAATTTTTAATATTAAAATTTGTTTAACAAATATAAAGCAAATAGAATTAAATTAACTTTTAAAATGTTAGCAGGTTCTGTGGCTATGTGAAAGAAATCTTTCACTTGAAGAGCATTTCTTAATGCTCTTACATGTTCTCACATTTTTATGCCATATGTTTGGTCCTACCCACGCATAGAATATGGCAGTAAATTAGTTTCTCTGACATACTAGCACCATAGTGGTTTTATAAGACATCTCTCCCCTCTTCCTAGTTTATTGGTACAAAAGGCTCTGAGTATAGAATAAATTGTATCTGTAGGTTTTTCAGTTTGGCTGGGTTTTTTGTCTTTATGGGCAAGTATTTCTAAAATGCGTTTCCTTTTGACCAAGTTTCCCAAAAATGCATTTTGGAGATTATTTACAGAGAGAGTTTTTAAAAATTCTTTTCTTTAGCCTTTCTTTAAGAAAGGTCTACTCACTTGAGTCTCAGCAAAGCCAGCAGATGCTATTTGACCTTGCACTTGGATCATAAATATTCAGCAGATATTCTCTCAAAGGCTATTATATAAAAAACACTTTGTTGAAGGGTGATTATATTTGACAGAATCCCACTTGGAAGGGGGTGTGGAGGCTCCGACTACATGAACCAGAAGGGACATTACTTAAGGTGGCTTAAAGCAGAATAGCTAGGATGCATGCCAGAGGCAAGGACTCATACGGAGAGCAGGATGTAAAGAGAGAAATGTAACATGGCAGCAGAAAGTGGAAAGCAAGGATTAAAATTAGGCAAGAAAATTGAATGCAGGCTGAGTGAGTAGTTCAGAACTATGTTCTAGAACTAAGAATATGAGCCAGAACTTCCCTTTTATATAATACCTTGAATATGTTGCATTAGCAATCATGGTAGTACAAAAGTGCTTCCATGTTCTGGCATATAGTGGACACAAAGTAAACTGTTGAATTCGAATGAGTGAAATGTTAAGCTGGAGCCTTGAGCTGTTCAGAGATGCATTTAATAGCATGTGGAAAAAAAAGCATAACCATGGACTTGAATGTAGGAAAAAAAGAGTAAACTTTAATTAAATTTACTTTAAATTAGTATTATCAGCTCTTTGATATTGTTGGCTTGCTACTTATCCATTAATTTTGTTTATATCAGACAAATAGTTAAAAGAGTTACCAGAGGCTTAAGAAAAATTGTGGGGAGAATTTTAATCTGATAATTCTACCCCTTGTATTCATTTTTATTCTATAAATTGGAAAGAGAGTCATTTTCAAACATTTGAGTGTCAAAATAAGTATTCTGAGAAAAGACACATGATTTGCCTTGTCTTAAAGTATGAAATATTATCATTGCTTTAAATATTTTTGGCTTGAATAACCTTGTTAATGTCTTGACATTAAATATTTTTGACTTGAATAACCTAGTTAATGTCTGAGAATATAAAAATTATATTTTCTTCATTAAAAAAATTAAGCCTATTGAAGAGATGCGACATGCAATTGCAGATATTCTAACAATGAAGAGTCAAGAGAAAGTGAAATATGGTAAGTTTTAATTTTCTTCAAGTAAATTGTGATTTTATTAAATTTGAATTATTTGTCTTTTATCTTTTTAAATTTGTAGAATGTTTCTCTCCTCGTATGTCTGTAGGCATACCTCTGAGATTCAGTGGCCTTATGTAGTATAAGAATTTTTAATTAGGATGTCTGGTTCAAGGGTACCTGGGTGGCTCAGTTGGTTAGGCAGCCGCCTTCGGCTCAGGTCATGATCTCAGGGTCCTGAGATCAGGTCCCACATTGGACTCCCTGCTCAGTGGGGAGCCTGCTTCTCCATCTGTCACTGTCCCTCCCCTCTGCTCATGCATGCTCTCTCTCTCTAGCAAGTAAATAAATCTTAGGAAAAAAAAAAAAAGATGTTTGGTTCAAAACCCAAATTTATCATTGAGTGTTTTTGAAAGTTACCTTACTTCTCTAGGCCTTAATTCCCTGTGTTAAAAATGAGGCAGTTTGATTAGATGATCTCTAAAATTTTACCTATTAATTCTATCATCTGTTCTATGCTCTACAGAAGCTCATTCAAGAATTCTCTTTGCTAGGGCTAAGTCAGGTATATGAAATGTAAACATTTTCTAGATTCAGATATAGCCTATAACTGAAACATCTCTTGGTGCAAATCTCTAATTAATACCTAATAGTCAAATCTAGAGGTCTTTTCAGCTTGCTGGATTTATCAAGATGTCTCAAGTATTTCACATCAAGTATTTTGAATTCATTGTCTTCCCTCATTGCTTCCCCATACCATCATCTGTTCCTCCCAAAAAAGAAAAGGAAAAAAACTCCTCTGTCATTGAAGATGCGTAAGCAAGAAATGTTATGAGAGATGCCCTCGGTACACCTGCACGTTCATTCTGATGTGCACATACATTCATTAAGTCCTAACTTAGAAATAACTCATAAACCTGCCTTCTTGCTGATGCCTACCTCTCTACCGCCTTGCCTAGAGACAACCTCGTTTGTCTTCTTATCATCACAGATCATTCCTTTTCATTCCTTGCCATTCTAAACCATCCTTTATAGTGGTCAGATCTGATTGTATCTGTTTCTCCAGTGAAGATTTTTTTTTTCTTAACCAAACTTCCTGCATGTAAAGTTCATTATAATCCAGCCCTTCCTACCTATTATCACCTCCTCCCCACATATATTACCCTATATTCTAGGTACTCTGGCCTGTTAATGTTGTCTTAATAGGTCATTTCCTTTTAAGCTTTATAACCAAGATTATCTTCCTTGGTCTTGTCAAGTACTCGTTTATCAAGCCCCAGCCTGAATGTCATTTGTGAAGCTTTCCCTAGCTCTCTCCCTGTCCCTCAAGCAAAGGTAGTTGTTCCGTTTTATGGGTTCCCATAACCCTTTGTTCTTACCTCAACTTTATAGAATTTTTCTCGCTTTAATTATTTTCAATCATATCTCTTCCATGGAATGTGAACTTAAAGGACAGGGATGATTTCAATCTTATATCTGTATCTACAATCCCAACCCATAGGTGATAGTGAATATTTGTTAATAGTTGTCAGCAGTATTGGCTTAGGAAAAGTAACAGGTAGGAGATGGCAGTTTGGTTCTTCTATTTTGAAAATCTGACCAACTATGAATAACTTTAATGTCTTCTGATTTTTCTCTTTAACTTTGACCAAAAGCTTAATCTATAAATGTATTTTCATAGGAGAAAATGTTGAGGCTTGTGCAACTAAGGAATACATTCAAGAAGTCAACAATGAAGATATGGGTGTTAATCTAGAGTCAGGAAGATCAGAAATGGAAAAGAAATCTAGAAATGTGGTATTTCAAGATTGTGAAAAAGAGGAAGATGACAAAAAAGATCCAACCAATGATGTTAAAACCCCCAGTACAGAGACCAGGGGGAGTTGCTTAATCAAATATAACGTGTCTACTACACCATACCTACAAAGGTAAACTTTCAAAATGTAATGTGCTGTGATTGGTTTTTATGTTTAAGAATAATAAATATGGTATCTAAAAATCTTTAGCTTCCAACTTAGAATGGTTTCAAACAAATCAATATCATTGGGACACTTCACCTTGTGTGTGTGTGTGTGTGTGTGTGAGAGAGAGAGCGAGAGAGAGAGAGAGCGCATAAAAGTTGGGGAGAAGGGGCAGAGGAGAGAAGAGAAAGAATCTTAAGCAGACACCATACCCAGTGTGGAGCCCTGTCATAGGACTCGATCTCACAACCCTGATATCATGACCTAAGCTGAAATCAAGAGTTGGATGCTTAACTTACTGAACCACCCAGGTACCCCTGGACAATTTACCTTTTATTTATTTATTTTTTAAATATTTATTTATTTGAGAGAGAGACAGTGAGAGAGAGCATGAGTGAGGAGAAGGTCAGAGGGAGAAGCAGACTCCCCATGGAGCTGGGAGCCCGATGTGGGACTCGATCCCGGGACTACAGGATCATGACCTGAGCTGAAGGCAGTTGCTTAACCAACTGAGCCACCCAGGCACCCCCCAATTTACCTTTTAAATACTGTATTTGGGGGCACCTGGTTGGCTCAGTCGGTTAAACATCTGCCTTTGACTCAGGTCATGATCCCAGGGCCCTGGGATCAAGTTCTGCGTTGGGTTCCCTGCTCAGTGTGGAGCTTGCCTCTCCTTTCCGCTCATGCTCTCTCTCACTACCTCTGGTACTATCTCCACCCCTCTCTCTCAAATAAATAAAATCTTAAAATTAGCGTATTTTCTTTGCTTTTACCTGAAGTATTGCCATTTTGTAAAAGAAAACTTTGACATCATTTTATTTAATGTCCATATGTTATTGTTAATAGTAGGTTATGGAATTGAGCAACTAGCCAATTGTACAGATATTCAAGAATCTACTGTGTATAAACTGTGACAACAAATAGAGAAAAGAAGGAGTTCCTAACTACAAGAGCTCTCAGTACCTCTTTTTCTATAAGGCAGGCAATCACATAGTTTTAACTTACAAGCTCTAGGATGATAAATGTCATAAAAGAACAAAGTGAAAATGTTAATGGTTTTTAACTCTGGGAATAATTTTGTGTCTTTTTAGTGTAAAAAAGAAGATACAGTTTGATAACACAGATACTACATTTAAAGAGCTAAAGTTTTTAACACCAGTTAGACGTTCTCGACGTATTCACGAGAAGACTTCTAAACTGCCAGATATGTTAAAAGACCATTACCCATGCGTGTCTTCATTGGAGCAGCTAACAGAGTTGGGAGGTGAAACCGATGCTTTTGTGTGCCGTCCTAACGCTGCGCTCTGCCCGATGTACTCAGAGACTGGAACAGCTCAAGAGAAATAAAGTGATGATATGCAGCGGGGCTTCTGTTGTTCCTGGGGTCTTTTGTTGGCTTCTTGTGGCTTTGTATGTCTATTGGGAGTTGGCCAAGTACCTAAGTATTCATGGCAGTAAGCTCTTTCACTGATGTTCACCTTGTAGCAGGAATTGCCTTCCGTGTAACAGAAAGCTAATCCTACCTTGTCAATCTCAGCAGAGGAAGTTTCTAATAAAGGTAGATTTTGTCAAGTAGTTTACTATGTTCCTTGAATAAAGACAGGTTTGATCATAATATTGGCTTGTTCACTTTTAATAGTCTTAACTTGTTAGTCATTAAATATAAGTAATACTGTGGCAGAAAGGGTGTTCGAGATAAGATTTCTATATTTGTGTGTTCTTAAAATTCACATGTTCTTAAAATTTATAATACACATGCCAGCTTTTAACAGAATACTGACTTTTTTTTTTGCCTTCCTTAATTCTGGATCAGTAGGAAAGTCAGTAATTGCAATGTAGTGCGACCCCCTGCAAAAGTGAAGACATGGAAGACTTAGCTTGCGTTTTCACCCAGTTCTTGTTACCTGGCCTGCTGTGGTCTGTCGTGCTTTGGCTCTTCCCTCTTACTTTCCATCAATGCTAGTGAGTCTGTGGTCACTGTTGGTTTCTTTTTTATTGTAGCTGAGGTCACCACAAATGATAATTCACTAAATGCCCCATTTCTAGGAGGAAATACTTTACAGTAAAAAAGAAAATGTGCCAAATGCAGCAGATATTTGAAACTTTAAATCTGAGTTTCTTTTTTACAAAAGTTCCTTTTGTAACTTGGCTGTCTAAAATGTTAAAACTTTAACTTTCCTCATTTCATTTGATACAGTTGTAGACATTAGAATGGAATTAGAGAAGGGATATATAATGTCATTCTAATTTAGGTAGTATTTCTAAAATAACTAATATAAAATACAACTAATATAAAATATAATAAAAACTTTACTGTTAAGTCATGTCCCTTGAACCATGATAGTTATATACAGTAAACAGTTTTCTTCTCCCCACACATTAAATATCACCCCTAAAATTGTTTTATAAGTCTCCAGACTAATACTTAAATACATCCTCTTCCAATCTAGTTTCAAAGATTCGATAGTTTTAAAACTGCGTGTGATATAAATGTGCTTGAAAATCACAGTCTTGTGTTCACTCATTCACCATTTGTATAATAGCACCTATCTTTGTTCTATTATGTTCTAAAGAGGAGTCTTATTCTTTTATAAACTGTGTTCCTAATATTTATAAATAAATATATCAGTATAGCAATGTTTCAGTGACATTTATTTATTTCAACAAATATGAAATGCAGTTTAACTACAGTGAATAAATTTGAACCTTGCTTTTAGAATACATTATAGTTGGATTTGACTTGGGGTTTTTAATACTTAAATATGTGCTTAATGATATATTTCCTTTTGAAAAATTTATCAATTTATCTAAAGGTTTACCTTAATTTTTATCTTAATTTTTTTTCATACTTTGTATGAGTGGTACAAAATATGCCATTTTGAAATAAACTTCAAGCTGGCTTATACTCTCGGCTTTAACATGAGTATACTGTGTTGTTCATTTGGCCATACAGAGTAGCTTGAAATGCCTCAGTGAGAGGGAACTTGAGATAAATCATTCCTTTGGAAGTTTCATAGAGTGCTTTTCTCCCCACCCCCTGCTCCCCCAGCTGTGAGGCAAATCCGTCTCCTCAAATAATCCTAGTGCTACCCTTTACAGACATTGGTTTTGCTCCTTTCCGGGTGCTTAAGAACATTTATCAAGTGTCTGACCTAGGTTTGTTCCAAGCTAAATATCTCCAAGCATGTAATATATGGTACATGAGCTTTGAAGTCCAGGAGATCTACATTCAAAACCTCAGCTCCTACCTTCCCTTAAAAGGTATGCAACTGCAGAGGAGTTAGTTGAACCTCATCTTTCTGCGGGGTAAAGTGGAGATAATCCTCTGTTATTTTTGTGTCATAATTACTGGCTACGCCTCTGGTTAATAGGACAGAATGGGCACCTGACCCAACCTGGACTGTCAGACACCTTTCCATAGGTATTTGGGAATCAAGATGGGGTCTTTTCTATGTCGTTAGACCTGAATTATGTAAAAATGAGGTACTGGGTGACCACATGAAGGTTGGGGAGCAAAGGTCACCAGTAAACCGAATGATGAAGTAACTATCCAGGCAAAAGCAAAGAGACTCCTGCCTGGGGTTTTCTCTAGCTCATCACTTCTATATCTAAGTATTTTCTTGTTAAATCCAAATACAGGTAAAACACAATTTTTCTACTCCACACCACCCTTCTTAAATGTTACCAATATTAATACAGTAACCGCCCCAATTTTTTTCGTGTATTTAACACAGACTTATATAATAAACGTGTGTATGTGTAGATTTTGTAGGTTCTGTTTTGCTTTGTTGGTCATAAATGGCACCATATACTTCATGTATGGTTCTACAACGTGTCTTTTTTCTAATTTATTTTATATACATATATAAAATAAGGAACTTCTCATTGACCTAGATCAATGTAACATTAAGACTACATGGGAGCTTTTTAAGTCAGCTTTTCACACTGTTTACCACTGCAAGCAACATGTATTACTGCAGGATAGTGGTTAAGAATCAGTCTTGAGTCCTACTGCCTGGGTTCTAATACCAGTTCTACCACTGACTAGCTGTGGGACCTGAGGCAAATAGCCTCTTGTGCTTCAGAGATAATTGTACCTTTAGGATTGTTGTGGAGTTGATAGCTAATATTTATCTATTATTTATCTAATTTATTTATCTAATATATCTAATATTTATCCTACTCTTACGCACTTCACATGTACTGACTGACTTAAAACAGTGCCTAGTACCTTGTATATGTAATCTGTAGTAATATTCTATTTCCAATCACAACCCATTTCGGAACCTCCCCTGGCTGAGATCCACACCTTGGCAATAGCTAGAGGGGGTAGGGTTCAGATCTGTTCTATCTCCTCCTCTGGTCTGTGTTTGCTGATGGTTAATGGTTGATTTTGTCATCCCGAAAAAGATACATTGGAATCTTAAGCCCCAGTACTTTTAGGATGTGACCTTATTTGGAAATAGGGTCATTGCAGATGCAATTAATTAAGATGAATTCAGGCTGGTCCTAATTCAGGCAGGTTCCTAATCCAATAGGACTGGGAAGATGATGTGAAGAGAGGGAGAAGACAGCATTCTACAAGCCCAAGGGATAGGCCCAGAATAGGTCCTTCTCTGAGTCCTCAGCTCAAGAATCCTGCTGACAGCCTTATTTGGACTTCTAGGCTCTAAAACCCTGAGAGGATATGCTTCTCTTGTTCAAGCCCCTTGGTTTGTGATACTTTGTTAGGGCAGCCCTAGCAAACTAATGCACTCACGCAACAAGATAAAAAGTCCTTTTCATGACTATAGGCATTGGGCAGGGGGGGAAAAAAGGAGTTGGGTGTTTTTATGACTTTTACCCCAGCGCTGTCATGAATATAAAGTGGTTGGAGTTTGTGCCTGTGGCCAAGCAGCAGGCCCATTAGTTCCTGGAAACGGAAGTTGTAGCAGCATTCTGGGCATAAGCCTGTATAGTAGTTTTGGTTTTGTTCCTTTTTTTTTTTTTTAAGATTTTATTTATTTATTTAACAGAGATCACAAGTAGTCAGAGAGGCAGGCAGAGAGGAGGAAGCAGGCTCCCCGCTGAGCAGACAGCCTGAGGCGGGGCTTGATCCCCTGGGATCAAGCTTTAAACCACTGAGCCACCCACGCGCCCCTGTTTTTGTTTCTTTAATTGAAACCAAGCAGAGCAGATATCGCAAATGTTGGGCCATTCAGAAAGAAGATGATACTCCAGAGATCTGCTCTTATCACTACATTTACAGATTAATCACATATTAACTCTGCCATGTCATGCTGAACACGCTCAGCACTTACAAGTACAACCAGAAGTTGTTCTACAATATATTCTAATATATCCATTTTGATTTTCACAAAACTCCTAGGAGGTAGGTTCTCTGCCTTGCTGTTATGAGTTTCTTAGATTTGCTGCTGTAACATATCACCACAAACACAGTGGCTGAAAACAACACAAATGTACTCTCTTCTACAAATCAGAAGTCTGGATTGGATCTCATTGGACTAAAATCAGGGTATAAGCAGGATGATGTTTCTTCTGGAAGTCCAACGGGGCAATTCGTTTCCCAGCCTTTATCAGTTATTTGGGTGGAGGGAGAAGGAGAAGCAGATTTCCCGCAGAGCTGGAAGCCTGATGCAGGGCTCAGGCGCAGGGCTCCATCCCAGGACTCCGGGATAATGACCTGAGCCAAAGGCAGGAGCTTAATCCATTGAGCCACCCAGGCGGCCCCTTTCCCAGGTTCTTAAGGCCTCCTGCTTTCCTTGGCTGGTGGCCCTATCCTCCATCTTCAAATCTCTGACCACCACTCAGCCTCTCTCTTCCACTTGGAGGTGTACTGGGGACCCTGGAGAATCCAATCATCTCCATATTTTAGAGTTAGCTGGTTGGCAACCTTAATTCCACCTGCAGTCTTAAGTGCCCTTTGCCACGGAACCTAACATCCACAATTTCCAGGGTGAAGCATGTGCCCATCGCTGCAGGGGCTACTCTTCCGCCGTCCTCACTTGGGCCCAATGTCCCCCAGCTAGTAAGGGGAGTGCTGAGCCCGAGAAACTGATCGCGTAAACTGGAGGCAAAACTCTTGTTGCTGGGAGACACTTTCCCTCAATAATATTGGCATTGATCTAGGGCGCTTTGGAGCTACAGTTTTAAAACGCGCCCTTAGTAGGCCCGGCTACTCCAATAATAGCGCCTCCCGCCCAGCCTGAGAACATTCCTTTAACCAGCAACCCGAAAGACGACCTGACGGCCCGCCCCGCGGAAACGCGCTAGTCCGGGGACGCCGGGGTCGTCTCCGGTCGCCGGGGAAGCCGGTAAGCGATCCCGCCGCCCGGCAGGGAGCCTCTGGAGGAGGGAACGCGGCGGGCAGTGGGGACCTGGGGCCCGGGAAGCGGGCGGCGCCCTCGCGCAATGTGGGCGAGCGGGAGACCCGCTCTCGGCGCTGTCGGATCCCCGCCCCAGCTCCGTCCCCGGCCGGGGCCGCTCGCCCGCGGGTCCCCCGCCGCCTTCCGTGCTCCTGGCGCCGGTCGCGGCTCCAGCGCTGGAGGAGGAGGGGACGCGGCGCGGCAGGATTCGCGCTTGGCGGGCCCCCCGCGCGGTGCGGGGCGCCCGCGTGCAAACCTGAGAAGATCGCGCGCCCGGGTGTCTCACCCGCGATCCCACTTCTGGCTATTTCCAAACCATTTTACTAGTATTTGGGAGGAGCATGCAAAGGGACTTCGTCACAGTGTATACAGGTCTCTTACTGACCTTACGGGTGTCGTCAGATTGAGTAGCGGGTAGATGGGGTGACTCAGTGGGTTAAAGCCTCTGCCTTCGGCTCCGGTAGTGATCCCAGGGTTCTGGGATCAAGCCCCGCGTCGGGCTCTCTGCTCAGCGGGGAGCCTGCCTCCCTCTCCTCTCTTTGCCTGCCTCTCTGCCTACTTGTGATCTCTGTCAGATAAGTAAATAAAATCTTAAAAAAAAAAAAAAAAAAGAACCAAAGAAAAACTGGTTTTCAGCTAAGAAAATCAATGGTGGTTCTTGCTTATCGGTTATGTCCTTGACATAGAATGAAGACCCTGAAGAATAAAAGAAAAGAAATATGGGAAAACGTGGCCTCCTTGTTACTTTTTTTTTAAGGATCTTATTTGTTTATTTGAGAGAGGTAGAGAGAGAGAGAGAGAGAGATTGAGAGCAGGAGCAGGGAGCCCAACCCAGGACTGGATCCCAGGACCCTATGATCATGACCTGAACTAAGGGCAGACGCTTAACCAACTGAGCCATCCAGGAGCCCTGGCCTGCTTGTTAAATCGGGTAATACCAAGGGCCAGTTAGAATAGGAGCAACTTTTTTCTTTCAGATCCCTAAATACACTGAAAGACCAGACTTCTTGAAAATAATTGTTTTTGAACACAGTGCCTCTAATTTGGTTAATGTAGAGCAATTAATTTTAAAGTTGCCGGGTGATTCTATGACGCACATGAATACAAACGACATTTTACAGGTCGCTGTAGTGTTTGTTTTAGTTGTGATTTTTGCTCTACCTGCTGTGTTCCCTGTGCCTCATAATTCTTTGTGGTGTGATTAAAACAAAAAACAAACAAAAAACCCCCACTACAAATAGGCTTTCTGAAAATTAAGTTAATTCATTCTGGTGGTTTTCTTTTTTCTTAATGCACCAAGTTGCTAAGGAAAAAAATGCGTCATGTTGCTAAGGTTTTAATAATAATAATGGCTGCCATTTATCCACGGCCTCCCCTGTACCAGGCAAAGTGTTAGGTACTTTATATTCAATCTCCTTTACCTATGATCCAATCCAGCTAACTGCTTCATCTGGGAAATACAGAAAGGGAGACTGAAGTTCAAAGACTCTGCTTATGTCTTCTTAATCCCAGCACCTCTAGCTCAGCGTGTCCTAAAAGGAACACATCTCCCTTCACCATGCTGTTCCCCAGCCCTGCCACACTCCCACCGCCAGAAGAATGAAACACACACACACATACACACAGAACCATTGTGCTTTTCCTTTTTTTCAGGGAATGGTATCATCGTTCACCTAGTTCAACTAGTCACCTAGTTCACCTAGTCCCTTTCTCCCTGCTTATCCCCCATAAATTTGTCACCAAAAATCTTACGAGTTCTTTCTACGTATTTTCTTCTCATTCTTCTCTTTGTTCCCATTGCCACCACCCCATTCCACTCCATCATCATTTTCCTGCCTTTTCTGTTGTCGGAGTCGCACTCCAGCGCTCCTGTCCCGTCCTGTGTGCAGTCCATTCGCTCTATGGCCAGAGTAAGTTATTTTTTCTAATATGCTCTCTTGGCTAAAATCCTTCAGAGATAGCACATCAATTACCCCAAGGATAAAATCCAGCAACCTGAGTTTGGCTTGCAGTGGCCTTCAGATAAGACCCTGTCTGCCTCACCAGCCTGTGACAGTCCTCTTTCAATTCCTTGAACTGAACACAATCCCTTTGGCTCTTTTTTTAAAATAAGATTTTATTTATTTATTTGACAGAGAGAGAGATCACAAGTAGGCAGAGAGGCAAGCAGAGGGAGAGGGGGAATCAAGCTCCCCACTGAGCAGAGAGCCCGATGTGGGGCTCAATGTGGGGCTTGATCCCAGTACCCTAAGATCATGACCTGAGCTGAAGACAGAGGCTTAACCCACTGAGCCACCCAGGTGCCCCCTCTTTGGCTCTTAAATATGCCAATCCCTCTGCCTACATCGCTTCCCCCCGCCCCCCATTGCCTAGCCAACTTCCAGTCATCCTTCAGGCTTCAGTAAAGTATCATTTTCCTGACTCGTCTGGATATTTCTGCCATGCACCAGCCTAACTCTGTGAGACTTATCACCCTACATTTGTTGAGGTCTGAGGTCCCGCCTGCTTTGGGGCATGCGTGATAGGGACCATGGGAGGTCAAAGTCTGCTGCTGTAGCATCAACGTATACAAACCACACCGTTCCTTGAACAGTGCAGGTTTGAACTGCACAGGGCCACTTACATCCAGCAATTTTGATAAATGCAGTACACTCTGTAAATGTATTTTTTATTCAGGATTATAAAACCTGGCATGGGTGCCCAGGGTCTACCTGTTTAGCCAATAAAGGAATAAACTGCTGTTGTCCTACCATGGTCATTTTGAGCTACTTTGACTTCATTCTGCCTTTTGAAATATATTTAATTTTCAACGTTTCCGTTTTTGAATACAGGTCGAGAGAGGTCGTGGTGACCGTGTCAGTGGAGCCAGGCTGTGTGGGTTCCCAGCATGGATGGCTATGTGGTCCTGAGAGTGATCGGAGAGGGCTCCTTCGGCAGAGCCCTTTTGGTTCAGCAAGAAAGCAGTAATCAGCTGTTTGCCATGAAGGAAATAAGGCTTCCCAAGGTCACTGCTGAAGCCATTAGCTCATGTTGAAAATGTAGATGCAGTTTGCCCAGGAAAATTAGTTCTTGAGATTTAACATGGAATTGCTCTTTCGTGCAAAAGATATAATGGGTTTATTCATTAGTTTTACAAGGTCTTGATGTATTTTATATGGATTTTAGGTAATTTTTGTAATTAACAAAGAGGGAGAAAAAATAATCTAGGTGGTGGTTGCTGTTTATCTCAATGAATAATTTCCAATTTTGCATACCTAAGAGGGAAAGAAGCTTTGCCGGAAGCAGCTCAGGTGCCCTATTAATGAAAACAGAGCATAAAAAATACAATGAAGAGCAAAAACCTAACATGCTAACCTTTGATATCAGAGAAGCTATTTTGTGGATCAGTTTTGGGTTTTATTTCCCTGGAAGGTGAGGAAGGTGCTAGCTGGTTCTTGTTTATCATAGTTGTTGCAGGAAAGACTCTGTGCCATTGAGGTTGTTTAATAACGTCTTGATCAATTTTCTAAAAATACATTTTAATACAATTCTCAGAATTCTAAGCATTTATTTCCCCACTGTGTCCTTGACCTCTTTCCGTGATTCTCGAGTGAGCTTCAAAGTCATCTGGAGGTTAAAACACAGATTGCTGGGCCCCACCCCTGAGTATCTGGTTGAGGAGGTGCAGATGGGCTGGTGAATTTGCATTTTTTTTTTTTTTTTAGAGATTTGTTTATTTTGAAGAGAGAGTGGGAAAGAGAATCTCAAGCAGCCTCCCTGCTGAGCATAGAGGCCAACAGGGGACTCCATCTCATGACCCTGAGATCCTGACTTGAGCTGAAATCAGGAGTTGGAGGCTTAACCTACTGAGCCACCCAGGCGCCCCTGTTTAAAATATCTTTTTGTAATTCTTTTTTTTTTTTTTTTCCAATGGCAGTTTCTTAATTGAAAGACAAGCCATTAAGGATTTCGTCCTCAGTAAGTTAGGGATAAGCAGTTTTGGAAACCAGCTTTGTAAATCACCTTCTTCCATGCTTACTGCACTAAAACATCAGTCTTTCTCATCTGGGCCAGTGGGCTGCAAACATGATGCAGACAGTAAGACATGAGAGCCCCAGTTCTTAAGGATATGCTGTGGTTAATGGCATGCCCATTCTCCACATCAGTTACGATGAGACTGATGTGAAAACTGGTTTACGTTCTATACTTGGAAGGATATAAGGGTCAACTTTAGCATGTAAAATATAGCCACAGTTGAAAAATCACCACGTTTTCTCGTAGAGTTTGATAAACATAAGTTGGGTCACAGCATGTTGCTTCAAAACTGCCTCTGGCATTGATGTATACAAACCACACTTGACCCTTGAACAACACAGATGTGAGCTGCGTGGGGCCACTTATATGCAGATTTTTTGGATAAATGCCATCCAGGACTGTAAATGTATTTTCTCTTCCTTATGATTTTCTTGGTAACACTTTCTTTTCTCTAGCTTACTTTATTGTGAGAATATAATATTATTTATTGTGAGAATAGCATATAACACATGTAACATACAACATGTGTGTCAATTGACTATGTAATTGACAAGGCTATTAATGGTTATGTTTTTGGGGAGTCAAAAGTCACAGGTGGATTTTTGACTGCACAGGGGGGCGGATCACTGCTCCCAGCTCCCATGTGGTTCAAGGGTCAACCGTATTGTTGTAAAGCTATCCATTTTAAAATGAAGTATTCCATTTATGCTATTTAAAATCTTCTTCTAGTCTCTCTCTGGTACACAGAATTCTAGGAAGGAGGCTGTCCTGTTAGCCAAAATGAAGCACCCCAATATTGTTGCCTTTCAAGAATCATTTGAAGGTAAATATGAATTCCCCCAAATAAATGCATTGTGGAATTTGACTTATGGCCTCCAGGCTTTCCTCAGGAGTCTTCTGTTTGTTCTAGCTGATGGACACCTGTATATTGTGATGGAATATTGTGACGGAGGGGACCTAATGCAGAAGATAAAGCATCAGAAAGGAAAGTTGTTTCCTGAAGATACAGTAAGAGAGGGGCTTCCACGATTTCTCTCAAGATTTAGAAGCAACTTTCCTCCCCAAATGGGTATAAGTTCACATGAAAGCATTATATGTGTGGTTACCTGATACACTTGTTAGAAGCAACTCGCTTCCCTATTGCTGTTTGTGTGTGGGAGGTGGCTGCCAGAGATATTTCCAGCAAGTTCAATAGATATGTTTATAAAATATCAAGGAATAAAACTTGTGTGTGTAGAAGAGTTTCAAAATTGTATTGCTCCTATTTTGTCCTGTATATTTCAAATTATGAATTTTGTGGTACTGACATTGTAGAAGACAGAGTTATTTGGCATTACTTGATCATCAGAAGAACGAAGCCCAAGTTCCTGGGTCATGGAAATACCTCCTCATGGGAATACCTATTCTTACACTTTTTCCTTTTACAATTTAGCATTTTCCTTTATGTCTAGTATTTCCTGCCTTTTTAAAGGAAAATTGTGTATTAAATATTATTAGAATGAATTGACTAAGGAAAATAGTTAAATAAACACCATGAATGGGACTTTGTCTGGTTTAGGGTATAACATGTTATGAAAGCATATTGGTATAAATATTTTTATTTAGCAGTTGTGTTGTTAAAAATATGGATTCCAGAGAAGGAGGTCAACCTTGGCTTCAAATGAATGAATCTCCATAGCAAAAAAGGAAAAAAAAAATCAGTTTGACATTTAATTATAGGCTTAGAAATTCTGAATACTGGGCGCCTGGGTGGCTCAGTGGGTTAAGCCGCTGCCTTCGGCTCAGGTCATGATCTCAGGGTCCTGGGATCGAGGCCCGCATCGGGCTCTCTGCTCAGCAGGGAGCCTGCTTCCCTCTCTCTCTCTCTCTTTCTCTGCCTGCCTCTCTATCTACTTGTGATCTCTCTCTGTCAAATAAATAAATAAAATCTTAAAAAAAAAAAAAGAAATTCTGAATACTACTGACTCAGGATTTGTAAGAAGAAAATGCTGACTCACCGGATGGTTGACAACATAATGAAATCTTTTAATGTTAATAAATGAATACTCTGAAAAGGCAAATGAAAATCTGATGTAATGATTACAAAAAGTTGTAGCATACTCATTCCTTAGTGGTGAATTACCTTTATATATATATTTAAGAAATACTTTTATTTGGTTGAATTCAAGAAAACCATAGTGGGAGTTTTATTGAGCTAAATTGCTGTTTAGATCATACGTAAGATGATGGAACATGGGATTCACAGTTTTTCTGAATTCTCCCAGGCAACGTTGAATCTTAATTGAACTATGTAATTTTTAGGGTTCTGTATTAATATTACAGAAAATCCAGGTCAGCTAAGGCCTGGAGATGATTCTTTGGGATTTGGGGTTGACACGAACCAGTTACTGCATGCCTTTTCCTTACAGATACTTAATTGGTTCACACAAATGTGCCTTGGAGTAAATCACATTCACAAGAAACGTGTGTTACACAGAGATATCAAGTCCAAGGTAAGTGAAATACCTTTGGGGGCCTCAACACAAAAACAGAAACAAAGACTATTTCACTCAGTCTTTTTTCTGTGTTCTTCTGTTTCCTTTTGGGACATTTTTATTTAGCCTAGAAGTCTTTGTCAACCTAATATTTATACGAGCCAAGGAAGGTACTACCTGAGATCATTTAATTAATTTAATTTAAAGATCATTTAATTAAAAGATCATTTAATCTCTTTACTAGTGTATGTTAATAGGTTCCTAGCTCTCTTAGCGATTGCTAAGACTATCTTTCTCAAATGGAAAATGGTCAAGACCTGTGCCATGGAGTCCCCCTGACACGTTCCCAGGCGCTCCATCGGGCTCTGCTGATACGAGATTTTATTTATTTACTTGAGGGAGAGAGAGAGAAAACACACACACACACACACACAAGAGCAGGTGGAGGTGTAGAGGGAGAAGCAGACTCCTCACTGAGGCAGGGAGGCCCAATGCAGGCCTTGATCCCAGGACTGTGGGATCATGACCTGAGCTGAAGGCAGATGCTTAACCGACTGAGCCACCCAGGCTCCTGTCTACCGATAAAATCTTAAGCTCGCTTGTTTGATTTCTAAGCAGTGATCCTGAATTCCCAAGCAGGGTAACATGTATCTGTCAGAAGGGTATCTTATTTTGTGTTCCGCTCCAGAACTGATCTGTCAGCATCTCTGCCCTTAATCTCCATCACCAGCAGGCTTTGATAGACAGCTTCTCCGAGATCTCTGCCTTGCGGGTGAATGATGCAAGACATAATCTCAGCTCTTCTTTTTTAATGCAGAACATCTTCCTCACCCAAAATGGAAAAGTAAAACTGGGAGATTTTGGATCTGCCCGTCTTCTCTCCAAGTATGTATATCTGTTTTGTAGTAGTGACAGCAATCAAAATATCCCTTATTCAGGAATGCGCTGTAATCGTGCTTTGCCTTCTTATGGTTTTAGTCCTATGGCGTTTGCTTGTACATATGTGGGAACACCCTATTACGTGCCCCCAGAAATTTGGGAGAACATGCCTTACAACAATAAAAGGTAAGTAATGTTCTTGCTTGATACATTAAGTCCTGAGCTTGACCACTTGATGACAGGCATTGTAACCGACAAGGGAAGTTTGGTTTTTGAAAAATATATTTGAAAGCAATATAGAGTCTAAATGCCCAGGCTTCTAGATGAAAGTCACAGTTTTCCAACTGTTTTAACCAGAGTTAAAAGGAGCCAAATGTAAATGCTAAAGGAAAGGCTAGTCATTTCTAGGGAACAGTATGAATGACATAATAGAATGAATGACATGACTGCTTTTCACACTCTACTGCTCTCGCTTTTAAAAGTCCCAAAGCTCAGGTTGCAGCTCTGCCAGTTACATCAGAATGTCAGGGGGTGAGAAGCATACATTGGTAATTCTCCAGCATCACCAAATGATTCCAGTGTGTGGCAAAATTTGGGAACTACTGGATTATGTCAGTGAGTTCATATTGGCAGGACTAGATAATAAGTACTTGACTGATAGGTTAATTAATTAAAAGAAGATAGTCTTAAGACCTTATGATTTAAAACAGAATTTTTTTCTGAATATAAGTCATGACATGCCCACTGATGGAATGGGTGAACAGAGGAATATCGGAAATAGATATACAAGAAAGGATATGGCCATCACCTACTTTTTCACTGCTGTTAATAACATTTTGATGTTTTTTCCATCCATTCACTTCCTCCTGCCAAACCTAGTTTATGTATTCTATATACAACTTAGTATCCTCCTTTTTTTATTTTATTATATCATATTCATATCACCACATATTTAAGCTCTTCACAAATATTGTTGTTGGTCTAATGATATATTTCCAATTTTCAGTATCATAATCAGTGTCATGATTAATAGACCTGTTGTGAGTAAACAGATCATTATTTTGTAACACATTCTTGGCATGAATTCCTAGAAGTAGAAAACCTACAGGCTCTTGTTAACTTCTGTCGAGTTGATTTCTGTAAAGAACATGGTAATCCATACTGAATAGTTTCTTTTAAGAGTAAAACTGAGTGCACTGGGGACACAGCAGCTATGAAGAAACTTACTGGGCCAATTGGGGAGATTCAATTTTGGACAAATATTTGGTGATATGATTGACTTAAGGTTAAATTTCTTGGATGTGACAATGGTATTGTGTTTATGAGGGAGAGTACATGCTGACATGTTTGGGGATGAAGTCTTTGGTGTCTGCAGTCTTTTTTTCAAGAGGTTCAGATATATGTGGAACTAGGTGGTGAGAAGGATGGAGGAAATGGGGATGCTTAGAATGAAGAAGGGTGGGCGTATGGGGCAAACTATAGAACTCTTCTGATTTATGAAGAACTGTTTGGGAGAAGAATGAGTAGACTTATTCTCTTGGTTTGGGAATGTAGAGCTAACACAGGGTGATGAGGGTATTCAGAAGACACATTTTGGCTTATGATAAAGAAGACCACTCTCCCTAGAGCCATCCAACAGGCTGTGCGCAAGGTAAAGAGCTATTTATCAGGAGGTGTGGCCAAAAGGCCTGGGGTTGCACACAGATGGTCTGGGTAGAAGCTATACTGCATGACTTCTAACCCTCCTTCCAACTATGCCAGTCTGAGTCCACAAATACTCCCTCCTGTACCGAATGCTCCTGAAATGATGTCTGAACAGCCTTGATTTGGAGGGTAGGGGCTCGGGAGCAGAGAGTTTTACTGAGAACATTACTGTGAGTAAGTATCTAAGTATTAAACCAAACTTACCAGGTATTGTATTTTAATAACTAGGAATTACTTATGATATTTATTCTTACTGAAGATAATTTTTCATTTTTCTTTTCTTTTGTATTTCATATAATCACGCATAACCCATTTGTCATTCCATTGCTTCTTTATGCTTCCAGTGACATCTGGTCCTTGGGATGCATTCTCTATGAGCTCTGTACCCTTAAGCATCCAGTAAGTATGGTGTGTAAATTGGAAAAGGCAGCCTCTTGTCATACCTGGCTAAGTCCTTAGTAATGTGCCAGGTTCCACTTGGCCGTGTGCTTCCCTTGGGCTCTGTAGGAGTGCTGACAGCATTGACTCTATCTTTGGCCTGCCATGTTGGCCCACAAGTGGTACCACAAGGGATAACTCCCTTGTGACCTCACCACCATGCTCCTCGCTCCAGGGAAGCTGGGGATTAAGGTCCAGATAGTTGCCCTATAGAGAACAGGGCAGAGAATAGCTGCGTAGTGACCTGCATTCCCCTGCCCGCCTTGCCCCCGTGCCCGTTGTCCCTGTCGGTAATTGCTCTGCATAAAACTCTGGGTAAACGGTATGGAGTGGCTTGCTTTGTGTTTCAGTATTAAAATGCCGTCTTGGTCTGGATGATCCATGACTGACCCTCCTCTACTTTCTGACAGATGAATTCATACTGTTTCCTTGGGTGTCACCTTTGCCTTGAGTCCCTTTGGTAGCATATACTAATAGGAAATTTTCATTATTTAGTTTCTGTAGTTTTATATTTAGCTTGCCTGCCTTCCTTCCATTTTTCTTTCCGTCCCCTCCTCCATCCGTCCTTTCTTTTTTTCACTATTCTCAATTTTTTTATGTTGGTAAAATACAATCTATATCATGAAATTAGCCTTTTTAACCATTTTGTGTGGCATTGATTACTTTGCAGTATTGTGTAATCATCTCTGGTACCTATTTGCCAGACTTGCCCAGCCCATGCTCCTAAACAGAAACTCTGTAGACATTAAACGATAACTTCTCATCCCCACCCCTCCCCACCAGCCCCTGGTAACCTCTAATCCACTTTCTGTCTCCAAGAACGTGTGTATTCTAGATATTTCCGATAAGTGGAATTACACAGTACTTTTCCCTTTGTGTCTGGCTTGTTTCATGTAGCATAATGTTGTAACATGGGTCACAATTTCATTCCTTTCTGTGATTGAATGATATTCCATTATGTATGTTTATCCATTCATCTGTTGCTGGACATATGGGTTATTTTCTCCTTTTGGCTATTGTGAAAAAAATTATCTTTATATTTATTTTTTCAAGATATTTTATTTTATTTTATTTTTTTAAAGATTTTATTTATTTATTTGACAGAGAGAAATCACAAGTAAGCAGAGAAGCAGGCAGAGAGAGAGGAGGAAGCAGGCTCCCCGCTGAGCAGAAAGCCCGATGTGGGGCTCGAACCCAGGACCTGGGATCATGACCTGAGCCGAAGGCAGCGGCTTAACCCACTGAGCCACCCAGGCGCCCCTCAAGATATTTTAAAGCACAATTTAACAAAAAAGAGGCTAAATAACTTGGCCGGCTTGTTTAGCAGTTACTATTACACAGAACTAACAATCATAGCACTTGTCCCTGTTAAGTCTTGGCTTTTCATAGAAATAAATGCGGTCCTTTGGGCACAGATTGAAACTTAGCTCTAACCAAGCATTTTTTCATTTTTTATTTTTTAAGTTTTAATTGAAATACGGTTGACATAGAGTGTCATGTTAGTTTCAGGTGCACAACATAGTGGATCCAGCACTTGTAAATGCAGTATTGCTCACCGTACCCATAGTCACCATACGAAGTTACTATGATATTATTGGCTGTATTGCCTGTGCTCTACTTTTCATCCCCGAAACTTAGTTATTTTATACTTGGAAGTCTCTGCCTCTTACTGCCCTCTGCCTATTTCACCCATCCCCACCCACCCCTGGCAAGCATCTTTACAGATGTGCCTGAGAGGTATGAGAGTGAATGATGGAGGAACAGCCTTCGCCACCACTAAGAAAGCCCCTCACACTGAAACCACGTGCTGTCTTCCTCCAGTGTGCATGGTTTATAACGCCTGCTGCATTGTTACAACAACTTGGGAGACTTTACAAAACGGCGATACGTGGGCCCTTACTATGGTAATTGAATAGAAACTCCTGAGGGTGTCCTGGACAGTAGTGTTTTATAGAACAGGTGATTCTAGGGGTGCCTGGGTGGCTCACTTGGTTGAGGGCCTGACTCTTGGTTTCAGCGCAGGTCATGATCTAAGGGTCATGAGACTGAGCCCCGCGTGGGGCTCCCAGCTCAGCTAGGGCTCTGCTGGAGGTTCTCTTCCTCTCTCCCTGTTCACATCTGCTCTGTCTCTCTCTCTCTCTCCCTCTCTCAAACAAACAAATAAATAAATAAATCTTTAAAGCAGGTGATTCTAATGTGCAGCCTAAGTGGAGAGCCACTGTTTTATATAAAAAGGATTATTTTTAAAATACCAGTATTTTATTTATGATTATATTCTTTATTCCCCTGATTCTGTCTTTTGTGTGTGTAGGTGTGAACTTTCATATACATGTTCTTATTCCTTCTAGCAAGAATAAGAATTAAGCAGTATGGTACCCTGATATTTGACACACAATCTGTTTTCTCATCTGCTTTGAGGCAAAAGTAGTTCTCAAACCTTTAGGAAATGCAGAAACCTGGTATAATGGTTCAAAAGCTGGAGACAGAGCAGATTTAGTCTCATTTTTCACTACCTGAATTTTTCCCTTGTTATCTGTTGATTTTTTTTCTTTTTTCATATCTTCACTTGTATATTTTACTAATCGGGTACATTTTCAAGGCAGAATACCAACATGTTCTTACATTAAGTATCACCAAGACTAACTAACATCTAGTGTTAATTTCAAAGTTTATTCTACAGTGAAGATTTTTTTTAAATGTTATGCTGGCATGTCATTCTGATTCCCATTCTATTGCTTGTCAAATTCTAATAGCTACTTTGATTATATGAAAGGTAAAAGGGATTTGGCAGTACACTTTTAAAGCTGGAATAGTCTGGAATGCGTATCACGAGGGGGCAAGCCTAGCAGGTTCTGGGGAGGAATGAACCTAAGGGATGTTACACTTATTATTGGCCTGTTAGGACATTGACTTCTTAAGCTACATGTATGTGGGGCTTCTGGGTGGCTTAGTGGGTGAAGCCTCTGCCTTCGGCTCAGGCCATGATATCAGGGTCCTGGGATCCAGCCCCACGTTGGGTTCCCTGCTCAGCAGGGGAGCGTGCTTCTCCCTCTGCCTCTGCCCCTCCCCCTGCTCCTGTGCTCTCTGTCTTGCTCTGTCTCTCAAATAAAATCTTTTTTAAAAAGCTACATGTATGTATTACCTTGATTTTTAACATATGTTAACAATGTGTATCTGCACACACATTGATTATGAGTGATAATGTACCCAAAGCTGGCATCAGTGCTCAGATTTTCCTCTAGATGGGCAAGTTTTGCCCTGTTTATGTTTACCTTCCCTCTGAACCCACCGTAAGATTTCAAATAGTACCTTAAGGATCCCTCTGGGAAGTAAAATGACCAGGCGGCATATACTTTTATAAAATTAAATTAGTTCATAAGGATTTCGTTGAGCTGGCAAGTTCTTCCACTCCTGCCTTGTCTCTTCTCTTACATTCAGTTGTACTTTTTAGTTTCAGGCAAACAGCTGGAAAAGTCTTATTCTCAAAATATGTCAGGGGTCCCTGAGCCCACTGCCATCTCAGTATTCCTGTGAACTCCAGCTTCTGATCAAGCAGATGTTTAAAAGGAATCCCTCACATCGCCCTTCTGCTACAACACTTCTCTCCAGAGGCTCTTTGGCTCGGCTTGTCCGCAAGTGCTTACCCCCAGAGGTACGGTGGGTCGACTGTGAGTGGTTTTCAAGTATGGCTAAATGGTTTGTTATCTTTTAACACAACATGTAGGACATGCTTGTAAAAATTCAAATAATGCAGAAGAGTATACAAAAAAGTAAAAACTTCCTTTCCCTCCTCTTCTCCCTTCCACAGTAGTTCCCTGAGAATCCTCATAGGGAGAGTTTGCATAACCTTTCTGGTCTTTTTCTAGACCTGTAGCAATATCTATATATGTGTCTAAATTATAGGCATTTTCTAAATGGTATTTTAGATGCCATAAATCATATGATTATGGGGAATATGTTTGTGGAGAATATGATTGTAGGGATTGTAGGATTGTAGGGATGTTGATAATTAAATGACATTATGGCAGTGTCTAAAGAAAAGTGTACCTCACATATTTAAAATTCTTTACTTGAAACTTTCAGATCATCACAGAATATGGCAATCAGGTATTAGAAGAAACCAAAAATTCTAAGCATAGTACACCAAGGAAAAAGGGTAAGAATTTTAGAAAGCTTGCCTTTTGTTCCATTTTCTTTTAAAATATAGTTTAACAAAAAAGAAAAAATATAGTTTTCAAGTTACTAGAGACAATTTCGGAGATCTCCTGAAATTAAAAAATTTTTATTGCTATTTCAGATGTAATTCTGTACTGACTTTTATGCTTTTAATTTTCCAGGGATCAAAAAGCCTAGTTTGGAGATTTTAATGATGTAAAGATCGTTCTCCATTTCATTATTAGTACTACGTTTCCTTCGGTCAGGTAGAAGGCTTCTGTGGCCTGGCCTAGGAATCTAACCATGAAAATACAGTGTTAATCTTATAGGAAATTATCCCCAAGTATCCAAAGAACCATCTGGTAAACAAAATTTTAAAAAGCAGAGCCATGGGACGCCTGGGTGGCTCAGTCAGTTAAGCGTCTTCCTTCAGCTCAGATCATGGTCCCAGGGTCCTGGGATCAAGTCCCACATCAGGCTCCCTGCTCAGCGGGGAGCCTGCTTTTCCCTCTCCCTCAGCACTCCCCTTACTAGCTGTGGGACCTTGGGCCCAAGAGTGGAGGGCAGAAGAGTGAGTATCCCCTGCAGCGATGGGCACATCCTTCTCCCTGGAAATTGTGGATATTAGGTTCCATGGCAAAGGGCAGTTAAGACTGCAGATGGAGGGGCACCTGGGTGGCTCAGTGGGTTAAACCTCTGCCTTCGGCTCAGGTCATGATCCCAGGGTCCTGGAATTGAGCTCCGCATCGGGCTCTCTGCTCAGCAGGGCCTGCTTCCCCCTCTCTCTCTGCCTGCCTCTCTGCCTACTTGTGATCTCTGTCTATCAAATAAATAAAATAAAATCTTTCTTATTTTATTTATTTGACAGAGAGATAATAAAATAAGTAAATAAATAAATCAATAAAATTTTAAAAGATTTTATTTATTTGACAGAGAGATAATAAATAAAATTAAATTTAAAAAGATTTTATTTATTTATATGACAGAGAGAGAGATAATAAATAAATAAAATATTTAGTTTATTTATTTGACAGACAGAAATCACAAGTAGGCAGAGAGGCAGGGAGAGAGAGAGGAGGAAGCAGGCTCCCTGCTGAGCAGAGAGCCCGATGAGGGGCTCAATTCCAGGACCCTGGGATCATGACCTGAGCCGAAGGCAGAGGTTTAATCCACTGAACCACCCAGGCGCCCCACCTGATAGTTCAATTTTAAATGTTATTTTTGTAGGAAGGTATATCCTTCTAGTGATGCAAACCCTTCAGTCTTATAATTCAGCCTTTTCTCCATTCCTCAAGGGGTAGCCAGTTACCTTTGTTTCCACAGTTTGCTTTAGTGTTCATTTTACCTTAGGTACTATTTTGTAGCTTTTTCCCCTTCCCAGGGTATTGGGAAATTTGTTTTAAAATGCTGGGCAGCAACAACAATAAAAGCCAGTCTAAGAAAAGTTTCGAGATAGTTTGGCCAAGTGTAGTCTTACTATTCCTAAATAAGAGGAATAAACCAGTGGAGAAGGGCCACCTTGGGAGACTGTGTGTCCGGTGGCATCTCCACCCGGCCAGTAGACAGTGCCACTAGGGCAGTGAACGTTCCCCGTGATGGCTGGGGCTGTGTCTCATTCACTCCCAGTTGTAGCCTCAGCACCTTTCATCACAGATGCTCAGTAGCCATTTTTTACAATGTTGAATGAAAGAGGAACATGGACGGCCGGGCTTTGTCAGGGCAAATCAGCCCCTCTTTCCAAAGTGATTGGATGCCCAAGTTCTTGCTGACTGCCACCGCCGCTGGTGCCTCGGGAGGGAACAAGCAGTTCCCTCCTTCCAAGGGATCCCTGTTCCACAGGCTCTCGTCACTGTTGGGGACAGCAGAGATTCCCTCGCTGTCCTGAGCTGGAGGTGATGGTGACCTCCCCGGGATGCAGAGGTTCTCACCTTCTAGAGCCTAAATGGGCTGGCAGAAGTGAATGGCGATGCCTTACCTTTCAGATGTTAGCATTAGGAATAAAACGGCAGAAACAGCCTCTGTTTAAATTACTGTGTGGTTGAAGCTTGTTATCACTGTTCAGGCTAAGGTTTTAGCTCATGGACTTCAAAAACTTCGTTTGTCTTCATTTGCCTTTCGGGATTTCTGCAGATCACCTGAGAAGCTTAATCATGTGATCTTCTGTGTGCTTTCTCTTCCTACCTTCTCTCTTCTTTTTAAGCAGACCCCAGCAGAAGCAACATAGCTTTGGAAGATGAGGCAGCCACGATGGTAAGAGCTTGAAAATTACGTTTATGAAACACTCGTCTCCTAGGTACCATCCGGGGCTCTGAGATGTTGGTAAGACTGGGAACTGCTCCCTCCTGGCCAGCAGTTTTTCCGCCTTTGGCATGTGAGGTAATTGGTGGCTGTCGTCCATACTGTCAGCTGAGCCACTGGAGATCACCGAGCTTTTGGTTCATGTGCCTCATTTTGTCGTTTTTAATTATTGATGACCAATGGTGTCAATATAGACGTGAGAGAATTCTGTTCTGCTTTCAGTCATGAACATCTTGTTTAAGCCTGGCTTTTAGTTTGTTTGTCATTGTGGTAAACCATATATAACATAGAATTTCCCATTCTAGCCATTTTTATGCATAGGATTCAGCAGCATTAATCACATTCACAGCGTTGGGTAACCATCACCACTGTTTCTAGTTCTTTCTGATTACCCTGTTACAGAAACTCTCCCCTTGTATAATAGCTCCCCATTCCTTCCTGACCTGCACTGCCACCCCAAGCTCCTGGTGACCTCCAGCCTACCTTCTGTCTCTGCTGTGTGCCCATTCCAGAGATTTCACAGGAGTGGAATCATGTGACAGGTGTCCTTTTGTGTCTGGCTTCTTTTGCTTAGCATAGGGTTTTTGTTTGTTTGCTTTTGTTTTGTTTTGCTCTGTTCTGATTTTGCTTGGCATCGTATTTTTAAGGTTCATCCATGGATAGCCCGTTATCAGACTATTTTTATCCTTTTTATGCCTAAAGAATACTTAGATCTGTATTTTGATCTTGACATTTTTTTGTTCAGGAACTTTTAGTGCCTTCCCATTATCTGGCAAACCAAGCTGACATTTTTCACCCTGGCATTCAAGGTCCTGTTTGTCTTGCTTTGCCCTGGGCAGCTATGAGCTCTTTTTTTTTTTTTTAAAGATTTTATTTATTTATTTGACAGAGAGAGAGATCACAAGTAGGCAGACAGGCAGGCAGGGCGGGGAGGGAAGCAGGCTCCCTGCTAAGCAGAAAGCCTGATGCGGGACTCGATCCCAGGACCCTGAGATCATGACCTGAGCCGAAGGCAGCGGCTTAACCCACTGAGCCACCCAGGCGCCCAGCTATGAGCTCTTTGACACGAGAGCTGCGGTAATGTCCTGAGGAGAACAGCGGATCCACTTCTCAGAGCTGCCAAACCCAACTTAGTAAATCATGCCCTACTCAGGATTTGTTTTTCTTTCTTTTAATTCCAATAGAAATTCCAAATTTAATTCCAAAAAGAAAAAATGTTGTACTAACAACAAATCATTCTATTTATGGAATGTACTAGAATTTAAACTTGTCAAATTTTTTTCGAATGGAGATATGGCTGTAAATAAATAACAGCATCCCACCATTATGTTGCTACAAATGGAATAGATCCTGCCCCTGTACTTTTTTTTTCTTGTGAGAATATCTTTTTTTTCCCAGCTTTGTTGAGGCATAATTTATATGCAATAAAATTTACCCTTTAGTGTAGAGTCTGATGAATTTTGAAAAATTTTTAGTGTCATATAACCACCACCATAATCAAGATCTAGAAATCCCAAGCACCCCCCACCCCCGAGAAAGCTTCCTGAGGGCCCTTTGCAGACAATCCTGACTCCTGTCCCAGATGGTCACCACTGTCGTTTTAATACCATCTACAGTGGACACATCCATGTGTTCTCGCAAAATGAAAAGAGCAAAATGTAAGCAGAATGAAGAGAGAGCTGGAAAGAAAGTCAGAGAAGGGAAGAGCTGAGGTAGGAAGAAGGTCCCAGGCAAGCTGGCAAGGTGTGATGGCGTGAGGGCAGAGCCGAGTGGCTCCGAGCCAGGAGCACTGTTTGAGGCTGCTGTGTATAGAGCAGTGACTGTCACTGGGGATGGAACATCAGAATCCCCTCAGGGCTTTTAAAAACTGCTCATCACCACTCCCTGCCAAGATTCTGACTTCTTTGTCTGGGTGGGGACCCTTTGCCCGGTGGGGAGAGAAGTTTGAGAACCATCGATAGAAATAAGAACAAAGTCCCAGCTACAGTCTACTGTTTATTTATTCATTCAACAAGTCATTGAGAACCCACATGCTGGGAACTGTTGAGGAATAGGAGATGTATTCTCAAAATATATGCAAATTTAGCAGCATCTAGACAGTGTGTTACTCCTTTATTTCATGAAATCAGGACCTTAGATAATTTGGAAAAATACCAAATTAAGTGGGAACATTTTAAAGATTTTATTTATTTATTTTTAGAGTGGCGGGGGGCGCAGAGGGAGAGGAGGATGAGGGAGAATCTCAAGCAGACTCCCTGTCAATTGTGGAGCCCTACATGGGGCTCAATCTCACAACCCTGAGATCATGGCCTGAGCCGAAATCAAGAGATCAAGATGTTCAACTGACTGAGCCACTCAGGTGAAGTGGGAACATTTTGACCATATATTAGCAACTTTATAAAATACCTCATTTTGATATTCCAGCATAAAAAGCCCAATACAGCAAACAATATTGAAATTTTTCATTACTCATTGCTTCTATAAAGCCCTCTCAAATACCTGTTGTTTTATATATCCTCTTCGTATTTGCAATGGTCGATATTAATGACTAGTAATATGGGGGCCCCTGGGTGGCTCAGTCGGTTAAGTGTCTGACCTTTGATTTCAGCTCAGCTCATGATCTCAGAGTTGTGAGACTGAGCCTTGTGTCGTGCTCTGCGTCAGCACAGAGCCTGCTTGGGACTCTGTCTCTCCATCTCCCTCTGCCCCTCACTCTCTCTTTAAAAGAAATATAATGACTAGAAATATAGATGACTTTAAATACATATATGTATGTATATATATGGTTTTTAACTTACATATAAATATGTATGACGTATAACATATATAATGTATAGGATTCTGTGGTTATGTTTTTTAATTCATTAACCTTTATTTAAAATTAAGATAGCTGGGGCGCCTGGGTGGCTCAGTGGGTTAAGCTGATGCCTTCGGCTCGGGTCATGATCTCAGGGTCCTGGGATCAAGTCCCACATCGGGCTCTCTGCTCAGCGAGAAGCCTGCTTCTCTCTCTCTCTCTCTCTCTCTGCCTGCCTCTCCGTCTACTTGTGATCTTGCTCTGTCAAATAAATAAATAAAATCTTAAAATAAATAAATAAATAAATAAATAAAATAAAATTAAGATAGCTGACTTTGCATACTTTACCTTGTTTGTAGCATTTCAAGCTTTTTTAATCTGTATTTTTAATCCCCTTTAAAGCCAGGAGAAGAACAAGATAGAAAGTATAGCCACACTGATTTAGAAAACATTAATAAAAATTCAGTTGAAAGTGCACTGGGGACATTAAATAAAGAGAAAGGTAAGTTATTCAAATTTTAATGTTGTATAAGTGAGGAACTGGGGAATATGGAAGAAATATTAATTTTCATCTTACTAGGTTATAGGTATCATAAACATGGGAAGATTTTTGTTTGCTTATCCAGTGATTTATTTAATGGTACAGGAATCCTTTATTACTCTTTAAAAAGAAGAGAATAGTGTTATTAATAAGAGCCTGTAGGAAAAGATAGTATTTGTTGTACTATCTGTCATAGAAACCATGTACAGAAATATACAGCCTCTTGGGGCTTCATTCTTATACATTGTGTAAGTATAAATATATACGTATTTTTAAAAATTCACTTTAATGATTAGCTTTATCTTTTCATTTGGAGGTTTCTTTTTCTCATCTCCTTTACTGCTTAAACTCGAAAAACATTGTGAGTAGACGTGAGTTTGGAAGAGAAAAGAAAGACTTCTTTCTCTGTAGTTGTTCGAGTATATGTGTGCATACAGATGATAAGTAATATGCTCAGCGATACTTTTTTACATTTTAAAATCAGATAATAAATCAGTCCATCCGAGGAAATGCAGTTCACCAAGTCCTGTCAGGAGACAGTGGGAGAAAAATGTCCCCAACACAGCTCTCATGGCTCTGGAAACTGCAGCCATACTCTCCTCCAGCTTAGCAGCCGGGGATGAGAGAGGTTAGTAGTCAGATTGAATGCTGTTACTATCGAACATTTTCTTTCTTCTTCTTTAGGTGATTGATTGATTGATTGATGAGAGAGCAAGTGTGAGTGGGGGGAGGGGCAAAGGGAGTGGGAGCCAGAGAGAGTCCTAAGCAGGCTCCACTCCCAGTGTGCAGCCTCACATGGGGGGTTGATCCCACAGCCCTGAGATCATGACCTGAGCCGAAATCAAGGGTCTGATACTTAACCATGTTAGCCACCCAGGGACCCACTATAGAACATTTTCTAATGGTTGTTTAATGGGCCGGAGGTTGTTCTTGTTGTTTTTAATGTCACTCTGTAGAAAATATTAGGTGTCAACGTATCAGAGCAGGCCCCATGTAGGTGAGTGAAATAGATTTGAGTAGCAAGTCAGATATAATTACCTTTGCTTAAAATATGGTCTGGAAGATATATGCTGAGAATCTTTTTTACGTGGCCCTAACTGTCACCTTTTCACAACTAGGTGGTTCTGTAATAAAGTACAGTGAAAATAACACCCGTAAGCAGTGGCTCAAAGAGACTCCAGGAACTCTGATGAACATCCTTAAGAATGCAGATCTCAGCTTGGCCTTTCAAACATACACAATATATAGACCAGGTGACTCAAACCTATCATGTACCTATGGAAACACTTTGATTTTTAAAATATTTATTTATTTATTTGTTTATTAAAGATTTTATTTATTTACTTGAGAGAGAGTGAGAGAGTTCATGAGCAGGGGGGAGGGGCCGAGGGAGAGGGAGAAGCAGGCTTCCCACTGAGCAGAGAGCCTGATGTGGGGCTTGATCCCGGGACCCTGGGATCATGACTGGAGCCAAAGGCAGACGCTTAATGACTGAGCCCCCCAGGCACCCTGATAATTCAATTACTAAGCCATCTTGCTAACTTAAGAGCTAAGACAAATTATGCCAAGTAGAGCATGTAATGCTGTGGCAAGTCTTGGCCCTATTTATTGTAACAGATTTAGTTGTCTTTGTTTATTTGGTCAGTATTTATTGAGTGCTAATATGCTGGGTTAAGACTTAAAAAAAAAGAAAAAAGAATAAAACACAGTTCCTTCCCTGGGTGAGCCCTCAAGGAGAGAGTTTTAGAGTGATATAGATGAATTTTTAGAGGTTTTCTGATAGAGCTGCGTGCAGATGGTCTTAGGAGCCCTGGCGGAAATGGGTGCATAGAGGGATGGTGTTGAGGAAGGTTAACAGTTGTGAATTTTGTTGTAGCAATTGTAGGTCCTGGATTTTGTTTCTGGTCCCTGTTCACTGTTCAAACCTATGTCATAGCTCCAGTATGAAAGGGTTTTATAAAGATTTAACTCACATTTTTATATTAGGTTATTGTGTGAGCAAAAATCTGAAAACAGTTGCCATCTAGAAAATTCTTTGAAAGCATGCATGCATGTGGTCTCCATTCCCTAATTTTTTATTCCCCATCATGGGGAAAAGTTGGGGGTGGAGAGCCAGAGGAAAAACAACTGGAAGATGATGATCCAAAGATAACTTTAATATAGTTTCTTATATTTGAAGGTTTTAATTATAATTTTCTAAATTTTTCTTTTGAAGAAAGTACTGTTTTTAAATTTTATACCCATCCTGATGCTTCATGGGCCTGTTTGATGCCAGAAGTCAGGCTGTGTAATGGGGGAGGCACTACAAAAGAAATATAGCATTGTCCTCAGTGAGCCAGCAAGCTTTTGGAGGATTTTAGTCCAACATTCACTAATTATGCAACTACTGTTAAAATTGGCATAATTTTCCTCTGAAGGTTCAGAAGAATTCTTGAAGGGCCCCCTGTCTGAAGAAACAGAAGCATCAGACAGTGTGGATGGTGGTCACGATTCTGTCATTTTGGACCCAGAGAGATTGGAACCTGGACTGGATGCAGAGGACACGTATGTTGGGATATACACACATGGTGCTAGTCGTTGTGTGTGAAAAATCAGACCTTAATTTCAGGTTTAGCAGGAGCTGGTTATATTACTCAACATCACAAATGAATATTCATATCTCAATCTTTTGTCTGGGATGAGTAATGTATTATGGTATTATTACGGAATTCCTAAGCCTAACTGTTCAGCTTGGACTTACTGTTTTTTATTTAATATATTGGGTTTTATTGGCAAATGTTTTAGAAACATGAAAGGAGTGCTCCTTTGGAAGAGCTAACAGTTTTTTTCCTCTGGTCAGTTGTTCAAAAATGTAAATATTTTGTTGGTAGTATTCTGCTTTGAGCCACCTAAAAATACTTACTGTGCCCCTGCTATGGAGGCTTAGTATCAAAATTGTTTCTTCACAGGGATTTTGAGGAGGATGACGACAGGCCTGACTGGGTGTCAGAACTGAAACGGCGAGCTGGCTGGCAAGAAGCTTCGGATGGGTGATGCCCAAGGAAGCGCTCCGTAGTCACATCGAGTAGATGTTGAAAATGAGGAATTAATGTTTGGATAATATCAGCTCACAGGATTTATAGTTTTCCTTGGACACAAAACGAAGAAGGGGAAACTGTGAATATTTAAAATTGTTCCTGATTAGTACCACAAGGCTTAAAAAACCTGTAACTCTCATGAGTTGTTGAACTGAAAGGAGAAGCCATAGAAGAATGGCTCTGAACTTCAGGCTTTCAGTCAGAAAAGAAATCGGAGGCTACTGCTTCCAGTTTGTGTGATTGTGGGAAATTATTGAAGCTCTTTGAGCCCCAGTTTCCCTGACTCTAAAACGAGGTGATAATGCCTTCCTCACAGGGATGCTGACCAAAGACCATGGCAGCGGCCCTTCACATTATTTCTGCACTGTTACGATTGGTGCTTAATTGCTGTGTAACTATTTTTACATTTCTGAAAGGCTTGAGGATCTAAATAAATTTAATTGGAATATAAAAATGTTGTGCAGTTTTCCAATAAGTCCTATTTCTGGGTGGTGGTCCATGATCTTCAATGATCTTCGCCAGGGACCCGCCATCCTTAAATACAGCTCCTGTCAGGATGCACAGAAGGGCCCAGGTCAGAACATCAGCCGTGGGAAGATGGGGAGGGGCACTATAGATCCTGTCAGAAGTTGGCAGTTTTGTGCAGGAGAAAGAAATAGGCCAAAGGTGGGAAGTACTGGAAACTAGAGAGTGCTGTGGAACTAATGGGATGCCAACTTGTGTGGGTCACCCTGACACACATGTTCTGGGTCCTGTCGTTCCATACTGGGATGCCATCGTGAGGTGACATATTGTACTCCAGAAGAAAGAGGCTCCTCCCCGAAGATCTTGTGGAGGCAAGTGTGCAAACAGCGGAAGCCTAAGCCAGTATGAGGAATGGTGCTTGAGTGAAGAACTAGGGGAAGTAGCTGAGTCTATGGCAGGATGGTTAATAAGGGTCTCCTGGAGTATGGAATACACACATCTTGTAGATTTAAACAATTTTTTTTTTTTTTTATCTTCAGTTAACAAAAACTGGTATAGACCTTCACCCCACCCTCTTCATCTTCCTTGAGACATCTTGTCATCCTTTGTCTCCTCTGTTCTCTCACGGTCTCTCCATCCGTCTTTATTTTTTTTCCGTATAAAATAAATCCGTCTTTATTTTTCAGGACCTTGACATTTTTGAGGAATACCAGTTAGGCATTTTGTAGCATGTCCCTCAGTGTTTTGTGTGGTGTTTTTCTCGTGATGAGGCTGAACTCAAGGATTTGGGGAAGAATATCATGGAGGTGAGGTGCCCTTTCCGCCACATCTCATCAGGGAGTAAGCAATTTCAACATGATTTATTACTGTTGTTGTTAACTTTGGTCACTTGGTTAAGGCAGTGTCTGCCAGGATCTCCACTGTAAAATTACCAATTTTCCATTTTTGAGCACTGGGATACAAATTTCCCAACTAGAGGACGCAGTATATATACTGTCCTAGTGCCTCTAAGTGACTCACTCACTGTGTCCAGCTCATCCTCAGCTCTACCTCCTGAAGGGGGCTATAATCCAATGCGAAGTCATTTGTTTTGTTCCTTCAATTGGTCTAGCTTTGGCTATTGGGAGTTTTCCAGTTGCCTCTGTGTTCCTCTGACATGCCCTCATTCTTTTGTGTTTTGAGAACCTCCTTCCTTCCTGGTACTACAAGAAGATGGTCCAGACGCATCTTCAGCTTTCTCTGTTGCAGCTCCAGAATCAGCCATTTCTCCGAGGAGCCTTGGTTCCTTTTATCGGTTTGGAAACCAGGAGCTGGGGGCTGGGTGTGTTTGTTGCTGCTGGGCTGTCAATGCTTCTAGGCCCTCTTAGCAGACAGAGTGAGGAGATCCATATATGTTTGCTATCCTGTGCACATCCACACAGCTATAGTCATTTCTGTGTCTCTCCATCTCTTTGTGTGTTGAGCCAAGGGTGAGCTCATACTGATGTCTTGACTCTGATCTAGTACTACAGGGTTCATTCTAGCCTTCCCCTCCTTGCTTTTCTAGCTTCTCTTCTGACAGTGAGAAACCTGGCTTCAGCCATCCATTATCTACTAGATTGCTCAACTCTAGGATACAGATGTTTCCAAATTATCAACCCATACTCCTGTGAGAAACAAATTTCCTAACTAGAGTACAGAGTTCATGTACTGTTCTAGTGCCTCTAGCCTTACAATTCCAATCAAAACACCATTTTCCAGAGTTACTTAGGTTAGGTTCCCCCTGCCCTTTTTTTTTTTTTTTTTTTTTAATCACTCTCTTTTAGTGGGGATAGCTTTAAGGATAGTTCCAGATACCCAACTTCCATAAATACTGTATTCTGTACCTCTTAGTTATCTCAAACTTTAGTATTGCTCCAGGGGATAAATATTTCCAAACCACCAAACAATGGGAACTTGAAATTGTGTATAGTTATTGAGAGACTCAATGAGTCTTGATTGGATGACAGATCATTTCACAAGTCAGTTGGCTTGCAGAATTTTGCTTTTAATAACATTCCAGGATATTTAATGGATGATTAGGAGCCAGTTTTAGTGATAGATTATTATGATTCTTGACTTAAAACCAGGCAAGAATTGAGGGACACTTTTTTTTAAGATTTTATTTATTTTTTTGACAGAGAGAGAGATCACAAGTAGGCAGAGAGGCAGGCAGAGAGAGGAGGAAGCAGGCTCACTGCTGAGCAGAGAGCCTGATGTGGGGCTCAATCCCAGGACCCTGAGACCACGACCTGAGCCAAAGGCAGAGGCTTAACCCACTGAGCCACCCAGGCGCTCCCCGAGGGACACTTTTAACAAAAATTCCAATTCCTACTTATTTAACTGAATGAGTTTTCCCAGTACTTAATGGCTTGAAAGAAAGAAAGGATGAAAGAAAGAAAAGAAAGAAGGAGAAAGAAAGAAAAGCAAGAGAATAATTTTTGAACCTTGTCTATTCCAGCAAAAAGTGAGCATTCATCTAGTGGATACTAATTGGGAGGGGGGGGAAGCCCATTGACATCTTTAAGTGATAAATTTCCAATACAATTTTACTTTTTATGTTTAATGATTATTTATGAATGCAATTCATTTTTTTACCAATTCCGTACCTACTAGTACTGTTAATAATTCAATCAAGAATGAAAAAAAGCCTATGATTAGGAAATATAAATTAATTTCCACTTATATGATAGTGATCAATAAAACTTCGAAGCAGAAAAACATTAGCTATAGGGATAGTTCAAGGAGAGAAAGGAATGATGTAAACTTTGTGATTCTCAAAAGAAGAGCTTACTTAAAAAGAGAATGATGGTTGGTTTCAGATTACCGTGGTTTTTAGATTACTTTGGATATGTTTTACTCGTGTCAATATTTATAATTGCTGGAAATTACATCCTTTTCAACTATTTAGACATGTAACGGAACGTTTTAGACAGCAGCTTGATGTGCCTTCGCAAATGGGGAATGGGAAGGCGGGGGCGGGGATCGGCGGGGGGTGGCGCCGGTTTGCAGACCACTGGGTTGCGGCCAGTTTGGTAAGGCCGCCAAGTGGAGACCGGTGTCTGTCCATATCTTGATAGTACTTGAGCCTTGCACGAAAAACCCTTCCTGTCTCAATTTAGTTCATTTAGAAAACTGGATGACCGCTACTTTGCTGGGTTGTTGCAAAGAACAGAGATAATTTCTGCAAAGCATCTGGTACGCCGTGTGCGACAAACAGGAGCGCTGTGCTGGTGGAGTGAGAGGCACCGGAGTCCCGACCCAAGACCCCAGAAGGTGGCGCGGCCGGGTTTCCAAACTGCCTGGCCTCGGACCGCTCTTCGCGGAAGAAGGTGCAGACCAGTCCTCTCTCCGCCAGCGCCCCGCCCACCTTCCGCTGCGCGGCTCCACCCCCGCCGCCGGGAAGCGCAGCGGCGAGGAGAACCCAGATTCCCCCTCAAGGAAGCTTCCCGCCCGGCGGAGCGGGCTCAACAGGTATGCTGCGGGCGGGCCGCCCGGGATCCTGACCCCGAGCTGCCCCCAAGGCTCCGGGATCCGCGGGGAAAGGGACCGAGTCCCCGACGGGTAGACAGGGGCTGGAGGGGAACTGCCCGAAGTCCCGGGCCGCGTCGGTCTCCGTGGCAACGCGCTACACGCCGAGCTCCGGCCCGGGCGCCAGCTCTGCAGCCCAGCCAGCGGCCGCCTCGCAGAATGCCCCTAGGGTAGAAGGCTTGTCCGGAGAGCTGGGGGCTTCTACCCCCTGGTGCCGCCGGGGCGGGACGGTCGCCGTCCCTCAGTTCCCGGGCTGGAGTCCTCGTGTTCCAATTCCGCAGCCGCCTCCCTTAAAACCAGGTCCTCGGGTGTCTCCGGCCTCCCCTGGCAGCGGAGCTGGTTCCCAGACTGATGCCACCTAGTTGTCCCCTTTCCTACCATGACACAAATGATCGAAAACCTGACCGGCCTGCTCACGCAAGTTTTAAAAGTGGGCATGATGTCCTAATTGTGGTGTAAAGAGGAAATACAAGGAAACGGTTTATAATAAAGTTTGCATTTCAGTCTGCAAATGCTTGGTACGACCACAGTCGAAGAAGTAGGGAAGTAGCCAAGGGCCCGCGCCTGGGCTAGGAGGCACCTGACCTTGACGGCCGCCCACTGTTAGGTCTCCTCTCGGCTAAGGCTACCTTGAGCAGCTCAGCCAGCGGGGGCGTGATTTTCCAAACCGGTGCACAGTTCTTGGTAATATTCCAAACACAACAAAGTACAACCAAGCCTTGATTTACATGCGGTTGCATTCCTCGAAAATTCAGTGTTCAGTAAAACTGCAAAAAATATTCTGTATTTACGTGTAAAATGCAGTTTGGTGCTAGCTGCAGATCGTTATAAGTAGATTTTTCCATGCACATGAATGTGTGTGGGGACTTGCTAGGGTTGTAGGGCCGCGGGATACTTCTTCATTTTCAGGACTCGCATCTCAGGACATTAGTATTCCAGGCCCCAACCACTTCTAAATGCCATAGTGCTTTTCACTTCTCTGCAAGGACCAGAAAAACCTCCGCAAATTCCCAAAATGTTCCCTAGGGGGCAGCACGTCCCCGTTGAGAAGGGCCGAAATGTAAAACCACACCAGTATTAAGGACATTCCCGTTTTACAGAGGAGCCAAGACCCGGGGTGTTGTATCTTAGATTCTCAGAACAATCTTGCAAAACCAGTTATTGTTATTTCCATTTTAGTAATTAGGAGAGTGAGGTTTTGAGGGATTAAGTGACTTCCCCAGGATCACAACACTACAGTTATCAAAACTGAGTCTGAGCTCAGATTATGCCAAGAAACAATGTTTCCCCTTCGTTGTTGCCTGCCATCCCAAGGAAAGTTATTTGACTTTGTCGTGGTGAGGTTGGTAGGAAAGTTTTACCAAAAGAAGTTCCTTTACACTGCAGTGGTCAGTTGTGTGACTTTGTTCACGTTTATGAAAGGTGTGCAATAAAATTTCAGTGCTCTGATTTCAGGAACCACCGTGCATTGATTACCATGGATAATTATGATGTGATTAAGGTCATTGGGGAAGGTGCCTTCGGGAAAGCATTCTTGGCTAACGGGAAATCAGATGGCAAGTACTGTGTTATTAAAGAGATCGATTTTGCGAAGGTAAAGTGAAGAAGTTCACATTCCTGTTCATTTTCAGTAATATATTCAGTTGGCTTTTAATTTAGTATGAAAAAGAAAGTCATTTTTTTGCTTGTTTGTTTTTATAGTATGAACATTAAGCCTCAGTTGACTAGGGGCACCTGGGTGGCTCAGTCGGTAAAGCATCTGTGGAACTGGAACTACGTTGAGTGTAGAGATTATTTAATAATAAAATCTTTTAAAAAATCCCTTTAGTTAAAAAAAAAAACCCAAAATGTGTGCAAAATCTACTTGACAAGTTGCACAGTGTGAGTGTACTTAATGCCCCTGAACTGTACAGTTAAAAATGATTAAAATGGTATTTATTTTATGTTCTATATATTTTACCACAGTTTTTTAGTGTTGCAAAGGAAAACAAAAGACCTTCCCAAACTTACACTAAAGCTCAGGTGTAGATGGTTAGCTTTGGAGAAAATGCTTTTTCTTTTTTTTTTTTTTTTTTAAGATTTTATTTATTTAACAGAGAGAGAGAGATTACAAGTAGGCAGAGCAGCAGGCAGAGAGGGGAGGAAGCAGGCTCCCTGCCAAGCAGAGAGCCCAATGATTCCAGGATCTTAGCAAAGGCAGAGGCTTAACCCACTGAGCCACCCAGGTGCCCCGGAGAGAATGCTTTATTCACCAGTATAGGTCCTTTCTTGTGGCCCTGTGGCATCCTACTACTAGTGTCCTGTTATTCTAATGCACTCTCAGAGCTTCCTTCCTCGACATTGTTCTGTTTGCTTTCCTTTGTTTATCTTGCTGCTCTCTCAGGTCTGTCTGCCCTCTCACCCCTTAGATGTCCCCCACCATCTGTTCTTTGTCGACTCTCTTCTCTTTCTCTGGGCAGTCACCTCACTCTTGTCTTTCCCAGTAAGCAGACCACTCTTAAAACTCTATCCAGCCCTGGTCCCTCCCAGCCCCCGGTTCTGCATTTTATCTGCTCTGTGTTGCACTGTGTTCCTGGCATTAGTGTCCTTGTGAGATCCAGGCTCAAAACCATGGGATCACCTGTGAGTCTTTGTCTCCCTCCACGTCCGATTACTTGCCACATACTGTTGGCTCCTTCTCTCCTCTGAGTTTGTTTTATTTGTTTGGTCAATGCCCTGGGCTGCTTCAGTATCTTTGCCAAGGCTCTGGCTTCCATGTAGAAAATTTTTGATAATGCTCCATCCTTGTCCCCAGACCTTCACTGGGACAGAAGTCGTCAAGGAAAGATGACTGGATGCATTGTCACTTTTGAGTACATAAAAACATAAAACTTCTGAATGACAAAAAAACACCATGAATAAATTGAAAGGAAGTTGACAGAATGCCAAAATATTTGCAAGTATTGATGAAAAAGTGCTAGCCTTTTATAAATGAATAAAAAGGGAAAAACCCATAACCAAAGACGTCATCATACAAAAACTTCAAACTCATGAGTAAAGTAAGAAATATATATCAATACATACAACTTTTTGCTTATACATTTGGGAAAGATAAGAAAGAATATAAAAGTGGGGAAGTGGGCACTCTTCCTCTGATGATGGGAAGGTAGATTTGTATCACTCTGAAGGGAATTCATTAGTATGTATCAAAACCTTAGAAAGATCCATGCCCTATTTGCATTATAGGTCCACAGTACGTTGTAAAGATGAAAAAAATCAGGCCACCAAAAGTTATGTATGTATATGTGTGTGTGATGTTAACAGTATCCCCCCACACACGCACACGCACACTAACAGTGATTATTGCTGAGTGATAGGATTTCGCCTGCACTACTCTCTGCATTTTCAAAATTTTTAACATGGAGCATATATTCTTTTTTTTTTAAATTATTAACTCTCTTTTTGTTTTTTTTACATTTTTATTTATTTATTTGAGGGAGAGTGAAAAAGAGATCACAGAGGGAGAGAGAGAAGCACACTCCCCACACTGAGCAGGGAGCCCAGCATGGGGCTTGATCCCAGGACCCTGAGATCATGACCTGAGCTAAAGCCAGATGCTTAACTGACTGATCCACTCAGACGCCCCTGAATTGTATTATTTGTGTAGGCAGAAAAAGTTACCTTTGTTTTGAAAAAGACAGGGAAAAAAGTACACATCTACTTCTGGGAGTGTACTCCAAGGAAATACCCGGAGACGTACAGTCAGAAAGCAACTTAAGTGTCGAACATTAGGGGATTGGTTACTTCATTTATAAAAAAGGAAGCAGCTCTTAGAAATCATGTTGCAGGTGAAGTGTTGAGGTGAGAAATGTCACAGCTTCTGCTAATTGAGAAAACAGTGTGTGTAGAACGAGGTACTCTTGGTAAAAATATGTATTCTCTTTCTCCAGGAATATAGATACCCATGCATGTAGTCACATACATAAAAGAAAGATGTACTCGATTGTTGTTATGTAGGTGGAATGTGGGATTGTGAGTAATTTTTGCCTTGTACTTTTATATTGTTTTACTCTTCGGATTAGTTTTCACACTCTCTCTGGTTTGTTTTCCCAAATTCCATTTCCAGCTTCCCCTCCACATACCAGCTGTCTCTGAGCTCGCCCATGGGGCTCTTTTTTCAAGAAGGTCTTTGCCTGCACGTTTCCAAGCATTAAGATCCTACTTGCTTGGGGCTGAGCTCCAGGAGACCTTCCAGGACCTTCCCACTTGAAGTAATCTCTCTCTGTGTAAACTCATAGCTTTTTTCCTGTTCTGCTGCTATGGTACTGATTGTCCTCTTCTCTGATGGGCTTTGACTGTTTTTTGTGTGTGTGTCTGTGCCTTCTCCCCTTATTAAACTGTGCATGCTATGCATGCAGAATGCCTACCTTATTTGTCTTGGCCTTCCACACAACGCCTAATAATGCTTTGCCCCTGTAGGTAGTCAATACATTTTTATAATTTATAAATAATTCAGTAGCTAGACACTTTCAGGCCTTCTAGCTCTGTTGTTAAGATGGTACATACTTAGGAATTACAACACCATTTTAATTCTAAGGAAAGAAGAAAGTATTTTGGGAGGTGAATTTTCTATAAGGATATATATTAATTCACTTGATAGCATCTCTCCCATTCTTAGTATACATAATAAAAAGTCAACCATATTTTTCTAATATAGCACTGATTTTTTTTCATCCATTTTCTCATGAACCGCCCTGGCCTCCAGGCCATCACTAAGGAGAATGTCATATTAGGCCTTGTTCTTCTTGCTTTCCCATATCTCTTTATGTTATTAAATTTGCCTAGCAACGCCTGTGTCCCTGTATTAATAGGTATTGCTTCTTTCTTCCTTTCTTCCTTTCTTCCTTTCCTAATGTAGTTTTTCATTACTTCTTATCTAGAGAAATCTACATTTCCTCACATTGCCAGTGTCTCTCCATGCTGTAAACTCTAAATACAAGAACCTGAGTGGCTTATTTCTTACAGGTACCAAAAAACTACTGTTTTCTCTCTCATCATCCTACTGTTATCAAGCATATTCTTTTGATTCTTATTTATTTTTTTTATGTAAGTTCTACCCCCAGTGTGGGCCTTGAACTCCCAATCCTGAGATCAAGAGTTGTGTGCTCTAGCAATGGAGCCAGCCAGCCGCCCCTATTCTTTTGATTCTTGCCTCCAAAATGTGTTGTATACTTTCTTGATTATAAAATGAAAGTGTTCATTACACTAATTTTTGAAAAGAACTGAAGGGGAAAATAAGGCCATTTAGAGGAAAATACAATCACTTGTAACTTCTCTCTTTAAACATTATGGTACATTTTTTCTCCAGGCTATTTTTTTTTTTAAAGATTTTATTTCTTTATTTGACAGAGACAGTGAGAGAGGGAATACAAGAAAGGGGAGTGGGAGAGGGAGAAGCAGGCTTCCCACTGAGCAGGGAGACCCAGACGATGTGGGGCTCGATCCCAAGATCCTGGGATCATGACCTAAGCTGAAGGCAGACGCTTAATGACTGAGCCACCCAGGCGCCCCTCCAGGCTATTTTTAATGCATAAATACTTTATAAGATACTGGCATGATAGGTGCCATGATAGATATACTCTTCTATAGCATCTTTTTGTACTTAGCAATATGTCGTGAATATTTTCTCAAGTCATTCAGTGTTTTTATATAGTGAAATGTTCTTTGGGGTCCCTGGCTGGCTTAGTTGGAAGCGCATGTGACTCTTGATCTTGGGGTCGTGAGTTCAAGCCCCACTTTGGGTGTAGAGATTACTAAAAAAAAGTAAGTAAATAAACTTAGAAAAATATTCTCATATAATAATATTAAATGTTCCCAATAATAAAGATAATGCTTACTACTTACTGGGTGCCTATTTTACTTCTGCCATCCTATGTGATTTACATATATCAATTTATTTAATCCTTGCAACAGCCCTGAAGATCTATCTCGTGGCTCATTGTATACATAAAAGAGCTGAGGCTCAAGGATATTAAGTGATTTGCTCAATGATTCCCAATAGCCAACAGATCTCTTTCACTCTTCTATTGCTCTTTCTGCTATAACACTTTGCCTCCCTTGATTTTTGATGACTGCATAATATGACATCAGGTTACAAAACACCAGGGACGCCTGGGTGGCTCAGTGGGTTAAGCCTCTGCCTTCGGCTCAGGTCATGATCCCAGGGTCCTGGGATCGAGCCCCGCATCGGGCTCTCTGCTCAGCAGGGAGCCTGCTTCCTCCTCTGTCTCTCTCCGCCTGCTTCTCTGCCTACTTGTGATCTCTATCTGTCAAATAAATAAATAAAAATCTAAAAAAAAACCAAACCAAAACAAAACAAAGAGATAAATTGGGCAAAAAAAAAAAAAAAATACAGTCACCTACCTACGTGTGCCTTTTGGTCTTGTGTATAATGTTCTTTTGAAAAACAGTAGTTAAAGTGGTTGAGTAGCCAAGTCTGTCAATCTCGTAGGAGTAATTCGGTTACTTGTGTTTTGAAACTCACATGGAGCAGCTGTTTTTACATTTAAATTGGGGTGGAAGAGACAGAAGCTGAGATTTAAATGATTTACAGAAGGATACATAGGTAGGAGGCAGTAAAGTTGGGATTGAGAACGTTAATGTTTAAAAAATGCTTAACTCTCAGTGAGGATGAGAAGTATGGGAACTCACACATACCGCGTGGGCTGGTGTTGAAGACCATTACAGAAGGAGTGGGGGAGAGGAGCAGGTGACCTGCCGGGGGCTGGAAAGGTGGGGCAGCCAGGCCAGAAGTCAGGTGGAGATGACCAGTCAAGCAGTCGCAAAGTGTCAAGAACGAGGAAGAAGGGGGGTGGGAGCGAAGTGTGGCCACTGCCACTGGCACTGAAACAATTGAAAAATACTTTCAGTAGGTGATCTATCGAGTAATAAGAAATGCGTCAAATCAAAATGAGGTCCCAAGAGACCATTTTTATTTGAAAATGAAAAATGTAGTAATCTTACTACGGAATTTTACCGGCCTGGTTGAGGTGATATATGACTCTTTTTTTTTTTTTTTAATTTCATGTGTTTCTTCTCAGCAATGGTTGCTGCTGAAACATTGCCTTTTTATAAGGAATTTCTTTGTTGCTGAGAGATAAATATTAAAATAAGTTTCCTCCAGAGGCCTAAGTAATTAACAAGGTGCCACCAAAGCAACTGAACCTTTAATACAGCAGACCTTCACCAGAAATATTTATTTTCTTGTTTACGATTATCACCGACAAACCATTGATTCGCTATAGATCATGCTGTTAATTCTAGGAATGTCATTTCCTGCCATTGAATGATCAGTTTCAGAAGTGGCATTAGAAGCCAATGAAATCTTCGAGAGTTTTAGATGATAGCAGAAAGCATGTTCTTGAAAACAAATTATTGATAACTACTTAGATTACTTTATAGATAATACTATAGATAATAGTATCTTTATACTCTGTCTCTTAATGCAATTTAGATGCCCAACCAAGAAAAAGAAGCTTCAAAGAAAGAAGTAATTCTTCTGGCCAGAATGAAGCATCCCAACATTGTAACCTTCTTCAGTTCGTTTCAAGGTTTGGCTTTCTAATATTCTTCAAGTGCTTTAATAATAAAGTGTAGGCACATAGACATCTAAAAAAGATTTTTGAGAACTGTGCATAAATTCATTTTTGTAAAGGGACTCATTTTCCCATTTACTTAAATCAGAATTTGAGACACTGACTTTATTTCCTTGCTAGTGAGTTTTTGTAGAAAACTTCTAAGTGCTTAATTTTTCCCTCTCCTTAATTCTTGCTGCCTCGATAGTTAATGCTGGTGTGTTAGTTTTGCTACAGTAAGAACCCCTAAGTTGTGGCCTCCCAGTAATCCACATAGATTTCTCACATTACACCCTGGCTGTGAGCAGGCGGGGTCTAAAGTCTGGGGTCCCGGTGATGGAGCAGCCAAGACAGGGAGCATGCTGAGCGAGAGAATGAGACAAGACACAGAGCCTGCCATGCAATCACTCTCAGAGCCCTGTTAGGATGTGGCCTGTTCCTCACCTTCTGTCTGAGCTCCCATTCCTGTTGGCAAAACAGCCATGCAGCCAGCCCGGGTCATGTGGTGACAGGGATGGTGTACTCTGCCTCTGAGAGTTCTTGCATGTGCTGGGGCAATAGGTGGGCCCCCGATCCTCTTACAGCAAACAGCCACGCTCGAGGGGAAAAACATGCCCGAACACAACATCTCTTCTGCCTCCGTCTACAGTCGGCAAAACGGGCAGAAGTTCCTGGCCTGGCGGACTTACCTTCTATGGGGAAGAGACAGGCCATAAACACGTCTCCTGTAGGTCGGGTGCATCTTAGGCTGTGATGCACTGTGTCTGCCCACAGCTCACCACGGGGCATCCCCCTTCCAACCCCTGGCACTGGGCTGGGAGCTTGAATTCCCAGGTTGTAAGTAGTTAATGGAGCAGGAATGTCTTCAATGTCTTCAAGCACCCTCGGGGGTATACAAATCAGGAGATGAATATGCAGAGCCACTATTTTTTGAACTTTCACACTGTGTAGAGCACTTGGTTCCTTACAAACTAAAACAACTGCGTTCAGAGCAGTTCTCTGTATGGCTCTCTTTGACTGCTGGGTATTTAAGAGAGTTCTCAGGGCTCTTGTGTGGTCTTCCTGAGACTGGAGCAGTAGACGTGAGCAGTAAGTCGAGTTGTTTTGAACAACTTCTAAGGGGCAGCCACTGAATAAAGTGCCCTCCTTTCCTATTCTTGGATTCCTAACAAAGCCAAAAGACGATCTTTCTTTTCCTCATTCTTTGGGTTGTTGCTGTGACTCCCTCTGGCTAACGTCTACTCATGCTCAGGCCTTCTCCGAGACTGCTGGTCCCATCATGGCGCCCTCTACTCACATTGCATGACACCTCTGCCCTTGTGTGCATGCCTCTGTTTACAGGACCAAGTCCAGATCCCTTTCAGATAGTCGCATTAAGAATTCTTCTGTCACCACTTGATCCTCTACATCCAGCGTGTAATAGGTGCTTAATCCCCAGTTGGCTGAGTGACTACGTGGTCTGAACCCCTTTCACAGAGTAGACTATGTCTTTATGCCAAATAGACATTTGAGGACCATGGACACAGGTGCTATTATAAAATTAGAGGTCATTTGGACCACATAAATGACCTCCACTGAGTCTGTTTATATTGTAAGCTTAAACTTTCTTAGAACAGCTTATTTTTTGTTTTTGAAGTTGAGTGCCCCTGTGTTTAGGAAAGCCAGAGCTATGGGGATGCCCCTGGGTTTGCCTTGGCAGGTTTTCGGGACTTAAAACCTAGAGCTTATCAAGATAAAGGCTTTGTTTACTCTCAACAGCTTGTCTCCTAACAGAAGAACCGTTGCTGTAGTTCAGCAAATGTTTGTCTGTAGAAAGCATGAACTTTTTATAAGTTTGAAGCGATGTATGAAAAACAGGGCATGTAGTGAGATTTTCCTAAAGCTAAATTGATTCCACGTAAATTCCTTCAATAAATATTTATCAAGTCCTCTTACATGCTGGGTGTGTCCGGGGTTTCATCAGTGAACACAGGAGGCAGAAGCTCTCCCTGCACTGTTGTTTTCTGTTGCTGCGTAACAAACCATCACAAATTCAATGGCTCCAACCAACACCCATTTATCCTATCCTGACCCCTCTAGATCACAGGTCTGGGTGTGGCTTAGCTGGATTCTCTGCTCAGGGCCCCACAGCTGGGTCTGCTCTCTCCATGGAGGTGCAGAGTGCCCTGCCCTGCTTACTTACATTGTTGGCAGAACTCGTCTACTAGGATCGTAAGAATGAGGGGTCTGCTTTCTTGCTAGCTGTTCACTGGGAGTGGTTACGGCCTTCTGGAGGCCAACTGCCCTTCCATGGCCCTTTCAGTAGGCCTTCTTCCACTTGCAATCTCTCCCTTCCTCTGTCTCTGACCTCTAGACCTAGATCTCGATGGCTCTGGTGATTAGGTCAAGGCCCCCGGGTAAAATCTCCCATTTTATGAACTCAGAGACTCAGAGTCAACTGACTTCAGTGATATCAGCAAAATCCCCTCTGCTGTATGTCGTGACATCGTCACGGGAGTGATAGCCCATTGTATCTACAGGTCCTACCTGCACTCCCAGGGAGGGAGCCCACACCGTGTATGCACTGGGGCTGTGGGTGGGGAGAGACAGACAATAAATGGAGGCATAACCGAGAACCACATTGTAGAGTATGTTAGAAGGTAGCAAATGCTGAGGCAACATAAAAGGGTGGGGCAGGAGTACAGAAACAATTTCCAGCAGGGTGGTCATTTGAGGAAAGACTGGAAGATCCACGCTCAGCTCTGCTGAAGAACTTTCTGGGCCAGAGGACCAGCCACTGCAATGGCATGAGGGCAAGAGCAGGCCTGGTGGGTTAAAGCACTGGCCAGGAGGCCTTTGGGAAGGGCTGTCTGCCATGGGTCCTGAGCATCTCTGCACATCTCTGCCGAACGTGCCAGGAGTGCGAAGTCCTGACCGCTGTCTCCCCAGGCTGTATCTCCAGATTGGGTTTGTGGTGAGGGACACTGAAAGGCAAGACATCTCCAAGGCAGAGCTGGCCTATTTGCTGCTCACTGGAAAGCGGCAGCTTCCTCCACCTCAGGTTCCTCTCCTGTCACGTTGCCCATGGCAGGTGCACACGTCCGTCTAGGCTTATGTGTTTTACCTCTGTGGGATGAGTGCTAACGTGAAGCTCTGACACCTGCTTTTGCCAAGAGTAATAAAGTCCTTGGCCACTGGCCCAGGAGTCACATGTCCTAGCATCCATGAAATAGTCAGAGGCTTGTAAGTGGGGGAGAGACACAGAGCCTTGTGGGATGTCCTTGTGAGTACAGTGCAATGGGCAAGAGAGAAGAGCAGAAGCACCTTCATTCTTTCTTTTTTTTTTTTAAAGATTTTGTTTATTTATTTGACAGAAAGAGATCATAAGTAGACGGAGAGGTAGGCGGAGAGAGAGAGAGGGAAGCAGGCTCCCTGCTGAGCAGAGAGCCCGATTCGGGACCCGATCCCAGGACCCTGAGATCATGACCCGAGCCGAAGGCAGTGGCTTAACCCACTGAGCCACCCAGGCGCCCCAATACCTTCATTCTTGATGCTGACTCTGCGTCCCTCCTTGATTTGGGGCGCTAAAATGCTCTTATTTTATGGAATGATGGTGGTAGTGGGTGATACTTCATCAAATCTAGAGGCCATCGGTTACTAGATGCGCCATTACATGCTAATTCCAAGGAACAATACTGCCAACTTGACAAAATAGTGCTCTTCCTTAACCCAATTTTTATTTTCTATGTATTAAAAGAGCTTTTTAAGACGTATTTACTATTCTTCTTGTACATACATAAAAAGGAAACTATAGGCGAATTAAATTGGTTAAGGGGTTCTAAAAATTATTCAAGCAGTGGTAACATCAAGACTGCTGGGTCCACAGCAACCAATTGAAAGATGCCAATGTCTGTAAGATGCCATCCTGATTTTTACAAAGAGCACTTAAGAATGAATTAATTAGGGGCGCCTGGGTGGCTCAGTGGGTTAAAGCCTCTGCCTTCAGCTCAGGTCATGATCCCAGGGTCCTGGGATCGAGCCCCACATCGGACTCTCTGCTCAGCAGGGAGCCTGCTTCCTCCTCTCTCTGACTGCCTCTCTGCCTACTTGTAATCTCTGTCTGTCAAATAAATTAAAAAAAAAAATCTTAAAAAAAAAAAAAAGAATGAATTAATTAGGGACGCCTGGGTGGCTCAGTTGGTTAAGCAGCTGCCTTCGGCTCAGGTCATGATCCCAGCGTCCTGGGATCGAGTCCCACATCGGGCTCCTTGCTTGGCGGGGAGCCTGCTTCTCCCTCTGCCTCTGCCTGCCATTCTGTCCGCCTGTGCTCGCTCTCTCTCCCTCTCTCTCTGACAAATTAAAAAAAAAAAAAAGAATGAATTAATTACAATATTAATTAATTAATTTTTGCATGTTGGAATTTGACCATAGAAAGGTTGGTTAATGTTAGTCCCTACTATGAGTGCCCCTTGGTAGTTTAGAAAGGTTAATGACCAGTGAGCTTCGTAATTCCAGAAGTTGCTGCCCTACAATGTGTCTTGCACTTCTTTTTTTAGAGCATCCTTTTCCTCCTTTCTGCATTTTCAAATATTATACATGCTTTAAGACCAAACACAGATCTGTCCCTTAATGGAAAGGGACCTCTCTCACTTCTGCTCTGAGAACCTCCAAACTTGTACTCACGTGCACATAATATGCTGTATTATGCTAGTGTATAATCTTCATTTCCATCTGTGAGACTGGAGGCCATGAGGACAATAATTGTTCCTTATACCTCTTTCCCCTTACCCTACAGTGCTTACTTTGCTTAAATAGATGGAGAATTTGAGAATATAAATGGTCTTTCCAGAAAGTTCTAAGCCCATCGCATACGAAATTAATGGTGGCTAGTTGGGGGGGGGGATGCGTATTTAGAGGCAAATGATATTCATTGACCCAAATAGTTTCTTCAAGATGGCTCCACCATGATTAATCCTGAAGCAGCCACTTAACTTCTGTCACAGAAAGCCAGTGTAAGGCAGAGTGAGTTGAAGGTTGGTGGCAAGGAAGTAAAATGGAACCCTTTCTCCTTAGTTTTCCTGATTTCAGCAGTCCCACTGCCATTCCTTCATCGCTGAAGTGGCCCTCTCAAGGACTAAGCTATGAGAAATAGCAGTTCTCCTAAAACTCACACATTCCTAAAGATAATTTACCCCCTAAATAATTAGGGCATGTCCGGAAACACCTTCTTAAAACCTTCCTGGACTCTCCATGTCTGTCGTTCACTGTCTCGTCCTCATTGCCGTCTAAGCCACAGACCTCTGCGGTGGCTCTTCTCACCTATGCTGACCGACTCCCCAACTAAACGGTTGCCTCCTCATGCAGGAAGGATAGCTTGTTTGCTTTTTATTCCCAGCATCTCATTCCTTGGCATGTCCTCAATAACGGTCTGTTGATGAATGAATGGATCTGTCCCCTTTAAGAAGGTGGGAGTCGAAGTGTTCTGTGAGAGGAGCCCTGAGTTTGTGAATTAGCCGCAGCAGAGGGCAGACGCCATCAGGGTGCTCACAGCCTCCGGAGCTGGTTTAAGCTCCTTGAAAGAGAGAGGGAGCAAATGATAGCTCTTTGGCAAGAGATTCTGAAATTTAGTGGATACTCAACAACACGAGGCAAAACACGAGGAGGATTAATACTTGTTTTTAAGCCTGATTTTATGCCACTTTTTGTTGTGTTCCTTAGATGGTTTTATGAAACCACTTACCTGCCCTTCCTAAAGCCCCTTCCAGGTGGCAGTTCCCATGCCAGGTGCAGGGAAGACAAAAGAACAAAGTGGGGACTCTGTCTGCAGGGAACCAACAGAGGAGTGGGAGAAACGAGCAACAGAGGAGCCCTTTCCAGCAGGAGTCCAGCTGGCAGTTGGCTGGTTCTGGGGAAGAACTGGTTGAGCAGGAAATTGCACACACATATTTATTTTCATCTATAAATGCACAACCATTTGCCAAAGTTTTGATAGAAGACCAAGGCCTCATCTTTGATGATGAACACGTGGAATAGACTTCTGAAGACTCCTTCTTGGGCAGGCTACTCCCCTCGTTTCTGGCTTCCCATTTACTTTCCTTAGAGTGGAGTCAGAATTTACAGACAGTCTGGGTGCACAGTCTTTTTAAAGCTTTGTCAGTTATTTTCCACTTGTCTTACCCAACATGTAGGTCGAAGACACCCCTCTCTTTTTTTTTTAAAGCTGCTTTCTTTTACTGAGTTCTCCACAGTAGTCAACATAGGTTTTGTAGAAATAACCACATCTTTTTTTTTTCCATTCATTTTTCATCAGTTCGTGCAATAATGGCAATAACAAGTGTAATTGGCTGAACAGATTTGGGGATGGACACCATGATCTTGGTGACAATTCATGGGAACAGAGGTACCTGAGTGTGCGGGAGAGTCTAGTAGGCTCCAGGGGTACCCCTGAGTGGGCAGCAGGAATGGTAATGACTCCAAAAAGTAGGTCAGGGAGAGGTTAGTTTAGAAGAGTGTCCATTGTGCTCAACAACATAGTTGAGTAAGTGCCATATAAATAAAAGGTTACACCCAAGTTCAAAGGTCTATTAATGCTTCCTGGGGTTTGGGTTAAGATTCATGGCTGCCGTGTAACAGAAGATTTCTCATCTCCGGGAGGAATGTGTTCATAATTGTTGTTAACATTTATGGAACTCTCATTATATGCAGGCATTGTTGTGAGTCTCTGACACGGATTAACTCATTTAACCTTTGCGACAATCCTTAGAGGAGTTTCCATATTATTATCGCCACCTTAAAGATGAGATTATGAGGCACAGAGAAATTTAAATAACTTGCCCAGAGTCAGAGAGCTAAGAATGTTAAGTGGCGAAGTGGGCCGAGAATCCAGTCCATGATTCTGCAGCCAGTGTTTTTAACTGTCGTATAATGCATTTTTCTGTATATTCTCCACTTTTTTTTTTTTTTTAATATTCTCCACTTTTGAGAGCACGAAAGGTAATGATGCCTTTTCTCACAGAGAACAACAGGTTGTTCATTGTGATGGAGTACTGTGACGGAGGGGATCTCATGAGAAGGATCCATAGACAACGGGGAGTGTTATTTAGTGAAGATCAGGTAAAGATGCCTCCAGTTTGCCTTTTAATTTGTACTGGGGGGAATTAAATTCATAATGCCACAAGTACGAGGCCGTGTATATATACAGCATGATTTCTGGCAGAGAAATTCAAACGTACAGTAGGAGATCAATATTGTTGATAGATTTAGTCCAGAACAGATCTGCAATTGAACTGAAATTGAATCTCTTTTTGAGAGTGAACCTTGCAAAGAAGATAGTGTTGTATTTTGGGGCAATCTCAAGTAGGATGCCCTTGAGATCAGTCTTCATGGCTAAAAAATTGTGAATGTGGATATTCCTCAGCCATTTTAAATGTGACATATTTATAGCTTCACTCTTCTTCCTTTTACCATTTAGTACGTTGTTATAAAATAGCTATCCCACTTTGCTAGGGAGCATAGAGGCCCTTCGTGGCAATGGCTATTTAGTTTCATTGATTATGAAGAGAGAGGAGAGAAAGGCCAAGAATAATGGCCTCGATTCCCATTCTCTCTTCACACAAACACATTTTTCTTCCACCCTCTGAGCGTCCTTTGGAACCCTCTTGGGAGCTGTGCCTGTGAAGGACACAGCAGGAATGTGTGTGTGTGGAAGGGAATCTGAATGGGGCCTGTGTGACAGGTGGGGCAGGCCGCTGCCTGGAGCAGCGCTCAGGAATGGCCCGCCGCCATCTTTTGGCAGTTTGTTTCTGTGTCCTATTTTACTATTGAAAGACCTCATGCCTCTATCATTTCCTCCTAGAGCTAAAATGGAATAGTTTGAATGTACACATTTATCCCTAAAACTTTGTAAATTTGATCAACCATCCTTCCTGTGCTCCTTCACATTATATATTAAATTCAGTATTTGTAGAAACCCTCCTTTCTTCCCCTCTAGGGATTATTTTGCCACATTTTTTTAAAAATCTGCTTTTCTTTTCTTTCCTTTTTTTTTTTTTTAAGATTTTTATTTATTTATTTGACACACACAGAGAGGGAGAGATCACAAGTAGGCAGAGAGGCAGGCAGAGAGAGGGAAGCAGGCCCTGCTGAGCAGAGAACCCGATGCGGGGCTCGATCTCAGGACCCTGGGATCATGACGTGAGCCGAAGGCAGCGGCTTTAACCCACTGAGCCACCCAGGCGCCCCTATTTTGCCACATTTAATAAAAACGCTCTTCACCACAAAATTTTGAATTACATTTCCCTTTGTTGGAAAAGAGCTAAAATTACAACTGAATCTTAGCATCTGGAGTATGGCTATTTTTTGCTTTTGTTGTCCTTTTTTTTGTGGAATCTAGCAGACAAGGAACCAATGACATTTTGGAAGTTTAAAGAAGTCTTTATAAGCATAGAACACATTTTTAAAAAGAGGCTCATGGCCAGTTAAGATAAAATAAAATCATGACTAAGAAATGAAATTAAGTTCCAAAAATTTCAAAAGTAAAATACTTGTTTTTATATTATATACACATATATTGATAGTTCATTGAAAATTTTAATAAAGTCACAGATTCTCTGCTTACTCTTTCCCTCTCTGCCTTGGCAACCCCTTTCCATGGAATAGGAAACACCAATGGCACCAGGATTATCAGGAAATGCTGCTTATCTGCTATCCTGATGGAGTCAGCAAACCAGTGTTAAGAGAAAAAAAAAGCACAACTGACTCCCTCTTTCCTGTGCTTCTACGTCTCTTCTCTGTATGTGGAGTTCCCTTTGTTACCTGCACATTTAGATTGCCTTTGTGCACCTTCATTTTTTTTCTATAAAAAGAGAATTGTGTGATTAGATGATATATCTAATATAGTTTCATTGACATAAATACATACACATAAATATGTTATTTCTCTCTTTTTGCATATTTTCATGAAGACATTTCAGTGACCACCAGACTACTGATTGGCTTTGTTTTCTGTTCCCTCTACAGATTCTGAGTTGGTTTGTACAGATTTCTCTAGGACTAAAATATATTCATGACAGGAAGATCTTACATAGAGACATAAAAGCTCAGGTAACAGCTTGGAGAGATCAAGACAGAACTGATCTTTCGTTTTCTTGAAATATCTCCAACAACATAGCATTTTCTCCATTTATAGAACATTTTTCTTAGCAAGAGTGGAATGGTTGCAAAGCTTGGGGACTTTGGTATAGCAAGAGTTCTGAACAAGTAAGTATTTTTAAAAATAATTTTCTATTTATAACAGCCAAAATATGTATTTTTAGGTATCATGAATTAAGATATTTAAAGTTTGGTTTCCAGATAATTTTAGAGAGCTATTTATATAAATTCACTAAATCATTCATTCATATGATGTTTTGCCTACGATTAAAATTTCCAAGATTAATCTTGGGATAATAGAAAGATAGTGGCAATGTTTTATAGTATGATATAAGTTTATCAAATGAGTTGTGACTGCATATGCATAAAGCTGGTGAGAATTGAGCGCAACAGGCCAATTTGCACATGCTCTGGGCAATATATTGATGCAACTATTTTGGAAGACATTTTGGTGGTAATAAACATCAAGAGTTTTTTAAATGTTCTCTTTGTTCTAAAGGAATAGTTTGATATTTGGACTAATTTAAATGCCTAATAATTGGGAAATGGGTAAATTTTATAAAGCTTGGCACAAGCATGTACTTGAATGTTACATGGCCACTCACATTTATGATTTTGAAGACTTCTTGATAATGTGAGAACAAACTTTGTTATATTAAGACAAAAATGGAATTCTGAATTTTAAATACTCTGTGATTACACCTATATGAAAAATATGCATGGAAAAAAAACAAGAAGGAAATATATCCAAATTTTAACAATAACTATTTTGGGATAGTAAGATTCTAGGTAATTTTTTTTCTTCTTTATTCACTCCCATGTTTTCCAAATTTTAAGTCATGTCTGCATTACTTTGGTAATTGGAAAGGGGGACCTCTTTCCATATCTATCAATCGTATTTCTTTGTGAAGCCTTTAACCATAAATATTTTTTTATGTGTAGGTGTTGGGCTGGTGAAGTATAAGTTTAAAAATCAATTTATTTTACTACTCTGTTATTAATATGCAATATGTTGGCTTTATTTTAATATGTACATTCATCAAATTTTGTGTTACCCATTTTTATACTTTCTTCTTGCATGTCTGTGTCTTAAGCCTTTTCTTACTCCAATAACAAACCATGTTATTTTATTATCTAACATAACTTACTAGTTCCATGGAACTCGCTAGAACTTGTGTTGGAACGCCATACTACCTATCCCCAGAGATCTGTCAGAATAAACCCTACAACAATAAAACGTGAGTTGCCGACGATTGGTTTGAAAGTCTCAATAAAGCGGGCGGATTCTTTCTCATGGTACTTTCATAATTTCATTTCCCTCACATGTGAAATGGGGATCGCGGTGACTGTCTCCAACCACCTCAGTGTCCCCTGAAGCTTTTGAACATATTTAGAAGAAAGACATTTCATCTGAAGACACAAGTGATAAAAAGACTAACATTGAAAATTGCAGTCTCTGTGATGTGCATCTGTTTGATTTTTCATACCTTCCAAACACTGTTTAGCCTAACACAGGAAAGTGTTGTGGAGGGGTCAGGGAGAAAGCAATGAGAGTACTGGATTAGGAGCTAGGAGCCTTGGCCCTGTCACCATGTTGACCCCGTCGATTGACCTCTGTAGGTCTCAGTTCCCCTAGCTGTTAGTTAGGCAATTGTTAAGGTACTTCCAGCTTTAAAACCCAACTAGTTTTGTGTATGAGATACCAGAGCCTACCTTTCCGGAATAATATTAATATACACAATAGTAAAAGGTGAACATGAGGTAGTTTTTATTTCCATATAAGGAGATGCAGAAAAAAATCACTTTTCAAAGCTGCCGGTTGAACTAGTTGGTTTAGCAGGAAGACTGAATTCCTTCTAGGGGTTAATTTTGCATTTGTTTTGGAAAGTACTCAAGGGATGTTTGGCTGTTTGACTTTGCAAGAGATAAGTGGAGGGCAGAGCCCAGATGGTAGAGATTTCTAAAAAGAGTAGTAAATATTTTTCTGCATAATAGAAAAACAAGCTTTTTTTTTTTTTTTTTTTTGCTTTTTTTTTTCTTTCTTTCTTTTTTTTTTCCCCTGGGATAGCCTAGAATAATACCAAGAAGGGGTTTGGCCTCCAGTTGGGCAGGAATGCAGCTAGTATAGCCTGGGTGGAAAGGGGGACTGTCCAGAGAAGCACCCTGGATCATTTGCATTGTTTTGTACTGCTTTTTACAATACTTGAGTCAACATTTAAATATGCTGACTTGGTGCTTTTGTTAATTGGAAGACCTTACCAATAATCAGCTGGGTAGCTGCTGCCCCATGGATCAGGAAACCAGTCCCTGGCTCACCGTAGCCCCCACCACACGTAGGGCAGAGGAGACTTGTAGAAGTTTCCACCCAGTGCCAGAGTGGCTGTATTCCCCGCTGGACCACACTGGCTGGTATAGAGGGCGCTCTGGGACAGGGGAGGGTGTGGGCCTAGGGAAGACCCGGTGATTATAAAATTCTGTATGGTCGTGGGAAGTAGTCTGTGAGTTTCTAGAAACTCTTAGGAAAACACTAGAAAGCAGTTGGAAATTGTTTCCTACCTATTCTGTAATCGCTCTTCGTTTCCTCAAGCCTTCAGGATGTCTCCCTCTGCTCCTGCCCACACTCAGAGGAAATGTGGCTAAACAGTGGGGCCGTTTTCCTCACTTTACAGAATCCTTGTTTTCATTGTTTCATTTCTCACTGTATTTTCTTTGGTTTTTTAGATTTAATGATGCCTTTTTTATAAGATAACTCCTTATTACACCAATCACATAAAAGCACTAAGTACTGAAGAGCAAGCCTCTGGTCATATGTTACAAGCACAATTTTCAATTTATTGAGTGCCAGATACTATGTTGTCTCTCTCTTTTTTTTTTAATAAACATATAATGTATTATTAGCCCCAGGGATACAGGTCTGTGAATCGCGAGGTTTACACACTTCACAGCACTCACCATAGCACATTCTGTCCCCAGTGTCCATAACCCCACCACCCTCTCCCTATCCTCCCTCCCTATTGCCCACCCCACCCCCCAACCATCAGTTTGTTTTGTGAGATTAAGAGTCTCTTATGGTTTGTCACTATGTTGTCTCTTAATAGAGCTTTGGTTCTGTCAGTGGCTTTAAGAAGAATATACCTTCCTAAATCAACCAAATTTTACCCTTGAGTCAAAACAAATCCATGTTTGAGTCTTGCCAGCTTCCTCCAAATTGTTCAGAATTCCTTACATACACACATTTCCTCCGAGCACATGAAGCTGAGATAAACACTGAACCCTCAGATTGTATCAAAGTTAGTATATCTTTTCTCTGCTAGGATTCTCACAAACTGTGCCTTGTTTCGATGTGACCTCTTACCTTAGTAGGACAAAGAATTGAAAAAGTAAGGATAAAACCTGTAAAATTGTAAGGATACACAAATATCAGTCACTGTAAGGATAAAGACTTTAATTGAGAATTATGGATATTTCTTGGCATGTGATCTCTTATCTTCCCCAGGGATATTTGGTCTCTTGGCTGTGTCTTATATGAGCTTTGCTCACTCAAGCATCCTGTAAGTATGTTAATCATCAAAGTAATCTTGAATTATTAAAACTATAAAAGTGAAATTAACTTTTGAGAGGGAAAAGGTTAATGTTTGGAGTTATTAGGTTGTTAAAAATCACATGGACAAGCTATTAAGATGAGTGATCAATCCATATATACAGACATGGAAAAATGTGCAACTTGTACAGTAAAAAACCCAAGCTACACAGCATATTTTCCTTAAAAATCAACTGCGCATGAATATATAATCAGCAAAGGGAAAAGGTGCGTGGGGTGAAGTCTGTGGAAACCAGACACAAGCTTCTAAGACCCTCTCCCAATGGAGTCACACAGGAGTCATGCTACTTTCTCCAGCAACAAGTAGTGACAGCACGTGTGAAAGGTTCGCACCCAGGGAAGCTCCTTAGAGACCCAGTGCTCAGGGTTTTGATGTGGAACTGGTCCTTCAGGTACCCTATGCCTGGCAGGTACCACGCTTCCAGACTCCCAGGAAGAAGTGGGTGTTTAGCATCAACCATATTGTTTGCACCATCAGTGTAGGCAAAGAGAGCCACTCTGAACACTGAGGGAGCAGTGGGAACTCTCCAGAAATGTGAGTTCCCAGAAGCCAGCCAAGGGCCAATGTGGTAAGGAGGCCTGTCTTTTTTTTTTTTTTTTCTTCCTTTTCTTTTTTTTTTTTTTTTAAGATTTTTTTTTATTCTTTTGACACAGAGAGAGAGAGAGATCACAAGTAGGCAGAGAGACAGGCAGAGAGAGAGGGGGAAGCAGGCTCCCCACTGAGCAGAGAGCCAATGCGGGGCTCAATCCCAGGACCCCAAGATCATGACCTGAGCCAAAGGCAGAGGCTTAACCCACTGAGTCACCCAGGTACCCCAAGGGGGCCTTTCTAAGGAAAGCAGTCTTAAACCTGCTGTGTGAACACTTTCTACACAGCTGTTATTATTGTTATTTATTATTACTACTATTATTATTGTCAAAGGTCAGACAGCTAGTAATAGCCTGATTAAACCTGATCTTTACTGTGTCATCGAATGTTATGCTTATGTGTAAACCCATGACCTCATACAATGGAATATTCTCTGGTTAACGAAGAATTTTTTTTTTAAAGAAAGATCAGAAAGTAGTTTAACTTTTTTTTTTTAAAGATTTTATTTATTTATTTGACAGGCAGAGCAGCAGGCAGAGAGAGGGGGAAGCAGGCTCCCTGCTGAGCAGAGAGCCCGATGTGAGGCTCGATTCCAGGACCCTGGGATCATGACCAGAGCTGAAGGCAGAGGCTTTAACCCACTGAGCCACCCAGGTGTCCCTGGTTAATGAAGAATTTTTGAGGAAATGTTTTTGCTTTGTTAATTTAGAAAGCAAGGTGTAAACTTTCATATTGTTATGACTTCAACTCTGTAAAGTAAACATTTTTTTACTTTTTTCAAAATGTAAGCTCTGTGCCCAATGTGGGGTTTGAACTCACAACCCTGAGATCAAGCATCACATGCTCTCTGCACTGAGCCAACCAGGCACCCTAGTAAACATTGTTTTAAAAGACTAGAAGGAAATATACCCTTGGCTGACAAAATTATACATATTTGCCCTGTTTGTAGCTTCCTCTTGCTTCCAGTTTTTCATAATGAATAAATATTATTTTGATAAGAAAAAATTAAAACTAAGAAAAGCTTGTTTTATATAACATGGCATCACATTGTGTAACTGCCTATAATATCTACTCATCAAATATTAGTTGATGAAAACCATTTAGGGTGGACCATAGTACTTCTAACTAAAGCCTTATAACGTATTTCGGTTTCGCTTTGTTTTAAGATTCAATGTCCACTTTTTTAATTTATAAAGTCCAGCTTGAGCAAAAGCAAAAGGATTGCTTCCTCAGGGTCCCCCAGCTGGATCAGGGAAGGGTGCTCAGTACGAGCCCCCCACCCCAGTCCTGGGTGCAGGAATCTGAGGGTGACAGGCACAGACCCCCACCCCCAGTGCAGGGGTGTGTTTCTGCCGCAGGCCTGCCTGCGTGGGGGCCCTTCTGTTGAGCACCAGCTGGAAACATTGTTTTGTTCCTTGATATTACTTTACAAACTAGTATTCAACATTTTCTCTGATTTAGTATCACCGTTCCTTGTCCTTTCAGTTTGAGGGTCACAACTTACACCAGTTGGTTCTGAAGATTTGTCAAGCGCATTTTGCCCCAATACCCACAACGTTCTCCTGTGACCTGCAAGCCTTGATATCTCAACTCTTTGAAGTATCTCCCCGAGATCGGCCGTCTATTAATTCCATTTTGAAAAGGCCCTTTTTAGAGAACCTTATTGCCAAATACTTGACTCCTGAGGTGAGCTTGGAGATGATTCCGTGTGGATTTTGGCAGAGATTTTGGTTAGCAGGTCCTTGACACGTGTGTTCCATCTTAGGTCATTCGGGAGGACTTTAGCCACAGCCTCACACATAAAGCAAGACGGTTGGCTTCTCAACCTGCACGGAAGGAGGTCCAAGGTAAGAACGATTTGACCACGTGATCAAAAATCATTTCTTATGTGTGTCACACACGGTGAGTTTTAATATATGGCTGACAACATTAGCAGGGAAATTCCACTAAATACACTGAACATGGACGTTTAAAATATATGTGCAATGTTGGGGTGCTTGGGTGGCTCAGTCGGTTAAGCATCCAACTTTTGATGTCAGCTCAGGTCTTGATCCCAGTCATGAGTTCAAGCCCAGCCTTGGGCTCCACACTGGGTGTAGAGCCTGCTTTAAAAAAGAAAAATTATATATATGTATATACACACACACACACACACACACACACATTTTTCTTATATATATATATATATATGACAGTTTTTTTCATATATCTATTTTTTCCTATATATTTTTCTTATATATATTTTTCATATTTAAATAAGTATATGTAGTATTCACTAAGTATATATATATTCAGTAAGTATATTGAATACTATTAAATACTATTCAGTAATACTGAATACTATTCAATAAATATATATAGTATTTCAATAAGTCTAGCTGAGAGAGTATTTCATATATATATACATATATATATATATATATGAAAAATCATCCTTTCGAATGACTAGTGTGTGACTAGTGTGTCTGCCTGTATATCTAGTTCACACCTGCTTTGAATGACTCCTATCCTCTCTTCCATTAGTCAGGAAACTTTAGGAAGCAGTGGATTTACTAATGAAGATACTTGACAAGGTAGAATCCTAACTTAACTTTTGTGTAGGGAAGAGACAGAGAGTTGGAGAAGGTTCACAGACAGACCCGGGATGATGAGATGAAGCTAATTTTTTACAGGGAGGAGGGACTGGTGGTTCAGAGTTCTCCTGCAAAGGCCTCGTGGAGCTGCAGTTAGTATCTCGGACCTAATCGGTGACTGTGATCACTATTTTAGGGCCCCTGAGCGAAGCAGGGAATACTTTAATGATCAATAGACAAGCAGTTTTAGTGGCGTGTTCAGGATCAGCTGCTGACATGCCCCATGCATGTGTGTGCATGTGAGAGACACAGTAAAGAAGACAAATTACTAATTCCACTGATATTGTGAAATAAGTGCAGCGTGGACTTAGTCATAAGCCAATATCTGAACTGAAAGGATGAGGAGGAGTAGAACATCTCTCCAGGAAGGCAGTGACAGGGAAATCTATCTACTGTCATAGAGACACTAGGCTTGAGGTAAGTCGTCAAGGGAAGAAAAGCGACTGAATCCCTCTGCCATGTGTGATTTGGTTTGCTGTTGTTATACATGGGTTTAGATTGAGAATGTTTCAAAGTAGGTAAGTAGAGGGTGAGAGAAGGCACACTGTCCACATTTCTAACAGAGGAAGGAAAGGAAAACAGGAACAAAGCCTGATGGTGGCAAACACAGAGATGTACTTCATGGGGGCACCTGCGTGGTGCAGTCAGTGAAGCATCCAGCTCTTGATTTTGGCTCAGGTCATGATCTCAGAGTCCTGAGATCAAGGCCTGGGTGGGGCTTGGCACTCAGCAGGGAGTCTACTTAAGATTCTCTCTCTCTCCCTCTCAAAAAAAAAAAAATCCTGCTCACACATTTCACACAAGAGTGTGGTGTGAGCGACATGGCCTGTAGCCCAAGCAATGATGACTACATGTAATTACTTATGCCATTATCCAATGCATCCTTTTTCTGTAAATGTTAGCGTTAACCCCTAATTTTTTGAAAGCACTGTTAAATATACTAGAAATATGTGAGGGAACCCTGGATAAAATGGTTTTCTCCATTAAAAGACAATGCAGACTAGTTTTCCATATGGACTTCTCTCATTGGGTCTAAACATCTCATGCTAAAGCGACCTTCCTGGGTCATGAAAAGTCCCTTATATTCACACTCTCATGAGCACTGATGTTAAGATGTTGCCATTTTAAAGAAACTGAAATTGGTTTTTTTTTTTGTTTTTTTTTTTGGTTCAATAAGATTCTATGATACAGAAAGCAAGATTCCAGGGAAAGTGTCTACCAAGATCAAGGCTATCAGAGCCATTTAAAAGGAAGGAGATATTGTATAGAAATGAAAAGAGACCCCCAGCTGGAGCTCAGAAGCCTGTATCTGTAAGTTGTACTAATCCCTTCCTCTGGTTTGTTAGCAGGTGTCATGTCCTACAGACTTACATGCACATGTTCCTGGGATACAAGTCCATTGCTTTGGAGAACACTTGTTTTGTCCTTATGATCAAAATCATTGTGCACTGAGCATTAAAGGGGTACTCCATTGGATAACTCCTAGTTGTATTTCCTTGGAAGTATCCTATGTTCTAGTTTTAGTTTTCCTACAACTCAAAACCTTTTTATTTCTTTAAAGAAATAAGGTTTTTCTAAATAGAATAAGTGAGTCACATTGCAGCAGAAAACGGGCTGCATTTCATTCCCTTAATTCTAACGTGTTATATATAATTGAGAAATTTTTAGTATATAGTCAGGGTGATTTTTTTCCTAGAGATTCTCTAGGCTTAGTTATCTGAATCCACGTCAACAGAGCATAGAACCTCTTAGTTCATGCTAGAGGGATGCTTCTGGTATATAAATGATAAAATGGCTATTGTCTCTTCATTGAATTGTATTTTTAAAGAGGTTATGAATGTATGATTAGAGGGCTATTTGGAGGTATGTTAACTAAGTGTTTACTTGCTACATAGACATTTTAGAAAATGTGGAGGTGTATAGACAGATTTTGAAACTATGAGTTAAATTATTGCTCTTTGTTTGATAGACTGTGGTTTCACTTACATTAAAGAAATGTGAAAGAGAACCTGGCTGGCTCAATTGGAAGAGCATGGGAGTCTTGATCTCGGGGTTGTGAGTTCGAGCCCCAGGTTGGGTCTAAAGATTACTATAAAAATAAATAAATAAATAAACTTAAAAAAACTTAAAAGTATGTTGTGATTTAGAATAGTCTGTAGCAGACTGGTAGGAGAGAAAAGAACACCTAAAAGATTCCAGGATGGATTAAGTTACAAGAATAAGTCTGATGTTCTCATTACCACTTGGGATTTTAAGGAAAATCCTAAAGAAGCTGTTAATTTCCTTCCAATACTTTTCTCTATTTCTAGCCATTTTTCAACAAATAGTTAATAGTACCTTGTTTGGGGTTGTATATATGTAAAATTGCGAAACTAGAAACATACATCACACTTTAAAATATTTTTAAAAATAAATATATAATTTTTGTCTAGACTAAGAGATCAAATTTTATACATTTACTTTAATGTTTAAAGAAAACTATATGAAGTTGCCCATTTAAAAAAAAAAGATTTTATTTATTTATTTATTTAGAGAGGGAGCACGAGCAGAGGGCGGAGAGAACGGAGGAGAGAGTGGACTCCCTGTTAAGCACAGGGATCAGATCTCAGAACTTGATGTTCTTGATCTCAGAACCCTGAGATCATGACCTGAACTTAAACCAATCTGAGTCAAATGTTTAACCGACGGCGCCACCCAGGTGCCCTGAAGGTGACATTTTTTTAACTTAAAAATGATCCAATATCTACAATTCCATAGGGTTCCTCTAACATATGTAGGAACCACACAGCATTAAAAAGAACAGAGAACATAGTGTGTTACTTCTTCACAGTGAGGAAACCTCAGGTTAAACCGTTTGGTTATTTATATTTCCAGCCACCAGTTCTAGGCCTTTCCAGTGGTTTGAACTTCTTTTTCTCTTTTGTTATGTAGGCAGTTGTTCTGGCTGTTGTTGAATTGGCCCTAGTTTGCTAGTTAGCAACAGGGTCTTGGCTGGTTTTCATCTGTTAAGTTGGTCTGGTTCTTATCTCATAACTCAGTGGCCTCACTTAATTCTGAGACAATCGTTTGTTTCTGATTCTCCTCCTGTCATTCTGTTCTGGTTGGGAAGGGTGATGAGGTGTAGCTTGGGGCCATAGCTAATATGCCATCATAGCTGTTAGATGACTTTCCGTGTGTTTACTTGGGAAGAATGACTGAATGAATCAGCATCGTCTTTCCTTCAAGTCATGATGACATCTCGTATTTAGTTCATCAGCACCTAAAAATGTTACGAATCCCCAAATTTGTGACTTGTGCAATAACATTTATTCTCCCATAAAGTACAGCAAGATGTAAAGAAGTTTACAAAAATAGAAAATAATAATACTGAGTTTAGTTTCAGAGCTTGGGTTGAGTATGCACACTTCCTGGCTAAGCATTTTTGGTAGACCAACCATGAAGTATGCAGGATTCCTCTTCACACCATAGTAAAATTGTAAACTACTATGCTGCAGTAGGACTTGCACTTCTAAAATATTTTCCAGTTCTAGGATTTGGGGATTCTAAGATCATTTACTTTGAAAAATGAGTCTAGGGGCGCCTGGGTGGCTCAGTGGGTTAAGCCGCTGCCTTCGGCTCAGGTCATGATCCCAGGTCCTGGGTTCGAGCCCCACGTCGGGCTTTCTGCTCAGCAGGGAGCCTGCTTCCTCCTCTCTCTCTGCCTGCCTCTCTGCCTACTTGTGATTTCTCTCTGTCAAATGAATAAATAAAATCTTTAAAAAAAAAAAAAAAGAAAAATGAGTCTAGAGCAAAAATGACAAAAACACACAGTGCCTTGTTTTTGCTGTGGTCACTATCACACTGTTAGTTATTATGGATTTTAATTTTGTGTCTTCAAAATCTCTCCTCTTCTTTTTGATCCTTCAGATAAAAATGGTAGAAAGGCCCAAATTTGCTGCAATGCGTGGACATTATGACTATTATTATGCCCAACTTGATGTGTTGAAGAAGAGAGTGCACAAACCAATTTACCACTGTGTTCCTCAAAAAGATTCTGGAGTTGAGGAGAATTATAATCAGGAAGAAAACCATAGTCCGTCACCAGGTCAATGGTAATGTTAGAGGCTAACTTGAACTTTGGTCCTCTGAAAATATTTTGATATACCAACATTTATTCCAAAGCCCTCCCAATTCTCCTAAAACAAATAATCCAAGAAGAACTTCCAACTCTTCATCTTGAATACCAATTCACAGTTCCCTTGACACTGTGTCATCTCAAATCTGATGTAGCTTATCTTCTTATTCATGGAGCCATTGAACCGTGAGCAGAAATTCATACTCCTGAATTTTTCCTGTTTTTTTTTTCTTCCTTCTAGTAAGTTCCACCATCTGGGAGGAAGAAAATAGTGGTATATATATCATTTTCCAAAGAAATTATTAATATTAATCCATAATAATTGAATTGCAGTCAAGTTATTTAAGACATATTGAAAAGTGAAATATCTTTCATTCAGTATCTATTTTCTTAGGATTTTGCATTTGTGTACCAGTGTGAGGACCAGAGGTAAAGGAATGGGTGCCATCTTGCTCTCAAGGAGCTCAGAGCACAGTTTATAAAATGGACAAGCAACTGGGGTGGCGAGGCCATTGATCAGATACCTGCCCAAAGTGTGAGAAGAACCTGGCATAGGTTTTTCTTTTTCCCTCCAACACATTGTAGACCATCCTGTCTACAGGATGGACTGATCCTGTCCTGAAGGAAAAATCACCGCATCAGAATATTTTTCTGTTTGATCCTCTCCTGTATCCCCAATTGGTACAGTTCTCTTTGCTTCCTTTCTTTCTGATTCCCAAGTACGCATTCTGTAATTGTGAACTACTTCTTGAATTCAGAACTTTCAAGCCACCGGTGAACTGTGAATCTCATTAATAAATTTCACAAGTAAATAAAATCCACTTCCCAAATTAGTGCCTATGACTAGTAAAAATTCCTACTCCAGCTGAACATTTTTATTTTCTAAGGCCTGTGGAATACCTTCAGAGGAAATGTGAAGCCCAACAATATAAGCTGAAAGTGGAAAAGCAGTTGGTAAGTAAAATTCCACTTCCGAGGGGCAATCAGGAATTTCCTGCTCACAAATACTCATGGGTCCTTCCTTAAGTCAAAGTGCATTCCACATAGAGGGTCAAGACCACCCTCCACCTTCTCCAGTTTTTAATAGCTAAATAGGAGTAATGGAAATGTGTTTGAATCAGGGTGTTGGAAGCCTGGTTTCTTCCCGGGCTCTATCACTTGCTGTGTGACGTTGGGCAGGTCATACGACCTTTCTGAACCTCAGTTTGCTTTTTATAAATGACAGTTTGGAAGTAGATGAGATTCTGAGGGTCCCCTTCAGTGTTAAAATTCCTTGATTCTATTTTAGTAGAATTTCATACATTTCTTAAAGGTGACTATTGTATTTTATTTGAAATGAAATTTACCCTTTAAGTGTAGTGTCAGAGTTCTGGGGCTGAAGGAGACCAGATGTGCATCCCATTTCTCTTACTCTGGTTTTGGACTGCTCAAAAGCTCTAGTTCTATTCCCCTACTTAACCTGATGCCCTAGGGCAGCTCAACATTTATAGAACTTCGATTTCACAAATTATAGTTCAGTAGTTCAGAAAATGAATAGAGGTGTCTCACATGGTAAACATGATAAACAACACAAAGGGTTTTACTAATGTTCTTTGCTTTTTAAACATGTCATACTGAAATTAAGAAAATTCTACTGCCCACTCCCCAACAGTGAATCTGATTCACGATACAATTCTTATTTAAAGGAAAGGATCCAAGGTGAAGCGAGAAAGCATTTCTAAAAGGCCAGTATGCTTTATAAGTCATTTCGTTCCATTGACAGGGTCTCCGTCCATCTTCTCCTGAGCCGAATCACCACCGAAGACAAAAGCGAAGAAATGATGGAGAAGAGCCTCGATTCCAGGAGCTGCAGATCAGGAGAAACGAAGTGAAGGAACAGGTTAGAAACAGTCTGATTCCAGGTCTGCCAGGGACCCTGCACTGTTGTCTCTCACGCTGCATGGGATATTACTCGTAGCGCTATGCCTGAGGGAGGGCCCTCTTGCACAGTCCTCGGACACACTCGTGGGAAGCTCCTTCCTGGGAGTTTCTGGGGATACAGAGATGTGGAGTTCACTTCCTCAGAGAACGCAGCAGAGCGAGGGTCATAAAGCTTTTGACCTCGGGTTGTTAAAGTAACTATCCACCATCACTGTTTTTGAAATTTGTATTCGTGTCCGAGGGTTGCCTTAAGAAAATTTAACAAACCAGGTGGTTTAAAACACCACAGAAAAAAAACACAGAAATGTATTGTTTCCCAGTTCTGGGGGCCAGAAGTCCAAAATGAAGGCATCAGCAGAGCCCTGTTCCCTCTGAAACCCGGAGGGGAATCATTTGCTTCTTGCCGATCTTTGACAATCCTTGGCTTGCAGCTGTGTGACTCCGCTTGCTGTCATCCCATGGCTGTCTTCCTCTAGGGACACCCGTGGTGTTGGATTAGGGTCCCATTTGACTCCAGTGTGACCACATCTTAGCTCAACTAGCTGCATTTGCAATGATAGTGTCTCCAAATAAGGTCATGTTCTGAGGTACCAGGGGTTAGGATTCCAGCATATCTTTTTTAAGGGGGGCACCAAGTTCAACCCTTGAAAGTGGAATATATAAAGGAATTGTATGTCATGGAAACATTTTGGGTTTTATATAAAAGTGAGATCACCGAAAGCCCTCTGTCACTCCCAGGGAGGGAAGGACCGCAGCTGAAATGTAAGGCAGGTTATCATCTTTAGGGACACTGGGTTTTCTAATTCTTACTGTTGATCACACAGTCTTTAAATTCATAGGCTGTGTAGAGATTACTCAGCTCAGTTGTTCACCAGCATTTAAAATTTTTGGACTGGGATTATCTTCCAGGAATATTGGAAGCAGTTAGAGGAAATACGCCAACAGTACCACAACGACATGAAGGAAATTAGAAAGAAGATGGGGAGTGAACTGGAGGTGAATACATTTTTCTCCTAAAGGAAACTTGATTCTACTGACTGAGAGCTAACTAAACTTGTAATAGGAAAGCTAACATTTAATTTAAGCTTTTATCATGGCTTACTTGAGACTACCCACACTGGTGAGGACATCTGAGACTCTCATTTGGGAATGAGTATTATTAAAAATTGTCTCCCTTGTGAATCAGTCAGTGCTCACTGACAGAGCAGCTGCTTTACGCCAGAACCAGATTAGAAGCAGAGAGTAAGTCTGTGCCCATAAGGGAGGGGACAGGATGAACATTTACTGAATTCAGCTATATTGGAGAAGTCTCATATGCAGGGGTAAGGTTCAAAAGTCTGGATAATGCCACATTTGAGTGCAGTCGACTTGACTGATTCTTGAAAATTCTTTAAAGTCACCACATTGGAAACTCATTCTTCCATCTCTCAGATCACCGCTTTTCCAGTAGAGCTCCAGACGAGATAGCTGGCCTGTGTCTGTAGACCATGTTGCGTGAAAAACACACGAATGTTTGACCATAGAATCACCATCCTGGAACTCTCCTCCTATGAGAGGCCAGTGGTTCCGAGGCCTGCCGAGGACACGGCTGGCCCCCAGCTCACATGCATGCTGTGGAATTGCCCACACCACTGGACTTGATTTCTTTCTCCTTCTCCCCGACCCCTGAGGGCACATAGATGAATGAATATGGGTGAAGGGAGCGTAGGGAACAATTCAACTGTACGTACTTGGGCTTTGAAGCAGTGTCTTCACACACATTATCTCCTTTTACTCTCCGTGATAGGGAAAGTTAATAACTCATCCAGAGCCACTTTGATATTATGAGGTGGAGTAAATACCTGATTCTGAAAACTCTACTTTTCTAACATACTCACTTCTACTCACAAAGAGTTGGAAAGACATGACACACACGTATGAGCAATGATTGAGTGAGACTGAATATAATTAAGCTCTGTACGTGCCCAGGAGTAAGGATGAGCCAGAATAGTGTTTTAATGGTCTAATCTGGCCTGAGAAGAGGAGCGGAATTTGGGGAGGCAGAGCTGAGGGGGAAGGCATTCTGCAGGAACCACGCAGAGGTCCACATGGGACTGGAGGCACTGGAGGGGGAAAGTTGGAGATGGTTCTCTCCAGAGCACAGGCTGGTTAATGGTGAGGAGCCTCAGCCTTCTTTTTAAGGCACATCTGTGATGAGAAACCCGAGTCCAGGAAGGATGGATAGCAGACTTTTCTAGAGAGAATAGGAAAGATGGATGTGGGGGATTGCCGAGGGGAGCCACAGGGGAAAGGACCCGGAAGGAGGGTGTTGTTCCAGCCACTTTCAATGATGGCGCCTGGGCAGTGGGAGGAGAGCGTTTCCTCACTAGATCCCACTCAAAACTGCCCACGGTCCACACTGTGGACTTCAGAACCCAAAAAGAATTAATCCAATTGACTGTGTATAATTTGTACTTTTAGGAGGACTCAAAAATAAGTCATAATACCTATTTAGTGAAGAAAAGCGACCTGCCCATCCACCAAGAGGCGCCTGAGGAAGGAGCTTGTATGCAGGTGATGGTTATAATGAGGGGATAATGCATTTCCCAGTGAGCTGCCTCTGGCCCAGAGGTTCTCAGCCCTCACTGTGCAGGGGAGCTGTGGGCGAGAAGGTTCTTAAAAGCTCAGATGCCTGGGCTCCAGCCCAGATGGTCTGGGGGTGGGGCCCAGGCACCCTGTTTGCAGCAGCTGGCTAGGCGATTCGGGGTGCAGCCAAGTTTGAAACCTGCTCTCGGCGTGTATGAGAGCTCAGCATTCTGGATAGTGTTCAAGTCAGGGTCAGACACATTGGTCAGAAGTCTGATGGTTAACGTCTTTCCACTTCAACCTTGTGTTTGTGGTAGGAGGAGAGAACTGGGCAGAGATGAACTATCCCATGGCTCTCCAGAAGCTTTTTGGTTTTTCCCTTCTGGGAGGTCTTTCACCTTTATCTTCAAGGTGCCACAAAGGCTTGGTGAAGGGCAGATGAGGAGGACCCACGTTGATTGATGACCAAAAGTGTCTTGCCTTGTGAAAAACCTTGGGACCTTCCATGATGTGATGCTGGGGAGCTCAACAGTGGACTGAGTAGGGAGGATGGGGTTCAGGAGTCTAAGATGGTTGTATTTTAAGGAAAATAGAGAAATAGAACACTTCTTCTACAGTTGAGACAACCAGACTACACAATCCAATCAGACAGCCAACCTCAAAAAGAAAGTAAGATACAAAATCACAGTCCTCTTTCATAGTTCAGGATCTTGCAAGGCAGAAAAATAGCCTTCCCAGGCTTGTGGGGCAAACAGGTAATAGTGAGTCAAGGCAACACATCTTGTATGTGAAGTACCTACCGACGAGGCAGCGATTACTTCTCAAGGAGAGATGATGGAGACCTTCTGTAAAATAGTGGCGAGAAGACAGCATTAAAACACACGCACGCGCACACACACACACACCAAGGAGACTCATGCTTCTGGCTGGAGAGAGGTCATACCATTTACTAAAGACTGGGAAGAGTGGGGAGCAAGCTTGCTGTGGGGGGCAGTCAAGAGTTCCACTTCAGACATCAGTTGAGTGAGAGAAAGTCTGAGGGCTTCAAGGCCTATTCAGAGTGCCGACTTCACTGCCCCCCAGCTCAGAACACGCTTTCCCCAGAGCTTCATATACGCACGGTACAACAGCATCCCAGGGGTCACGCCGAATACCGAGATAGGCTTTTCCCGCGTTACTCTCAACCTGTGCTCATCTTCTATGCTATTACCCTATTTTATTTCCTTTTATCACCTAGTACTTTCTGAAGTTATGTTGTTAATTTACCTCATGGATTACCCATTTTATTCCAATAAAATGTAAGTTCCATGTCAGCAGGGACCTTTGGTCACCTTTGCTGCACTAATGCCCTGTGGAGGACAGTGTCTGGGTTTGTGGAATGAATGTCAGAGTAAAGATGTTGCTAAGTATGCGGCTGAGTATGTGAGCCTGCAGCTCGTGGCGGGGGCAGGGGGGGTTTGCGGCAAAGAGCAAACCCGGAGACAACTATTTCAGAGTCCTCCCATAAAGGTGGGGCTTCTCTCCACAGGAATGGCTGAGATGGTGCACTGAGGAAGAGAAGGGCAAAGGGCCCAGGACGGGACCCTGAGAAAGCTCAGAACTTATAGCTCCTTTGACATTCTTGTCATCCACCCACAGTTTTCTCTTCTTTGAAATTGCCTGTCGATTTTTAGAGCCTTCACCTTCCTTTTTACTATTATGAGCTGTGCACTTTTCTTGTTTTCCTGATCACCATCATAAGCCTCTTAAGGAAGGGCTCCTATAGACAAAATTACATTCTTTTTTTAAAAATTTTACTTATTTATTTGACAGACAGAAATGACAAGTAGGCAGAGAAGCAGGCAGAGAGAGAGCAGGGGGGAGGCAGGCTCCCTGCTGAGCAGAGAGCCCAATGCGGGACTCGATCCCAGGACCCTGAGATTATGACCTGAGCTGAAGGCAGAGGCTTAACCCACTGAGCCACCCAGGCGCCCCTACAAAATTACATTCTTAAATACATAAAATCTTTTTTAAAGTGGTCAGGGGGATGCCAGAGTGGCTCAGTCGGTGAAGTGTCAGCCTTCAGCTCAGGTAATGGTCTCCTGGTCCTGGGACAGAGCCCCGCATCGGGCTCCCTGCTCAGTGGGGAGGCTGCTCTTCCTTTTGCCCCACCTGCCTCCCTCTCTCTCTCAACTAAATACGTAAAATCTTCAAAGCGTTCTTGAATTAGCTTAGATTGTACTGGACCAGAGTGACAAGCACTGTCACATTATGGAGTTTTCCCCATTACAATGCCCCTGTTCAGTGTATTAATATTTCAAGTTAATGGGTGCTGTGTCCAAGTTTTTAGTGAATTATTATTAACTTTCCTTTACAAAGGCATGTTTTTAGTCTCAAATTAATCATCAGATTCAACCCAGAAGTCAAATAATATAAATAGACCATGCTGTGAATTCAGGGATTGTGAAACTATAATTGTTTGATCAATATTAAATGCTAGATATTAATTTTTTTTCTAAACTTGCAGGACATTGAAAGAGACTTGAAACAAATGAGAGTTCAGAACATAAAGGAAAGTTTAGTTCTAGAACAAAACTGTAAAGCTAAGGTAATAATCATTTTGTCTTATGGTGTTATATTAAACGGCTCGCTGGAGGGTCCCCACCTTGCAATCTGGGTTGCCTACAGGATTCTCCCCCCTACTATTTTATGGAATTGACTAATTCCGTGATGTTTGACTAATGGCTTTAAGTATGCATAATACCAAATAGGAGTTGTGATTTTAACATTTTTATTGGATTGCTAAACTAACATTATTTTCCTTGCTTTCTTCTAGAGAGGGGTGAAGTTTGAAATTAGTTTAAACCAATGTATTTCTGATGAAAACACCCTCCAAGAGGAAGAGGTATGCCATTAAGTATTTATTTCCATTAACAGGTATAAGAAAAATGAGTGTCTTAATAGCACATTTAATGAAAATTTCCGTAGGATATAGGGAGAATTTTCTTTAATCTTCCTAGAAGGATCTCTAGTGTTCAAACCAGTCTTCCAAAATGCCTTTTTATCTTCCCATTATCTTTTCATTGAGATTATTCCCTTAGATGGATTATTCCAATTTAATTTACTTTTCTCTTATAAAGGAATTATTTCCCTCATAATACTAACTTTCTTGCTATTGCCAAATTAAAATAAGAGACTTAATTATAGTCAACAACTAATATACTTACCTAAAAAACTGAGCAGATATCCTGAAACCATGCACATTTATTTAGGTCTTAATTAGTTATTGATAACTTTGTGCTAGTCTTTGGGTGAATCTCAATTATGCACTTGGGCTCTCATTGACACAGTGATAAAACACACACGTATAGTAAACTCAAACCTCATTTTATTACTTGCATTCAACATCGTTTTTAATCCCACTTTTTACCAGACCTGCTAACAAATATCAAGATCAACTGATTTGTGTTTCCATTTCACCTTCTCTAACTTTGCTTTTTAAATGACCAAAAGTTATGTGTGTGGATGTAATAGGTTCTGTATCACATCTGATACTCAATTTCTTTCTTTCATGTTCTTCATTAGCACAAAAATGTTTAATGTTATCATTTCTTTCTGATTTTTTGTTTTGAATAGATTTCACATTTTAGAGCAGTTTTGAGTTCCTGGCAAAAAGGAGCACAAGGTGCAGAGATTTCCCATCTATTCCTGGTCCCCTCATATGCACAGTCTCCCCCCACTGGGGTGGAACATTTGTTACGACTGATGGGCTCAGATGGACACATCATAATCAACCAAGTCCACAGTTCACATTGGGGTTCACTCTTGGTGCTGTACTTTCTATGGGTTTTGACGTAACAACCCGTATCCATCATTATGGTACCACACAGAATAGTTTCACTGCCCTAAGAATCCTCTGTGCTCTACTTACCTTTGAGATTTTTTCTACCATTTTGTCACATAGGGACTTCTCAGAGTGGTGACTGTGAACTCTCACTTCTTTGAGCATTCAGCATCTTGGTGTCCCAGAACCAGGAGGATCAAAGGAGGCCTATTTCTGGGTTGGAGCCACAGTGCTCCCATGAAGCCAGGAGCTGAGGTTGGCCTGGTGGTATAAAGGGATGGAGTCAACAGTTTTATCTTCCAGGATGTTCACCCTTTGTTACTCGATGCTTTGGTGTGCTTTAAACAAAGTGATCATTTTAGTATTGATTAGGGAGTGTCAGGAGGAGTTTTAGGGACCCATATTGGGAATGTTGTGCACCTGAAGCAGGGCGTGGACAAGACAACCTTGAGAGTTCTGTAGGATGGAACCTCAGGAGAATTATATTGAAGGCAGCAAGTCTGGATAAAATCAAGTTGCCACATGATCAGTGCTTGTCACTGTCGACAAGTAGAAGAAATAAACACACTCCTGTTTCTATCTTGTTCCAACATAGTTCCAGTTTTAAAGTGTTATAACTTGGGGTGCCTGGGTGGCTCAGTGGGTTAAAGCCTCTGCCTTCCGCTCAGGTCATGATCCCAGGGTCCTGGGATCGAGTCCGCATCGGGCTCTCTGCTCTGCAGGGAGCCTGCTTCCTCCTCTCTCTCTCTCTCTCTCTCTGCCTGCCTCTCTGCCTACTTGTGATCTCTGTCTGTCAAATAAATAAATAAAAATCTTTAAAAAAAATAAAGTGCTATAACTTATTGGTTTAATATACATATACTGAATACTTACCATATGCCTTAGGAAATGTCATTACTGGAAACACGCAAAAAATTTTTAACATACTTTTTTTCTCAAAAATATGGCTTGTCATGAAACACTGTGGCCTTGCTTTAGGCAATGGATGTGTGCAATAAAACTGTGACCTTTGACGATGGCATGAAGCTTAAGGAATATAAATGTGTGAAGGAGTATGAAGAGTATACAGACAAAGCATTTGAAGAACTCTGTGGCCCAGAAGCAGGTATGTGTCGTGGCCCTTGGAAGCCAGAGATGAGAAGGGATATTTTACCAGCAGTCCATCACAGTCCCCGTCCTCACTCACCTGCAACATCACTGTCCCTTTGCTGGGCAGAGCCCCTGGTCCTCTGCCACCTGAGACCCAGGCCTTGCTCTGTGCTGTCCCCAGCCAACAGCTCCATGCCATCCTTTTTCCTCATTATCTGCTGGAAGGCTCCATGGACAAGTCCCACTAGCCTCGCACACTCTGCATTTGTCCACTTGAATTTCAGAGCTCTTCCTTCCCGATGATCTTTTATTTCGGGTACAGCCAGCAGCAGCCTGGCAGTACCTGCTATTCAGCTGGGGTGGGCTCTGCCCTCAGATGTCTCTGGAGTTTTCCTCCTTCGTTCCCTCTGCCAGTGGTTTTGGGCCCTGTCACTTCTCAGCAGCGTGGTGAGGTATAAAGTGGTAGAAAGTGAGTGCATGGACTTTGGAGACAGACGGGAGTTTGGAAGCTGGCGCTGCCACTTTCTGACCAGGTGACCTTCCACAAGTGACTGCAGTGCTCTGAATCTCGCTTCCTCTAGGAATGGGGATAACAGGACTTGCCACACAGGTTTATTGGGGGACGAAAGTGAAATTTGATATATAAACACCTGGCACATAGTGGGTGCTTAATAAATACTATTTCTAATTTGCTCTTTTCTTGCCTCTCACCATACTGCCTTGTTCTCCTATGTGTTTTCTTTTCTCTAGTATCTCCCCCTTCATTCTCTAAATGGCTGCTGGAGTTAGCTTGTTATATTAGTCTTCTACTTCAATTTTTTTGGGTAATGCCAGCAGGATTCCCCATTGTCCATTCCACATATTATCTTATTTAACGCTGTGGAGCCTGATCCTGTGGTGACCCTCCTTTCCTGCCCCAGCACCCCCCTTTCTTCCCACTGATGATGGGATCCAGACAGCCTCCCAGAGCACCCCTCTCTCTTAGAGCTGTGTGAGCATTTACACACCCTGGCTTGGCTCAGGTTCTTCTTCCTGGAATAATCCATCTCACCTCATTTCCATCTGGAAAAACCTTCATTCAGTTCAGCAGGCATCTTACAGAGATTCTCCCATGTGCACAGACTGTACAAGGTGGTGGGGATCTCAAAGATGAATGAAAACTGGGTCCGCCTTCAACATCACTGTGGGGTTGTGAGCCAAAGAAAGGAGGCACAAAACATGTTTGCTGAGCCCAAATCCTAATCATCGTTAGAGCACCAGCTGGCTAAAGTCAGGGAGGTACCCACTCCTACAGAGCCTGGCTTGCTAAGGAGCTTGGGCTCTACCCTGTGTGCTGACCTTTGGACAACGGGAATTAACTCCTATCTGTGATGGAGAAAGATCGTGCTGGCCGCAGTGTCAGGAGGGCGTGGGGTGGCAGGACTAACAGCAGGAGGATAGCAGTCCAGGTGGGACATGACAGGTGCGTACGGCAGAGCAGTGTGGTGAGAATAGACACTAAGTGTAGACCACTGAGTATGGGGGTTGAGGAAGAGAAGGAGGTCAAAGACCCTCTTGTTTTCTAATCCAGATGGATGAAGCTGTCATCAACCAAACAGGCACACACATCATGCAGAGGAAGGTGAGGGGACATAGTTTAACACTCTAGATTTGGGACATATTGGCGTTTAGGTCTTTACGAGCCTCAGATGGAGATGCCTAGAAGATGCTAGCTATGTGAGACTGAAGCTCTGGGGCAAATCAGGGTTTCCTTAGCATACACAAGGTATTATCATAATTGCCTTAGCGATAGTTGAAAATACCTAGGCAGAGGGACTAGAGTGAGAAGGAAACGGAGCTTAGGACAGACCTTAGCAATGTTTAGACAAGGTTTGGGGAAATCCAGAGAGAGCAAAGCCAAAGGAGGAGAGGAAGTTCTAGAAGAAGGTGCAGGGTTGGCAGCATTAACTAGAAGAGAAAGGCCAAGTGAGGTGGGTTGAATAACAGCCAACGTTTTGGCCACCAGGATCCCTTAGTGGCCTGAGCAAAAGTTCCAGTAAAAGTGATGAATTCCAGGGGCGCCTGGGTGGCTCAGTGGGTTAAGCTGCTGCCTTCGGCTCGGGTCATGATCCCAGGTCCTGGGTTCGAGCCCCGCATCGGGCTTTCTGCTCGGCGGGAAGCCTGCTTCCTCCTCTCTCTCTCTGCCTGTCTCTCTGCCTACTTGTGATTTCTCTCTGTCAAATAAATAAATAAAATCTTTAAAAAAAAAAAAAAAAAAAAAAAAAGTGATGAATTCCAGAGTTATTCTTTGTGTAAGTTTGCTGGGAAGAGGAGATCACGAGTTATAGGTCTCAAAAGAGATAGCTGCCCCCCCCTTTTTTTTAATTAAAATGATCTCCATTTCATACTGAAAATTGTCTTTTAACTTGTCTGCATTCTTATAATTCAGGTTGAAAATAATTTTCCATAGGATTTGGCCATCTTATGTCTCTTGTGAATTATGGGCTCTTAACTTTCATCCCTTTATCCACTGAAAATGGCATTTATTTTTTTTTTCCTTTATAAGACTCTTCAAGTTAAAGCTTTACCTGTAATATGTATTGCAAATATTTTTGCCATTTGGTTTTCAGATCTCATCTCCAATAACAGCAGCAAATGTGTGTGTGTACATATATAATTTAGGAATAAACTTTATAAGGATTATGTAGAGCATGTGAAGAATACTATGAAAACTTACTGAAGTATTTACAGATCACGTGAATAAATGGGGATACATACATTGTCATGTATCAGAAATATTCTTTCCAAATAAATATATGGAATTTTGTCATTTTCAATCAAAATCATCAAAGGCACAAAAAAATGGAGACATCTTGGCATATTGGAGAATCTTGGAGACTATTAAGCAGACAAATTTAGAAAAGAAGAGCAGTGAAGGGGCACATACACTTTCAAATATCAAAATATATTCTATAAATTATAAAACAATATGACACTAGCACCAGAAAATCAGTGAGAAGAAGAAATAGTTTAGAAACAAACCCTAAGATGGATAGTTATTTGGTGTATGTTGAAAGTTACATCAAAGTCAGTGGGAAAGAAAGGCTCAGTCAGATAAATGCTGCTAGGCCAGCTGGTTAACAATTTGGGAAAAATTGTGAAATCAGACCTTATATAATGATACAACAAAATACATTTTTAAAGAACCAAAGAGTTTATATATAAAAATAAAGTTATATATTAGAAAATGAATTAAAAGAACAATCAAACTCAAATGGCAACCTAGGAAATGGGAGAAGATATTTGCAAATGACGTATCTGATAAAGGGTTAGTTTCTAAAATATATAAAGAACTTAAAAATCTCAACCCTCCACCAAAATGAAAAATCAAATTTAAAAATGGGGGCGCCTGGGTGGCTCAGTGGGTTAAGCCGCTGCCTTCGGCTCAGGTCGTGATCTCAGAGTCCTGGGATCGAGTCCCACATCGGGCTCTCTGCTCAGCAGGGAGCCTGCTTCCTCCTGTCTCTCTGCCTGCCTCTCTGCCTGCTTGTGATCTCTCTCTGTCAAATAAATAAATAAAATCTTTAAAAATAAATAAATAAATAAATAAAAATGGGCAGAATGGGGGACCTGGGTGGCTCAGTGGGTTAAAGCCTCTGCCTTCAGCTCAGGTCATGATTCCAGGGTCCTGGGATCGAGCCCCGTGTCGGGCTCTTGGCTCAGCAGGGAGCCTGCTTCCACCTCTCTCTCTGCCTGCCTCTCTGCCTACTTGTGATCTGTCTGTCAAATAAATGAATAAAATCTTTTTAAAAAATGGGCAGAAGACATTAATAGATATTTTCCCAAAGCAGACAGACAGATGGCTAATAGATACATAAAAAGATGCTCAGCATCACTGGTCATCAGGAAATGCAAATCAAAACTACAATGGATGTCACCTTACACCTGTCAGAATGGCTAAAACCAACAAGAAGAGAAATAACAGGTGTTGGCAAAGATGTGGAGAAAGGAGAACCCTCTTGCACTGTTGGTGGGAATACAAACTGGTGTAGTCACTTTGGAGAACAGTATGGAGATTTCTCAAGAAGTTAAAAATAGAGCTATCCTATGATCCAGCAATTGTACTACTAGGAATTTACCCAAAGGATACAAAAATACTAATTGAAAGGGAGACATGCAATGCTTATAACAATGCTTATAACAGCATTATCTATAATAGCCAAACTATGGAAACGGCCCAAGTGTCCATAGATTTAGGAATGGATAAAGATGTGGTATATTTATATATACAGTGGAATATCAGCCATCAGAAAGAATGAGATCTTGCCATTTGCAATGACATGGGTGGAGCTAGAGAGTATTATGCTAAATGAAATAAGTCAGTCAGAAAAAGACAAATGTCATATGTTCTCACTCATATGTGGAACTTAAGAAACAAAACAAATGAATGAAGGGGACAAAAAGAGTGAGAGAGAGAAGTAAACAAAGAAACAGAACCAAGAAACTATAGAGAACACACTGATGGTTACCAGACGGGAGGTGGGTGGGGGGTGGGTGAAATAGGGGATGGGGATTAAGGAGGGCTTAATGTGATGAGCACTGGGTGTGTGACTGATGAATTGCCATATTGCACACCTGAAACGAATATTACACTGTATGTTAACTAACTGGGATTTAAATAAAAACTTAAAAAAAAGAGAAACTGAAGTAAAAGAAAATATGGGTGAGTTTGTTTTTGTGGGGGGTTTTGTTTTGTTTTGTTTTGTTTTTTTGGATAAGGAAGAACTAGCTATTCAAAATACATGGAGCACAATCATGAACAAATTAGTAATAGATTCCACTTAATCAGGGAAAAGCTTTGGTGAAGCTATTAATACTAGCTCCTAGAATTGTCACCTTCAATAGTTTACCTAGAGTAAAAATCATGAAAGTCCATAAACATTTACCTGCAGTGATTTCATTTATAGTATTATTTATAATAGTGAAAAATGGCTAGAAAACAAAATGCCCAACCATGAAAAATTAAATTATAATACATTCATGAAACAGAATACTGTATTTGCTTTAAAATGGTTGTATAGGGGGCACCTGGGTGGCTCAGTGGACTAAGCCTCTGCGTTCGGCTCAGGTCATGATCTCTGGGGATCGAGCCCCGCATCAGGCTCTCTGCTCAGCAAGGAGCCTGCTTCCCCCCCGCCCCCCCACTGCCTGCCTCTCTCCCTACTTGTGATCTCTCTGTCAAATAAATAAAAATCTTAAAATAAAATGGTTGTAAAGAACAGTGGTTAATAAGGTGGGTATGATAATGTTGCTCATTGGAAAGAGCAAGTTATGAAAGTTGCACATGGTGTGACGTCCATTTTTTGTTTCAAAACAAACTATATTCAAGGGGAAAGTTTTGAAATTTTCATGGTCTCTAGATGGTGAGATTATGGGTGATTTTCATATGTCCTATATTGAGACATTGTAATAAATAAAGAAAAAGATTTTTAAAATTAAGATAACAGAACTCAGGGTGTCTTGGTTGTACAGTCAGTTGAGTGGCCAACTCAGTTTCCTGGCTCAGATCTGATCTCAGGGTCATGAGACCCAGTCTTGTGCTCAGCGTGGAGTCTGGGTTTCTCTCTCCCTCTCCTTCTGCCACCCCCCAACCCCTGACTCTCACTCTGTCTCTCAAATAAATAAATAAAACTTAAAAAGAAAAAGGTAACAATTGATTGCATTTCTATGGAAACTGAAGTAAAATGCTCAGAGATGCCTCACGGAATGTGTCCATTCTTGTTACTAATACTTGTTTGCATTTAGATATATTACCTGGTTACTCAAATGTTAATAATAAAAGTGAAACAGTTTTTAAACCTGTTGATAATTTTAGTCTTGTAAGTTATAGTCTGTCTTAGTCCGTTTGGGCTGCTTTATAAAATGCCATTAACTCTGTGACTTATAAACAACAAATATTTATTTCTCATAGTTCTGGAAGCTGGAAAGTCCAAGAGCATAGTGCTGACAGATTTGGTGTCTGGTGAGGACCCACTGCCATGTTTTTGCTATGTCCTCACTTAGCAGAAAGGGTGAGGAGCTCTGTGGGGGTCTCTCTCTCTTTTTTTTTTTTTAAGATTTATTCATTTATTTGTTTGACAGAGGTCACAAGTAGGCAGAGAGGCAGGCAGAAGAGAGAGAGGAAGGGAAGCAGGCTCCTTGCCGAGCAGAGAGCCCGATGTGGGGTTTGATCCCAGGACCCTGGGATCATGACCTGAGCTGAAGGCAGAGGCTTTAACCCACTGAGCCACCCAGGTGCCCCGTGTGGGGTCTCTTTTATAAGAGCACGAAGCCCATTCCTGAGGGTTCCACCCTCAAGGCCTCATCACCCCCACAAAGACCCCACCACCTCCTAAGGTTTCAACATAGGAATTTGGGGAGAGGTTGGACACAGCATTCAGTCCGTAACAATGTATATTAGAATAAGTTGGTAATTTCTGTTTTTGAGGGTACCCACAGGTGAACGACTTCTGGATTTCCTAAGAACTCTTTGGTGCAATTAGTTGTGCTTTGACTGCTTTTAAAGTAATGAGTAATTTTCTCATACCCAGAGTTGTTCATTCAAGACCCTGGCGCTGCTGCAGAGAGCAGGAGACGGTGGGATGCACAAGCTCCTCAGACTCTGCTGGAGATGATGACAGCGGGTGACGTACCCTCCACCTGCTCCACTGGGCCTGAGGGTGAATCCACACCCTAGCTCCATAGTTCTCTTTTCAGTACAATCCCTATAGATTTGATATCAAATATCTTCCAAAGATAATGTTTTGGTATCTCCCTTATCTCCTAAGAAACTTGCCTGCTAAGTATCCTAGACAACTGACCACCCCAGATATGAGAATATAAAGGAGGAAAGATCTAGAATCCCACCTCCCTTGCAGTTGAGGGAGATGGTCTAAGGAGGAGTGGTTGGCTTGACCTGTCTTCCATGCTAGCCCAATTATTTCCTTGGAATTTCTTGGAGGGATTGTTTTTTTCCATCAATAAAATCCGAATTAAGATAATAGCTATCCCACAAGGTTTAGAGTTAGCAGTACAAAAATACATATAAAGTTGCTTTGTATGCCAATGTGCTATTTAAATGTTAAGAGTGTTTAGAATATGATGATATTTCCCACCGAAATTCCTCCATTTACATTTGAGCTTCTGGCATAGTCTTTGCATAAAAGAAGTTCACAGCAACATCTGGGTGTTCTTTTTACAGATGGTAAGGACTTTTATTACTTATTTCCTATGTTTCTCTTGATAACACGGGGCTGGGGGAGAACTAAAATTTATACCCCTTTTATAAATTGGAAAATGCAAGTGTATCACACTGACATTTATAAGTGTGTGAACTGACTTACATTTGTACCATTACAAAACACTGAAGGCCTCAAACTTGCAAGAAAGTTTTGCAAATGTAAATTGCAAATTGCAAATGTAGCAATTTAATCCACTCTAAGCCGGTGAGACCAGTTTAAAATAGGTAGAATAGAAAATTTGACACACTAAAGTGTTTGCAAAGCAAGGGACTTTCATGCCCATCAGCCGTGTGACGTAAGTCACTAAAATATTCTCTATCTCCATTTTCTTACTGGTAACACGAGGGGTGGGATCAAGCTACCTCCAAAGTTCTCACGTTCTGTGATTTTATAAGAAGCCAGATGAAGCATTTTTATTTCCAGTAACACAGTCTCCTCCTCAGGTGGCCAAGGGATGGTGACCTCAGGCATTCCAGAAAACAGGAGACGGTGGCGGCATGAAGCGCCTGGAGCTTTAATGAGCGCTTGGGCTGCAGCACGTCTGACAAGTAGCTCGTTTTCTGCCCACGAAGGCGAATGGGGTACGCAGTTTATTTTTAAGAACATAACCAGTCCCCTGATACTGTTATCAGAGCCCTGTGAATTCAGACAGGGGGTAAAAATACCTTCAGCCTGGACAGAGAACTGGAAAGGGCTCAGCCTCTTCAGAAGCTGATTTGCCTTGTCCAAGTCTGTTCCAAATGCCACCAACCCAAGACTGGAGCTTCCCAGAAGAATGGGGTAATTTACTTTAACGGATCAGTTGACAACTGATGAAAGTGAATAGGGCAAGTGGCTTTGTAGGTGGTAAGCGGGTACTGCTTAGCTCTACCTGGCAGTATGTTTCTGACAGCTACTCGACAGGCTCAAATTGCTATTCTATAGGCAATGAAAATACATCGTCATATAGTTTCTGGGCTTCAGGGAAGGTTTTGTTTTGTTTTATCTCTGACTTTTTGCAAGATGATGCTGGTGTTTATGGGAAGCCAACCATCCTTTCCCAAGGTTGAGGGAATTCATGTCGTGGGGATTTTGTCTTGGGAAGGCATGCAGGTGTGCGGCGCTTAGGGACCCATGTTTCAGGAACGCGAGATTGAGGCGATGAGGCAGAGATACAAACTAGGCGTAATGGAGGCTGTTAAGTACTTACAAAGTTAAGGAACAATACAAAAATATGTACCACCCTGAGGATAATGTAAGAGAAGTATGATTGCCCAAGAGTGGGTCTGCCGGCTTGTGAAGCCTAAACTCCACAATCTTTGGGAAATCTGTGTAAAAGTCTTCCAAGAATGTCCAGAAGGATGAATGTGTTGGGAGGGGAGGACTTGCAGATACACAGGCCTGTGGCAGACTCTGAGAAAACCGGTTGGACTGAAATCTAGGAGCAGGCAAGGGGCCCAGGGTCCCTGAGTATATAAAGTCCTTCGAAATCCTTCGCTCTTACGACTTGTATCAGTTATCATGCTGTTGCTTAAAAGTTAAGGGGAGAGAGAGGAAGAAAGAAAGAAACTGCCCTTGGGACCCTCTTTCTACTACATTCAAATTACAAGAAGCCGTGGTTTTTTTTTTTTTTTTAAGATTTTATTTATTTATTTGACAGAGATCACAAGTAGGCAGAGAGAGAAAGGAGGGAAAGCAGGCTCCCCGCTGAGCAGAGAGCCCGATGGGCTAAATCCCAGGACCCTGGGATCATGACCTGAGCCGAAGGCAGAGGCTTTAACCCACTGAGCCACCCAGGCGCCCCAAGAAGCCGTGTTTTGTCTGTTTGCTTCCTTCCCTTCCATCCTGGGATACAAGCCTTGTCCCTAAGGATGGGGCTGGAGGCGGTGAGGAGGAACCTTTGGGCTGACCTGGCTTGGCCTGGAAGCCAAGGGCTGGAACCCTAGGGCAGGTGTGAAGGATGGCATTCATTTCTCAAGACACTGAGATGGGGACATACTTGGTGGCTTTGATGTTTTTTTCTTGAATTTGTTCCTGTGTGTCTTAGAAAGAGTCAAAGGAAAGTCTTCATTTGGTCTATCATGCCAAATTAATTCATTCATGAACTTCTGTATCTTTATATGGATGGTTTTACATTAGGCATATATGAGCAATTTATCTGTCAAGTGAGATTGGAAATAGGAATGTGCCTCCCAAGGTGCATTCAAAGCAGGGTACAGATGTTTTCTTTTACAGCCTGCTAGGGTGCTGCGCTCCCCCAACTCCAGCTGTGCTCTGCGTCTAACTATGGTTGGCCTCTTGACTTCCTGTCCCTGGTCATCTTTTCTTACTTTAGCTCTACCCTTTGCAGCCTTGCTGGATAATCTACCTAAAATGGACCAAATCTCCTTTCAGCTTAAAATCCTGCCAAAGATGCCCTCTTACCCTCAGGATAAAATCAGTCTCTTGCAGATTCTGAAGACTGGCATGGCCCTTTGCAATGTTAGGCTTGCTAGTTTTTCTCCCTCAGCAGATGCTCCTCCCTCGGCTTAGGATGCCAGCCTCCTTTTGCCAGAATAATTCCTCCTACAAGATTTCCCTCTGGTGAACCTCCTCCCATTTCTGTCACTATGTGTCATAGTGGGTGGTGAGGTGGTGAAGTGTGGGTATCCTTCTCTCCCTGGTTTTCCCTGTACTACCTGATGGGGCTTTGTAAAGGGGTCTGGAAAGACATAGATCCTTCAGTGCTCTTTTTTGCATGAGTGAGTGGAAGACCCTGTCACCATATTAATATACTTCTCTCCAACCCAAAAAAATTCTAGGAAGTCTTCAAGTTTGTCTAGTCTCTCCCTGCCTTTTTCTTTTCTTTTTTAAATTTTATTTATTTGCCAGAGAGAGAGAGCGAGAGCAAGCACAAGCAGGGGGAGTGGTAGGCAAAGGGAGAAGCAGGATCCCTGCTGAGCAAGGAGCCCAAGGTAGAACTTGATCCTAGGACCTGGGATCATGACCTGAGCCAAAGACAGATGCTCAACCGACTGAGCCACCCAGGCATCCCTTCCTGCCTTTTCTGTCAGCTGCTTCTCACAATTTCATAGTCATTCAGTCTCATACTCAAATTTTTCATATTCAAATATTTTTGTTAAATGCATGAAATAGTGACATTTCATCACTATATTTATCTTTTAAATTCAGGTCATAAAAGGATGAAGTATTTTTATTTGAATTTTTAGCGATTGTATGAAAAACCTGGACCTCAAACTATTTCCTGTGTTCCACGGATGGGGAGCCACTGTTTTAAATGATTAAGAAAGATCTGAGCAAGCTTCCCTTGCATCACTGTAGGCTTGGCTTTGCTGCTTAATACCCCACAAGACACTGTAATTCTCTGATCATAAAAATAATGTTCACTTTAATTTCTGATTCTTATTATCTTTCTTCCCCACTAGACCCTAAGCTTACAAGAGCTTTGTCTTGATTACCACACTGTTTCATCTCTCTCTGTCCCTAGTGCCTAGAACTTAGCAGGTGGCCATCATCTTTATGAATGAACATAAAACCATAGCACGTTTTTAGTATTACTTTATGCAAAGGCATGTGATTACTAATAGTCGTATTGCTGTTAAGTTGGATAGGGAAATTATAATGTGAAAAATAATTCTTACGACTGTGTAGACTTTTCATGAAGACTTCCTGCGTGTGTAAGTAATAACTTTGACTGCAGGAATAACAGACACAGTGTATAAAGGTTTTCAAGGATTAGCTATTGGTCATACATTTAAGCATTATTCATAGGTCCTCCATCACTGTTTAGCTTAAACTTCCAACTCCTTGAAAATAAATTGCTTTCATGTTTCGAGCCCTGCATTCCGTTAAAAGTGAAACTTTATCAACTACCTATTTAATTTATCCTAACTTTAAGTTTAAGATAGGAAGACTTTGTAAAATCCTCTTTGATGATTTTTACTAGTAAAAACTACACTCTTACTATAAGGACAAGTTTTTGTTTTTTTTTAATGTGTGCATAATTAATTCAGGTCAGTAAGTTTGTTTACAGTTTAACCACTCCAAGGGATCCTTGGTGGGAAGGTAACCTCCATTTTTCTTGTGTAAGTTTTCAGGCCACATGGTTGCCTTGGTAATATCATAGATGCATACCCCAATAACAGCTGATTTACATTTCTATAGTTAGCCATTCATTCTTTCTCCTATCCTGTTAAACAAAAAATAAAAGCCTCCTAAAATTGTCTTCCTAAAACAGAAAAACAAAAACTATGATTCCCACACCAACTAGAGTACTCAAGCTGCTATTAAGTAGCCAGACTCCCTCATAGATGAGATACATCAGTCAACTCATTTATTTTATAATGCATTGTAGGAAATAATATAGGCTATGATTCGGGATGACACATATTATTAGAAATAGGGAAATATTTAAATACAGTGTGGTAAAATTTCTACTTATAGTTTGTCCATGAAGAGTCAGCTTACCAAAAAAATAGGCACACTTTAAATTTTTTAATTTCATCTTTGGAGAAAAGTTCCTATTTCTAATCCCACTTGTTAGCAGTGGGTAGGGATTTTTTGTTTTGTTTTGTTTTTTCCTGGAGACTAACGTGAAACGCAGTTTAGCCCGGTAGGAACCAGATGGTTGCAGAGTGCAGGTGGGAGAGGCAGATTCTGGTAGGTGACCAAAATGAGCACATGCTTTGCTCTTCCCTGTATCCCTGCCCTTTGCAACATGACTTTGTAGCTCCTCCAGCATTAAATGGCTTCTTTCCCCTCTGCTTGGATCTCAACTGGCTTTTGTGATTTGTGTGCCTGAGAAGAAAGGAATAGAAGCAGTGGTGTGCCAAATCTGAGTATTCAAGGAGCTTTTGCCTTTTTTTTTTTTTTTTTTTTTGGAAACCTGTCTCTCTCTCAGCTAGCTCCAGTTGGCCTGCTGGAAAATGAGAGACAAGTGGAAAAGAGAGACAAGCCATCCCAAGAGAGGCCATAGCAGGCCAGCCAGCCTTCCTCCAGCTGCTCTGGCAAGTGACTGCACATGGGTGACTGGGTCCAACAGGGACTGGAAGGAGCCAGCCAGCTAAGCCCAGCCCAAACTGCCTAATGGCAGAATAGAGACCTCCATAAATGGCTGCTGTTTTAAACTACCAAGTTACCTGGTGGTTTATTCTGGAAAAGCCAACTAATATAGACATGCATAGCAAAATTTTCAAAGTGGGGGTTGAAAGTAGGCTAGACATAGACTATGCTGACAAAGTTTTGAAGCCAGCATTTTTAATTCTTTTGTGAACTCTTTTAGCTTTTGAGATTTTAGGAAAATCTGTCTCTACATTGCTCTTGACTGCCGCGAGGTTGAAGTTATGTAGGAAAAAACCTGACATCATCTCTGTTTTAGTGGAAACAATTTGAAGGTTTACCTTCATGGGTGATGTCCAGTACAGGTTTTGGGATATATACCCCACATTGTGTACATAGGCTGGGAGACTTTAATCTCTCTGTTATTTTTTTAACAGTGGGAACATTAGAACAAAGGCTTCCTAAAGAAGATGAGGGGAATATGGAAATGGCCTCTGGCATTGAAGTAGATGAGGAACAACCAAGATCTGACGATGATGATACGTAAGTAGGTCCTGTCTGGATACCTGAATGAAGCACTGGTGGAAAGTTAAAATGCTATTGCTGAGATATGGACAATAGTCTCAGACCTAGCTGAGGAGACCAAGTTTCACTCACACAAGGATTTGTTTCTGGGCTCTCTGTTCTTTCCCAATGACATTGTTTCCTATCTCAGCATGAGTGATATTCCGTCTTAAATTACTGTGCCTTGGGGCGCCTGGGTGGCTCAGTGGGTTAAAGCCGCTGCCTTCGGCTCAGGTCATGATCCCAGGGTCCTGGGATCGAGCCCCACATCGGGCTCTCTGCTCAGCAGGGAGCCTGCTTCCCTTCCTCTCTCTGCCTGCCTCTCTGCCTACTTCTGATCTCTGTCTGTCAAATAAATAAATATAATCTTTAAAAAAAAAATTACTGTGCCTTTACCATATCTTTTGGTATCTGGTAGGCCTAGTCCCATACCTGCTTCTAGTCTCCATATCTTTTTCTTCAAAATTATCTTAGCTGTTGTTGCCCTTTACTTACCACATTATCTTTGCATTTTCTTGTAAAGTGTCATGAGAAACTTTGTTGGGATTCTGAAAATGGGATTACATTTGTTGATTAATTTATAGGATTTGACATCTTGACAATCATAAATCGGAACATCCATGAATGTAGTATAGCTCGGCGTCTCTTTATGTCTTTTCTTAAAATATCCTTTGGCATTTTTGTAATTTTATTCACAACAGAGGTACCACTTAACTTGGTTGTTGTTGCTGTTGTCATTATTGATGGAGCTGTTTTTCTTTCACTGTGTTTCAACTTGGCTACTACTAGCATATGGAACATTATTGATGTTGTATTTTGTAACCTTACTGAACTCTTTTATTAGTTCTAAAATTTGGAATCCTTTGAATTTTAAAAATTTTATAATTTACTTCTTAAATAGGTAATACCCTCACATAGCTTCAAATTCAGAAGTTATACTCATTTCATAGTCTTCTTGCTATCTCTTTACCTCAGGCACACAATTCCCCTTCTAGAATCAACCAATCGGATATGCCTCCTTTGTACATTTCTCCTGAGGAATTCCATTAAACTGTAAGCCAATATGTAGATCTTTACATGTATGTATTTTTTCGTTTTTTATAGAAACAGTTTCCTAACATACATGCTATCCTGCAATTTTCTTCTATCACTTACCACTGTAGCCTGAATACCTATCATGATATACAAATAGTAGTATACATGCAGTTTAAATACCCAGGAAAGTCAAGTATGAGGTCGAATAATATGGATGTTTGTAATTGGCTATTGTCAAGTTGTCCTTCACAGAGGTTACACCTACGGACACTTCCACTGAAGAGTATGGAAGTGCCTGCCTACTTGCACGTTTTCTTGCTTAGTGTGTTACCAAACTTATGGATCATTGCACAATTGATAGGTTCAAAATGAGGCTTCAGGTTAGTTTTAATTAGCATTTCTTTTTTGAGTAAGGTTGTCTTTCCATATGCTTAATATCCATCTTTACTTCCTCATTGGGGAAAATTTATTCATAGCCTTAACTGTTTAAAAAATTAGGTAACTGGGGCACCTCAGTGGCTCAGTTGTTAAGCGTCTGCCTTTGGCTCAGGTCTTGATCCCAGGGTCCTGAGATCGAGCCTTGTGTTGGGCTGCCTGTTCAGCGGGAAGCCTGCTTCTCCCTCTTCCACTCCCCCTGCTTGTGTTCCCTCTCTCACTGTGTCTCTGTCAAATAAAAAAATAAAATCTTTAAAAAATTAGACTATTAACATTTAAAAAAATATTTTATTTATTTACTTGTCAGAGAGAAGGAGAGAGAGGGGGAGCACACAAGCAGGCAGAGAGGCAGGCAGAGGCAGAGAGAGAAGCAGGCTCCCTGCCGAGCAAGGAGCCCATGCAGGACTCGATCCCAGGACTCTGGGATCATGACCCGAGCTGAAGGCAGCGGCTTAACCCACTGAGCCACCCAGGCATCCCTAGACTATTAACATTTTGTTGATTTGGGGAAACTTTTGCATTTTAGGGAAATTGATCTTTTATCTATAATATGACTCTAGAATATTTTCCCCAGCTTTTTGTTTGCCTTTTGATTTTATTTATAGTGGCTTGTGCCATGTAGAAATTTCTCATTTTTACCTAGTTAGGTTTACCGATTATAAGAAATGATACCAGTATTTTTTAGTACTTTTATGATTTAGTTCTTAGTTAGTTAAATAATATGTTCCTCTTGAATTTCACTTATACTACACTGCAAAGTATGGCTCCAACTTTACTTTTTTCTAAATAACTCCTTACTTATTCCAACAACATTTATTGAAAATCTTCATTTCTCTAACAACTTGAAATGTCATTTCTATGATATACTACATTTTTATATATACTTGCATCCAACTCATTCTTTCTAGTGCAATTATTGTATTTTAAACATGTTGTTTATAATATGAATTGTTATTTTGGAAGGATAGTTCCCTTAAATGCTCTCCTTTTCCAGTATTTTTCTATCTAGTCTTACTTGTTTATTTTTCCATAACCAACTTGCCTAGCAAATAAAGAAGGGAAAGAAGGAAGGGAGGAGAGAATTTTCTCAACCTGCTTCCTGCCTGTAGAATTTTGGAGTCCAGCAGGCTCTTTTCAGTTAGGATTGTCTGTTCCCTTTGGGTCCAAACTGGTTATGTTTCTGCATAAATATTTCTTTGGAAAATCTGGAGGGCTCCACAAATCTTACTGCTATTCACTTTATTTGACAAAAGCCAAATCCACAAATCTTTTTTAGGTTTCCCTGGAAACCCTACTCTTCGATAATAATTTTGAGATTCATCCAAATCAATAGGTATCAATAGGTCATTCCTTTTTATTGCTATGTAGTATTCCTTATATAGATATACCACAATTTATTTATATATTCATCTATTGACTGATGTTTGGGTTGTTTCTAGCCTTTGGTTATTATAAATAAAGCTGCTATGGATATTTATGTACATGTCTTTGTGTGGACATAAATTTCATTTCTTATGAGTAAAACCATAGGAATAGAATGCCTGAGTTGTGTGGTAGGTGAATGTTTAGTTTTTTAAAAAACTGCCAAGCTATTTCCCAAAGTTATTGGGCCATTTTATATCCCCCAAAATAGTGCCTAAGTGTTCTAGTTGCTCTACATCTTCCAACACTTGGAATGGTCTCTTTTTAAAAATTTAGCCAATCTAATGGGTGTTGTGGTGTCTTGGTAGTTTTTGAGTCATAGGCATTATTTATATATACTTGCCACCAGTTCTTTGTTAGATATCTATATTTTGTCAATTATTTTCTCACTGTCTGGGTTTTCTTATTCATTTTCTTAATGGTATGAGTCAAATTTGAAGTTTCTGACTAATGAATTTTTTAATCACTTTCTAAAATCAGAATTTCCAATTTACTTGTACTTTGGACAGAGAATATCAACTGAATTTTAGTGATTTAAAAAAAGTTAATTGGTACTCCCTTTGCTATTCAGTACAGGGTCAATTTTATGATTGTTACACATGTACTTGAAAATATGCATATTCTTATTATTCCGGGGGCACATATGTTCTATATAATTATCAAGCTTAAAACATTTTTTTTTGTGAAACTGCTCTATAGCCTCCCCCACCCCTTATCACTTCTGGATGGAAGTACATTAAAATCTTCAACTGGGTTTGTGGCTATGATTATTTCTCCTCAAATTTCTATCTCATTTTGATGTACTTGAAATACATAGAAACTATGATTGTTCTATCAGTTTGGTAGCATACTCCTCCCTTTTTACATTATGTGTTTTAATTTTTTGTCCCTATTAAAACTGTTTGTCTGAAATTCTATTTTGTTGGATACTGACATTGCTATTACAACTTTTCAATTATTTTGTATTTTTTAGGATTTTGCTAATGTGTATTTTTAAATTTTATTTTCATTATTTCTGTGTGGTTTCATTATAATGTGTTTCTTATAAAATGCATGTAGCTGGTTGATATGCTTCTTGTCCTGTGATAACCTCTGCCTCCTAATTAGTTTAATATAATAAATGTCATTATTGACATATTTGGCTTTATGTTTTAGCTTGATTTTGTGTTTTTTGTTTGCTTTCATTTGTCATTTTCTTCCCCTCTTCTTTTCTAACCTTTTGTTACATTGACAAACTTTTCTATATTACTCTAGTCTCCTCTATACTACTTTTGAAGATACAGGTTATATTTTTATTCTTTTTTTTTTTTTTTAAGATTTTATTTATTTGACAGAGAGAGATCACAAGCAGGCAGAGAGGCAGGCAGAGAGAGAGGAGGAAGCAGGCTCCCTGCCGAGCAGAGAGCCCGACGCGGGGCTCGATCCCAGGACCCTGAGATCATGACCTGAGCCGAAGGCAGCGGCTTAACCCACTGAGCCACCCAGGCGCCCCTATTTTTATTCTTTTAATAGCTAGTTTTTATGTACTTCCTATGGATTGATATAACTAATTCAGAACTTGTCCAGTGTTTTTTTTTTTCTCACGAATACGACAAACATATCTAACCACTAAAACCCTTCCATCCTGATATTGTTACCTAGAGTTATAATTTTACTTAAAAAACATCTTTTATTGTGGAAAACTTTAAACATAGTAAAAGTAGAGTGCACAGCGTAATGAAACCTTATGTATCCATCATACAGCTTAATAATGATCAGCATTGTTCGTTCCTGCCCACCCTGCCCCTACACCCTTTTTTAAAGTTTAGAACATTCTATGTTTGAGACATCAAATCATATAATCCTATTTTACCTTTTTTTTAAAATAAAAAATAACATTTTTTTATTCTCAAACTTAATTTGCTATTGTAGTTTATCATTTTCTGAACTTGCCATGTTTTTTTTTTTTCTAGTCTGTGGTCTTCCTTTGGTTTCAGTTTTCTCGCTGTTGTATATCCTCTAATAATTCTTTAAGATAGTTTAGTGGCTGGTAAACATTCTTATTGTTTGCATATCCAAATCTTTTTTATTGTTTTAATTGTAATTTAGTTGGGTATACAATTTTAGGTTGACAATGATTGTTCTCCTGATCTTTATCACTGTTGATGAGAACAATGCTAATTGTTTTCCCTCTATAGATATGCTAACTTTATCCCCAGCACATCTGTAATGTTCTTTTTGTCTTTATGTTATTATGTTTCACTGTTGTATGTCTGTTCTGGACTTCTCTTTTATCCTGCTTGGCTCGCTTTCTTCTGAGACCCATGACTGTCTTGAGTTCTGGAAAATTTTTACCCATTACTTTTCCAGGTGTTGCTTTTCTTATTTTGCTCATTTTGGTACTCTAAGTAGATATGTTTTGGAGCTTCTCAATCTTCTCAAGCTTCTCAATGTCCCCAGTAACACCTAATTATACTTTCATATTTTTTATTTATCTCTTTGTTCCATTCTAGGTGACTTCATAAATACTATTTTTAAAACTATCTGGGTATCATCTATTAAGTTTTTAATTTAAATGATTATATATCTACTAAGAATTATATTTGTTTGTTCATATTTTTATATGCTCTTGTTTCATTACTGCATAATTATTTACCCTAATTTGAAAATATTTAAAAATGGATGCTGTTCTTTACCCTTTTGGCATACTTAAAGAGTGTTTAGGATTGTCTGTGTCTCTTTGGGTCCAAACTGCTAAAGAGTGTTATCAAAATTTTCCCTAAGAGTAATTCCATCTAGACCTTGTTCCTGGTCCCACTTAAATTTTTTTCTTTTTGTTTATTTTTCTCTTACCATTATATTTATTCACATGTTTTGGAATTTTAGTTTAACAGGATCATTTTGTTTTAGAAGTTTTGTGTTTTGTTTTTAAATTTTCTTCCTTCCCTTTCTATCTCTGTGCACCTCCTGCATATCTAACAGGTTTTGTTTTCTTCGGTGTGTTCCCTTACATTCTTGCTAGCTGGAGCCCTTGAAGAGCTACACTTCAGTGCAAGGGAAAGTGCAAAGGAAAAAAATCTCAGTAATATAGCTTGTCTGTTTGGTCTTAATCTCTGGGAGAAGAATTCACTTGGATTTAGAGTTTGAATTTACAATACTTGGCTGTCTGGAAACATGTATATTGAGAAATCAGCATTAAAATTAATAGTAAGAAATCATAATACTCTGGGATCTCTAGAAGAAATAAATACGAAACATTCTGGAGGGGTATAACTTCAACCCAGGCTACACTGAAGTTTCTCACTAAGGCACTGCTGAACATGAGTTCACAACTAAAAATAGAATCCACTATGAGAGACAGCAAGCACAAAAAAATAGCTGAATTAGACCATAAAGAACTTCAGATAATATAACTATCCTATGAATATTTAATATTTACATAATAATAAAAACTGCATTTTTAGGGCGCCTGGGTGGCTCAGTGGGTTGAGCCGCTGCCTTCGGCTCAGGTCATGATCTCAGGGTCCTGGGATCGAGGCCCGCATCGGGCTCTCTGCTCAGCAGGGAGTCTGCTTCCCTCTCTCTCTCTCTCTGCCTGCCTCTCTGCCTACTTGTGATCTCTCTCTGTCAAATAAATAAATAAAATCTTTAAAAAAAAAACTGCATTTTTAAAATTATTTAATCAAAGTAAGGAATGGAAATGTAAGAAAAAAAGCAGATCTATCAGAAGGGAGCAGGAATATCTGATTAGCCAAACAGAACTTCTAGAAATGAAAAAAATCCACTAATAGAAATCAAATGACAGTTTAAACATAGAATAGGTACAGTTAATGAGGGACTTAAGAACTGCCGGACAGACCTGAAGTAAAAAATGATGGAAAATGTGAAGGAGGAGTTAAGAGTCATGAAGATCCAACATACATCTAAAAGGAGTTTCAGAAGAAGAGAATCAGAGAAAGCAATATTCAAAGCAATTATAGCTGTGAACTTTTTACAGTCACTGAAAGCCTTAAATTGTGATATCTGGGAAGTAAAACAATAACCAAGTAGGAACAATGAAAAGAAATTCACACCTAGACATATCATACTTTAAACTACAAAGGAATGAAGATAAAGGGAGGATCTCATGTAAGCATGCATCTCAGGAATGATAGCTTCACAGTGGGAGCTCTAGTTGCTGGTCTACCCCGAATTTATGATCTCTAATTTTAGTGAAGTCCTCTGTGGTATCTGGCAATCCTATGCCTGGTTTGCTTCCTTCCAAACCCTCCACCCAGTAGGCTAACCCCCATCCACCTCACTCTCATCATGTGACCATGCCTCCTACTTCATAGAGATAATACGTGGTTTGTAAGTGGAATGGTCTTGTCTAGTTTCGTAACTTCTCTCTATCCACATGAGTCCTCATTGCCTTCTCTTTCCCTATTTTCCTTCTGAGACAAAAAACTGTCTTCTTTCCTGCTGAAAGCACATCCTGACACAGGTGCCCTGAATCCCAGCCTTTCTTAGAAAATGTGTTCCTATCTATTATCTGTCCTTTTCCTATATTTTTAACATCTATTACCTACTTCCTCTCAGGATATACACATGCCCAAATCTGTCCCTTCTTGAGACACACCAAAAAATCACTGCTCTCATCTTCTTGAGTTAACACCATCTGTTCAGAGCCAGGCTCACCTCAAAGGAGTTTAAGCTCCTTGTCACTGCTTGCTTACCTCCTACTGCTTTCTTGATCCCCTGATGGTTCCTGCCACATAGCACACTGAAATGTTCTTGCAAAGGTCATCTATTACCTTGAAATTGTCAGGTCCAACTGTCATTTCTGACTTCCTCTTATTTGGCTGCTCCCTATCTGGAAATTCTCTGCCTCCTTGGTGTCCATGATTAACACTTTCTTGGCTCCTACCAGATCTTCCTCAGCCTCTTTATTTGCCATGTAAATATTAGGGATTATTGAGATGGTTTTCTTGGTCTCCTGCCTTCTCCCCTCCTAAGCATATCCATGCTGAGGTCTTAGATACAATTTTGATTCCTAGTCCTACTGTTCAGTATCTGAGACCTTGGGCAAGTTTCATTAACCTCTCTGAGCCTCAGCTTCATTATAAAGTGATGGTGAGAATGTCTACCTCAAAGTGTTGTATTAGATTAAATATCGTATGCGTAAAGTGCTTTAGGGCGGTTGCTGGTGTATGATAAGGGCACACTGTTTGGCAGCTGTTTTTTTTTTTTTTTTAAAGATTTTATTTATTTATTTGACAGACAGAGATCACAAGTAGGCAGAGAGAGAGGGGGAAGCAGGCTCCCCGCCGAGCAGAGAGCCCGATGTGGGGCTCGATCCCAGGACCCTGGGATCATGACCTGAGCCGAAGGCAGAGGCTTTAACCCACTGAGCCACCCAGGGGCCCCTATGGCAGCTGTTTTATTCTTCTCTCTTCCTCTCCTTTTAAGAGTAGATGGGTATTAACAAATATAATAAAGGTTGTTGAACACAAGTCCAAGTAAACAGAATACTGATTATCCCAATATTGGCTTTTTTTTTTAGTCCATCTGGAAAGCCAGACTGATATAATAAATAATTCATTACCTGGGTGAAAATGCAACTATTAAATTGCTTCAGTGGGGGTGGGAAGTGAGATGGGAAACACTTTCATATGTATTTTTCATTGTTTTGATATCATAAAGTTGATTTTTACCTCTTATTTTCAGAAATTTTGAAGAATCTGAAGATGAGTTGAGAAATGAAGTAGTAGAATCTCTGGGAAAACCTGCTCCTTCCAAAGAGGAAGAAAAAATAGAAGAGACTCCTGGTTTCTCTAAGGGTGCTGAAAAATTAGGAGGAGAGAAGATAAGCACCCAGAAATATACAGAATTAAATGAAGATTTAGAGAATATTTCTACTCAAGCTGACGACAAAGTATGCATTGCAGGAGAAAACCAAGAAACATCAACAACCCATCAAAATATACAAGTGTGATTATTGCAGTTTTTCTTAAGTGATAAGTTAGTATCTATTAACTGTAGTATCTGGTTGGGTCCAAGTCATAAACATTCATTTTGTAAGAGTTTTCTAATAATCCCAGGGATTTATTGTTTTTTTTTTAATTGGGTTATATTAGTTAGCATACAGTACATCACTAGTTTTTGATGTAGTAGTGTTCCATGATTCATTGTTTGCCTATAACACCCTGTACTCCATGCAATCTGTGCCCTCGATACCCATCACTAGGCTAGACCTTGAGACTGACCAATTTGAGTGTAGAAATTAATATTTTACTTTAAAATTTCTATCAGGAAATCTTTGGGAAAATATATGTGGTAGGCAGACAGAGTAATGTGTCTCTCTTCCTGCCACCCTCCCTCCCAGTACACCCAACAATGTGAATATATTGTTACATGGCAAAGGGGAATTAAAGTTGCAGGTAAAATTAAGGCTGCTAATCAGATGACCTTCAAAGAGGGGAAGGCTTTTCTTTCACTATCCAGGTGGATCCAATGTAATCACAGGGCTATTTAACAGTGGAAGAGGGAGGCAAAGAGAGAACAGGAAGATGTCAGTGAGAGAGGGGCTCAGCCTGGTGCTGCTAGCTTGAAGACGGAGGAAGGGGCCAGAGGCCAAGGAATCCAAGCAGCTTCCAGAAGCTGGGAAAGGCCAGGCGATAGACTTTCCCCAGAAGTCTGCAGAAGGAACACAGTCTTGCTGACATCTTGAATTTAGCTCTATGAAATCCACTTTAGACTGCTGCCCTGCAGAACTGTAAGATAATAAATGTGTGTTGTTTTAACTAAGTTTGCTAATTTGTTAAGACAAGGAAAGAAAACCAATACAGTGTACAAAGTAATTCACTTAGAATAATGAATGTACCATTTTAGAAAACCATGACACTGAAATTTCTTAACTTCTATTAAATACTTTTTTGAAGCAGGTGTTGACTCTTAAGGGAGTAGGTTAACTGAGCACAGAGGATCAAGGCATGTCATGTTAATTATGCACCAAATAATCATCTTACTATGTTTTATTGAATTAATTTCTAACAGCTTCAAATGTGTAGATTATAAATTACTTAAGGTCAGGGACTCTACCTGGTCGTTGTATCTTATGCTGGTCTTTTTACATATGGGGCTTAGCAGAGTGCCACATTATAACAATCCCAGTATTGAACATGTGCCTGGGGCTTAACAGACATTTGTTGATTTATTGTGTTGTTGCTATGAAGGACAGAGACTTTACATTTCTAAGTGGTAGAATTCTGCCTAAAATATGTGATCTGTAATAAAAATACAACTAAAATTGCACATTGATCCATTGCTGAGCCAAGAAAACAATGAGGAAGGGTTGGTCGGATGATTTCTAAGGTCTGCTTAGTGTTTACATTTGATATAACTTTATTAAATGTTGGGAAAGTATCAGGATTCCCCTGTGGGATGAATTCTACATGATGTGTCTTTTATGCCTGTATTTTCCTGGTGATGTTGGAGGTACTGTTCTTTCAACTTGGGTGTTTTGGGTTATAATCTACTCTTTTCTGGAGTGCTCAGCATGGTCACATCATGAGGCTCCGAATATTTAAAAAATTTCTCACCACTGTGTTAATGTCAATCTTGGTAACGCACGACGTTGAGAGATTGGAGCATCATTAATTCTAGAAGTCTTTTAGTGGTCAGTGTATACATGTTTAATTTACTTTCAGAACATTATGTGGTTCAGACATACTAAATCTGTTGGTGTGCTAAACAAATACTAAGCAGTGCTTAAATGCATGGAAAATGAAACATGGTTCCTGAAAATCCCAAAGATCCAAAGACTATTCAGTTATATGTGGGGCGGGGTGGGTGGGGAGGAATGAATGTTTAAGGTCAATATTTAAGAATAAGCCTATCGAGGGGCGCCTGGGTGGCTCAGCGGGTTAAAGCCTCTGCCTTCCTCTCTCTGCCTACCTGTGATCTCTGTCTGTCAAATAAATAAAATCTTTAAAAAAAAAAAAATAAGCCTATCGAGTCTGCTCCAATGACAAGATGCTTGCTGAAGTTTCTAGCTAAAAGCTGCCAAGCCTTATCATTCATTCTAAGATTTTGAGTTCTCTGCTGTAAAGTAAGAAGTATTCATTGTGATAAGTATACATACATGCAAGGTTTTCCAACCTACTTCAGCCCCTAATTCATCTTATCCATCTTACGTATACCATTACCTAAATCATATTCTTTTTTTTTTTAAAGGTTTTTTTATTTTTTATTTTTTATTTATTTATTAGTCAGAGAGAGAGAGGGAGGGAGAGTACAGGTAGGCAGAGTGGCAGGCAGAGGCAGAGAGACAAGCAGGCTCCCTGCTGAGCAAGGAGCCCAATGTGGGACTCGATCCCAGGACGCCGGGATCATGACCTCAGGCGAAGGCAGCCGCTTAACCAACTGAGCCACCCAGGCGTCCCCCTAAATCATGTTCTTGAGGCACAATCGATTATTTTATTCTTGATTTACGTTTAGCTCCATGTGTTAAGTTGAAACTATTGATCAGATTTGAATGTGTTTTTAGAATAAGTTTAAGAATTTTTAAAAAATTTATTTGACAGAGAGACAGCCAGAAAGGGAACATAAATAAGCAGGGGGGAGTGGGAGAGGGAGAAGCAGGCCTCCCACTGAGCAGGGTGCCTGATGTGGGGCTCAATCCCAGGACCCTCAGATCATGACCTGAGCTGAAGGCAGACGCTTAACGACTCAACTACCCAGGCGCCCCTAGAATAAATTTTATTAAAAATTATACATCTTGGTAACTACGTATCATAGCTATCAAACTGATCATTCTTTAAATGGTGTATCAACTCTTAACTTCCTAAGTACCTTGTAACATGTATAGTCCAAGTGAGCATAAAGCCCTCAACTATTAGAACTGATGCGTCTTTAAAGTCAATGGTGGCCTCAGAGTTAGGGTGGGGACAGAGAAGAAAATCAGCTGAGGAACAGTGGGAGAGGGAAAATTACAAGCCTGTAATTTGATTTTAGTAATTTGCATAACTTCTTGTTGTGGGTAACTTTTTTGTTGTACCCAAATCTATTGAAAGATTTAGCAGACACTCTATATTATATCATAGTCCTGGAGTCTAGGGTACATTTACATAATTAAACACAAGTATTCTGAAACATTTATAATTATCTGACCACTCTCTCATAATTTTGTCTGTAAGATGACTTTGTAAAAAACCCTGAAAATTATTAAAATAAAGTGTAGGAAGCTCTGCAGTGTTTTGTAGGTCTGAAATATTTATTAAAAGAAAAATGTCTATTAAACCTGACAACCTATTTTTCTTGGGTATCAGAGGCAAGACAATTTTACCTTTAAATTCTTTCTCTTTTTTTCCCTTTCCTTTCCTTTTTCCTTTTCTTCCTTCCTTCCTTCCTTCATGGCACACAGAGCTTAAGAAATATTAGTAGTAGGTAACAATTCAGCTTTGGGAGACCGCATGGAGGTGCATATGTACTATATGGAGTAAAGTATCCAAGATAATGAAAATTACTTTCTATCACAAACACATTTTGTATCTATTAAATCAAAATCATATTAGACACAAAGAGATTACTATGCAAAGAACATGTAACATGTATTTTATTATGTACAACCCAAATAAGAATGTGAATCCCCACTGCTGGGGGTTCAAAATATACCACGTTTGGACCACTCAAAAACCACGTTTTATAGGAATGAACAGTCACTCAGAAGTTCTCCAGACAGACAGTAGTTGACACATTGTTTTGACACTTCATGGTTATCAGTCATTCTGGAAAAAAGACACATAATAACCACACTAGCAATAGGGAAAGTGAACAGATAGGCGAAGTAGGTTTCCAGTGATGGGTGTGACAAAAATAATTTTGAAGAAACAAGATTAAAAAATGCTCTATGGCATTTCAGAATCCTTTTTTTCCTATATTGCATCCTTTCCTTCTGCTTAGTCCACTTCGATTTTTTAATCCTATGGTTTTCTGAGGGTAGAAGGGTAGACTGTGGGTACAGTGGCACAAATCTTGCCCCAAGACTAGCTACAAGATAAGAAAATGAACTGGGCTGGAGTCAGAGCACCCACTATAATCCTGATTTTGTCCTTAAACAGCTTTGTGAGACTGGAGTCTTAAGGTCTTTAAAGTGTTCTTGTCTGTAAAGCTGAAAATGAGAAACTGGACCCGAGGATTTGTAGGGTGCCTTCCAGCTCCAGTGTCCAACCGTCTTCTTTTTCTAAAGATTTTTTTTTTTAATTTTTTTATTTATTTGACAGAGAGAGATCACAAGTGGGCAGAGAGGCAAGCAGAGAGAGAGAGAGGAGGAAGCAGGCTCCCTGTGGAGCAGAGAGCCCGATGTGGGACTCGATCCCAGGACCCTGAGATCATGACCTGAGCCGAAGGCAGAGGCTTAACCCACTGAGCCACCCAGGTGCCCCCAACCGTCTTCTTTTTCTAAACTGAATCATCTCCACCCAAAGCTGTGTTATGTCCCACCATCCGGGACTCTGTTTTGCTGCTTTTCCAACTGATGACAGAGGTGGCCCGCAGACGAGTCAACAGTGTAACTGGGAGCAGATGATGAAGCTGGCGGCGTCCCTGACTGGATGAAGAGTTTCCCAGGCCCCTTACACACACACATATCAGACTGTGCAAGAGGTCCATTCACTGAACTAGAAGGAGCTAATTATGTATGCAGAAAACACCAAGTGTTGTAGGTCTCTCGAGCCCTATCTGCATATCCACATACTTTTAATCACTGCTAGTGATTCAGCACAGTAGTCCTAGCTACCGACTTAGTAACCATGAGTCTCCCTTGAGTCTTCACGCATTAATAAGGACTGATTACAAGAGACATCTACTATATATTGTTACTTTTAATGAAATTACTTTATAAAGGTACCTTTAAAAAAAAACTTAGTTCTGGTTTTCAAGGTCTTTTCACATACTTTCCAAATCAGAGTCACTGAGAGGTAATGAGGACAGGTATTACCATCTACAGATTATAGGTGAAGAATTGGGATTTCAAAAAGATTTAAGAAGCAGCTTCGGTTTTAGGAGGTCTGATGTTTGTAAATGAAGATGCTGGAGTCTGGAGTGCTTTTCTAAAAGCCACCTCATCATCTCCCAAGGCACGATGCTGCCAACAGACACCCGGGAGGACGGAGCCCATTCGTCCATCGTCACTATGAGAAGAGCAACTTGGCACGATGTTCTCACTGCGACCTTCTGAACAGCTTCAAGCAGACTTGCAGCTCCAGAGATGTGGAACTGTGATGGGATACCAGGGTAGCCCTTTCCATCAGCAACAAATGTACTGAGAGCACTAAACAAAAAGCTACTCTCGTGAACCCCAAGCTACAGAAAGACTGTGCCTCTGCCCCTGACAAACGCCTGCGGACAGTTACTGTCCGTCTGTCTTTATGCCCACAGGGCAGTCACTGTCCCTCTGTCTTTTCGCTGTGTGCTTTTAGAACGAGATGACGCCTGCTTCAAGTGTTTTTTCTCTTTAAGGAAAACCGTCAGATATATTCAAGAAGGTCATCCACAGTAACATTTAGAATTTAAATATACCAGAATTTTTCTGTGTTCCCAAGATGTCAGGACAGTTCTAAAGTACTGATCTAATCGTCAGTTCTCCATTTTCCTTTCCACATTTCCTATATTCTAAAGGGAAATTCTCTTTCCTGGGTTCTAACGGACAGTGATTGGACAAACAGGATCTGAAAAATAGGGATTATACCACATTACAACTGTTCGTTTTTTCTTTCAGATCCACATTTTTCAGAATTTGGGACAGAATACTAATCTAAAATCTTTTCATTTAAACTATTTGGTAATTTTGCCTTTTTTTCATTTTCATTGAAATAAATATCCCATCTCTCTATATATTGCTGAGAGCACTATTTAGGCTGACTTCATTATAATACAGAAAACGTTCAGGAAAGTACTAACATAAGAAGGTATTTAGCCGTTTTATATAAAACATCTTTAATTTGTACAGATATGGCATTATTTAAGTAAGTTCTCCACAGATGACAGGAACGCTAGTTCAAACTCCTGATCAGAGAATCTGCTTACAGATGCCCGAGCATTGCTGCGGATTTGGAGTCTCTCTTCCTCAGACATGCAAAGAATATGAGCCATGGTCTCAGCGTAGCCTTCCTCGCTTTCTGCCAGAAATCCAGTTATCTCTCCCTGGTGAGGAACGACAATGTCAAGCTTCGGGCCCCCCGAATTGTGGGCAAGGATAATTGTGCCAGCAGCCATACACTCAACCACTCCTGAGAAACAAACAAAAACCGTGTAGTCTTTTAACATTTGAGAGCTTTCATAACAAGGATGAGCAGAAGTCTCCACAGATTTTAAGACACTCATGAGAAATTTAAGTAAATGTCTGTTGCGTTTATAAATATGCTCCCTAAACTTCCACGGTGCCAAATAATTCTATGTTTTTTCGTTTTTAAGCCTCATAATAATGCTGCTTTGCTCTTCGCTGAAACAGACAAGCAGGTTAAAGAACAGTCTATGAAAAACAGACACACCGCAGGTTATAAGATAACGTAGAAGACTACAGAACGCTAGCAAGATGACAGATAATGGTTACTGAAAGGAAAAAGGTGTAAAAAGGTATCACGAGCGAAATTTCAGGAGTTCAAACAATAGCATTAGGAAGTTTCCCTCCTCTCTTTACTTCTTTTCTCCTTTGTTGGCAACTCTTCTTCTACCCACTTGCGAACCGTTCTTGTTTTCAGCATTTTATACCAGGGCCCTCCTCTCACTGGGCACACTTTCCTTAGGCAATTCTACCTTCATCCATGGACCTTCCGGAATGAGCCGGTCAGTGATGCCATCTCCTCAGTCTGTGTTCCCAGGTCAGATCCCTCACCTGCGCTGCAGACTCGTGTGGACAAGTGCCCAATGGACACACATACACACTCCCATGTCCCATGGATCATTCTAAGTCTACATATGGGAAACCTGGCTCGTCAACTGCCTCTCCTCTTGGAGCCATCTCTAGGGGAAAGCCATCCACCATTCACACAGCTGTCCAAACTCAAAGCCCCAGGAGGGCCTCTCCGATTCTTCTTTCTCCTTCGTTTAACAAATCCAGTTCGTCACCAAGTCCTGTTCAGTCGTGCTTCAGAATCTCCCTTGAGCGAGTTTGCCTACCACCTTCAGACGCAGCACCTCATCAAGGCTGCCCAACACATCCTCCTGCCTCCCTCGTCTGGCTCTCCCTGCTCCTCACCAGTACCCCCGCCACGGCAACCACAGTGAACTTGAGGGAACAGAAAGCTTTAAAATCCAACACTTAGAATCAGTTTCTCTTTTCCCACTGGCTTCATGTGGCCATGTGATCTGGCCCCAGCTCCCCTCTCCACGGGCGTGCTGTTCCTCCTGCAGGTTCTGGCCAGAAATCTTAGCACCTTGAGTGTGCCCGCTAATGCTCCTTTTGTCACCTGGGTCACAACGCCACTCCCTCTGCTGGACATTCTCTCTCCTGCAAGGCTAACTTCAAATTACTGTTCAGGCCCCTGTTTCCATGGCACATTATTTCCTTGGGCAATTGTTCTCTGACCTCACACATCTGTGTCAGGTGTTTCTCTTGGGTGCTTTCATGTCGCCCTGCCCTTGCCCTGGGCACAGCTCTTAGGACCCTGTCCAGCAAAGTGCTACTCAACTGGTCATTAGCACACACAGAACTGCAAGTACCTGAACACCAGCTCCTGCCTCCCATACCCCCTAGCACAGTTAATGGTCACTACATCTCCGTGCAGGGAGACGCAGAAGTCAGACTGCGCAGAAGGGCCGAATCAGAAAGTTCTGGCTGTATGTCTGGGTTTCGTCGGGTGCTACCAACCAAGGAGAGACAAGAGTATAAGATAAACTATGGCCTTAGTATAGGAAACTTCACTTTTATGTTCTTCCCTTTCCCTTGTAACACCTGGCAGTGTGACGCACAAAGCAGCCTCTTGAGAAATACATCTTGAACCACATTAGACACAAACCAGTACTTGATTTTACATCAAAATGTATGCCTAATGGGGAATCAGGGGTAGAGAGAGCAATTTGTGCTAGAAAAAACAAGGGAGGCTAAATTAAAGGCCAAGGAGATTAAAGTCTGACACTTATAATGGGATTTGGCAGAAAGAGGAGAGGCCATTCCAGTAATGAGTAGGAAATCAGTAGAAGAACCAACAGAATCACTGTGAGGAGCCCAATGGGCTCAGGTTTTGGTGCCCAACAAATCACCTGAGGGGCTTTACCAAAATACATCTACCTGGGCCTCACCCAGAGATCCGGATCTGGCCCTTCAGGGAGATAGGTATCCCAGTCTGCAGATAGGGCTAGGTGGGGCAGAGAAACTGTGGCAGGTATGAGCAGGGGCTCTCTGAATGAGGATCCAAGCTCTACCTCTTACTGTGATCAGACGAGGGCAGGTTCAAAACCTCTCTGTGCCTGAGTTTCTTTATTTGTAAGATGGGAATAAGAACTTATATGAAGCAGGGTTTTAGAGTGGATTAAGTCAAGTAATAATTGCAAAGATCTCAGCAGTGACCTACATGCACTAAGCTGTCAATAAATATCAGCTATTATTAGTGACTACCTCCTGTCACGTCCTGCAGGGTCACAAATGAATAAAGCTGACATGATGACTGGGAGAAGAGCATTAAAACTGGATAAGAACTGTGGAAGGATAACTTCCACAGTGTTATCATTTTATCAAGAGAACCTAGAATGTACATCTCATGGCACCAAATGAGTCACTTAAAGGAAGACTCACCAATCCCAAAATGCTCGTTCCACATGGTGTGCAGACCAATTGTTGCTTCAGACAAGTAATTCTTCAACTCATCAAATGGAATGTTTATTTTAAATTCCACATCTTCTTGAATTCCTAGCTCCTCAGCAAGCCTTCTCAGTTGGTTTACCCTCAGCTCATCATCTTCATTTCGACAACCCCCAATGAGGATAAGTTTAAGGGAAGGCAGTGACTCAGCCACCTTCTTATTCAGCAATTTAGCAAAGGCTTTGATCTGCAAAGGATGGTTCTTTTCAGGCCGGAACTGGCCGATGGAAACCAGTAAATGTCCTGGGGTTTTCTTTTTGTCCAGTAAGGGAATGTCCAGAAATGTCTGCACGTCACAAGGCGGATAAACAATGTTAGTGCAATTTCCAACCTTCCATAGGGAAAGAATGTGGTTTAGTGTCCAAGAAGAATTGACCATCACGACATCACTGCAAGAACCAACAAGTCCATAGATAAAAGCAAATAAATAATAATAGATGAGCTTTACTTTGCTAAAAAAAGGATTCCTGGTAATGAAAGCTGCGTTGTTAAATCCAACATTTTGATTCTTCACTACAGAGAGCATGTCAGTGCTGATCGTGGGATAATGAACATAGCTTCCAATGCGACAACCGCCTAAATACTTAAACAGAGGAAGTGTGAACGCGTATCCCATCGAATCGATGTAGACGTCGGGAACACACTGCATTAGAGCTTCCCAGCCAAGAAGAATGGACCCTAGACTTTGGCCCAGCAGTGTGAAGTGAGGATAGAGTGAATCTTCCACAAGATAGCGTTTCCTTAAGAAAACAAACTTCACTGGGTGAGTGAGTCTGATGTTAAATCTTCGGAAAGCACCTTCTAGTATCTGTTGACCACTGACGTTAACATCACCAGTATAAACGACATAAACTGCCTCAGGATGCCTAAAATAGAATGTGATAGTTAAGGTTTTCATTGGCGAAAAGTTGTAGATAATTATTTTCTCACAATCGTAAAGAGGATTATTTTTAGATTGGAAAAAAATGTCTTCCACTGATTTTTCATTCATTATACTTGGTCTACTGATGCTCCTCTTTGAGTCTTCTGCTGCCCTGCTAGTGAAATGTTAGTCCTCCAAATGAGACCTTTAGTTCTTTGCTATTTCCTCTTCTAAGAGTTTTGCACAGGGGCGCCTGGGTGGCTCAGTGGGTTAAAGCCTCTGCCTTCGGCTCAGGTCATGATCTCGGGGTCCTGGGATTGAGCCCCACATTGGGCTCTCTGCCCAGCGGGGAGACTGCTTCTTCCTCTCTCTCTGCCTGCCTCTCTGCCTACTTGTGATCTCGGTCTGTCAAATTAAAAAAAAAAAAAAAGAGTTTTGCATAGAGCAGACATCAACAAAAATTGCTGATTCTGTTTTTAAGAAATATTCAGAAACTTAATTTTGACAACTCTCTCAATATAAAATGGTAACAAAATACTAATAATAATCACAAACAAGAATTAAAACTTACTAAATGTATCTTTAGATAGGACCGTAGGTACTAAAGCATTACTCAGTGTTTTTATCTGGGAGATGCAATAAGGTTCTAAAAGCTAGATCCGGTGCCTGCCATCAAAATTAGATCTGATAGAATTATAATGGAAATACGTAAAACTACACTCTTCTGACTATTTATGCTTTTGGCATTTGTTCTGACTGTGTTTCTAGTTATTCTTTGAGTCATCAAACATTTATTTAGTATCTAGTATGAGCTACTTGGTTCTGGGGATTCAGAGATTAGAGTCTTTACCCTCAAGGAGCTGAGTCCAGTGGGGGAAAGAGAGATACAAACCGAAAACTGCACAACTCTGTGGAATGTGTTGATAGAGATAGCCACAGGGTGTTGTGCAGACCTAAAGGACGAGCACCGAACAGCACCTCCCAGCAGCCAGAATCATCCTTATAAAATGTAAAAGGGATTATCATCTGATGAGGTGGCCACAAATTCTTTGACACTTATCGAGGGGAGGAATCTATGTCCCCTCCCCTGGAATCACAGCAGTCTCTGTGATTCCTTTTACCATCAGACTACGTCAAAGGTGACATTTTGGCAGTCTCTAGACCCAGGCTCTAAGAGAATGGCAACTCTGACCTTGCTCTAGAGAAGTCAGCTGCCATATAAGGAGTCTGGCTGCCGTGTTCTGTGCAAACCCAAGGCTGTCATGTGGAGAGGCTGTGGGGTGACAGAGATGCCTGACCCACGCCTCCCACCCTCAGCCACTATAGCTGTTGCAATCGTCCCAGCCCAGGAAGCAGACACGTTAATAGAGGCCTTCAGATGACTCGGCCCCAGCTGCCACATAGTCGCAGCCGCTTGGCATGAGGGATTCCCAACAGGACCTGTCGGTCCCCAGACTATTAGAAACAATGATACATTGTTTTAGCCATTATATTTTGGGGTGGATATACAACAACAGATAAGCAGAATGTCATCTCTCTGTTTGAAATCCTCACAGGGTTTTCCAGAGCACTTAGAATAAAATCTAAACTCCTTACCCTATTCACTCAAGCCCTGTGTAACGTGGGCCCTGCCTCCACTCTCACATGCCCACAGGGTCAGCCAAACTGGGTTCCTTTCTGTGAACAAGCCAAGCTCCTTCTGGGTCCCAGGGGACTTGCAGGAGCTGTTCCCTCTGCTTTGAATTCTCTTTTCTCATCTTCACTGTCTCTTCCTGAGGCAGACAGTACGGTCTGTGGTTTATAATATGGACTCTGGTAACTCCATTTCCTCGTCAGTCAAATGAGGGTAACAGTAAAAACCTCATAAGGTTGTTGTGAGAATTTAGTAAGCTAACACCTGTAAAGCACTTCAAACAATGCTTGGCATAGAGTAAATGCTCAGTAAATGTCAGCTGCTTTTGTCATTTAGACTTCAGGTATTACCTCCTTGGAGATTTTCCCTAATTACTCAGTCTAAAATATGGACTCACAAATTATGCTGTTTGTATTTCTCACATAGCATTTCTCACCATTTGATATTTTTCTACTTTGCTTATTATCTTGTCTGTCTCTCTCAGCTAAAATCTAGGGTCCATACCTGGTAGAGCTATCACAAAACTTTACCAATGCCCTCAAAAGCTAGATAATCCAGTTAGACAAGTTAATGTGGAGTTATGTGAAGCAAAGAACTGGAGGGATTAGAGTAGGAGTAGGGAAGGCCTCAAGGAGATGGATAGTAAGCTGAGATTAAAGAAAATGTTTTGAACCTAGGCAGTTATGGAAGATGGCAGAGGTAATACAGGGTTGGTGGCTGGAAGCCAGGATGAGCCGAGAATATAGAAATGTAGAGTGGAGGGAATTCTGGGTGAAGGCTCTGGATCTGGATGAAGGGTGAGTGCCAGGAAGTAGTGTAACCATGAAGGAATAATAGTTTTCCTCCTATGATACATCCATCAATGGAACTTCGACTTTACTGTTTGTTCTTCCTCTACAAGGGGATCGTAAACATTTCTGGGGTGAGGATGGGAGTGCAGGTAGGGAGAACAAAGCCTAAAACTTTAAATGACCCGTTTTAACAGCATACTCTTTCTAACATGGTAACTTCAGACTATCTAACTGGTAATGACCTCAACATCAGAATCAAATAGATACGTTCATATAGATGATTTCCTCTGTGCCACTACTACTAAAAGTATTCAGTTTAAAGCACTCCTTATGAATTGGTGTATTTGTTTATTATTCAAGTTCTTCTCTACATATTCTTCCAAGGTGACAGTTATCCCCACTAAATTTTACAATCAAAGGGCAGGTATTTTCCCTTTCTTTCTTTCATTCTTTTAAAAAGATTTTATTTATTTGAGAGAGAGTAAGCGAGAGAGAGCATGAGAGTGGGAAGGGTCAGAGGGAGAAGCAGACTCCCTGCTGAGCAAGGAGCCCAACATGGGACTTGATCCCGGGACTCCAGGATCATGACCTGAGCGGAAGGCAGTCGCTTAACCAACAGAGCCACCCAGTTGCCCTCCCTTTCTATTTCTTTATCATATCAACTAAAATTCCAGAGGATCTTGTATGGTGGGTTGGCATATAACAGAAGCATTTCCTTATTGAAGACAGTTAATTCCTGGCTATGAATAAGGTACTAGAGAAAGGTAAATATCTGGATAATGATTTTTTAAAAAATAGTAATAATAAAGTAAATTAGCTAAGAAAGATGCATACCTACTTTTTCTGCAGGGCCCTTAAGGCACACCACAAAACTCTTTCTCCTCCTCCGCCAGCATTGCAGTAAGGATGAAAAAATGCAACTACCATCTGCTTTTTCCCATTTTTGCTAGTTGATACTAATGCTTTCTTTCTCTGTAGCAGCAGTCTGATTCCCCAGAGGATAATAAACAGACATACGCATAAAGTTCCACAGACTGCCAGCCCAGGGAGGAATAATGAATAAAAAAATCTGAAACAAAAAGGAAAATGTAAAAATCAACACAATGCCTATTCAAAAGAAACTACAAATTAAAGTCTACTTTTATATACCCGCTTTCTATATTAATAATGAAGACAAAATTTTTATAGCTGGAAGTCTGCTAACAAAATACTCAATTTTTAATATTCTAACACATATAAAATGTCCAATATCAAAAGGCAAATCCTTTTTAATTCCAATCGCCCCAGAATGCTAGCAATTCAACATAACTTTTCTTTTTAATTGACAGTGAAAATCAATGATGAGCCACCTTTCTCCTAACAGTGTATTTGTTAAAGGATTAAAAACAAATTTAATTACTAAGCTAAACAAGACATGTAGGAATGGCATCTGACCCTCAGAATTATGACACAGAACCCAAGCAATATGTTTTTGAATGGTCAATAATGAACTTTTCATTTGTTAAAAGTCTGATGATATAGTAAATCATTTTCATTCTCTCGCTGCACCTCAAATAGAACAATTTCTGGGGCAAAAGGAACTTAGATACTTCCATTTCTATTACAAGTTCTGCATTTGATCTGTTTCTATGATCCAAAAATCACCGCCTTCTTTCATGTGCCTCTAAATGAGTTGCCAAAAATGCACCAACAATCTACTTCACGCACATTAGTGAACTCACTCCCACATTGGCTGCTAAAAGGCTCTCTTACTGCCAGGCTGACTACGGCTCTGCAAACACAAGGAAGACCCAGGCTGGCTCACCACTGGATGCCAATGCCTAGCATAATACCTGGCACAAAGAAGGCATCCACTAAATATTTGTTGACTGAATACAAAATCTTATTACCTCCTCAGATATCTCTTAGATTGTGCTAAAATAATTTTTCAAAGTATGTTTTTCTGTTAGGGGTTGAGCAATATATCCTGCCTACGCTTTGGAAGGAGAAGGAGCTTGTAAGGCATAAAAATACCAAAATACTAAACTCAAATACGGAAATTCAAGACAAGGGGAAACAGAGTTAAAGTATTTGGTGGGGAGGGGTGACAGGTGGGGGACAAAGATATGGAAGGTCTAAGTTTGTGCATAGTAGTGAAGAGCAGATTGGGCTCTGAAAGGCTTAATGATCCCAAGCATATATGGGGATATTTTGTATAGTTACAAAGTTCTCATTGTCCAGAAGTAGAAAACACATAAATTCTTCAGAGAAATAAGTACCTTATTCATATTTAGTTTGGAAAGAATTTCTCATGTGTAATTTCTTATTGTGAGTAAGTTTATACCTGAAGAGGTATGTGACTTATTAAAGTGATTTGGTCTCCAGATAACTTAACCTCTTAGAAATAACTGAAGACCATACAGCTTTTGTTTCTATCAGGATTTCCCAACCTCGGCACTACTGACATTTTGGACCACATAGTTCTTTGTTGCTGAGGCTATCCTATGCATGAAAGGATGTTTGGCTCCGTTCCTGGCCTCAATCCACTGCAGCCCATAGTTCTGTACCAGTTATAGCCATAAGAATTATCTCCAGATATTGCTAAACATCACCCCTTGTTGAGAATTACTCATTTACATTGATTATATCTACCAATATTGAGCATATGAGAAATGAACCTGAGGACTTAAAAACATGAATTATCCTAAAAAGAAATGACAAATCTATTACATGTTAATATATAATTTATTTTTACTAAAAACAAAAACAAAAACCCTGTATTTTCCAAACCAAAAAAAAATAAATAAATAAATTCAGTACGAAGACTAACACTATTTTGTATTTTTGCGAGATTCTTTACTGTCTAGCTTAAAAGAAGACAGTGGCTTTTCACATCTGCTTCTGCATTCAATCTTAGTGCTATGTTGTTTTACATGAAGTATATGAAGGCAATCCAGGCTCACTCAGAAATGTAGTAGGAAAAGGGAGTATGTTTAAATAGTCTTTTCAGATACAGTATTTTTCTGTGATATTATACCAAATTAGACAAGTGGCAATTTCTTAATGGCCAGGTACAACATGGAATATGAAACCCAGTCAATGACCTTTTCATACTGTTATACTGAAATCTATTGGCCTATCTTGCACTTTGAATGGGTCTTTTACTTATACATGATTTTATAACATCAACACTTGATTATTTGGAAACTATTGGTTCACGACTCATGGTGACTTCCCAAATGTGGGCACATTTCATCGAACAATATCCCCAAATCACATTTGTTAATATCACTACCCATCTTATCAAGGAAATCTTTTAATTACTGGGAAGTGGTCAAGCTCTGAATGGCAGATAAAAATTTTCCGAAGTTCTAATTTTCTTTTTTTAAGAAGATTTTTATTTATTTATTTATTTGACAGACAGAGATCACAAGTGGGCAGAGAGGCAGGCAGAGAGAGAGAGGGGGAGGGAAGCAGGCTCCCTGCTGAGCAGAAAGCCCATTTCGGGAGCTCCATCCCAAGACCCCAAGATCATGACCTGAGCCGAAGGCAGAGGCTTAACCCACTGAGCCACCCAGGTGCCCCATGAAAGTTCCAATTTTCACTTGAAAGTTTAAACTTTACTATTAGCAACAAATTCTGTCACTTGTTTTCTTTGAAGTGAGAGGATCACTTCATTCATTTTCAAATACCCAAGTCAGAAGAACCATAGTTTATCTATTGGTAATTCTTTCAAGTAAAAACTATGTTCCATAAAAAAAAAAAAAAAGTATCTAATTCAGCTTGCAACTTAGCAATCATACAAAAGCTTTTCCTTGAGATAACCATCATACTTCAGTATGGAGACATTATATAGTATATTAAGAAGATTATGTATTCAAGTCAAGGGTTAATATTTAACAAAATTAATAATTTTTACTATTTCATCAAGGACATTCTTAGTAAAACTGGCTTTAGCAGGTGCATGGTGTTGAAAAACACAAGACTGTAAGAACACTTTGATGTCATTGCCCAATTTGTGCTAAGCCACAGTTTTATCCACCATTACTTTTGCACTATTGGTGCAAATGTAAAGATAATGAAAAAGCAAATGTTATCTTAAATTATTATAAACACAGTTTTGACCTTGAAGAACTATTAAAAGAGTCTTGGGGACCTACTAGGGTCTATGACCATACTTTGAGAACCATGGCCTTAAAGGATGAGCAGAGTTTGAGAGAAGTGGTAAGATTTGTGATTTATTTAATATTTGGAATACATGAGTTCATGTATTAAAGCAGTATTATAAAGCTTCCCCAGAACAAGCCAAAAGCCCATTTAATTTAAAATGTGGCTGACCTAAAAGAGTATAAAGACTTTTATGGCATTTCCTTCTAATGAATCAAGTGGGCAAGATTCATAGGATATATTTTCAGATTGAACGATTTAACTTAAAATCAGAAAAAAAAAATCATGTTAATGACTAAAGTTGAGCCAGTCCTTTATTGAGTCAGTTAGTTTCAAAGACACAGACTCTACAAATACATTTATTAAACATCCTTAGTATTTGCACATTAAAACCACCCACTTTTGGGGTGCCTGGGTGGCTCAGTGAGTTAAGCGTCTGCCTTCTGCTCAGGTCATGATCTCAGGGTCCTGGGATCACCTGGCATTGGGCTCTTTGCTCAGCCTGTTTCCTCTCTCACTCTCTGCCAAATAAATAAACAAAATCTTAAAAAAAATAAAACTACCCACTTCAGGGTCACCTAGGTGGCTCAGTTGGTTAAGCGCCAGGCTCAGGTTATGATCTCAGGGTCCTAGGATCCAGCCTTTGTCCAGCTTCAAGCTCAGCAGGGAGTCTGCTTAAGAAATCTCTCTCCTCCTCTCCCTCTGCCCCTCCCCCATCTCTAAAATAAACCAATCTTTAGAAAAAACTACCCATTTTAGAATTTGTTTAAATATAACTAAAAATATGTGCTATTAAATAATGCTTACCATAGAAACACAAAGCTTTAAAAAAGATAACTGTAATCAACAGTGAGTCATTCATTCAACATTTCTTTAGCCATTATAATGTGCAAAGACTAAGTTAGGGATATTTCAAATAGCAGGGAAGAATATGAAGCCTCTGAAAATAGAACTTCCTATTCAAAATGTTTTAAATAATCATTACAGAATTTGGAGTAGGGGGACAATAATGAAGAAACAATACCTGAATGCTGGAGAGAATATGTATCCACTGCTATTCAGGATGCTATGTGTTAATTACAAATTTTCCAACCTGAATAGGCAGGTGTTGAAAGAACTGTGTAGATGGAATATACTAGGTCTTTTTTTTTTTTAAATAAACATAGGGCAAGACACACAAAATACAGTAGTATTACAATAACTAATATAGGGGAAAAGTCCATTTTCTTTTGTTTTTCACCAAAATGTTAACAGTAACCATCTCTGGATGGTAGCTTGCCTGGCGAATTTTCTCTTTTGCTCATCTGTTTCCTAACTTTTCTACAAGAAACAATGTATTACCTATGTGATAAAATTTTACATAACTATTCTTACATCAACCAGAAATAAAGATCAACGGATAATCATGAAGCAGAGGATTCAACATAAACTTTGTATTTATGAAAATAAAAAGAACCCTCACTAAAATGGAGTCAGGAGACCAGAAGGGGCAACGCAAAAGGAGCCCTATCATTCAAATTTCAATTTCAATTTCACGAAAAACTGTCAATCATAGCCTCCAACATAAAAATCCTAAAGGGAAGGAACTGTTAATTATAGAGCCCCAAAGAAGAATCCTAAACAGGAAGAAATCATCACCAACAGGCCCCCACAGGGAATGGTGTACATCACATCTCCTACAAGAATACTCCTGCACGTTGGCGGGAGAAATCCTCACCACTCTTGCTTTTCTAAAGGACTTTCCTTCAATCCCACCCCCAACTTCCTCTTTCTCTAAAAAACAATGGTCCTCTCCTTTCTTGGACTTGCCTATGGTTTTGCCATAGTTTGTGCATCCAGAAATGCAACTCTCCGCTATTCCCGGAAAACAAAAAACCAAACCAAGCCAAACCATTTTTGCTGGTAGGATAGCTGTTTTATTTTTAAAGTTAACATACTTAAGTGACATATGTTAACAGTGACAGTTCTGGTGACTGAAAGCGGGGAAACTACGATGTGAGAAGGAAGAGCCAATTTATTCTTTACCAAAAGGAGAGAAACGACAGTTTGTGGAGAATGATTCGTGGCTCCATCTTAAAGAAAACTGAGGACTGAATATGAATAATTAATGAAAGAATAATTGGAGGGAGATGAAGAGAAAAAACAGAAAGGGAACCTCGATCCCTCACTGGAATGAGCAGGCGAAGAAAACAGGGTGAACTGTGTCTTTAACCCAGTCAACTCCAGTCTAATTAGAAGACTCCAAAGCGAGAGGAAGAGCGTCCACTATCCTTGAGGAAATTGCCTAGATTCGTGACACAAAGACCCCCCTCCCTGCAAATTTCAGTTGCACTGAACAGACAAATATTACCGTGAAACAAAACGCCTGCAGACCCACACCACCTGCTCCTCACCTCAATAACTCGCACAGGCACCAAACCCCTTTGGTGGTCGCCATCTTTCCTCGACCCCCGAACTCAGGAAGCGCTTTCCTGTTCCTCTTCTCTATTGGGTCCTAAGGAAGAGGGCGGTGTTTTCTCCGCCCCCACGGCGTCCATTGTGCGTTCCAATTGGCTGTTGGTAGCAGCGTCCCCCATGGCCTTCCAGCCAATAGAATCTTCCGGGGTGGAGCCAAATTTTCAGCGTGGCGCACAGGGATCCCGCCCCCCCAATGGGTGGGGCCGTAGTGGGAGTTGGGCTGGGGAGGGCGTGGCCTGTGATGGACAGGCGGCGCACCCGCCCTCCGCCCCCTCCCCCATTGGAAGCCCCCTCCCAGAGCCCGCCGGCAGTTGAGACCAATGGGAAGTCCTTGCGCATCTCGGATCGATTTTCCAGGTGCAGAGTTCACTCCTGCGGCGGCTGCGGCGTTTGGGGTCAGCCGCGCTCTGGAGCAAGGCGCGGAGCTGACCCGAGCCCGGCTCCCGCCACGCCGCACCTTCCCCGGCGGCGGCTGGCGAGCCCTGGGATCTGCATCTGCGGTCCGGCTCTGCGCCGCTCGCCCGCCCTCCTGTCCTTCGCCGCACACGCCGGAGGCCGAAGACCCAGTCCGCAGTGCACTGGCCCGAGGTAGCGGAGACCTGGGAGGGAGGACCGGCTCCCGCCGGGGTTACCGGCCGGGCCGCCTCCGGGTGTGAGTGAGGGTCCGAGGCCCACCCTTCGCTCTTGCGCTCATTCCCGCCCTGCCCCCCAAGGGCCAGGGCGCCGTGGCGTGCAACTTTGAACCAGTCCGTAGGGCGAGGGCTGCTGACCTCTTGGTCTGAATGCAGGGGCCGGTCCCCAGACCCATCCCCGGGTGAGAGAACCGAGCCGCAGAGATGCCACCCATAGCCGGCTCCTCTGCTCGCCGGGTTTTAACGTGCCCCGCTTCTCCTCCACTAACCAGGTGACCTGCGGGCTCTGGGCCGATCACCAAAGAAATTGGCTCCCCCGAAGGAGGTTGCTTGAACAAGGAAAGACATTACAGCCAGAGAAGAGGCCAGTCGGAAAGTAAGTTTCTTTCCCCGGGTGCTGTGTGCTCACACCTATCTGGAGGACTTTCCACGCCCACCTGCCGGCCTTTCTCTGCCACCCTGCGTGCGCGCGAAAGGCAGGGCGCCGGAATCCCAGCCCCAGGGGAGTCGGGGATCGTAGCAAGAGCACCCTCGGAAACGGCATGACATTAAGGGGTTTGCAGGAGCAATTTAAAACCCAGCACTTTTCCACTCATCTTTGTTAAGGGATCTGAAGCTGGAGATGTAAAGTGAGCGCCGAGTTGCTGTATAAGAGCTCTTAATTGCCTAGAACGATTAAATTAATTACCTAGAGAAGTTACTCGGAGTGCGTGGATCTCTTTATGATGTATTCAGGTCCTGCAACCTTTTTTTTTTTTTTTTTTTTTTTTTTTGGTGAGTAGGCTCTCCACCCCCAGTGGAGCCCAACAGGGTACGGAACTCAGGACGCTGAGATCAAGAGTGGCGCTTAACCCACTGAGCCGCCCATGCGCCCCCTGCAACTTTTCTTTTTTAAAGAACTATTTTGAATTCATTTTAATTACACAAGTAACACACTAATGCGGTGACTTAAACATGCAAACAGTTCAGAATTATTGAGCATGAAAAGCAGATCTACTCTCTAGTCCTTTTCTGTTCGTTTACATATGTCTTCAGTTGTTCAGCAAACATTTATTGAAAACTTACTGTGTTTCAGACATGGTGTTGAAGAGCTGAAAATACTGTGGTTTAAAAAATGTGTGTATCTAGAGAAATCTTTAGGTTTTGTATGTGGGTGGTTTTAAAATTTTTGTTTTGTCTCACATAAATGAGACCACATAGTGTAATTCTCCAACGTTTCCCCCCACCCCCTTTCAGTAGAACTGTGTTTTAGAGATTGCTTCAGGTCAGTACATAAGCATCTGTCTTGTTTGGTTTAACCTCTGTACAATATGGCTGCATACCATGTGCATACCATAGTATGTTTATCTTTTCCCTGTGGGTGATCCTTCTGGATGCTTCTAATTTTTCCTCCCCTCACAAGCCATGCTGTAATGGACATCCTTGTACATGATTTGTAGTGCTGACACTTGGATATTTCTCAGGATAGACATGTAGTGAAATACTGGTCTGCAAATTCCCAAGTTAACATTATTGTATGCCCTTTTGTAGTGAAATCTGTCTTGGGTTTTGGTGGTATAGCAATGAAAGGTAAGTGGATAAATGGATGGTTATAGAGAGAGGCTGGCTAATCGATTCTAAGTGTGATGACTCTGCATTTAATGGAGATGTGAAGAACACATGAGGGAGGGGTGTCTCAGATGGGGAGAGACTTGGAGCACCCTCACCTCTCTACCCATCAGAAAAATCCTTATCCTTCCAGATCAAGCTCAAGATGCTTTCTCCTGGAAACTTTGGTAACTGCTTCTCCCATTATTGACCTCACCCTCTTCTGGATTCCTCAGATAATAGTATTAACCACGGTATTGAGCTTACCGCTGTCAGATGCTGTGTTAAGCATTTTATATCCCCCTGTGTGCACAAAACCCTTCGATATAGGTCTTATTTTCCTCTTACCACCATTTATTTAACCTTTTTTCCTTTTTTTTTTTTTTTTTTTTGTACTATGTGCCTGGTATTCTGGGCACTGGGGATCAGGGTAAGACTAAGACCCTGCCCTCAAAGAACTTATGCCCTAGAGGGAGATGCAGAAATTTAAAAGGGTAAATAAAGAGGCGCCCTGGTGGCACAGTTGGTTAAGCATCCGACTCTTGGTTTCAGCTCAGGTGTGATCTCAGGGTCATGCAATCCAGCCCCATGTTGGTTCTATGCTCAGCCCAGAGTTGGCTTGAGATTCTCTCCTCTCCTTCTGCACCTCCTGCTCCTGCTCTCTCTATCTCTGAAACAAATAAATAAATCTTAAGAAAAAAGGGTATACAAATAGTGTGATTTTTGGTACTAATAAGCATTGTGAATAATGGAGGGTTATGGGCATTTTGAATAACATGGGAGGGGAGATGCTATCTTAGGTGTCAGGAAATTCTCTGAGGTGGTTGTATGAGTAGATACCTGAATGGTTCAGATTTGGGAGAAGACTTGTAGGTTGAAGAACCAGAAGGTGTCAAGGTCCTAAGTCAGGCGTAACCTGAATATTAGAGAAACAGTAAGAGAAAGCCAGAGTGGCTAAAGCAGAGAGGAGAGAAAGTATACAATACAAGGTCAGGGTTCATCTTTACAGATGGTGAAGCTGAGGCAGAGAGAAGTTAAGAAGGTTGCCCAAGGTACTATAGGTAGTAAGAGGCAAATCCGGCATTGAGTCCTAGGCAGGCCTTTTTGACTTTCTCAGGTTGGTATTTTCTTTCAAACTTCCATGACACCTGGTATACTGTTTGGTATGATTGTTTCAACTTATTTGAATATAGGTGGTTTTTTTTTTTTTTTGCAACTCTGCATCTTGAAAGTAGGGACCAGGTTTGTTTGTTTTTTTTTATATTTTATTTATTTATTTTGAGAGAGAGAGAGAGAGTGTAAGCACTTGCACAGCAGGCGGAGGGGCAGGGGAGAGGGAGAGAGAATCCAAAGCAGACTCCATGCAGAGCAAGGAACCCAACTTGGGGCTCGATCTCACAACCCTGAAATCACCACCTGAGCTGAAACCAAGAGTCAGACGCTTAACCAGCTGAGCCACCCAGGAACCCCAGGTTTGTATCTTTTTTTTTTTTTAAGATTTTATTTATTTATTTGACAGAGAGAGATCACAAGTAGAGAGGCAGGCAGAGAGGGAGAGAGAGAGAGAGGGAAGCAGGCTCCCTGCCGAGCAGAGAGCCCGATGCGGGACTTGATCCCAGGACCCTGAGATCATGACCTGAGCCGAAGGCAGCAGCTTAACCCACTGAGCCACCCAGGTGCCCCCCAGGTTTGTATCTTAAAAAATATTCTCCATAGCCTGTAATAATAGGTGCACCACAGGCATTCTTGAATGAATGGATTATAGCAAGATTCTTCCCTACCCTCCCCTGCCTCCCCCTCCTCCGCCATTGTTTTCTCTTCAGAAGCCTGTCTGGGGAAGCAGTGCTGCTGGAAGGGAGGTGGTGGTCTGTGGAGCTGGGTCATTCCACCTGACCAATATGGAGCAGCTTCTGTTTCTCTGAGACAAAGCAGAACCGCCGTGTGAGAGTGGCACAAAGATGAATAGAGGTCCGCCCACATGCTCTTGGAGCTGACAGTCACAGTTGTCTACACAGCATAGCATTCAAAGGCAAGAATGTAAGGGCTAAAAAAGAACTTCAAGAAGACATGTTGCGTGAGTGAGGTGTTGAAGGAGAAATGCTCTGTGTTAGCTGGGCACACGGAAGAGTGAAGGGAGGGATGTCTCAGGTAGGGACCAGCATGTTCGAAGGTCCAGAGGATAGGAATGGAAAGATGGATTTGTTCTGAGTGGCTGGGCAGGGCTGGAAAGGTGATGGTGGGAGGTCTTGTTGTTCAGGTCTTTGGACTTTGTCCCACAGACTGGGGAGTTTGTGGAACCTGGGCAAACAGTGTGAGGTGCTCCTTCAAAGAAGGGTGAGTGGGGAAGTGAGCTGTTGGAGACTTGCGTAAAGGCCTTTGCCGGGGTCAGCCCACCCAGACTCAAGGTGACTGAAATACCACATAACTGGGAGTCCCATTCCCTGTGGAGTTGTCGTGTCAGGAGAGAAGGGTTTCCTAGATTTCTCAGTGTCAGAGTGTCAGTGTGTCAGGCAGTCCTACCAGCAACACACAGAGTGTTGTTGGTACACTAGTAACTGGGGGTAAATTGGGGACTTGCGGGGTTGGGGTGATGGAAGGTGGGGGCAGCAAGAGAATTGGATTTTAAATGCTCCTTTATCTGACATTTATCTTCATGGCAAGGATGGAGATGGCCCAGGGCCATGATGAGTGGTCACTGATGCCACTGATGGGTAGCAGGAAAGTGTCCATATTCCAGTGGGTGCGATGTTATTTTTATCTATAGGATTAGAATCATTACCCGGTGAAATTCTCAAATGTCTGACTTTTTTTTTTTTAATTAAGTTAAAGGAGAAAAATCTGAGCAGATCAAAGGTCATGAGATAAAGTCAAGGGCAAAGCAGAGTGACTTTTTATTGTGATGTAACTGACATGGTAAATACGATTTAAAAACACCAGTAATTGTGAAATCTGTGGATTGAGAATGCATCAGTTGTGTTGAAACCTCAGTCCCTACAGAAACTCGGAAGTTCTCTGCACCAGGCATTAGAAACACTCAGAATTCTTTTAAAAAATTACTATTATAAAAGTAATTTAGTGCTGTGAAGTGTGTAAACCTGGCGATTCACAGACCTGTATCCCTGGGGATAAAAATATACTATATGTTTATAAAAAATAAAATTAAAAAACAAAATAAAAGTAATTTAATTCTATAAGGGAGATTGGAAAACAAAGCCCCAAAGGGGAAAATTGACTATTACTCTTATCACTCTTAGGATGACTGTCAGCATATTTATAAATTTCCTTCATTATTTGCTTTTACTACATTAGGTTATTCATTTTTAGAAATAAAAAAAGTCATTCTTACAACTGACAGAGAACCAGTGTTAACATTTTGGTGAATTATAGCCCAGTCAAGTCTCTGATGGATTTTTTTTTTTTCCTAAACTCCATGGTGTGTGTGTGTTTTAACAGCTTTAAAAGCTGCCCATCAGTGAGTCTGTCATTATTATCAACAATCTGTGGCCTCTCCCTATCCTGGCAGACCGACTGGTTTAGTCAGTAGCATCTCCGTGCCACCCCACCCCCACCCGGGGGTCCTCTCCCTGCTGCCCCAGGGCAGTGCTGTACCAGGCCGCCTTTTCTGCTCCTACAGGGGAGTAATAGAAGCTAGCACAGTCAGCCGACCACGTGGTTGATGCTGCTAGCTCTTTCTTGTTTCTAATCTCAACTGTGCCCGCAAATGCTTTTCACTTGTTCTCTGGCAACCTTTTGCGACTCAGTGAGCCCTGTGCTCCATCTCTGCCTTCCTTATTCTCAACACATGACCTCGGTTCTTACTTCGAGAAAACTGCCACCACTGTATCTGATTTTGTTCCACTTTCTGCCTACCTCCTTGCACCTTCTTCCAAAATTTTATTTAACTCTACAACCTATTTTCACTTCCTCATCTAGTCTCAGGGGGGCTTGCTTTCTTTTCAAGGTCATCTTTGTTATGAGTACCCTTGACCTCTGCCCTTTCTTCTCTATGTGTTCTGGAGCCCATACTGGTCATCACTTCATCTCTTCCAGTCTTTTCCTCCGCAAATTTCTCCCTTTTGGGAGAAAATTATCGATTCATGCCATTTGCCTCCATTTTGGCGTCTCCTATTAGCTCTTGTATTATTTCTCCCTTCCCCCTTCTTCCGAAAGACTCGTTTGCATTTGCATCTTTTCACTCTCCCATTTAAGATTTTTCTTTTATTATTCTATCAGTTTATGGAGCATTAAAGAAACGTGTGCAGCCGAATATATAGCTAAAAAACATAACAATAAACAAAAACCAGCTTTTTGTTTATTTTAACCCGGCTTTTTGGTTTTGTAAAGGTTTATCACACGTATATGAATGCCGGAACAATATATTATTTACTTTTGCTTGTTTCTGAGCTTTAAAAAAAATCTTCCATAGTATTTTTAGTCTTTTGGAACTAACTTTTCTCACTAGGCATTACATTAGGGAAGTTATTTATTCAATTTAAATAAAAGTTTTTCATTTTTAATTCAGTGTAATTAACACCCAGTGTTATGTCAGTTTCCGTAATTCTCTACATTCCTCGGTGCTCATCTTGAGGAGGGTGCTCTTAATCCCCTTCAACTGTTTCACCTACCCCCATCCACCTCCCTTATGGCAACCATTAATTTATTCTCTGTATTTAAGAGTCTGTTTTTTTGTCTCTTTTGTTCTTTGTTTTGTTTCTTAAATTCCACATATGACTGAAATCATAGGGTGTTTGTCTTTCTCTGGCTGCCTTCTTTCGCCTAGTGGTATACCCTCTAGATCCATCCATGTTGTTGCACATGGCAAGATTTCATCTTTTTACGGCTGATACTCCATTTTTTGTATCTGCACACTTATACACCACATCTTTAATCTGTTCATCTATGGATGGACTCTTGGTTGCTCCCTTATCTTGGCTCTTGTAAATGGTGCTACAGTAAACATAGGGGTGCATATCTGTTTTCAAATCAATGTTTTACTTTTCTTCAGGTAAATATCCAGTACTGGAATTCCTGGATCACATGGTATTTCTGTTTTTAATTTTTTTTTTAAGAACCTCCATACTGTTTTCCACTGGCTGCACCAGTTTGCATTCCCATCAACAATGTGCCTGGGTTCCCCTTTCTCCACATCCTCGCCAGCACTTGTTTCTTGTGTTTTTGATTTTAGCCATTCTGACAGGTGTGAGGTGATAATCTTATTGTGGTTTTAATTAGAATTTCCCTGAAGATTAGTGATGTTGAACATCTCTTCATGGGTCTGTTGGCCACCTGTATGTCTTTGAAAAAATGCTCAAGTTCTCTGCTCATTTTTAATTGGATTATGTGTTTCCTTGGTGTTGAGTTATAAAAGTTCTTTTTTTTTTTAAAGATTTTTATTTATTTGAGAGAGAGCAAGTGAGAGCAAGAACAAGCAGGGCAGAGGGCAAGGAGGGAAGCAGCGTCCCCGCTGAGCAGGGAGCCCAATGTGGGACTTGATTCCACGACCCCAGGATCATGACCTGAGCCAAAGGCAGACGCTTAACCAACTGAGCCACTGAGGTGCCCTGAGTTGTGTAAATTCTTTATGTATTAGCCCTTTATCGGATATGTCACTTGCAACTATCTTCTCCCATTCAGTATGGTAGGTTGGTTTTTTGTTTTTTTTGGTGGTTTCTTTTGCTGTGCAGAAGCTTTTTATTTTGGTGTATTCCCGGTAGTTTAATTGACTGGACATTGAGTTTCTAAGATTCGTTGCTATGCATTATGCCACTGTGGGAATATAGCATCAGTAACCCTTTTTCCTTGAAGGATTTGGGTAGTTTGTGGGATTTTGCAGCTACTAGCAATCTGCTGGTATACGCTGGCACTCTATCCACTTCTGTTCCTAGTATTTTACCACTCGCCTGGAACCTCTAGGTTTCCATGAATGTCAAAGGCATATCCTCCCCAATTCTTCTTTTAATAGTCTCTCTACTACATTAAAAAAAAAAAAAAGCTTTCTTGAGATGTAACTCACAGATACATGCATTTATCAACCACAGTCAATTTTAGAATTTTTGTTACCTCAGAAAGAAACCCTACACCTTCAGCTCTCACTCCCTTCCTCCCCATGATCCCCACGCCTAAGCAACTATGAATCTACTTTCTAGCTCTTTAGATTTCCCTACTGTGAAGATTTCATATAAACGGAAATCTTTGTCTTGTTCCTGATCTTGGGGAAAGCTTCCAGTCTTTCACCATAACGTACAATGTTAGGTGTAGGTTTTTCATGGATACCCGTAGTCAGGTTGATGAAGTTCCCTCCCAATTCCTAGTTTCTCAAGTGTTTTTATCATGAAAGGATTTTAGATTTTGTCATATGCTTTCTCTGTGTCTATTGGGATGACCATCTTTTGATTTTTATTCTTTCAATGTGGTGTGTTCCATTAATTGATTTTGGATGTTAAACCAGACTTTCATTCTTGGGACAAATCCCACTTGGTCATAGCATGTAATCTTTGTATATGTTGCTGGACTGGGTTTCCTTTAATATAGATGAGGAATTTTCATGTCCATATTCCCATGAGATACTGGTTTGTAGCTTTCTTGTGATGTCTTTGACTGGTTTTTAGTATCAGGGTAATGCTGGCTTCATGCATAGAATGAGTTGAGAAGCATTCCTTTGTCTTTTGGGTTTGGTTTTTTTTTTAATTTTTTATAAACATATAATATATTTTTATCCCCAGGGGTACAGGTCTGTGAATCGCCAGGTTTACACACTTCACAGTACTCACCATAGCACATACCCTCCCCAATGTCCATAACCCCACCTGGGTTTTTTTTTTTTTTAAGACTTTATTAACATTTTGTATATTCCTCAATTAATCTTTGATGGTATTCAGTGTTAAAGCTATCTGAGCTTGGGCTTTTCTTCATGGGAAGACTTCCAATTACTAATTCAAGATCTTACTTGTTGAAAATTGATTCAGATGGTCTATTTCTTTTGGTAGGATTGGCCTGTTGCATCCAAGATATCTAATTTACTGGCATACAGTTGTTTCTGGTATTCCTTTATAATCCTAATTTCTTTAAGATCAGTGATAATAACCCCTCTTTCATTTCTGATTCTCATACTTTGAGTCTTCTCTCTATGTTTTCTTGGTCATTCTAGCTGAAGGGTTACCGATTTTGTTGATCTTTTCAAAGAATCAGCTTTTGGTTTTGACAGTTTTCTGTATTCTTCTATTCTCTATTTCATTAATTTCTACTCTAGTCCTTTATTCTCTTGTGTCATGGGTTGAACTGTGTCTCCTGAAAGATAGGTTGGAGTCCCAAGCCCTCGTACCTATGAGTGTCATTTTATATGGAAGTAGGGTCTTTGCAGGTGTAATTAGTTACATTAAGATGAAATCATACGGGCTTCTGGTAGACCTTAAATCCAATTTCTGCTATTCTTAAAAGAATGCCATGTGAAGACACAGAGAAGAGAATGGCATATGATTATAGAAACAGATTGGAGGGATGCTTCCATTTACCAAGAAATGCTAAGGATTGCCAGCAACCACCAGGAAGTAGGAGACAGTCATGGAACAGATTCTCCTTCAGAGCTCCAAAAAGGGAAATTTTGACTTCTAGCCACCAGAACTACGGGAGAATAAATTTCTAGTACTCAATTTGTGGTGTTTTGTTACAGCAATACTAGGATACTAATAGAATTTCCTTCTGCTTCTTTACGTTTACTTTAGTCATCTTTTTCCAGTGTCTTAAGCAGAAGGTTGGGTTATCGATTTGAGATCCTTCTTCTTTCTTAATACAGGCAATGAGTACTATCAGTTTCCCTTTAAGCACTGCTTTAGGTGCATCCCATAAATTTTGGTATGTTGTGTCTTCATTTCATTTGTCTCCAAAGTATTTCCTAATCTTCCTTTTTTTTTTTTTTTTTAAGATTTTATTTATTTCTTTGACAGAGACAGATCAGAAGTAGGCAGAGAGGAAGGCAGAGAGAGGAGGAAGCAGGCTCCCTGCCGAGCAGAGATCCTGATGTGGGACTTGATCCCAGGACCCTGAGATCATGACCTGAGCTGAAGGCAGAGGCTTTAACCCACTGAGCCACCCAGGCGCCCCCCTAATCTTCCTTTTGATTTCTTCTTTGACCCACTGGTTATTAAGGAATGTCCTGCTTAACTTCCGCATATTTGTGAGTTTCCCAGATTTCTTTCTGTTACTGATTCTACTGTGGTTGAACTTTTCATTATTTCCATTGTTTTAAATTTTTGAGATTTATTTTATGGCCTAGCCTATGGTATATCCTGAAGAATGTTCCATGTACACTCGAAAACAGGTCTATTATACTGTTCTCAGGTGGAGGGTTCTGTCTATATCGGGGAGGTCTGATTGGTTTATAGTGTTGTTCCTATCTTCTGTTCTGCAACTCTGGTACCAATGCCAGTGTCTGGGTTTTTTTGTCCACACCAAGCAATTGTTTTTTGTTTTTTTTTTTTATAATAAGATTTTATTTATTTATTTGACAGACAGAGATCACAAGCAGACAGACAGGCAGGCGGGGGTGGGGGGCGGTGGGTGGAAACAGGCTCCCCGCCGAGCAGAGAACCCGACACGGGGCTTGATCCCAAGACCCTGAGACCATGACCCGAGCTAAAGGCACTAACCCACTGAGCCACCCAGGTGCCCAGTACACCAAGCAATTCTTGAGCCAGCTGAGTGTTCTACAATTTAACTTCATCCTTAAGCTATCTACCTGGAGATAGCATCAGATCCCACAGGTTCAGGGCTCAGTCCTACAAGACTCCCCTCCTACCTGCCACTTCAGACACCAGTCCCCAGTCCACATTGTCACCTATGTGTCTGAATGACCATAGGATGGATGGTCCAACAACCCCCTCTTTGGGTTCAATTAATTTGCTAGAGTGACTCACAGAACTCAGGGAAGTACTTACTTACATCAGTGTATTATAAAAGATATAACTCCGGAACAGCCAGATGGAAGTGCTACATTGGGCAGGGTCAGAGAGAGAACTTTAATCACACATCACTTAGAAATTTCCAAGGGCTTTAGGAGACCAAATATTTATTTATTCCTTCCTTCTTTCCTATTTTCTTTCTTCCTTATATTAAACAATATTTTATTTATTGCTTTGACAGAGAGGGAGAGAGCACAAGCAGGGGGAGTGGCAGGGAGAGGCAGAAGCAGGCTCCCCCTGATCAGAGAGCCCGACCTGGGGCTTGATCCCAGGACTGTGAGATCATGACCTGAGCCGAAGACAGATGCTGACTGAGGCACCCAGGCACTCCCCAAATAGATATTTCTTATTATAAATCACAGTATCACCTGTTTCCTTGTTGATGCTCTGCCCAGTTTGTTTCACCCATTGAAAGTGGGTGTTGAAGTTTCCAACTGTCCCTGGGAAATTGTCTTTTTTTCTATTTATTTCTGTCAGTTTTTTTTTTTTTTTTGTCATGTATTTTGTGAGCTGTTCTTAGATGTGTATGTTTATAATTTTTATATCTTCCTGGTGGCAGGTTTTATCATTATAAAATGTACCTCTTTGTTTCTGGTAACATTGTTTTAAAGTCTGTTTAGTTTGTCAGCCTAGCCACATCAGCTTTCTTGTTACTGTTTGCCTGCTACATCTTTTTCCATTCTTTTATTTTTAGTCTATTTGTGTTTTTTGAATCTAAAGTTTATCAAACTTTCTGGATGTATCGGCTGTTTTTTTCCCATTAGATTTGGGGTTTTTAGGGACGCCTGGGTGGCTTAGTGGGTTACGCCTCTGCCTTCGGCTCAGGTCATGATCTCAGGATCCTGGGATCGAGCCCCTGCATCGGGCACTCTGCTCAGCAGGGAGCCTGCTTCCTCCTCTTTCTCTGACTGCCTCTCTGCCTACTTGTGATCTCTCTCTCTCTGTTTGTCAAATAAATAAATAAATAAAATCTTTAAAAAAATAAATAAATTTGGGGCTTTTAGTACTATTTCTTTGAGTATTTTTCCTGTTCCTTTTTCCTGGTCTCTCATCACACATATGTGGCGTGGGTAATGGTGTCCCAAATTCCCATGAGTGTAACCAAGACCAAGCCTGTCTGCCTGATGTACAGCAAAGCCAACAGCCCAGACTGATTTGCAGCAAGATCAGGGTTTATTCGAGAGGCAGACAGATGAGGAGTTGGGAGGGCAATCCTGAAACCCACTTCCCAGAAGGGGGACAGAACAAGTTTTTTATAACATTTAGGGGTTGAGATTTTCTACATATTGATGAGGGGGGGGAGAAACTTATGACTTCATGAGGAACGATGGAGTGTGTGTATTGAGCAAACACATACGTAACATATGTCCCATGTTTACTTTAGGGGAAGACAATATCAGAATGAAACAAAATTGAGCCCCTAATGTTAGGACGTTATCTTAGGACAGGGAGAAGGGGTGTGCGTATGCTCCAAGAGCTGGTATAAACTGCAAGGGGTCTTGGGCTCCTTATCTTGGGTAAGGAAGTCAGGGCCTTGCTTGTTCATAGGCTGGAACCACATCAGTTGACCTTGAGTCCAGGCTTCTTCAGAGACCACGAGTGGATTAGATACTGGGGTCTGAAAAGACACAATAGCTGATTAGGGGGAAGCAGTTCTCTGAGAAACAAGCTTTAAACTTTCCTTGAGTTGCAACCTCATTAACTCTGTGAGACTCAGTTTCCTGAATTCTTGTTCTTTTTTTTAAGATTTTATTTATTTATTTGTCAGAGGAAGAGAGAGCACAGGCAGTGGGAGGAGCAGAGGGAGAGGGAGAAGCAGACTCCCTGCTGAGCAAGGAGCTCGATGCTCGGCTCAATTCCAGGACCCCAGGATCATGACCCAAGCCAAAGGCAGATGCTTAACCAACTGAGCCACCCAGGTGCCCCTGTTTCATGAGGTTTTATTCAGTTTTCTTCAGTCCTTGTTTCCTCCCTGTTGTTAGATTACATTATCTCTTTGATCTCTTCTTGTTGGCTAATTCTTTCAGTTCAAATCTACCGTTGGACCCAACTAGTGAATTTTCATTTCAGTTACTATACTTTTCAACTCCAGAATTTCCATTTTGTTCTTTTTTATACTTTCTATCTCCTTATTGATATTTCTCTATTTAATGCAACGTGTCATCATCCCTTCCTTTAGTTCAAATTGTTTTAATGGTTTCAGTCTTTGTATAGTAAATCCTGTATCCAGTTGTAGTCACAGGCAGTTTCTGTTGGCTGCTTTGTTTCCCCCTGATGTGTGGATCATACTTTTTCTTTGCACGTCTCACAATTTTGGGGTAGAAACTGGACATTTTAGATGATTCTGGATACTGCTACTTCCTCACCACCAACTACCCTTTGATGGGATGTTCTTGAGCTTAGTGTTTTTTATATTTTACTTTATTTTTTAAAAGATTTTATTTATTTATTTGACAGAGAGAGAGAGAGATATCACAAGTAGGCAGAGGCAGGCAGAGAGAGAGGGGGAAGCAGGCTCCCTACAGAGCAGAGAGCTCAATGTGGGGCTTGATATTAGGATCCTGAGATTATGACCTGAGCCAAAGGCAGTGGCTTAACCAGCTGAGCCACCCAGGCTCTCTGAGCTCAGTGTTTTGAGATTTGTTCTGACCCCAGGCCATGCTCCTCTGGGCTCTCTCCACCCCCACCGCCCCACCCCTCCTTGTTACTCCAGCAAACTGGCCAGCCTAGAGTTTAAACTGGTCCAATGGATCTACCATTCTCCACCCAGTTGCCTTTCACCCAGGCAGAACTTCTGAACCAAGGCTTGAGCTGGGAATGAGAACAATGTCACACTTCTCTCTGAGTGATTCTCCCTCTGTAGGAGCTGAGTGCTTGGGAAAGGGAATTCGCGGCAGCAGGGGGCAGGCAGTACCCTCAGTTCTGCTCCGTTTTCCTCTCCATTTTCCTCTCTTCCACATTATGAGTCCTGGCAAGGGCAGTTGGGGTACCATATTCTGGGTGCACCGTTCTCAAGGTAGAGCCTTCATACCATCAGTGGGGATGAGATGGAAGAAGAGACCCTCCACCTCTTGGCTGCATTAGCCTACAACTTAGCCTCCAGGATGAGATGGCCAGGGTGAGAAATGCTGATGTCTTGCCCCTCCTGGGAAGAAAGCCCACTGACTGGTAGCTGGGTGGAGAGGAATCCCTGTGTTCTTGACTGCACCAATCAAGTGGAGTTTTCCACCTTAGTGAGTTCAGAGAAGGGAGGGAGTGTGGTCTTGATTCAACAGCATCGACTCTTGCTGTTCTTACCAAATTTTAAGAGGTGTTTTTTTCATTTTATTTCATTTTTTTCATTTGCTGTATTTTTTAGGATCATTTCGAGAGCCTTTTCCTTGTTTGTTTGGTTTCTTTAAAATAATTTTCACCAGTTTCACTGGGGAGCTGGTCTGCACAGCTCACACTGCCATGCCAGAAGTCACTCCCCTCTACTGCATTTGACACTTGTATTAGAATTATGTTTGGCTATGGGTAACAGAAAATCCAGCAATATGGCTGTTAGTGAAGTCTGGAGGCATGTGTTCAGGTTGGTGTGGCATCTCCAGGGTCATCAGGGACACAGACTTCTTTTCTGTCTGCTCTAGAAAGCTAGGATGCAACGCTCATCTTTGTGGATAACTCATGGCCCTAAGATGGCTGCCAGGACTCCAGCCCTTTAATCTATGTCACACACAGCAGAAATGAGGAAGGGGTAAGGACCAGTCTACTCTCTCTTTTGGGGAACCTCCTCAGGAGCTCCAACAAGCAGCTTTTCCTTGTATTTCTTTGGCCAGAACTCTGTGTCTGTTTTCAACATTTTTAAATTAGAAGATTTTAGTGTGTAAAACTCCAGCTACTAACATACTCTTGGAAACTCTGGAGCCTGAGAGCCTCACTTAGGTGGAATGTGTTAAAAAGAAAACCACAGGATCAAAATGGCATCACTTAGGTTAAGTCCCCTTCACTATAAACTAGCAGGTTTGGTACCTAATCTAATTGCAGTTTCAACCTCCTGCAGGAATACAACTCTGAAGGCGTTAGTCAGGAGTTTTCTGATAAGCACCGATGACGTAATCTGTCACATGGGTCTTCTCCATCCCCCTAAAGGAAGATGAGGTAATCTGCATAGTAAGACCCTCTGCTCTTCCCACTAAAGGAAAGTGATCTTGCCTGAAACAGTCTTGTCTTTTGCTTACAACTTTCATGACCCACTCTTCTTCCCTTAAAATCTTCCATTTTATGCAACTCCCGGGAACGCCCCTCTGCTTGATCAAGGGGATGCTGCCCCATGCATGGATGGATCGTTTAATAAAGCCAATCAAATCTTCAGATGTACTCAGTTGAATTTTTTTTTTTAAACAAGGTCAGTGCCTGTTCTCCATAGTAATTGAGTTTAGACTGTTGGCTTGGAGGGGGAAGGAATAAGTAAGGGAGAAGAGAGCCAGCTTTGCATGGGACACCTTCTGAACGTTGAATACTTGCTTGCAAGTTGAGTAGTCCCTGTTTTGTTTTATAGCAAGCAAATATGTAAGTTATTTTTGTTTTGTTTTCTGTGTCATTCCTTCAACAAATATTTATCAAGAAGCTTAAATATAAGCACTGCTGTCGTGCTGGGAATAGAGGTGAGAAAAGAAAACAGACAAGGGGTCCTGCCCTTGGGAGATTTACATCCTACTGGAGAGACGGTCTGTAAACAAAATATATATTACTGTATCAGATGATAGTTGAGTGCTCTGAAAAATAAGCAGGGAAGGACCATAGGGAGGGAGAGTGTTTGAAATATAAACAGGGTAATTAGGGGCAAGCCACAGAGAAGGTGACATTTGAGCAAAGACCTAAAGAAGGTGAGGAAGTGAGCCATCTGGACAAGGGGTGTTGGGAGAAGGTTGTTTTTAAGGCCCAGAGAGTAGGTTGCGGGGGGGAGTCCCAAAGGTGGGGGCAAGCCTTGCTTTATTGCAGAAACAGCAGGATCCAAATGGTTTTAGCTGAGTGAGTGAGGGGTGAGTGGTGGGAGGACCGGCTGGAAAGCCGGCTGCGGTCATCTGACTTCCCCTCAAGGGGGTTCTCTGGTTTGGGTGTTGAGAAGAGACTCTAGGGACCAAGAAGAAAGGCCAGAGGTCACTTAGGGGGTTGTTTGAATAGTGCAGGTGAGGCGTGCTGGAAGTTGGGACCAGGGCTATGGGGGGGGGGGGGCTGCTGAGAAGTGACTGGGTGTCGGATGTAGTTAAAGATGGCACTGACAGAATCCACCGAACATCTGCCTGCAGGTGTGAAAGGAGACCGTTCTCGTCAAGGTCTAATGCAGGTTTTCCCAGGGCAGGTAGAAGGATGGAGATGGGAAAGACTGGCGGAAGCAGGGAAGGGACAGCATCCTGGGAGCTCAGATTTAGATAAGTTAACACGCACAGTGCATGTTAACTATCCAGCGGGAGATGGTGAGGCTCTCGGATCCCTCCGTGTGGAATTGGGAGTTGCTGGGTAGAGGTGTATTGGTCTTGGACTGAATGAGCTCACCAAGGAATGAGTACAGACAGGGACAGGATCCAAGCGAGGGCTGAGCAGCAAGCCACTCTAGCATGAAGGACTTTGGGGACTAATAGTAGGCTCCTGTGAAGGCCTTGGAGAAGGAGCTGGCCGGGGGCCAGGTGGGGGGGCAGTGTTGGAGGAAAGCCAGGAGGGGGCAGGTACTTGGGGCCTGACCTGGGGGGCAAGGACAGTTCTCCCTGCAGCCAGAGGGAAGGATGGATGTGGGTGGGTGGGTGGTTGAGATGTTGACAGGCTCATCCATGGGGATAGCGGTAGGTAGTGGAGGTCAGAGGAGCAGGAGGGAGAGGTGGACGTGTGGCGGGTCTTCTAGAAGAGGGAGAGGGAGAAGATGAGGGAGATGCACAGTTGGACTGCCGGCGGCACCAAGGGATCTCTCCAGCTTCCTGGACTCAAGGCAGCATGGCGGGGCAGCCTGGCTGTGTTAGGTCTCATCCGCATTTAGCTGGGAGCAGACAGACCTGGAGTCTGTGGGAACATAGAAGGAATGAGGGCTGGAGTTGGGCCAGGTGGGCCTCCGATGGCAAGGGCAGCCACAGAAGCTGAGGTGCATGTGATTAAGCTTAGAATGGAGACATTCCCTTTTATTCTGACAGTCTCAAGTGTTTCTTTTTTTGGCCCTGCCCAGTCTCTTTATGATTTAGAACCATTTTAATTTTTTTTGCTGTAGGCCATCCAGCCAGGGTTTTCCTTCTTTCCTCTCCTGTGAATAGCTAATCTAGAAGTTGTGCTGAGCTGTTTCAGTCTCAGAAACCCCAGTTCCTAGGGATGTGAGGAGCAGCCCCTGAGTCCTTCCCCCCAGCAGGTCTTCCAGGCCAACTAGCCTGCAGCAACCCCTCCCACACCAGGCACCTAATGTTGGAAGGATTTCTTTTATACTTTAACACTGTCCTGTACTGTTCTCTCTGAACCTGCTAACAAACTCCTGAGGGCAGAAAGTGCACATAGGGCCTAAATGGTTAGCTCTCAGGCTCCAGAGTACACTCATGTATTAGCATTCCGCCTCCGTTGTGAAAGATGGGCTGTTTGTACTGCTCATGTTCTCTGTCTGGGAACCTTCCGGGCCACTCCTTCCCAGCGTGCGGCTTAGTGTCAGGTTCTGTGGTCCTGTCCTGTCACAGGATCCACGGCTCCTCTGCCTGTCTTGGGAGGACTGGGCCAGCGTTCTCTCTGAGAAGCCTCACCCAGGGTGAGCTGCTCAGCTCTGGCAGGTGCTGAAATACTGGAACCAGATGTCTCTCCTCCACAGAACGTCATCAGGCTGAGAGGCTCACGGAAACATGAGCTGCCCATCTGCCTTTGGGCCCGGGCTCCTCAGGTTGTAACAGGATTGGTTAGGACACCAAAGGGATTTTTATTTTTATGCAAGAAGGATCCACAGAGACTGGGAAGGTGGGTAGGATGAATTTATTTTGGAGAATAGCTGATATAATTTGCACCTGTAAGAGGCAAAGGTAATTTAGTGTGAGGAGACCCTTGAAGACCTTTAGCTCTGGAAGGAATATGAGAGCCAAGGTTGCCCTTGCCCTGGGACGAGGGGGCAAAACCCACCGTGAAATCCTAGGTGGAGAGCACCTTGGGATCCGCTGTGCTTGGTCTCAGTGAGCCTCTATGTGACATCTGGGGAATGAGGTTTGTTTGTCACTGTGTTAGGTAAGACAGAAGAACCTTGTCTTCTAGGGGCTTTCAGTGACTTGTGGTGCGGGCACGTGCTAGGCATCAGGAGCAAGGATGGACTGATCTGGAGGCAGCCTCTGTGGAGGGAGAAGACTTGCCTCCAGTCACTCGGAGACTCGGTCCCTGCCAGGCCTGTGGTGTTGACACTGGTGACACTGGAATTCAGATAAGGGACAGAGCCCTGCTGGTGTGAATGGAGGCCACACTGAGAGCAGGACTTAAAGGATAAGCAGGATTAGCAGGGCAGAGGAGGGGAGCCCAGGGGTCAGGTGTGAGGAAAGGGGGAGGTGCCGGAAAGAGAGTTTGGACTCCATTCTCAGCCTGGGAAAGTGGTTCATGCTTTGGCTGTTTTGCAGGTCTCTTAGCCTCTGTGGGAACAAAGGAGAAGCCACCATTTCCACCCCAGACATGCTTCCCCCCATTCCTCCTCATCTCTGCCAAACTGGAAAGGGCAGTGTGCCCCACAGGTCCTCTCGAGCTCGGATCGCTGGATCACTGAGCCTGGAGGGCCCCCTCATTTATTTAATCCTACCCTGCTATTCATTTTCTCTGCTCCTTGTAACTCTATAGCTGCCTCTCCCCCGCCACCCGACCTTGGAGTCTTCGTTCTCATGCCTGCCCAAACCGTATTTCCAAATCACAAATATAAATCATGTAAGTCCTTTGCGTTAAAAACTGGCAATTCTCCACTGTCCACAGGACAAAGTCTAAACTTCAGGCCTGTTATAACCTGGCCCCAGGTCCTTTCTCTGGCTGTGTTCTGGGTCTGAGTGGCCAGTTAGGAGAAGTAAAAATATTTTACAGTAAAGTATTCAAATTTTCTATGGTGCTAACAGAATAGACTGTTCGGAAGCACTGGGGATGTGTGATTCCAACATATTTTCCTTATTAATCATGCAAAGCTGCAGCACAGAAACATTTATATTTACAGTGACCCCCTATCACCAAGGAAAAGTTGAAATCTTACAGTGACTCCTATTTTAAAAGACAGCAGAAAGATCAACCACACCTTTGGGGAAGGCTTTCTACCCAAAAGGACAATTTTTTTTTTTTTTAATCTGTGCTTAAAAAGATAAGCCGCAGCTTTCCAGAGAATATATTTACGATGCACACGAAGGAACTGTGCGGTGGTCGCAGGCACACACAGACCTTGATGGAGCCTATCAGGAGACAGGGAGACCCTAGATAAGCAGGACGTGAGTGATGGCCGGAAAGCAGGCCCAGATATCCCAGACTCCTCCAAACTGGCTCTTTTGCGGCCTGCGCGGAGGCGCTTAGCATCAAATGTGCCATTCCTTTTTGGTCACTCATTCACATGGTACGTCTTGGAAAGAGAGGCAGGTTCTTTTTTGACTGAGCACGGGGCAGATCAGAAGCCAAGCGAGACACTTAGGAGGTGGCTGCCCTGAGCATGTTTCAGAAGCGGTCTAGTCCCCACAGAGCACATGAGGGGCAGAAAAGCAGGCAGCCCTGGGGCGCCTGTGATGAGACTGCCTTCCCTCAGAGAGAACAGGTGTCTGGGGCAGCACTTCTTGGGGCAGCAGTGGCTGTTTTAATTGGGGAGGAAGGGTCACTGCGAGACAGAATCCTCGGTCCCCTGGAGCAGAAGGCCATGGGCTCTAAGTGCTCTAGGGGCACACCACTGTGACCCCACCCTGCCCTGCCAGGGGCACGCTCATCCAGGAGAGGAAAGAAAAAGAATATAGTGTCTGTTTCACTCACCGGGTTCAGTCGCAGTGTGGACACTCCGCCCATGCACACTTGCAGGGGGCGGCGTTGCCAGGATTAGCGGCTGGCAGAGCCGTGCCTTCCCCTGGAGGGTGAGGTTGCCTCTTTCCCAGCAGCGAGCCTGTGGGGGCAGAAGGGGAGACAGTGCTGCCCAGCAGAGCGCGAGGCCGCCTGGATTCTCTTAATCCTCCTGAAGCAGCGGGTAGCCCGAGAAGCCTGAGCTGTGGGTTAGGTCGTGGCTGTCCCGACCTAACCACTAAAAAGTGGATGAGCCTGGCTATCCAGTGAGTTTTTGCAGTCGTCCTCACCGAAGTTAAGCCAAGTTGGTCCAAGGGAAAACAAAGCTGCAGGAAACATGGAACGTTCTTACACCTTCTTGAAAATGCAAGTCATGTTGCCTAGGAAATACTTCTCTCCCCTAGTGTGCTGCACCCCGCCAGCTCTGGAGCTATGGAAGAGGCAGCTGAAGTTATTCCAAGAAAGCCCTGTAAGTTTGGTAATAAAAGGAAGTGTCGTTTCTCCCCTGCCTCAAGGCTGGGGTTCTGGCAGTGCACATGGCCGAGAGGAAACTGTGCTCAGCTTGGGGAGGTGATTACGTGCTGGGCGCCCGCACATGCTGGCGGGGTGTCCTGGCAGGGCTGGGTGAGGGCACGCGCAGGGCCGTGTGCAAAGATTCCCAGTGCCGAATGCAGTGTGATGAGTGAGAGGGTGCCAGTTGGTTGGAAGGATGTAGGTAAACAAGAGCAAATATATATCCAGCCGCGTGCAGCCTGCCCGAGCTCCGAAGCCGGCTGCTGGACTTGGCCGGCAGCCTCTCACCGAACCAGCTCCGGAGCAGAGGGGACTCTGCAGGACTGAGCACAGCAGGTGGCCTGCCCCTGCTACTTAGGGGGACACTTTTAAAGCATTTGCTCCTCCCATGACCAGGTAGTGTGGTGAGGGTGAACTGCTTGCTCGAATGGTGGGTAAAGGTGTGACTGCGGACACTGTGATGGAGGAAGCTGGGGGAGAGACACCCAGGAGCCCTGAGCCGTCCTTCCTGGCGACCCTGGGTGACGCACAGGTGACCCTGGTGTCCGTCCACAAGCGGTGGTCCTTTAGGAGGAACCCTGGGGCCAGGGGCTCCAGCAGGCCAGTGACTTCGGAGGAGGAAGGAGAGTGTTCACAGAAGGTTTTGAATGGAACACGGGGAATCCGTTCCAATCAGGTCAGTGCAATTGCTAAAGGGGTAAAAAGCCGAGGGGGAGTTGGCCGGGGCTTGCAGATGGAGGCTTCTCCCATGTCCTGCGGGGCTCAGGGAAGCTGGTCTCGGGGAGGGAGCCAGAGGCAAGGTGGATCTCCAGAGACGAAAGTCTATCACGGTAACTCTCGGATTTTGTTGCTTATTTTTAGGATATTTTGTAAGCCTCTGTGGAGCAGAAGTTTTGCAGAAGGCAACTCAGACAAAAATGGATTTTCCCCTCTTCTTATTTTTTTTTTTTTGAATGTGTACCTTATATTGTTGATGTCCACATTTGGCTATATAAATATTTTGAGCATGTTGCTGCAAAACGAGCTGCTCTTCTTAAGCAAATGAAAGTTTGGTTAACCCAAAGGTCAGGTCATGTTCAAAAGTAGGGCAGTGTAACGTTTTATAAAGATGGTGCCTTTTCGTGGCATTTCCACGTGGGACTGGTGGTTCGTGTGGGGTCTTTTTTAGTGACAAAGGCAGATGGACACAAATACTGGTTAGATACAAAAGAAAATTTCCACAAGTCTCTTGCTTCTTTAAGAGTTATTTTTGTTTCTTCTGGTTTTTATGGCTTAAAAGGTCCCCAAAGCTAAAGGAAATTTTGTGAAAAGAAGGTTTTTAAAATGTACTCTGCAAAAGATTTACATCTGTTGAAGGAAATTTATGAATTTCTTTAATGCAGTGCATGGTCAACTTTTATATTTCTTAGCTGAGTGTCTCAGCAAAATATTAAATTTGGAAGGGGGAAATGCCTGACATTTCTTTGAAATGTTCAGACAATGGCTTTACAAAATCCACCCTATTTGAATGTGAAATATTCTCATCTTTAGTGGCCAGTACTAATCTCACATGACTAGGGGAGCCACCTGAACCTGTCTGGGGGAGCCCTTCAGGAAGGAGGGCCTAAGTAGAGGTCAGGGTAAAGGCTGTGGCCCTGAGTGTCTGATGCAGATCCATGCTCTTCTGGTGCCAGGCTGGGGGATGTGGCAGGTGAGTTTCAGACTCCTCCAGCTTCCCTTCCCCACTGCAAATTGGAATGATCAGTCCCACCTCCTGGGATTGTGAAGGCACTTTGTGGAGTACTGTAGAAATACGACAGGTATTATTTATGCCAAAATTACTATATTCAGTAGAATTCCCAACTCAAGATGTGTTTGGTGCTCTCTGAGTGGCTGGGAGAACTGTGTCAGCCAGCTAATCTGTCAGAGCACAGTTCCAGCTATTTCCTTCTAAAGCTCTGATTGCAAAAGTAACATGTGCTCATTATATGAAACAAATTTAAGATGAGGCAAGGGGAATAAAGAAAAGTGTTAGGAAGAAAATGTAAGCAACCATATGCCCCAGCCATATATGTGTACATGTATCTACTTATTTATTTACAGGTACCAGAACAGGGGGCAATAGTGGTACATACATCTTATATTTTTTACTTAGTATTTTGTGAACATACACCCACACCCATATGACATATACATCTATATCTATAGCCTTTAATTGCAGTCCCACTTTTAAATTTAGGATTATTTTTAGAAAGAATTTAAATGAATTATTCTAAAAAGGGGGAAATTTGTAGTAGCTGGTTTAGGATGATAAGAACCAAGCTAAAAGTCATTTGTAAATGAGTACTTGTTCATTGCCAACAATGTATTGACCCAAAATCTGTCAAATCACACTTTGGATCTACTTGAGATTTAAGTTATTTAGTACTTGGTATGTCTTTTTGATGATAGCCATTCTAATGGGCCTGAGGTGATATACCTGGTTGTGGTTTTGATTTGCATATCTCTGGTATTGACAATGTTGAGCCCCTTCACATGTACCTGTTGGCCATTTAGATGTCTTCTTTGGAGAAGTGTCTGTTTATCTCCTCTTCCCTTTTTTAAATTGTATGTGTATAAACATAAATATAGATATTTTACTATTGAGTTATAGGAGTTCTTTATGTATTTTGGATATTAACCCTTTATCAGGTATGTGGTTTGCCAATATTTTTTCCCATTCCATGGGCTGTCTTTTCATTTTGTCGATGGATTCTTTTGCTGTGCAGAAACCATAGTTTGATGTGGTCCCACTTGTTTATTTCTGATTTTGTTGCTTGTGCTGTGTCATATGCAAAAAAGTCATTGCCAGGACCCATGTCAAAGAGCTTTTCCCACTATGTTGTCTTCTAGAGTTGTATGGTTTCTGGTCTTCTGTTTAAGTCTTTAATCCATCAGGATTAATTTTTGTGAATAGTGTTAAGATATGGGTCCATTTTCATTCTTTTCCCGTGTGAGTATCTAATTTCTCCAGCACCATTCATTGAAGAGACTATCCTTTTTCTCCATTGAGTATTGGCTCTTCTGTCAAATATTACTTGACTGTACATTGTTTCTTTAAAAAGAGGTTTCTTGACTACCTCCATTTCTTTTTCTGAAGATTATTTTTATTTATTTATTTTTTTAAGATTTTATTTATTTGACAGACAGAGATCACAAGGAGGCAGAGAGGCAGGCAGAGAGAGAGAGGGAAGCAGGCTCCCTGCTGAGCAGAGAGCCCAATGCGGGGCTTGATCCCAGGACCCTGGGATCATGACCTGAGCTAAAGGCAGAGGCTTTAACGCACTGAGCCACCCAGGCACCCCTGAAGATTATTTTTAGTACAAGGTTCTTATTGTGCATTATAGGGTAGCATATGCTATAAACATGCGTTTACACCTAAGTCTTTCAAAAGGATATATTTGTTTCATGTTGAGCTGATCATACCTATAATTCTAGGCAAAACTTACATTTGTTAGCCATTATAGAATACAATTTTGTATGATAAAATACTAACTGCAGTATTTCACCAAATCTGACAACCATGTGGAATTTATCGATAATAATAATGGGCAAAAATAATCCCAAGGTCATTGACTTCTGTCATATAATTATCTGAGTTACTTGTGTTGGTGTGACATTTCTTCCATCGTGTTCTTTTAATTCCGGCAAATGATATAAGGGAATGGTGACCTTATGATTCTGACTTAGACTGTTTCATTCAAATGTAAAAACATATTTGAAGACACTGACAGTTGCTTGATAGTGACAGGCCTATTGTACAAAATTTCTTTGATGGGAGGGGCTTGAAATACAGTATTATCAGAGAAGGTTCTGAAGCAGAAAAAATGCTGTTGAGTCGATAAAAGTCTGATGGAACAGTTTTTGTGATAGACCTAAGTTAAAAGCCACGAAATTCTCTGAAATGGTTAATAGTAAAGCTGTTGTAAATGAGACTGCAAACACGCTTTCTGAGGTAATAATTGCGAAGTACTTCTTGGAGAGAGGTCTTAGAGTTTTTGAATTTCTAAATTTTATTTTGTTGTAGGTCGAAAACAACATGTGTTGTATGTATATATTGAGACTAGTTAATGTAACTTTATTCACTTTTTCTCCCAAGCAAATAATGGATATACTGCATCCCATTTCTCAGAAAGAGTTCATACTTTTCCTTACTGTGGTCAAGAGAAGGAAACAGGCAATACATCTGTTCAGAATTTCCCAGAAAGTACACTGTCAACACCAGAGCTGGGGTGGCTCTGGAGCCTGAGGTCCAGGTGTTGCACACACAGCCCAGGCCCGTAGTTGGCCTCATCGGTGCTTGAATTAATGCCTGAGTTTTGGTTAGTTTTTTTGTTTTTTGTTTTTGTTTTTGTTTTTGTTTTTAGTAGATAAAATCTAAATAATGGTTTCTGGAAGCTCTTTCTGGACCTTGGTGAAAACATCATGAAAAAACAGTTTGAAGGGGTTGGAGTGGGGTTTGGGGGAATACGGACACTAGTTTTAATGGTTAGTTTTCCTTATCAGTTAAGTGGTAGACATAGTAAGTTCCCTGCTTACCTATTTGGGCCACTTTTGAGGACCTAATGAGTCACGCTCATCTTCCTAGTCATTCCTTTTCAAACATTTATGATGTCAGCTTTTTTTTTTAAAAAATATTATTTATTTATTTATTTGACAGAGAATAACAGAGAGAGGGAACACAAGTACGGGGATTGGGAGAGGGGGAAGCCAGCTTCCCGCAGGCTAGGAGCACCTGACGTGGGGCTTGATCCCAGAACCCTGGGATCATGACGTGAGCCAAAGGCAGACGCTTAACAACTGAGCCTCCCAGGAGCCCCTGATGTTATCTTTTTAAATCCTTTTAGTTTTCAGGCCTTCCTGCCAAGCTGTAGGATCGGCTTTCTCACTATCCCATTTTATCGACAGCTAAGAAAACTGAGGCTCAGATTTGCTCAGACATGGCTGGAATTCATATCCAAGACTGTCAGACATACCCTCAATAAATTCACAGCACTTAAGAAGGACAGATATGTAAACAAATATGTGACAATATTTTTTAGAGTATAAAGCCATGTGCCATCAGGGCATCACTGTTGTCGTCTGTTTAATATCGTTGTTGATATTGTGTGGTTTAACATATTCTTTGCCTTAGAGAAACTAAAAAACCACATTTGTTTCCTGGTATAAAATGACACTTTTTTAAATTTAAATTTTAATAACTGGAAAATATATAGTCTCACCCATGGTAGCCTCAATTTTATGTATTAATACATAAGCATATATTCATGTAATTGTGTACATACAGGTTTAACAATGAGACATGGACCCTTCCTCAGTGGAGTTCTAGAGACTGGTGCCCAACTGCCTGGAATGTTTCATGTGGGATCTTTTCTTGAGTCAAACAATCTCTTCTGACCCTCCCTCCCTTATGAACCTCTGATACCCAGACATTTCTCAGAGAAGAATAGGGCCTGGCAATGATTCATTCACACTGTATTCAGGAGGATGTAGAAGGTTCCAGAACCACTGCCACCTTTCCTTGTGTCCTGCCTCGTCTTGTAAGTGTGGTTCCCTGAATGTTTGCAGTCAGGCATACTGGAGAAAGCAGAGTGAGTACTGATGTTCTGTGGTAGTTTTTCTGAGTAGTTCTGAGTAGTTCTGTAGTTCCGAGGTCCCAGAGACAGCCAGAGGTAACCCACTAAGGGATGAAGGAAGGCTAGGCTCAGACTCAGGCAGCTGAGCTCTGAGCTCCTGGCCGTTCCTCTGTCTCCTGACTGTGCTCATTCACTTAGCTGTTAGCCTCTTAGTTATGTGGCAGGTAAGATGTGGCTCTTTTTCCTTGTTTTCTGAGTTTTGCTTTTTTGCATTTTGCTTCCTGCATTGTTGTCTCTTCCTGTAATTAACATGGCTAAAAGGAAAATGTAACCTTAAATGTTGTTTTAAAAAAATAGCCTGCTGGACTTTTGAGCTGGATTTAAATCCCAGCTGTTATTTAAATTGATTTGTGACCTTTGATAAGTCTGAGACTGTTTAAACAGTAAAATGGTGATAAGAATACTTATTTGTAGAATTATCTTGAGCACTAGGGATATAAAATGCCATCCTCATCAAATAACACTGAGAATCATTAACTATATGCTCTTGCTGGATCTGCATACATATGAAAACAGCAGGATGTCTCTGCTTTTTGAATTCCACAGAAGTTCAAGTGCAGTTGTATGAGGTAGAGGTTAGAGTCTGGAAGGGTTGCGTGCTTATAATAAGAACATTTCTGCCTCCTCAGTTGTTAAGGGTGTTACACACCCTTCAAAATTAAAGAGAGCTCAAGGGTAAGTTGGGCCAGTGGTAGGAATCCTTAAGGTTGATAGGGTTCCCAGTGAAACGAAATCTCAAACATGGCTAGTGTGTGTTGTATCATGCACGTAGTAGAGTTGCTCTTTGATTTGTGGTCACAGACATTTTTTACAAAGTACGTCATTTTCTGGGATTTTCAATTTCACTCTGGCTCTGAAACCTTTCGTCCAAACATGCACCCCATTTCCAGTTCCTTCTTCATACTAGACTGGCCTAGCTACAGATCTTATTTTCCTTTTCCTAGCTCCACCTTAGTGAATCGACCGTTTATATCCCTTTATACATCTTTTCTTTTACAAGCCCTGGACTCACAGCAAATTCCATGTGGCCTGGTTCTCTAGAGTAGCAAAGAATTGAAATTCATGTTTGGATTCCCCCTATGTGCAAATCCCCCCTCTTCCTGTGTTGCCGGTCCCTTCTAATCCTGATGCCCACCATACTAACAGTTTGTTAAAAATTTAAAACCTAGCAGAAGTTCTTCCCCAACCTGTTGGGCTTGCCGAAGAGGTCCCAGACATCTGTCCTCAAGAAATATATAATTTAGTGAGAATTAGGCAACACTGGGGTTCTGTAAGGTTTTCCCTGGACACGGTTAGTCCCTGGACGCCCTCCCCAATGTCCATGGTTTCTTATTGAGCCCTTAGCCCTCAGTGTGTATTTGTTTCCTGAACTCATTAAGAATTTTTCCCCCCAAAGATCCTCTTAATTAAAGAATGGAATTAAAAGCACGCATACACACCACATGTGTACACTTAAAAACTATTCAGATACCCAGCAAGTGTTATGAGGTTGCTTCTAAATCAACAGAGACTCTGGTGTTTCATAAAGTTGTGTTACGTGCAAAGTTTTATCTTTCGTAGCTACTTGTCATTAGAAACCTGCCTGGTCTAGAAGGGGGACCTCTGAGTATTGTTCGTTACAAACAAATAGCTTCCAGCGCTTCTGCATAGATCCATAATCCCGGGATTAAGAGCTAGCATTGTGGTTTGGGGTTTGCAGAGTTTTAGCTAGACCTACCTAGGACCAAGCAAAATAAGTTGGATAGTAAATCATTAGGTATTTGTTTTTCCAACAGACTAGGAGATTGAAGGTTATGATTTGTTTTAAGGAGGCAATTCTGCTTATTAAGATAATGTATTGGGGCGCCTGGGTGGCTCAGTGGGTTAAAGCCTCTGCCTTCGGCTCAGGTCACCATCCCAGAGTCCTGGGATAGAGTCCCGCATCGGGCTCTCTGCTCAGCAGGAAGCCTGCTTTCCTTCCTCTCTCTCTGCCTGCCTCTCTGCCTGCTTATGATCACTCTCTGTCAAATAAATAAATAAAATCTTTTAAAAAATATATTATATTAAGGTGAGCATCCTTGAATATCTTAGTTTTTCTTTCATCTTTTTCAGTTAAGAAAGTATTTAATACCAGTTACGATCTAGTCATGGTTCTAAATTTTCTTTGTACTAGCGTTATTTTAACTTTTAAACTAATTATTTTTTAGAATTTGGTAACACGTGTACATTAGACAAGAGGTTATACACTGAAAAGTAACTCTTCCTTCAGCCCCTTCTTGCCTCAGCCCTGGATCCTCCTCAGATTCTCCCGGAGACAGTCCATGCATTTGCAGCCAGCTCTGTGTCTAATATTCTTTTTCTCACAGAGAGTGCTGGCATGCTATGATAGACTTCCTGTGGTGGCCCTCCCAGTGAACTACACCTCCTTGCATTTAAGTCCTTCTGTAAATTCCTCCATATTGGCTGAGCTTGGCCATGTGACTGGCTTTGGCCAATGGTGACTTAGCAAGTGTGATGCAGGCAGAGGCTTGGTAAGTGCTTGCACATTGGAACTTGTTCTCTGGGAATGTTCACAATTGTGACACTGCCGCTCAGAATCTAGAAACCAGCAACTGTGAGGTACCCAACCTAGCCACGTGGAGATTCTTCACGGAAGAGAACCAAGGTCCCTGCCCATGGCTATTACAGCAGCCAGCCAGCGTCAACCTGCCAGCCGTGTGATGGACAGACCATCTTCTTGGGAGTAGAACCTCCAGCCCCATTGACACCACTCCAGATGATGCTATGAGGAGCAGAGACAGGCTTTCCCTGCTGAGCCCCATCCACACTGAGACCATGTGAGCTATTCTGAGCCACTAGATTTGGGTTATCATGCAGCAACAGAGAACTGAAACACTGTAGTCACTGTGTATTCTGTGTCCTGCTTTTTTTCACTGAATGATATATTTGACAATCAATCTATTTCAGTGTATGTAGAGTTACCTCATTCCCTTTTTTAAGAGCTGTATTGCTCTGTAGTGATTGAATTAATCAACCTCTTATTGATGGACATTTATGTTTCCAGTTCTTTGCCGTCAATATCTTCACTGCATGCTTGCTTTTATACATGAACAAGTATATTTATTGAGTAAATTCTTAGAGATGGAGTTGCTGGGTAAAAGGATCTTTGGCTCCATCATTTTAATATGCACTGCCAAACTGCCCTCACGAGAGGTTACACCCCAGCCATAAGGCAATGCTGTTGGAATGTCACATCTCTGCCTTGCTGTTGTTTTGGCATATATTGAAAAGGCATTTACATTTCCTTTTTGATGACCTTCCTTTTTTCCTGGTGGGTAGTTGGCTTTTTTCTTTTTAGAAGGAGCTCTTTATATTTTAAAAAATTAGTTGTTCTTTAATATGAAGCAAATCTTCTCCCCCTCCATTTCTCATTTATCTTTTTCCTTGGTTAGAGCAATGTTTTCTCTTAATTGTGTTTATTAGACTTATCAGTCTTCTGCAGCTTTGGGATTTTCTTGTTTTTCTATTTCTTTTTTCATGTTTAGACTTTCCCCTGCCTGAGATTACAATTGGTATTCTCCTGTGTTTTCTTGTTGTATTATTACTGTTTTGCTTTTTATATCTTCATCTCTGAGCTGCTAGAAATCTCTCTTGATATATAGGCTCCAAATTCTATTTTTCCTAGTTGTCCATTAAAACTGTCATGCCAGGCCATCCTTATATTTCCATATTTATACCACAGGTAATCTAAGTATATTTATTTAATGCAATAAACTCTTTTGAGTTGCCAGCCCATATATTACTTATTTTCTCTGCTACTTTAGGACATACTACAGTGAATTTTATTTTATCTTATTTTTTTAAAGATTTTATTTATCTGTTTGACAGAGAGAGCAAGCAAGAGAGGGAACACAAACAGGAAGAATGAGAGAGGGAGAAGCAGACTGAGCAGGCTGAGCGGAGAGCCTGATGCAGGGCTCGATCCCAGGACCCTGGAACCATGAGCTGAGCTGAAGGCAGACACTTAACGACTGAGCCACCCAGCAGCCCCTACAGTGAATATTTCTTAAAACAACTCTTTATAATTGTTAATCCCAGACCAGTTTAGGATTTCCTTTGTGGATGTACAAATGAACATTTATAGTCTGCTTTGAAAATTATTTAAACTTTAATTTTGTTAAGCTGCTCAGAAGCCAAAGTTGGAAAGATGGGCATTTTATGCACAGGAATATGGAGGAGGTCATTCTATGTAACTGAGATTCATCTGGAGATATAAGTAGGATTGGGAAGGGACAGAGAGTGGTGTGCTTTCTGATCCTGTGCCATAGAGGAAGTTCTGTTCCCGAATTTCAGAAGCACATAATAGTATTGGTATAAAAACTATATCTAATCAGGAGCGTGGGGAGGCTGGGACCCTGCTAAAGGAAGATTTGGTTTTGCTAATAGAATGGCTGAAGCCACTTCATTATGGGAAAAAAGAAGTCAGGAAATTATTTTTGTACTCTGGTACATTAAGAAAATGCATCCATTTAATTTGGGGAAGCCCTTGTGATTAAAAGTAATGAGTACAACTGTCCTGGACCCCCAGGGGGGCAGTGCCACTCAGTGGAGGCAAAACTGAGAAGTTCCTCCAGCCTTGCCCCTCCCGCCCCTTTGAGCAGCCACTCATGCTCATTTCCCCGGGCTTATGCAGCATACTTCAGACCTTTTATCTCACAGGCCTGTGATCTGACCCCATGGGGCTCGGCGGGTCTGCATTTGGAACAGGTGCCTATGGTTGTTAAATTTAAGCCCTGCTATGAGAATGAATGGACAGCCCTGGAAAGAGAGACAGAATTAAAGTGTTGCCCAATGGACATAAGTGCGTTGCAGCAGGATCCAAACTATGCAGGGAGATTTCAGGAGACCCCCACAGGTGGGCCGGCCACACCACACTTGTTCCAGCCACACCGTGCTTGTTTCTTCCTGAGAGAAACCTGCACTTCTTCTAGGTAAGAAAACACATGTCGCTAAGGTGGGCAATTGACGTCTAGGTTCGGAGTCACAGAATGTTCTAGCTAAAAAACCCATTAGAGCCGTTTCATTTGGTCAATCACGTTTTTGTAGCTTTCCTTCCCTGCTTTTTACAATCTTAAACTCTCGGGCCGTGTTGGCACCAGTGGCATTGTTTTTCCTTTTCTCAGTGCCAGACAAGCTGGGCTATTTTAGCAAATACTTACTTTCAAGGATTAAAAAAAAAAAATGTTCTTTCTTTTCCCTTTAGATCTTGTCTAAACTTTCTTTGCCCGCTCGTGCCCGGGAGCCAGCGATGAAGCAGAGTTTTGCCTTTGACAATGTCGGCTACGAAGGCGGCCTGGACACTGTGGACCCCCCTCAGACGGCCACTGGCACCATCAGCATTTCGGGCATGACTTGCCAGTCATGTGTAAAGTCTATTGAGGGCAGGATTTCCAGCCTGAAAGGCATCGTGAGCATTAAGGTTTCCCTGGAACAGGGCAGTGCGACGGTGAGTTATGTGCCGTCCATCCTGAGCCTGCCGCAGATTTGCCGTCACATTGAGGACATGGGCTTCGAGGCCAGCGTCGCAGAGGGAAAGGCTGCTTCCTGGCCCTCGAGGTCCTCGCCTGGCCTCGAGGCTGTGGTCAAGCTTCGGGTGGAAGGCATGACCTGCCAGTCCTGTGTCAGCTCCATTGAAGGCAAGCTCGGGAAACTGCAGGGAGTAGTGAGAGTCCGAGTGTCCCTTAGCACCCAGGAGGCAGTCATTACTTACCAGCCTTACCTGATTCAGCCCCAGGACCTCAGGGACCACGTCAGCGACATGGGCTTTGAAGCTGTCATCAAGAACAAAGTGGTGCCCGTAAGCTTGGGACCCATCGATATCGGGCGCTTACAGAGCACCAACCCAAAGACCCCTTTGGCTTCTGATAACCAGTCTCTCAATAACTCTGAGACCTTGGAGCACCAAGGGAGCCACACGGTCACCCTGCAACTGAGAGTAGATGGAATGCACTGTACATCTTGTGTCCTGAATATTGAAGAAAACATAGGCCAGCTCCCCGGGGTTCAAAGTGTTCAAGTGTCCTTGGAGAGCAGAATGGCCCAAGTACAGTATGACCCTTCTCACATCACCGCCACTGCCCTGCAGAGGGCCATCGAAGCGCTTCCACCTGGGAACTTCAAAGTCTCTCTTCCTGATGGTGTGGCAGGAAATGGGACAGGTCGCAGGTCTTCCAACCGTGTCGTCCCCGCCCCCACGCCGAGACCCCAGGTGCTGGGGGTGTGCGATACTGTGGTGCTCGCCATTGCTGGCATGACCTGTGCGTCCTGTGCTCAGTCCATCGAAGGCCTCATCTCCCAAAGGGAAGGGGTACAGCGGATATCGGTCTCTGTGGCTGATGGGACCGGCGTGGTGCTCTATGATCCGTCTGTTACTAACCCGGAAGAACTCCGAGCTGCTGTTGAAGAAATGGGATTTGAGGCTTCAGTCATTTCTGGTATGTGGTTGACCCACGTGAAGCTCACCCTGGGGTCTCTTCCTCTGCTTACAACAGAGGGCCTGCAGGGTGGGGTGGGGAGGGCACACTTGCTGCTCACCTGTCAACAGGGGTGACCGAATTCTGCAGCTTTTCTTTGTATGTTAAGTATATTAATGTAGAAGAAATAGAATTTTTTTGGTGGGTAGATTCTGCCTCTCATGAAGCTGGGACTAAAATGCTAAGCTCTTTGGTTTTTTTTTCTGAAGAGAACTCTAATTCTGTGTTCTTTTTTTAAAAGAAGAGTCCTGTGGGAGCATCAGGACCTTCTCTCTCCAAAGGAACCATCATCACGTTCTGTGCTTTCTCTGCTGAACAAAACAGTACAAGCAGAACCTTAGTCCCACCACCGGGAGCGCATTCTGTTGAAAGTGGGAATTAAGGAGGGGATGCAGTGATGATGGCTTGCCCTCCTCAGTGGCCGTGGGGAGAGGCACGCATTTTTGCCGTGTGCCCTGTGAGACCTGTGAGCGGTGGGCTCTGCCCAGAGCCAGTGTTGTAGCGCAGCAGGCCGAGTCCCATGTGAGCCGGTGAGGGCAGGGGACGGGGCGGGGACGCTGGAGGCAGCTCAGGTGTGCTGGGGGTGCCGAGAGGAACGGCTGAGCGTGAGCACTCAAGAGGCGGCAGGACCAGCCGGGCAACAGGTAGACCGCTCCAAATGGGCCGTGTGCCCAGCTGAGCCGGTCTTCTCTGCAAAGGTGAGGGGTGTCAGCGGTGGGTTTTAATCCAGAGGCCGTGCAGGGGAGTCCACACTAGAGCAAGCTGGTTGCAGTCAGTGCAGAGTGGACTGAGGCTCGGAGGGCTCACAGGACACTGTATGACAGATGACGTGGGGCTGGAGAGCAGGGGGTAGATTAGAATGACATCCAGAAGGTTGCGTCCAGTAAGCTTGGTCCGGGTGAGGCCTGTGATATGGCGGGCCGGGGAGGAAGGGGAGAGCCTGTGGCCAAGCTGCGGGAGGACAGCAGAGTGCTGAATTATGGCAGAGTGGGGCTGGAAATGCAGATTTGGGTGGTGGGAGCCAGGGGAGATGACAAAAGGCCGGGGAAAGGGAGTGTGATCCGGGACAGGCAGAGGGAGGAACGTGATGGCACTGATGTGGAAGGAAAGGTATCTAGAGAATGAGATTTTCACAGACAAGGACAGCACCCTGGAAGTAAAGGAAGCTGTTTCAAGGAGGCGGGTTACAGGCCTCAGGCTCCATGTAATTAGGAGGTGGTGGCTCAGGTGAAGGGGTGCCTAGCTGCATGGTGGGGGGAGGTGCAGCCCTCCAGGAGCTTAGCTGAGGAGGGACGGAAGTGATAGATAGGAAGGGGTTTGCAGAGAGGCTGAAGATGAGGGAGAGCTGGACATGCAAGGGACAACTGTGTTTTCATGGCTTCGATCCCAAGATACAGGCCCTGGACAGCAGTGCAAGTTACAGATTGGACCAGGCCGGTAGAGCCCCATCAGCCTGCGTGGCAGCCTGTGCCATAGGGCGGTGGCCAGCCCAGCTCTTGGAAGGGCTCCTGGGCAAAGACCCGTGGCCGTGCTCAGGGCCAGCCGGGCTTGGGTGTCCCACATCCACCTCGCGGTAGCTGCCAAGATAAAGTGTGTCTCCTTGAAAAGTTCGCTCTGTTGTGGTGCTTCCCTGCACACACACCCTTATAGGGAGTGGGTAGGTCATGTAGAATGACTTGGCCCTGTTCTGCACTTTGTCTTTTGTACCCGGTTTCAGGAAGGAGGTTGTTTTTAAACAAAAATAAGGAAAACACAATGGAACAGTAAATCCTGTACTTGAAAGGTAGGAAATGTAGTACAGAGTCATCATCTGCTGTATTTGTATGAGGTTTCAAGTCTTTCAACAGTAGAATCAGGTTGTTGGCAGGAAAAAGAAATTTGCATTGAACTGCATAATCCAGAGTAACTGGATTTGACTAAATAAATCTAGAAAGAAAAGAGCAGTGCTTTTTATTGGTCAGAATTATGAGAATTATGTTTTTAGCCCAAGAGGTATTTAGTGTACCAGATTTAGCAAATAAAGATACAGGACACCTAGTTAGATTTGAATTTCAGGTAAGCAGTGAATACTGTTTCAGTCAAAGTGTGTCCTGGGCAATATTTGGGACATACTTATACTAAGAAGTTATTTGCTATTTATATGAAATTCAAATTTAGCTGGGCATTTTGTACTTTACCTGGTGGTTTTTAAAACTTAGGATAACCCATGAGTGCCCTGGTGACCATCTTTCTAGCCACTCAAATGCTGAGAAGGCATTATTTGTATTTGGTTGGTCATTCTGGAACAATCAGGAAGAGGAGCTCCTTGAACACAGTCTTCAAAACCATGTTGTTTCTCCTTGGACTCAGCAGCACCCAGCACATAGTAGGCATTTGTGGGGTGGTGGGAGTGGAAGAGAAAGAAAAGGCTGGGACAAACGGGCTCACGGGGTAGCTCAGTGGCAGGATTTAACCTAGGGCATGACTCAGAAAATGTTAGAAAGAGCTGAATAACCACACCGGGAATGGGAAGGAAACCCAGAGATGACTGAGAGCAGGAGGGTCTGAGGGAAGAGGGCCCCTGAGAGCGGGGGTTGGGGGGGGTGGGCTGAGCCGGCGGCACTGGAACTTCTAAGGGAGAGGCTGTGGCCAGGAGCTGGGCTCTCAGTAGGTAGGTGGGAAACACTTTGGGCTTTCCCTCTTTCTGTCCTGTTGTTTCCCACTGGTTACCTCCCATGTGCCAGATTTCATCAGAAGCCAGTTAGCAAGGGAGCCTGGGAAAAGTGGTTTAGCAGGGGTCAGCCCCCTTAACAATAGGGCTGGGAGAGGGAAGGGAGCAGTCTAAGAGCGTGTGCACAAGTGGTGGGCATTGAATTTCGGCCAGCTTACTGGACAGCTAAATATATAGACCTGGTTTGTATCTAGAAATCAGCTTTGTGTGTGTGCACTGGCTTGCATGGTAAGTATTATCTGAATGAATGAATGAACAGATGAATGACTCTATGAATATACCATGAGGAAAAGTCATCTGTCACGTGCAACATGTTCCCCTCACCCTTGTAAATGGGCAGTGTCCCTTTGGGGGCACTGTTCCGTGATCCCAGCATGTGTCATGGGGCTTCTGGGTCCCAGGCACTGTGCTGGCTGCCGTGAGTGCTCAGAAACAGTCCAGGACCTGCCCACATGTGGTTCCTGCTTGACCAGGGAAGCATCTCAGAGACCCATCATCCAAGGCAGGTTGGAATAAATGTGACAAGGAAAGTGTAGGTAGAGCGTTCTTGAGATTCAGAGGGGAAGAGAGAATCCAGCATCTGGACTTGATAATTAGAGGTGACTTTGGAGCTGGGCTTGAGTCAGACTTAATAGAGAGGGTCTCAGCAGGCAGAAAAGGGCAGGACTGCGCCAGACAAGACGGAGGAGATCCAGCACAGGCCCGTGGGCAGGAGTCTTCCTGCTCTGTCCTGGGAACAGTCCAGCTTGGGTGGAAATAGAATATAAGTAATGGGAGATAAGGACAGCCAGACCAGCACTCTAGTGCAAGCCACCATGCTCTGTGTCCTGGATCCTGGAAGAGGCTTGGAACTAGTCTCCCTGCTTCTGAGCCTTTCAGCCTTATAGTCTGTTTCCTGCCCAGCATTCACAGTGTTCCTGTTACTCTGCTGATACTCTGAAACCTTCCCATCTATATTGTGAGAGGGGGTTCTTAGGGAGCTGTAGAAGCCCCCTCCCTGACTCCCCACCTTTCTAACCCCTTCCCAGTCCTTATAGCAAGTTTGTTCTCACCTCAGTGCCTTGTACTTGCCAGCCCCCCGGTCTGGTATATGCTTTCCCCAATATCCACATGGTGCACTTCATTTCATCTATATTCTGGAGTTTCACCAAAGTGTATGTAATTTATATTTAGAAATGCATACATTTGCATTATACATGGTGGCTTTATAATCTCTTTCACCCCGCAGTTTATCATAAACATGCTTATAGGTCCATCCGTACGTCTGTGACGCCATGTGCAGCGGCTGCATAGCATTCTGTTGTGGGGATGCGATATAACTTAGTTTCCAGTTGGACTGTTCGCATCTACTGTTCGCATCTACTTTGTGTGCGTGTGATTGTAGATAATACCAATAGCGATCTTTGAGGCTACATTTTTTGCACATACTTAGTTATTTCCTTATGATAAATACCTGAAAGTGTTCATTACTGGGTCATAGAATATGACTTTATTTCATTCCATTACGAATATTTACTGTGCCTCTACTAAGTGCCAAGTAGTTGGAGGTACTGTTTTTGATAATATTGTCAAGTAGACTTCCAGAAAGTCAAACCAATTTACATGTCCACCCATAGTCTTAGCGTAGATGAATAAAAAAATGGGACCCAGTAATACAGACTTTTTTGGGTTTTGTTAGTTCATTTCAACTTTCTTTAATGATCTCCAGAAGCCCAAAATTTAGGTGAGTTAAATCCCAGTGTGGGAGAATGGCAATGTGTAGATTGTAGGTTAGTAAAGGAGTCCAAAACTCTCTAATAGGACAAATATTATTAAAATTGTTGACCACAATATTTGGATAGAAAGACAGGTGAATCCAGAAAACAGGTGATGGACTAGGAAAATGGGGAGGGGTTGAATAGGTGCAGGAGGCTTGAACAGGTGCATGCAGGGGGGTTGGACAGGTATGGTGCAGGTGGATGGGTGCAGGAGATAGAATGTGGAGAGGCTGTGGCCATAAAACAGCTTTTGTGAGTTTGGCATCCAAAGGGCAGAGTCATTTTGAACAATGACCAAGTCCAGGAGTGTATAGCTGTGCTGGTGGGGGAGGTGTGGTCTCCGCTTCAAGAAAGTAGAGAGGCCTTGTGAGGCCAGAGCTCTGGAGGTTGCCCACGAAGGTGCTGAAAGGGCCAGTCAGCTGGACGGTTCGAATGAGTGGAGGCAGTTTTAAGCACCTTTCAGAAAACGAACAAAACGTCCAGGATGTGAGATTTATTTAGAAAAACTTGAAAGGCACAGCCTATTGTCAGTACACATTAGTGCCAACTTCTGTCTTTTGTAGCTTGGATTTTCAAATAACGAGAGTTCATTGTTAAATGATATAATTATCTTTTGTATATAGTCTTAAAAGTACTTTCTGTCATCAAAATTGTGTGACTTTCTGGAGTGATGGAAACTCTCTAGGTCTCGATCTGGGTGATTAGTTACATATGGGGGTCCATATGTGGTGGGCAGAGAAATGGCCCCCAACGATGTCTGTGCCCTCGTCCCCAGAACTCAGTGGGGGGAAGGACGGTCTTTTCAGTTTATGTGCTGAATCAACTGGGTATCCAAATGGGAAGAGATTCACCTTAACTCTCACCTTGTAACCTACCCAAAGTTAATTTGCTTTATGGCAAATACTGTGGAAGTTTATGAAAGTAACAGCTTCTAGAAGAAAACAGTATGAATATTTTCAGTGTTGAGCTGGACAGATCTGCTACCAGAGCACAAAACATGCTAACCACTAAAGCTGATTTAGTTGGTTGGTAAGTTGGGCCTCTGTCCAAAGAGCCACTGTGAGCTGGGAGTGCGGGGGCAGAACACAGCCCGGCGCAGGTACGGGCAGCACGGACGCCCGACAAGGACTCATGTCCTGAGCACATCCGGGGTGCAGGCAAACAACAGGGAAAGGTAAACAACTCACTAAAGGGCTTTGGGGTCCACTGGCTTCTTGTGGGGAGAAGCAAACCTCTGCTAAGGAGAATGGGATCCTTAGTGCTTAAAGGCACAGATCCTGGGGGTAAAGAGACCTGTTTTAGAAACTAGCTTCATTACTTAGTACCTGAGGGGTCAAAAGCACATTTTAAAATTTCTTTAACCCATTTCTGTCTGTACAATGGGGATGGTAGCCTCTGTACCACAGAGAGCTATTTTAAAGGAGGTCATCCCTGTGCTTAGTAGAAGGCCTGGTGAGTTCTTATTGTTGTCATTGTCTGATTAGAGCACTCCTCCCACTGGAACATTCCATTCTTGAGTACTGGCATCTTCTAATATGTCTGCGATTGTGTGCCTCTGTCTCGGGGCGGGGGGGGGGGGGCAGTGATGGGAACCAACCCCCATGGAGCTTCCTCAAGAGCTTTCATTTGCATACTGTCAGGCTTGAACCTCCGTTCTAAAAAAAGTTATTTGTTGTTTTAATCAGAATGATTTCTTATGTTTCCTCCTAGAAAACTATTCCACCAACCATGTTGGAAACCACAGTTCAGGGAATTCCACAGCGCCCCCCACAGCTGGCATTCCTGCGTCTGTACAGGAAGTGGCTCCCCGTGCTGGGGGGCTCCCTAAAAACCACAACTCTGGCTCCTTGTCCAAGCCCCCACAGGCCTCTACCACAGTGACTCCCCAGAAGTGCTTTCTACAGATCGCAGGCATGACCTGTGCATCCTGTGTGTCCCACATAGAGAAGAGCCTGCAGAAGGAAGCAGGTAGGAGGTCTGCCCTGGCCTTTCCCTGGGGAGGCTATGGGGGGACGTCAGACACTGCAGGCAGCAGAAAGGGCACCGGGCTCTCCCGCCACAGTCCTCACTGCCTCCCTCAGCTCAGCAGCAGCCCTGGTCATCGGGCAGCAGGTTCATAGTACGACAGCAGAGAGGTCTGTCTGATGCTCTTGGGCACTTGGCAGTGTGCTCTTCAGGAAGTATTTAGCTTGTTTAAGATACAGTGTATCTCCCAGTGAGCTGGTGATGGGAAGGTCAGTGTGAAGGTTCTGGCACATTCCGTAGGTAGCTTCCTCAGCTCATCCCGGCGGTCATCTCTGTTTTCCCCTCCAGCCCCATCCATCGGCTTCGCACTGTCGCATGAGTACGTAGCCTGCAGTTTGTGGAGAAGCGGCAATTTTGAACATCCCGTCCTTTGTCCCTGTATGTCACAGAGTGTTGTGGAAGTGCCACAGTGTTGTCCTCTAGCCCACATTTCCAGTACTGTCTCTTAGACCTGAAAGTCCAACCAAAATTCTGTCCTAGTCTTTTGTTTGGAAAGTACCTTACCCATGACTACCTTGCCAGCAGAGTCACTTTCTCTCTTTCCATGTATCTCTCTGCTCAGACTCCTTGGCCCTCACAGTCAGCCCTAAAGTAGGGGGCTGCATTTCCAGCCGCTGGCTCCCTGTGCTGTATAGTGTGCTGGAGTTCTAGAATGACTGTTTGTACACAGAGACATGCTTGTCCTCCATGGGCTGGCTGCTCATAAAATACCCTAGATCTCACAGTGCCTGTGTTTCTTTTCCTGACTTGAATCCCTCATTTTTATCAATTATGGCATCCTTTCTAAAGCACAGTTCTTGCTTTTATGTGAATGAGTCGTGTTTCCCCCTCAAACTCACACAGAAGTGTTAGCAAGGTACAGATCTCGCTGGACTTAGGATAGTGTTACATCCCAATAAACCCATCATACCTTGAAAATATCATAAGTCAAAAATACACGTAACCTAGGGAACATCATCATAGCTTGGCCGGACTGACCTGAAACAGGTCAGGATGTGTATGGGTGGTTCACCCTGTGGTGGTGCAGCTGATGGGGGCCAAGGCTCTGAGCCACTGCCCAGCACGGCCAGAGTTCTGTACAGCATAGCGCTCGCCCCAGAAAAGGTCCAAATCTAAAATTTGAAGTACAGTTTCTACTGAATGGGTATCCCTTTTGTACCATCATAAAGTCGAAAACCTGTAAACCAAACTGTTGTTGGAAATGGTCTGCAGTCTGGAATTTCTCTTCCACTTCTTAAGGGGATTCAAGAGTGGAAAAGAGTAAATTCTGAAAGAATTTTGTGTGTGTGTGTGAAAAGTGCCTGAAGATAGAAGTCCACCACTGAGGTCCCAGTAGTTGTGAGCTGCAGACTGTATCCCTTGCTGTGGGATGTGTGCGCCCTCGGCGTCTTCCCGAACCTGACTCAGTGGCCCCCATCCAGCAGCCCAGGCATCGGCTGGGAGCAGGGCGCAGAACCTCAGGCCTACTCCAGACTGACTGAACCAGAATCTGGAGTTTAACAAGGTCCTCAGGTGATTTGTATGCCCATCAAAGTGTGAGAAGCATTGTTCTAGAACACTGGTTCTCTCACTTGGCTGGTGCATTAAAGTCACCTGGGGAGCTTTTAAAAAAAAAGGTGGCTGGCGTCCACCTTGAGGGATTCTGATTTAACTGGTCTGAGTTTAGGGCCAGGCACAGTGATTGTTAAAAGCTCCCCAAGTGACCTCATGTGCAGTCAAGTCTGAGAACTCCTGTTCTAGAGGCTTCTGGGGCAGATGTTTTCCTTTGTTAGGTGATGTTGACTGTGTCATCTCAGAGGCCTTGCCTGGAGTGATACATCTATGGCCCGATGGTTCCAGGTATTCTCTCGGTGCTGGTTGCCCTCATGGCTGGGAAGGCAGAGGTCAAGTATAACCCAGAAGTCATCCAGCCCCTGGAGATAGCTCAGCTCATCCAGGACATGGGCTTTGAGGCGACAGTAATGGAAGACTACACAGGCTCTGATGGTGACCTCGAACTCATCGTAAGTGCAGCAGCTGAGCAGGAGCTGGGGCGGGACCTGGGGCCGGAGGGCTGCAGGCCTCTGATGGGGGCCCGGAAACTTCTCCAGTTTTGCACATATCCTTTGTGTTGTTGGGGTTTTGTTTGTTTGGTTTTCCTTTGAAGCCAACAACAACAACCTGTTCCTTTTGTGAGGAAATGTCAGTCCTGTCACAGTCACAGGGGTGCATCCCACTGGGCACGTTCATAGTGTGAGGAGGAGGAGGGGCTGAGTGGCGGGAGTGTAGGAAGAAGAAGAGTTTCAATAGCAGCTGTCCGGAGTTGGATTGGAGGGCGCTGAATCTGAACACATTCCAGAAAGCCCGGAGGGAAGCTAGAATGCCAGGGGCGTCTCAAGGCCAGAGGTGAGTCAGCGTGGTAACCAGTGCCCTGGTGCCATCACAGCCCAATGCAGGCACAGGGCTGTCTAGAAGGTAATTGGCGACCAATGTCCCGAAGCACTCAGTCTGAGGTGAATGCCAGGGTGGCAGGGGTGGTGGTGGGTGGGGGGGCATTACTGTTTGCTGTCTCTCCGCTGTCACCAGCTGTGCGTGACAGCAGACCATGGCAACAATAGGTGTGTCTAGCATTTCCAACATGCTGTATTCATAAGCACTTGTGTATAAAGCTCTTTGGTGTAAGTAAAGGGAGACTTAGGATAAGGAATTGAGTAATACTGTTGTACCGAGAAGGAAGGGTCTTACTCCCTTACTGTGTTTAGTCACTGCCATTAGTGGTAAGTAAATATTTGAAGAAAGAGTACTAAGGACACCAGTGGCACTTTGAGCTCTTGATAAGAGGCATTCTTTGTCAAGCAAACCCTTGGCTCTGGTTGGGCCTCCCGGTGTGTGCTCGGGTGAAGTGTACTGCTCTCGGGCTTACAGTCCCAGCGCCCCTGAGGCCAGAGCAGGGCCCCTGCTGAGACCCCAGCCCCAATGGGGAATGCCTCTGCTTACACAGACCACTGTGGAAAATCTAGATCATGAATACTATTGGGAAAGGTGAAAATATTGGTTTTTTAAATACACATTTTAATCTTTCTTTTGCCAATGAGATAAAAAGGTAATAAATTTATGAGTAACACAAACGCATAACTCAATTTTTACTTACTTATATGTATATGTATTTGTCTATAGGTCCAAATGACCAAATCAGACAATTTATTCATTGAGTTCATGGGTTTAATTGTGTTGAGAAAAGATAGCTTATATATAAAAGTTGTATGACATGGTTTTTGAGCTTTAATTTATGCAGGTGTGCGATCCGGTTATGAATAGTTCCTAAAATACGTTATGTTTAACTTTTAATCTTCACAAGATATTCTTGCACAGAACCGAACATACAAAGAGTATGGATGAGATATTAAGCACTATAGAACTTTGAACAAAGCAGAGCTAGAATTGTGGAGAGGTTTTTACCAGAGTCATATTTATTGTCTGGGTTCCAGTTTTATTAAAGCTTTTAATTAAATAATTAAAGTATTTTAAATGTTCCAGATTTTTAAGTGTCAGGGTAATATTTGCAAATTGCAACACTCTTGCAATGTAATGCTTGTTAAAACCTAAAGGAATTAAATTACATTGGCTATGGTAATATGTAATGTATTCTTTTTTTTTTAATTTAAATTCAGTTAATGTATGGTGTATCATTAGTTTCAGAGGTAGAATCCAGTGATTCATCAGTCTTATATAATACCCAGTATTATAATATATAATAATACTCATCACATCACATGCCCTCGTTAATGTCTGTCACTCAGTTACCCCATCCCCCCACCCATCTCCCTTCCAGAAACTCTCAGTTTGTTTCCTATGGTTAAGAGTCTCTTATGGTTTGTCTCCCTCTCTGATTTCATCTTGTTTTATTTTCTCCCTAGTCCCCTGCGATCCTCTTTTATTTTCTTAAATTCCGTATGAGTGAGATCATATAATTGTCTTTCACTAATTCATTTTTTTCACTTAGCATGATACCCTGTAGTTCCATCCATGTCATTTCAGATGGCAAGATTTCTTTTTCTGATGGCTGAGTAATATTCCATTGTTTATACGAACCACATTTTCTTTATCTATTCACCTGTCAGTGGACATCTGGGTTCTTTCCATAGTTTGGCTGTTGTGAACATTGCTGCTATAAACATTCTGATGCAGGTGCCCCTTCAGATCACTACATTTGTATCCTTTGGGTAAACACCTAGTCGTGCAATTGCTGGGCCATAGGGTAGCTCTGTTTTCAGGAACCTCTATACTGTTTTCCAAGTGGCTGCATCAGCTTGCATTCCCACCAACAGTGTAGGAGGGTTCCTCTTTCTCTGCATCCTTACCAATACCTGTCGTTTCCTGACTTGTTAATTTTAGCCGTTCTCACTGGTGTGATGTGGTATCTCATTGCACTTTTGATTTGTATGTCCCTGATGCTGAGTGATGTTTAGCATTTTTTCATGTGTCTGTTGGCCATCTGGATGTCTTTAGAGTGATGTCTGTTCATGTCTTCTGCACATTTCTTGATTAGACTGGTCTTTGGGTGTTGAGTTTGATAAGTTCTTTATAGATTTTGGATACTAGCCCTTTATCTGATATGTCATTTCCATATATCTTCTCCCATTCTGTTGGTTGGTTGTCTTTTGGTTTTGTCAACTGTTTCCTTTGCTGTGAAAAAACTTTTTATCTTGATAAAAATAGTTCATTTTGCCCTTGCTTCCCTTGCCTTTGGCAATGTTTCTAGGAAGAAGTTGCTGAGGCTGAGGTCGAAGAGGTTGCTGCCTGTGTTCTCTAGGATTTTGATGGATTCCTGTCTCACATTTAGGTCTTTCATCCATTTTGAGTCTATTTTTGTATGTGGTGTAAGGAAATGGTCCAGTTTCATTCTTCTGCATGTGGCTCTCCAATTTTCTGAACACCATTGGTCAAAGAGACTATCTTTTTTCCTTTGGACATTCTTTCTTGCTTTGTTGAAGATTAGTTGACCATAGAGTTGAGGGTCCATTTCTGGGTTCTTTATTCTGTTCCATTGATCTGTGTCTGTTTTTGTGCCAGTACCATGCTGTCTTGATGGTCATAGCTTTGTAATAGAGCTTAAAGCCTGGAATTGTGATTTTCTTTTTCAACATTCTTTTGTCTATTCGGGGTCTTTTCTTGTTCCATACAAATTTTAGGATTATTTGTTCCAGCTCTATGAAAAAAAGTTGATGGTATTTCGATAGGGATTGCTTTTTTTTTTTTTTTTTTTTTTTTTATTTATTTGACAGACAGAAATCACAAGCAGGTGGAGAGGCAGGCAGAGAGAGAGAGGAGGAAGCAGGCTCCCCGCTGAGCAGAGAGCCCGATGCGGGGCTCGATCCCAGGACCCTGGGACCATGACCTGAGCCGAAGGCAGAGGCTTTAACCACTGAGCCACCCAGGCGCCCCAGGGATTGCTTTTAATGTGTAGATTGGTCTAGGTGGCATAGATGTGTTCACAATATTTGCTGTTCCAGTCCATGAACATGGAATGTTTTTTCATTTCTTTGTGTCTTCCTCAATTTCTTTCATAAGCGTTCTGTAGTTTTCAGTGTACAGATCCTTTGCCTTTTTGGTTAGGTTTATTCCTAGGTTTCTTTTGGTTTTGGGTGTAATTGTGTTGTAATTTTGGTGTAATTGATCGATTCCTTCATTTCTCTTTCTTCTCTATCATTGTTAATGTATAAAAATGCAACTGATTTCTATGCATTAATTTTATATCCTGCCACTTTGCTGAATTCCTGTATGAGTTCCAGCAATTTTGGGGTGGTGTCTTTTGAGTTTTCCACATAAAGTATCATGTCATCTGCAAAGAGTGAGAGTTTGACTTCTTTGCCAATTTGGATGCCTTTTATTTCTTTTTGTTGCCCGATTGCTGAGGCTAGGACTTCTAATACTATGTTGAACAATAGTGGTGAAAGTGGGCATCCCTGCTGTGTTCCTCACCTTAGGGGAAAAGCTCTCAGTTCAGTGAAAACATTTTTTGAGCAATGTTCAAACTGGTCTCAGCAGTTGTTAACATCATCACATGTTCAGACACTGTATGTAGACATTTTATGTCTGTATTTAATGAGAATTCTGGGAAATGATGACCACTAACACTCAAAAGAGTGACTTGTCTGGCTTGCTAACACCTGTTACAGGGACAGTATGTCTCATGTCAGGCTCTCTTTCTCTCATCCATAAGCACAGTGTGGCAGAAGTGCCATTATAGAAAGGACCGGGTCGCTTAAGAAAGCTCATCCCTGTTGGTCTGTCGCCATCTGCTTCATGACTAGCTATATCTCTTGTCCCTGGGTTGGGGATGAATTGCTGTTGACCTGCCCTCAGCCCCTGGGGGAATGTGCAGATCTTGCCCATGGAGTCTGGAGGTGGGAGTCCAGAGCCCTCGGAATGATGCAATGGAAAGAGGAAGGACTCATGGCTGCCTGTTGACCCCACTCCCTGTGGGCTTTTGGTGAGATCCTCTCAATCCCAAGTGAGTAGTATTTTTGTCATCCTGTGTGGCAGATCACGGGGATGACCTGCACGTCCTGTGTTCACAACATTGAGTCCAGACTCACAAGGACAAACGGCATCACCTATGCCTCTGTGGCCCTTGCCACCAGCAAAGCCCACGTGAAATTTGATCCTGAAATTATCGGTGCACGGGATATTGTCCGAATTATCGAGGTGAGTCGTTCATTAGAGCACGTTACACAGACTCCTGTGATGTTGTGTGTCACCTGTACTTCCATCTAAAAAACGTGCCCCTCTTTTTAAAACCAGTGATTATTAAAGGAAAAGGTCACCTAGCCTATCCTTCAAGTTTTCCCAGGGAAGTAAAGGTGAATCATTTTAAAATAAACTGAAATTAAGTAAATGTCAGATAATCTGAGGGTGAAAAATCAGTGAATGGGAAAGAAAAGGAAATTATTGTTTTAATTGCAGATACTCCTTGAGAAACATCAATATCAGCAAGATATGTAGCACATTTCATTACCTGATTGTAATTGTAAATATTATTTATATCTGTGCCAAGTATCTATAGACCAAAGGATGGTTGGTAAGGAGAGGACTTACTGCATTTTACCACTGTGCTGGGCCTGCTTGACGATGGGAGAATTCAGTTGTTTCTGGATTGGAAAATCAATTAGAAGAGTTTTCACACACTTCCTCCCTCTATTCCCTCCCTCGCTTTGTCCACGGACACCTCTCATTTCCTTTATAAGGTCTGTTTCTAGCAACCATAAGAGGATAAGCATTAGTGGTGATCTGATGGGTTAAGACAGTCCAAACCCGAACAAGATGAATTCATCACATCTGAGGGTCAGCATAAACACAGTTCAGCAGGAAGTACTAACGCAGTGAAACCTCTTGTATCAGTCTTGACGTTGTCTTTCATTTTCGCTTGGTGTTGTGTGTGCTTAGGAGAGATGTCATCTGTTATATGGCTCAGCAGGGTTCCTTGACGTGCGTTAATAGTAGGCTGCTGCTACTAGAACCTGGTCTTCCAGGCAGACAGCAGAGCTTCTCTAGCAGATGGGGAGAGATCCCCAGAGATGTGAAGTGACTCTACTTGCTGGAATCCAACTCAAGGCTACAGGAAAACCCAGACTTCACAGCTCTAAGCTCAGCGGCCTTTCGGTTTATGCCCTAGCACAGGTCTTACAGATCAGTATTGGGGGCGGGGGGGCACTGATGAGGCCCAGAAAGCAGACTGATATGCTGTCAGGAGGGTCCCAGGGGGTGCTTGGAACCCATCTCCGTCACCTTCTTATTCCTCATGCCCTTCTTGGCCTCCATGCTGCCGGCTGAGCTCAATACAGCAGCATCTCTGTCCTCATCTGGGGACTTTTGTTCATGTCTGGCCCCTGTTCCTGCGACTCTGCTGCCTCTTTCCCTAATGTACTTAGGTTGGTGTTCGTTGTAAGAGGATTTGTCTTTAGACGGTCTTAGATACTCTTTCTCCAATCGTGACTTTTAATTTTCGTTTTAATCATCAGAGTCCCCCTCTTTGTGTTGTGCTGACCAGCAGGACATTTCCTGGCAGCCTTTCCTGTGTTATTTCATTAAGGGGTCGGATAGGATAAGGTGAAGAGGGTCAGGGAGTGAGGCGGCGAAAGAAATGCTGGAGTCACTCCCTGAAAAGAGCCAGCAGATTGCCAGGCAGTACCCGTCTGGCTTCAGGGGAAGCGGGGCCTACAGAGGCTAAAGGAGCCTGGGTCTGCTCTCTGGGGAGAGGCCTGGGTGGGGAGTCCTGAAACCTATTCTCTGAGCCCCAGGCCTTGTTCTTCCAGTAGCTCAAGGGCTCTGGTCTTCAGTTTCCTCAGGCAGGGAATGCCAGCGCCTGACCTGACCACTCCCTAGGTGGGGTTCCTCACAGAAAATTTCTGTGTGTGTAAATTCATCATGGATCAGCCTCGGGGCATGTTGAAGTTTCTCCCAGAATCTGCTGCCTTTGCCCACAGAAGGGCCAGGAGTCCCCGTCTGAGGCCATTCCCATGGAGATGATACAGTCTGTGAGCAGAGATGGCGCTGGGCCTCTGACAGGACTTGTAGTGTGATTTGGGTACAGAAGTCATGAGCAGAAAAACCCATAGTCTTTTGAGGCAATTTTTTATTAACTTTCTAATTTCCAAAGATGTAAAATGCTTTCTACCAATGCATGTTTAACCAAGTGCTTTCCTCCTTTTTTCTCACTTCTCCTTTTTTAATAATAAGGAAATCGGCTTTCATGCTTCCCCGGCCCAGAGAAACTCCAGCGCGCATCACTTGGACCACAAGGTGGAAATAAAGCAGTAGGTAGAACAGAAAAGACACACTGGCGCTCTTGACCAAGTGTCCCCCCGTCACCGGGCCTGCCTCATTCTGTGCTCATGGGTGTCCCTGCTGTCCTGGCTTCCCACGGCACCCTGTGATGTTAACCCTCTAAGACAGTGCTGTCAGACAGAACTTTCTGTGATGACAGAAATGTTCTATACCCACACTGCCCAGGGTGGTGGCCACAGGCTACAGAGTAGTTAGTATGACTAAGGAACTGAATTTTTTATTTCATTTAATCTTAACTGATTTTAATTTAAATCACCACTTACGGCTGGTGGCTAACTTAAGTTGGGAGGAAGAGAGTGGATTTTTTTCTTTCACAGCAGAGTATTTTAAGACTTTATTTGAATAGGTTCTAGAAGTAGGGTCTGAGGGCAGGAACTATGGTCATGGGAAAGAACGTGGCCTGAGAACAGGCGGCCTGAGTTCTTTCGTTGTTGCAGATGTTCATTTACTTGGTCAACAAGCACAGGGGTGCTGTTGTAGGCAGGGCACTATGCCAGGTGCTAGAGATGAATAGGATACCATCCCGCCTCAGAGGGGCCCTAGCTGGGCTGGGAAAGAGTAGATGAGCAGTGGATCGAGTGGGTTCAGGGGGGTCCGGGAAGCCAGCCAGCAGGGGACGCATGATCTGAGCCTTGAAGAGTGAGTGGAAGTTTGCCAGGCTGTGGGGGTGGGGGTTGACTTGAGGGTCTTCTAGGGGCATGGAGACAGGGGTCTTCAGGGACTCCTGTGACTGCTGTGGTCAACATGCCCGGAGCAGGGAAGGACTGACAGGAGAGGCACCTGGAAGGCGAACGAGGGGCTCATCCTCGGGGCCCTGGGGGACAGGCTGAGAGTCTAAGACTGCGATCTTGCGGGCCTGTGGTTTGCAGACCGGAGTGGAGGTGTGCTAGGGCTTCTACAACATGTGGTAGGAATGTCACAAATGCTGACATGAGACCACAACTGTCCCCTGCGACCCCCATGTCAGACTTCGGTGTTCACCAAAATGGCTTTGCAGTTCTCACTGACTATATTATATAATAGTTTAAAAATCAAATGTAGAAGTAAGTTCGGACTAATAAAATTTTGTTTTTATCTGTTTTTTTTCTTGGGAGGCTGTATGAAATTTTATTTTGAAAGAAGAGCAGCAGGCAGCCATGTGGGCTGGGGTGTTCCCCTTCTTTAGGGCTGGGTTCTCAGTTCTGGGCCTCAGTCCCCACCCCCACAACGGATTAGAGGCGGCGGGTCAGCCTCAGGTGGGCAGGGTGTCTGTGTATCTCTGGAACATCCCCAAGAAGTTTAAACCTGTAGGTGCTTTCTCAGGTGGCTGGGTGTCAGGGAGGGAGCCTTCCCCTTGTTCCACACCCCTGGTGGTCTGTCTCAGACAAGTGACAAAAGCAAGTCTGAAACTGAGGCCCCAGGAAGAGGCCAGCCCACAATCCAAGTGACAGATGCTACCCAATAGGCTGGTGTCACTGCTTTGCTTTGCAGGTGGAGGAAGTCTTTCCTGTGCAGCCTAGTGTTCGGCATCCCTGTCATGGGCCTCATGATCTACATGCTGGTGCCCAGCCATGAGCCCCACGAGGCCATGGTGCTGGACCGCAACATCATTCCGGGACTGTCCATCCTCAATCTCATCTTCTTTATCTTGTGTACCTTTGTCCAGGTACGTATCAGGGGGGGGCCAACCTCTGCCCTCCCGCGCCAGACACAGCCCTTCAGCGCGGCTCTACCACAGCTACCCTGTGGGGGCTTTTTTTCTGTCTTAAAACTCTTGAGGGGCAGGGGGCGGGTGGGCATAAAAGGACTTGGTCTCACCGTCACTTTCACTGTTGTAGGTGATCAGACTCTCCCTGTATAACAAGCCCTGAGCCGGGCCCCCTGGAACTTCCACTCCAGGGCTGGTAGGAAGGAGCTAGCTGTGTTGCTGGTGGGAAGTATGCCCTCCGCCTGCTTTAGAATAGAAAATAAAACTCCTGCCTCAACGATGGAATGTTTAGTTTAAGACTATCTGAGGGCAGTTATTATAGCCTGAACTTGCTTTTTCCTATATTTTCTTTTTAATTACAATTGTGATGTATATTTGTTGTAGGCAGTTCAAACCATGCTGAACTAGAAGAAGCAAAGGGGAAGATACTCCTTGCTTGGAATCACACCCAGCCTCCAGCCCAGTTCTAGTCCCCGGGGTTGTTACTAGTTGGACGTGCATGTTCACGGATCCTCATCTATGTAGAGAAAATACATGTTTGCTTATATATGTAGGTGTGTGTGCATGTTCACACTATACAGACACATGGACTTTTTTTAAACTGGAATAGGATCATACAAGATAAATTGATTTATAACCAGCTTTTTCACTTAACCGTGTATTACAGGCATCTTTCATGCCAGTGGTTTATAGATCTAGCACATTCTTTCTCAGGACTACAGAGTCCTGTCCACAGTAGAAACGAACCATGACTTATGTCCCCGTGGCCCCCTCGCCCTGTTGATGGACATCTGTTCAGGTTGACCCTGAATGGGTCAAGACCTTGGCCCTCCATTCCTGTGAGTGGCTATGAGTCAGGAAATGCATTGCCTCCATGTCCCTTGCCAAGGAAGAAGTCATGTCTGAGCGTTTGCAGGCCGAGGGGCCTCTGGGCATCTGGTCACTCCTCAGACTCCAGGCCTCCTTGAGCAGCTGTTGTTTCTTCCGCTGTCTTTCAGCTCCTCGGCGGGTGGTACTTCTACGTCCAGGCCTACAGGTCTCTGACGCATGGGACAGCCAACATGGACGTGCTCATTGTGCTGGCCACCACCATCGCCTACACCTACTCGCTCGTCATCCTAGTGGTAGCCATAGCTGAGAAGGCGGAGAGGAGCCCCGTGACCTTCTTCGACACCCCCCCCATGCTCTTTGTGTTCATTGCCCTGGGGCGGTGGCTAGAACACGTGGCAAAGGTAACTGTAGCTTCAGGTGAAAAAAGAACTGTTTCTTCAGTAACATAAATCTTAATTCATCCGAGCACCTTGTTTAGAATTACTAATTACACACAGTCTAGAGAAAGACTTCACGAAATGTGAAACCTACTATAATTAGGTGTTCTGATCACTAATCTCCCAACTGGTTGCTACTTCCGAAATCCCAGCTAATCTGGTTAATTATTGAAACCTTTGCTCAGGCACATTGTGTAACAGAAAGAACCCTGGATGGCAGGCCAGCGCTCACACCACCTCTTTGTATGGAACCGACCGTGTGGCTTGTTAGTCCACGAATCCACACATCCATCTGAGGGTCATGCCATTTTTAACACCCTGCATGATACCCACATTTTAACCTATTCTGTAAAAGAGTGGGACTGTAGCTCTAAAAGAAATTAGATTAAACCTTAAAAAAAAAAAAAAGCAGTTACTGGGCAGACTGGTTTTGTATTTTCGGCTGAAATGTAATTCATAGAACTTTATGACATTGTGCATTTGGTGTGGTGACGTGGCTGCGTGTCGATGGCAGTGACATCTCTCCTGGAGCATTGCGCATCCTGACGTGCACTATGGCTGTGTTCAGGGTCAGCCTCTTTCTGCAGGGGCTTTCTGTAACACCTGCCTAGTGAGTGTTGGTCTGGCTTTGCACAGGTTGCTTACGGTAGATCTCGTTTTCCATTCTGATTATTTCCTAGAGCAAAACCTCAGAAGCCCTTGCCAAACTCATGTCTCTCCAAGCCACAGAAGCCACCGTTGTGACCCTTGGTGAGGACAACTTGATTGTCAGGTGGGTTCTCTTCAGAGTTTTTAACCAATTTATATTAATCTCAAAACACCCTTCATGTTCGCAACATTCCACTAGACCTTGTGAGGGCAGGTAAAGACTTGTATGGTCAGATCTGTCCTTTCGATCCAGGTAATTAACAGGGCATTTGCAGACTACAACATAGGCAACAACTCAGGTGGCGTGTGTGGGTAGGCTACATGACAAACGGGGGTCCTCGGTGACTAGTGCTCCTGGATAGAGAAGGGGAAGGCTAGAGGTGGTCAGGGAGAGCTTCCAAGAGCACGGACTACGTGCTCGATCTTCCTTGCAAGATCTGGAGGATTTACGCAGGCTGGGAGGTAGGGTTTCAGCTTGCCAAAAATACAAGTGGGAGAAGTACTTCTCTTCTTCATAAAGTTGGCAGATATTAAAAATAATAATGATTATTATCAGTACTGCTGGAACTTACATAGCATTTGCTGTCTGCCAGACACTATTTTAACCTATTTGTATTAAATCTAATTTAAAGAAAAAACTGTAGGAGGAAAGGACTGTTCCTAGCCGTGTTTTGCAGATGAGGAGACTGATGATCAGAAAAGCTAAGCAACCTACCCAGTGTCACAGGGGTGCTAAGTGCTGGGATGGGCCATAAGCCAGGCTCTTAACCAGTCCACATACTGACTCTTAAGGTGTGTAAATAATATGGACATTTGCACAACTTAAGGCTTCTGTACTTCCCTGGTCAGCCTCATTTTCATATTCTAGGGAGTGCTTATTTCAGACCTTCTTCACATTCCTGAACTCTCTCTCCAGCCCCACCACTTTCCACTTTGACCCGTGACCTCACTCTGACTACTGAAACTGGAAGCTCCAAGGGGGGAAATCCATCCGTTCCATGTCCCTCAGCGTGCAATGCTAACCCTCCCCACTGCACACTCTCTTCCTCCCACCCTAGGGGAAGAGGTCTCTGCTCTGGTTCTCTGTTCAGGAAACTCCCTCTGTCAGTTTCTCCTTGACCTTCAGGGTGGCCGTCTTTGCTGATTCCAGCCATCCAGTATGACGTACAGTCTAGACTCCTGTTGTCAAAGCCATCCTGTGCCCCGTCCCCACCATACTTGCCCATTCTTCACGCTGTGGCCAGTGTGGGTTCATGAGTGTGTCCCCCAGAGATGGCCCTCAGAGGCTGAGAGCCCCCCACTTTGCTTTCCAGGGGGGCACTCGGTGAGCCCGTGCGTGAATGAGGCACTGGCCAACCACAGCATGGAGGCACTGTTTTTTCTCATAAATCCTGGGCGGAATTATGAGATTTGAGAACCTACCATGTATCATTCCCACTGGCCGGTACTTCATGTAAACTACCTAATTTCACTGGTTAACTACCCTGTGAGGTAGGTGCTCCCACCATCGCCGTGTCTTTAGGAAGAACCTGAAGCCCAGTGGGGTGGAGTGACTTGCCCAGAGCCTGGGGCAGGTGAGTGGTGAAGCTGGGACAGGCTCCTTTTTGGCCACCTGCTCCCTGTCTTCCAGGCAGGAGGACCCTGTGTGACCGAGCAGCTGGCATGTGCGGGCCCCCACACGCACTCGACTGTTTGGGGGGCCCCGCAGCATTTGCATATCTTGACTGTTTTTTATCCCCTTATAAATTAACAACATGAAAGTTTCTGAGACATGGAAGTGTTCAGATGGGGAGCAAAGCCATGACAGCTGCTTTTCCTCACTGCCTTTCGTTTTGAGCACTGGCCGCACTCACACGGACTGCTCTGTTGATTGGGCTATGAGGACACATGCATCCTTGCCAGAAGGCAAAAGCTGTGTGAAATGCCCAAGGACGGGGGGGTTACCCCAGCCACAGCTTAGTTCTTCATCAAAGGCTGCGGTTCACTTTTGTTGCTATGGACACTCATGGGCCAGACTCCTACCTTCATCATGTGGTGGCGCCATTTTCTAAGTTAGGGGCCAGAAGACCAGGGTTCCTTCTGGCCTTGCTGTAGACGGGCTGTGTGCAGGAGCAGGTCAGTTATAGCCTGTGAGGCACGGTTCCTGTCTGTCAGACTAGGGTGGTGGTTCCTACACCACCTTCCTGACCCTGTGCTCCAGGCTGCTGGGAGGTGACAGGCCGGTGGTCACACTCTGCTGTCCCAGGGCCAGGGCCACACACTGTTCTGCTGAGGAGCTTGACTTTCTATAAGAGGAGCTGTGCTGGTGCCAGGGCCCCCGAGTCAGCCTCCGCCTTCTGTGGGGCCTTGCCACACTGGGCCTCTGCAGTGCCACTGGAAGGCCACCAGAGTTTCTTGCCTCAGCTATTTCCTTTCAGTGAGACTTGGGCCTGTCCCTCTGCCAGGGACACCTGTCTGTCCCAAGTCTTGGGTGATGGGAGGGTCTGTGATCAGTCTGGCATGTGGTCACCTCTGGTAACCCCTGCCCCTTCCTGTTGTCACCGCTCTGTCTCCTACAGCACTGCCACAGGGTCTTCCTTGGCCTCCTGTGGCGATAAATATCTTCCCTCATTCAAACCAGTGATCTCTTGGAAGCACAGATCTGCTGCATTCCTCTGTAGCTGGAGCTCCTTCTGCAGCTTCCTGCCGTCCTTAGGATGAAGTCTGTGTGCTTAGTGCACATGTGAGACTCAGCGTCTACCCCAGCCTGCCTCTTGGCCTCAGCCTCTTGTGCCACCACACCTCCATCTTGTCCAGGCCACACCCCCCCGCAGCTCCCAGGAGGAGGCTCTCGGGTCTCGCCTCACACTTTCTTCTTCCCCTCTGCCTGGCTGCTTGTCCTTCAGGGCTCAACTTGGGGAGTGGGAGGGGTGGTGGGGAACATCGTCCGGAATCCTTTCCTGTCCCCAGACCTGCTTGGCCGTTGCTCCGCTGGCCCTGGGATACCCACGTGGCAGGTGCTCAGATTACTAGCTGAATGAATGAAAGGACTATGAAATGTTAAATCACCCCATGTTTGTGGGGGTGACATTCAAGAGCCTACACGACCTGGTCCCCAGTCTGCTGCATTGAAGTCTCCTGTGGTAGTGGGGAAAGCAGAGTTATACAGTTTGTCTAGGTGCTGGCTGCTCTGTTCTGAGTTTTTGTTTTTTTAACCTTGTGTTAGATGAGGAGGGAGAGGAGCGAGGAGACGGGTGTGGTAGACAGACTCCTGGCAGAAGCTCTTGAAGCAGAAGAAATGCCAGGGAAATCACTGTCTCTCAATTAAGTGTATTCCTGCACCTTGGCCTTTTGGGGAGATACAAGCTTCTGAAGAAGAAATGCTGGGAATTCTCTGGATGGAGCCACCTTGACCCCCATCAAGTGCTTTTCACCTTAATTTAAGCTGTTTGGACTTAGAATGATATGGTTAATTCAGATCGAGGGGAAATTCAACTTTTGGTTAAGCAGAGATTGGCATTACTAAAGGTTTCTTTGAAGGGCACCCAGTTGGACATGGGTGCCAATTTTTTGAAGCAACCCCACAGAAGCAAACCTTCTAAAGCTTAGTTGTTAGGTTGTGCGGGGGAAGAAGGCTCTGCTCTTAGCTCCCGATGCCCTTCACAAGTGAGCAGGTGCTCCTTCTCCTGACAGGCCTGTCTTGCCAAGTGAGGACCTGGTGTGATGTCAAACTCCTCCAGGTCACGTAGGCAGGCCTCAGAGGGCAGGGCCTGGGCATCCCCATCACTGGGAGACTTTAAGAAGCACCAGAGAACATTCTCAGATTATGGAGACGACTCCTCTCCTCCTTGTTTGCCACCCTGCCCAGGCCCCAAACAGATTTCCTCATACCTACTCCCCACATTCAAGACCTCAGGGTGCCCCTTCTTTTCCTAACCTGTTTATTGTATTGTGGCCATTCCTGGGCTTAAATACATGAGTCTGCTTGTGGCTTCTGGGCTGTCAGCATCTTTGAAAGAAAGGCTCCATTTTGTCCTGTGCATATCCCAGTCCAGCACAGGGCCTGCTACACAGAGACCCGTCACTAGGGAAAACGTCCATTAAGTAAAGTTCCCTGGGTGCTCACCATATGCCAGGCACTGTACTATGTACTGAACACGCATCATCTCAGTTAATCCTGGAACAAAATCCCTGTTGGAGAAAGGAGGACACTGTGGCTTTGTACAAGGATTTGATCCCGATGGTACCAGTGCCCTGTGACTCACCAGTGCCCTAGCAAGGACTCTGAGCTCCCAAGGTCAGGGCCGCGTCTGCTTTGCTCCCCACCGTGTCCCTGGCACCTGGCACACACACGGGCTCCTGTGGTGCTGAGCCTGTATTTCTGTGCACTGGCCCGAGCTGCGCACGCTCACAGCCTTGCAGGGAGGGGGCGGCACGGGGCGCCAAGATGGACCTCTGGAGACAGACACACTCTTGAATCCTCGTTTTGCAAGGATGCTCCTGCCCAGTTTTTTAAAAAAGAAAACTTTGATGGAAATATTTACTATCTCTGCACATTTTGGTTCCCAAGTTTTATACATTTATCCATAGCAACGTTTAAAGAAATGGGCGTGTGGATTCAGTTCCATGCCTTTCTAAGAAATCTTTAAGTTTTTGCTCTACTGGGAGTGAATATCACTTACCTCATATACTTTTGGGAAGATTCGGTGAGAAAAAAAAAATGTACAAATCCACTAGCCTGGTACGTACACTCAGTAAAGTTCTGTTTTACCTTCTCACGTGGCTAAGGCAGCTCATTGTCCATTTTTCTCTGTGGAAGTTTGAGCATAGTCCTTGTAGAATGAAGGGAATGTTAACATAACCTCAGAGCCTGCTTATCTGCCTTTGTCACTGTTCGTGAGGCACTGTTATAAACGGGTGACCCTTGAACAATGGTGGGGCACAGGGGCACTGACCCAGCGCAGAGTTGAAAATCCAAGTGTAACCTCTGACTCCCAAAAACTTGACTAATAAGCTACTGTTGACTCAAAGCCTTACTGATAACATAAACAGTGGGTTAGTAATTGATTTTGTATGTTACTATATGCTGTGTTCTTAAAGTAAGAGAAAAGAAACTGTCAGGAAAATCAGAAGGGAGAGAAAACATATTTGTATTTCTGTATTGTATTTATTAAAAACCTGCCTGTACCCACAAGGTGCAAACCCGGTTGTTGGAGGGTCGGCTGTATACGGGGACATGTTTTTGGCCCCTGTGGTGGTTCCCTGGCAGGCTCCGGCTGGCTGTCTCGCTGTCCCTGCCCTTCCTTTCCCTCACCCACCATGTGTCTGTCTGTCTCAGGTCGACCCCGCCCCTCCCGCCCCCCAGCATCCAGTCCTTACACACCTATGGCCCCCATGTTCCTGTCTGACCCCACGCCCTCTTCTGCCAAAGCACAACTTCCCGCAAAAGCATCCCGAGCTGCTGTCCTGGCTCCGCAGGCTCCCGTCTGCCCCTCCCACTGAGCTCCTGCCCTCCACCAGCTCCTGAAACTGTCCCCTCACTCAAGCAGACCACTTCCATGTACTCCAACCCAACTATTGCCAGGTTTGCCTTCGTTTGGGCCTCTCACCAGCCTTCCCCCAGGCCCCCAGTCTCTCCATGAAAACTTTCTGTTGGTTTTCTTTTTTATGCAGGTGTGGCTGACCTTCACAGAGGTACAAAGCCCAAGTGCAGAGTGTGATTAAGTTTGCATATCTGGCAGCTAGATTGGGATGCCTTCTCCCCCACCTTGCAGGCCTCCCTGCCCCATCTACCTTGGTGCAGCGGGCCAGCCCCAGGGCTTAGTTCTAGATGCCTTGTCTTTTCCACTCGCACACCCAGGTGAGCTGGCACCATTTCCTGGCTGTAAATGCTGTCTGTATTTGGACAGCTCCCGGATGTGTTCCTCTCAGCTCAAGTCCCATTTTCTACTTCCTGCTTGACATTTTCCCTGGAAGTCGCAGAGGCTTCCCAGACCCCACATGTCAACATGAAGGTCTTCATTTTGTCTCTTTTCCTTCTCTACTCTCGCCCTCCCTCAGCCGCTTCTGCACACTTGCCTCCATCTCAGTAACAGAACTTAGAGCTCCTCTGATTCTCTTATTTCCGCATTTAGCCTCTGTCGTCTTTTGCTTGGGAGGCTGCCACAGCCCACCTCTTCTCCTGGCTTCTATTATCGTCCCTGCTGCCTGTTCTCACGCAGCAGCCAGAGAGATGACTTGAAAATGTGAATCAAATTATGTCACTTCCCAGTAAAAACCTTACATCCAAAGCCCGTACTGTACTGTGCTCCGCACATCCCGACAGGACCTGGACTGCCTGCTTCACTTCCTGCTTCTCAAAGGCACCCTTTCTGCCTGCCTTAAGGCCTTTGCATTAGTTGGGTTTTTCCCTTTGAACTTCCTTTTGCCTATATGTTGGTCCCTCTTATCATCCAGGTCTCAGCTCATCTTCCAAGTGAACCCTCCCTCCCCCGCAGAACAAACAGACAAAACTTCTGGTCGTATTATTTGCATCCTAATGCTTATTTAATACCTGGGACTATCTTGTTATCTGTTTCTCCTGCAGAATTGGTCTTCCTGAGGATAGAGACTTGGCTGTCCTATTCCCAGCTATACTGCCAGTGCCAAATACAGTGCCTGTCCCTTAGTATTTGCACAGTACATATTGGCTCGATCTGAAAATGAACAGATAAAATGAGTACTGCTGCTTGGGGTAAAGCGAGGAGTGTGTAACCAGTCCAGCACTCGGTTGGGAACCCGAGCTGGGCGCCCGACCAGGAGGGCTGAGCTCCGGCTCGTTGCTGTGCGTGTAACCTGAGCGGCTTTGTTGCAGGGAGGAGCAGGTGCCCATGGAGCTGGTGCAGCGGGGCGACATCATCAAGGTTGTCCCCGGGGGGAAGTTCCCAGTGGATGGGAAAATCCTGGAAGGCAACACCATGGTGGATGAGTCCCTCATCACAGGTGAGGTGGCTCGTCTCCTTTTCCCTGTGGGCGGGTATGGTGGGAGTTGCTGGGTCACCTGAATGCTGAAGGGGGTGGGGTGGGTGGCTGAGGGTGTGACGGTTGATGTCCTTCCCCACCTCCAGGAGAAGCCATGCCTGTCACGAAGAAACCCGGAAGCATAGTGATTGCTGGGTCTATAAATGCACATGGCTCTGTACTCGTTAATGCCACTCACGTGGGCAATGACACCACATTGGCTCAGATCGTGAAATTGGTAGAAGAGGCTCAGATGTCAAAGGTAATGAAGAGAGTTAAAAAATAACCTAACGTCAGCTTCCTCCTTTTAGAAGTTATTCCGAGAGTTTCATAGATTCGGGCAGATTTTGTTGAGTAGGGAATGATTAGTCAGCATGTTAATGCGGGGGCTCAGAACTCCAGTGCTCACCCGTGCCTGTGGGGGTGTATTTCTCTGTGGATTGTAATTTCCCGTGGTCTTGGTGTTTTATTTTCATAGGCACCCATTCAGCAACTGGCTGACCGGTTTAGTGGGTATTTTGTCCCATTTATCATCATCATTTCAACGCTGACGTTGGTGGTATGGATTATAATCGGTTTTATCGATTTTGGTGTTGTTCAGAAATACTTTCCCGTAAGTTGAATGCTTTGGGCAGTATGGTTGCTATGTTTTAAATAATCTCTTGCCATTAATCCTATTCTCTTATATCTTAGATTCGTTGGGCTTTAATTACCCATTACATTTATTTGCTTCATTTATTGGCAGCAAAATCTTAGCCAAGATAGCACGATCACTCTATTTCTGCAAATTTTTTTTTTAAAGATGCCCTTTGCCTTCTAGTTAAATAATTTCCCAGACACCAGTTAGCTCTCAGTTGTCATGCCTATAACATTTAGATAATGTGACCTTGGCCATTTCTGGGGTCATGAGGCACATATCATAGGTCACTTCACAATTTTGATGGCATGATAATATCATTTTAGCAGATTTTAAGAAAATTTGTTTTTTGCTCTCTGTGTTTGATAGTACCATCTTCAATCTTGTGGCTCCCCAGGCAGTGCTAATAGCTTTTTAATAATAAATATTTATTAAACATATATAAGACAATGGAATATACTTTCTTGAGTTAGAAAGTAGATGATGAATGCTCTCTTAGAAAATACTATGTTGTCAAACTTCCAAAAAAGTGGAGAGTCCCAAAGAAAACTTTTCTGCTAGAGAAGTAAGAACTCTATACAACAGTAATTCTCAATAGGGAGTAATTTTATTGTCCCAGGAGACATTTGACAATGTCTGGAGGTATTTGGTTGTCATGACTGGGGAGGGAATGCTGCTGACACCTAGTGGGTAGAGATCGAGGGTGCTTCCAGACATCCTACCAGGCCAAGGACAGCCCCCCACAACCACGAGTCCTCTCTCCCCAAATGTCAGTAGTGCCAGGCTTAAGAAACCTTGATGTGCATCAACGGGGAATGGCCCGCTTGGAGTCGTATTTGACAGCTGCCCAGTGAGTGGAACAGTGTTTTATCTATGGTTTAAAGTATTTCCTACTTAGCCAGATCGAATGCCTCTTTTACCTTAGAGCCATAGAATAAGAAACTGTAAATGCAGAATGGATATTTTTTTTTCTTTAAAAAAATGTCTACCCTAATTAAAGGCCTATCTGAAATTCTTGGGGGTGCATGTCATTTACTAAGATGTCATCTTCTCTCTCGAATGTCCTATCCTAAAATGAAAAATGTCCTAGTTGAACTCTTGACATCTAAGGAGACCTCAGTGCTTTGAAGAGTAACCTAGGACTATATTTCTAGAATTTGCCAGTGGCTATTATGGCACTTGACTCCCTCAAATTCCTGCTTTTGTGGGAGAACAGCTCATTGGCATGTGGCTGTGGGAAAAGTCAGTCCTAAACAGGTTGGAGTATGGGGCTTTCTGCTGTTCCCTGCCTTTCCATCTTACTTTGGCTTCTTCTGTTTTTATCTGCAACATCAGGGAGGATGCTGGCAAAGGAGGGACTGCATGTTCCTTTAAGGTATTATCACCCTGCTGTCTAAGTCATTTGTAGGGAGAGGTTCATGTCACCCTCTAGAAGTCCACCCATCCCATCAGAATGCCAGGTGTTATTTTGATGAGAATTACTGGAATTTTGGGGGTTTTTTTGAAATCACATCATCTTTATCTCAAAAAATTTCATGTCTTAAACACAGTGTCCCTCTATCCAAATCCAACTGTTTCTAATCAAAGTGAAATGACCCTTTAATAATACACCTTATCTTAGAGTTCTGCCTTTCAAAATCAAGGAATAAAGTGTAGGTAGAAGCTAAAGAGGTTGTGGTCTATATCCTTGATTTCCGAAACACACTGCAATGAAAGTGAATTCAGTGTCTCCTGATTATGCTGCAGAGACACCTGCCATTTTGCAAAATAAACCAACGTAATGCGAAATGTCAAAATGCAAATGGTAATGCCTATATGTGCCGCCAGGTAACTGGAAAGGAGGCCCACATTTTGTTCGTTTTGGGTTTACAAAGAAAATAATAGTGGAAAAAATAGAAGAAATAAAGATGGCTCCAAATTCCATCCCTAGGAATGATGATTTTTTGCACTCTGGGAAACCTCTTTCCAGTATTGTTGAAAGCTGTATAGAGATACAGGCAGGTAATTTTGCACTATTTCAGTCACAACACATGCCATTTTGTACTTGCTTTTTTTCCTTAACAATGTTGCTGGGATCTTTCCATGTCAGCAAGTATAGACATACACCATCGTTTCAACAATTGCATAAGATTTCATTATGCACCCCATACCCTCAATTTAATTCATAAATTCCCTCTGAGGTGTCTCTAGTTTTTTTAAAAAAACGATGTGATAAGTATCTTTGTATATTTTGCCACTTGTATGATTATCACCTTAGGGTAGATTCCTTGGAGACCTATCATTTTTTAAAATTTTCACAATAATGATAAAAATTATAATAATGTGTAATATTGTTAATATGTAATATTGATAATGTGATAGTTACAGTTTCTCAGAGGCTTCGCCCATGCCAGGTTTTATACAATGTATATTTGTGTGTTTATGTGTATTTATATGTGTATCAGCTCATTTAACTCTTCCAACAACCAGCTGGGCGTGCTTGGTCGTATTGTGTCCATTCCTAATGGGAGGGAGCTGACACTCGCAGAGATGTGAGTCAGTGCCAGGGCCAGCATGGACGTACATGGTCCAGTTCCGGAGTCTGTGCTCCTTCCCCTAGCAGGGAGTTCTACACGACTCTCTCCTCCCATCATGCGCCTCTTAGAGAAATGCCTAGAGTGTCAAGTTGGAAAACTGGGGTGGGAACCAGTAAGGTGAGCCACGTGATAACAGTGCTGAAGCAGAGTGAACCCCACACGTTCCCCAGACCCTGGCTCATCACGCATCTCAGCTCACAGCTGCTTGTGCTGAAATGTTCTGTGATTTGGAAGTCAATGTGATTCCTCCTTTAACCCTCAGCCTGCCTTTATCTCTTTCCCCTTTTCAGACCCACAATAAGCACATCTCCCAGACCGAGGTGATCATCCGGTTTGCGTTCCAGACGTCCATCACGGTGCTGTGCATCGCCTGCCCCTGCTCCCTGGGCCTGGCCACGCCCACGGCGGTCATGGTGGGCACCGGGGTGGCCGCCCAGAATGGCATCCTCATCAAAGGAGGCAAGCCTCTGGAAATGGCCCACAAGGTTGGCCCTTGCGCTCCTGGCTATCCTCTGAGGTGTCGCCTGGAATGACTCTGTGGCTGTTACTTTGTGATTTTTTTTTTTTTTTTTTTTGGGAAACTGAAGACTGGTGGGAAAGTAGTATCTGTTTACATTCTGTATTAAGAGAAAAACCTGGAAGAGGCTTGAGGGCAGCACTGTTAATTAAGTAAAACAGGAAGCCCGCAGGGGCTGGGAATGATAATAGCGGGAACAGCTAACAGCTGCAGGATTAAATAGGAATTGATTTGATCTCATTAACAACTCTTTGATGTCGGTGCTTATCATTCCCATTTCTCAGATGAGGAAGCTCAGCAGGAGCTGAACCCAGAGAACAACAGGGAGCGGAGGAGGGATCTGAAGGGCCCACGGTGGGGGTGGGACTGGGTTACTTGTGGCTGCAGAATGCAAGGATGGACTAAAGGAGGCAAGGATTGTTGGAGGAAGAGCAGTTAAGTGTGTTGCAGAGACCATCACTCAGCACTGGGCCAAGCTGAGTGCTGTGGGCTAAGTGAGGGGGAGCCGTGGCTGTGAGACATTTGGACCACAGCAAATAGCTGGACTTCTGTAGGGTTTGGGGAGGTATGGAGCTCAGGGATGAGTGGGCTCTGGCCGTGGACACAGGTACCAAATGGCAGAACCCAGACCCATGGGGACAGGTGCAAGTTGCCATTGACCAAGTGGGCCTGGTGGAGAAATTGGCTCTGGTGGTGGCTTGTTATTGTGGCCGGGAAACGCTCCCTTTTTCACTCTCGATCTCTCTTTTTTTAAGATTTTATTTGTTGGAGAGCGAGGAAGGAGAAAGCGAGATAAAGCACAAGAAGTAGGGCAGGGGTAGAGGGAGAAGCAGGCTCCCCACTGAGCAGAGAGCCTGATGCAGGGCTCCATCCCGGGACCCTGAGATCATGACCCCAGTGGAAGGCAGATGGTTAACAACTGAGCCACCCAGGCGCCCCTCCCTTCCTTTTTTGAACCTGGAGTGCGAGCTTCTTATTCGCAGTAGGCGTTTGCACTTAGGCCATAGAAACGCTGTGCACAGGAAGATGGGCAGACTGCCAGGGTCCTGACATGGGAAATCTGCATGGTGTCACTTTCCAGAAGATGGTACCATGCCATGTCCTGTCAAATTAGAATGACAGTTTCTTGCTCAGTCTGGTGAAGGTTAAGTCACAATGCAGACTGTTTTGGCCAGACAGGAAGGGAAACTGGGTCTTTGTCATGGGAGTGGTTGAACCGTGGGATTGATTGCAGAGGATGTGTTAACATGAGTTATGAAGGGGTGTTGTTACCTCCTTGAGCTAGGTTAAGTGGAGTTCTGCCCCAAGACTGTGCGAGCTCTTAAAGTCCCTTCCATCTGTATTTGTGGTCACCAAGATGTGGTTGTTTTGGCAGATAAAGACCGTGATGTTTGACAAAACTGGCACCATCACCCATGGGGTCCCCAAAGTCATGAGGGTCCTCCTGCTCGTGGATGTGGCCATGATGCCCCTCAGGAAGGTTCTTGCTGTGGTGGGGACTGCGGAGGCCAGCAGCGAGCACCCCTTGGGCGTGGCAGTCACCAAGTACTGTAAAGAGGTATGCAGACCTTGGCAGTGCTCGTCTCTCCCCACCCCCGCTGCCGCCCACTGCAAACTCCTCCTTACCCTCCCCGGACCCCAGCCTCCTCTTCCACTTCACTGGCTGGGCTGGAAGCCTCCAAGCGCCTTCTTCCTCACATGCCTCTTCTGCTGCTGCTTCTGTACCCCGGCTCAGCTGCCTTGCAGGAGCCTCAGCTTGTGGGGTTTGGGAACCCCTCAGCAGGCCCCTGTGGAGCTGGTGGAGATGCAGCTCTCAGTGATGGGTCCCTTGTCCCATTTCCAGATCATCACAAAAGTGGTTCAGTGTTACCCGTCACTTAACAGAGCAGGTACTGAGCGTCTGTGCTTGGAACAACAAAAACAGCTGGGATGTGAGCTCCGCCCTCTGGGAGCTGAGGGTCCAGTGGGGAGGGCAGTCGGCGGATCAGCCCAGTCCTTCATGAGTGCTTAGTGCAAAGGGGAATACAGAACTGGATGGAGGGTTAGGGTGACACGAGGAGAGGGCCCCTCAGCCGGGGACAGGGAAATGGAGAGGAACCAGCAGAGGTGAACCAAATGCCCAGTGGATTCTTGGCAGTTAATGGGGAAGCATTCATCCTTTGACCTCGCCAGATGAAAGGTCCTGTTTCGTTTTCTGTCTTCAGTCTAAATATAGAAGCAGCAGGTTGTGCCAGAATGTTGGCCTGAAAAATTTTAAATGGTCTGGGCAAAGACAATTAATGCCTTGGGGCAAAGCTGACTGCTCTACCTGGACAGGGAGTCTTCCAGAAATCTGTCGGTGTTTTGTGAAGAGTCATTCAGACCGCCATTTCCCCCCTCTCTCTTGTGATGCTTCAGGACGAATGTGCTCTATCATCCTTCCTTCGCTGTGTGGTTAACCCCACGTGAAGCTCCTCACGCCTTTCTCCTGCCTCTCCCTCGTCCCCCCAGGGCTTGTAAATGGGCAGTGACCTCCTGATAGCCTCCAAGCAGCTTGGTTCCCGTTTGCCTGTTCCATCATTCTCATGAAGTTATTTGCAGCGTAAAAATAATATCTCTCCTCTTTTTGCCTCCCACCCCAACCTCCGTTAATTTGGGGCATTTGCTGTGAACTGCTCTTCTCCTTTCTGGTCTGTCCCTTGTCCTGTGTCATGAGACATGTCTGCGTCGGATGAGGGAAGGAGTTGCCGAGTTACGGTCAATCTCCTCACCTGCCCCGTCCTGCTTTCCTCTCGGCTCCTGCTTGGTACCGCTCTCTCTTGCCTCTGCTCACCTCCCCTCTCTCCCCGGCTTCACAGGAATTGGGAACCGACTCCTTGGGATACTGCACGGACTTCCAAGCAGTGCCCGGCTGTGGAATCGGCTGCAAAGTCAGCACTGTGGAGGGCATCCTGGCCCACGGCGAGAGCCAGCAGAGCAAACAGGCGGCTCCCCCGAGCAGGGCTGGCAGCGCTCCCGAGGAAATAGGTATCCCAGGCCCTTGTCTCTCTGCCCAGCCTGCCATGGCTTGGGCCCGGCCGGGTCAGCTGGTGGCGTGCCTAATCAGAGAGCACCAGGCCAGCACACCACCGTGGGGTGTCTGGCTGTGGACAAGGGTGGCTCCTGGCCGGGGCACCGCATGCCTCCCTCCCCCAGGAAGGCCTACTGTTTGTCCATGGTTGCGTTCTCTGATACTTCTGAATCTTGGTGCTAATGGCAGACAGTAGTATATATTACTGAAATTCGTGGAGTATTGCTTCTGTGACCCATAATCTCGAGTCTCCTCTTTCTTTTTTCTTTTTTTTTTTTTAAGATTTTTAAGATTTAAGAGAGAGAAAGAGAGGATAAGCACAGAGGGAGAGAGGGAGAGGGAGAAGCAGACTCCCCACTAAACAGGGAGCCCAATGTGGGGCTCGATCCCAGGGCCCCAGGATCATGACCTGAGCCGAAGGCAGACCCTTGACTGACTGAGCCACTCAGGTGCCCCAAGTCTCCTCTTTCTTATCGCCAGTCAGTCTTGCTTCTCTAAGCTACAGAGGGGACAAATGGGAATTCCTTTGCTCCTCTAGTCCCCCTCCTGTGCTGTAGAATCCCGGTGGGATGGGTCACATTTACAGCGCTCAAAGTAGCAGGGAATGCAGATGGAAGTGGTCTGCCCGAGCCAGGAAGGGGTACTGCTTGGAGTGACAGCTGCCTTTGAAAACAAGTTTTTCTGATTGGGAGGGTAGCTTGCTAGCCATCAGGGTGAGAGTGGGGAAGCCCTCCCAAACCAAAATGCCTGTGTCTGGTGTTCTCTCTTAAGTGCTCTGGGGTCTTATTAGAAGCCTTCTGCCACCTCCTAGCAGTTCAGAACCTCAGCACAATCCTTCCATTTAGCTGCCAGGACTGATCCATGAGGTGACCCCCAGGTTAGTGGCACACACAGTTAGAAAGTGACAGGGGAAGAACTCACCCCGCCTTTTAGGAGATACAGCTGTTAAACATCCACAGACGTAGACAAGCTGTTTGCTGACGCTCCCAGCTGCACTTGTTGCTTCTAATCTCTGCAGAAGAGGAACCAGCAGGTACCGCCTAAAGGCAAATAAGGACACCACCAGATGTTTAACATTTATAACATCTCTAACGTGCAGGACACACTGTCAGGACCTCTTAACACACCTTTCGGCTCTACCCATCCACGTCCCACATGGTAATTGCTCTGTTTCCCTGTCCTTTAAGGGTGGTGTTCTGAGAGGTGCTCACTAGTTACAGTGTTTCCAAACAGCTCAATGCACTTTTTTGCTATTAAACGGACTCCATGGTGTTGAGTCCTTTCTCACAGTAAAATTGGACTATTTGGGAATAACCACAAACTCTTTGGAACAGATGTGACCCCCCAGACCTTCTCCGTGCTCATCGGGAACCGCGAATGGATGAGGCGCAACGGCCTAACCATTTCCAGCGACGTCAGTGACGCAATGGCGAATCATGAGCTGAAAGGCCAGACGGCTGTGCTGGTGGCCATTGACGGTACTGCCCCCTTGCCTTCTGCTCTGGACAGCGGAGTTTCTTAGAGTTCTCTGGCAAAAATAGGCTTTCTCCTTTTTCTTCCCCCAGTGAATCTTCCTCTCTGTTAATTTAAGTTCTGTGTCCCAAAAGGCTGCCTTGCCAGTTTCTCTCTTCCTTCTCAGTCGGAGGCCTGCTCTCGCTGTGCCTGTCCTGCCCCTGAGAGTGAGGCGTCTTAGTCTTAGCCTCCTCCGTCTTAGAATCCTCCCCTGCCTTCGCCATCCCTGTCTGCTTCTGTCTGAGCCCGTGGTTCCGTCGCCCTCCTCTTCATCGCTGCACACGCAGCAGCGGCCTGTTTTCCCGGGGGACACCCACCGGGTCCTAAGGAATGAGATTGCTGCCCCTCCATGGAGTTCCCCAAGATCGCATGTGTCTGGGCACTTAGCCTCAGATGACTGGAATCTTACACTGTTAAAGGCCTCAGATGACTGGAATCTTACACTGTTAATGGCAGTTTTCTGCTTATAGAAGTAAAACTGTGCTGATGAGCAACATAGATACCTTTAACGCTCCAACGAAGTGTGTCCTCTCCCACTCTTTTTTCCTTCTTGCGCTGCCATGGCCTTTCCAACGTCCTTAAAACCCTGTAGTCCCTTCAGCCCCTCAGATCAGAACCAGCTGTGCTGAAGGAGCCATGCCCGGTGTCACCCCACTCCCCTGAACCTGCTGTGCCACCCCCTCAGTGCTCGAGTGCCTTCCTGCATCACCAGCTGAAGATTCGTTCAGGCAACCTCCCCCACCCCCTACCCAGCACAACGAATGCTTTCTGGAGGAAGAGGAAGGACTGATTTTCTGTTTGGACATTCATCATTTTTCAGTAGCCTTTATCGTATTCGTTCTGTTTCTCCTATCATAATAGCTAACATGTACCGAGTTATTATGAGACAGGCACTCTGCAACATAATAGATGTCCCTTGCAGAAAATTGGGAAGATGCTGAGGGCTATACAAAAGAAAATGCAATGACTCCTTATCGTACCCCTCAGAGAGCCCCTGGGAGTGTTTCATATTCCTTCCAGACTTTCGTGTGCCTCTGTAAATGGAGGTCATTTTTAAAACACAAAATCAAAACCGGGCTATGTTCTATAACTTCGTGTTTTGTTTTTCACGTGTGACGTTGCGCTATGGAAACTGTTTCTGGTAGCAGAGCATCCTTTGCCCCTTGGGCTGCCTAGGGCTTGCCCTTGTGGACTGACCGAGGATGTCGCCTGCAGGTGTGCTCTGTGCCATGATCGCCATCGCCGACGCAGTCAAGCAGGAGGCAGCCCTGGCCGTGCACACGCTGAAGAGCATGGGTGTGGATGTGGTTCTGATCACAGGGGACAACCGGAAGACGGCCAGAGCCATCGCCACCCAGGTGCGTGCCGGGGACCCCGTGCCGGGGGCTGGACATCTTCCCCCTTTGAGGTTTCTCTGAAGCCCCCCAGAGCACTTTGAGGAAAAGTAGGAACACCAGGGCCTGCAGCGCTCCACATTGCTTCTGGCCTTACCCCTCTCCGGGTGCTCCTGCTCTGTTCCGAGCTGTGCAGTGCCCCACGGGGACCGCCGTGCTGCCATTGCCAAGCGCACGTCCCTGGAGCCTGGATGTCTGAACCTGGGACAGGCGGCTGCCCTGGAAAACGCAATTCCAACATTTTCTCTGTTTTTGTCTTTCCAATGGACAAAAACAAAGATCATGGCTCGAGAGCTGAAATATACAGATTCTGAGGCTTGGTGTTCAGGGAATAATTTGTCCACTCAGCTCTTCTGCATGCCCGTGCGGCAGACAGACGGATAGACGTCTGGGTCCTGGCAGGTCTCCAGCAGCCCTCACTTCAGAGTGCGTGCGGTGAGGATAGCACCGCTGCACGCCTATCCAACCCTGCGTACAGTGAGGACTCCCGCGCCAATTACCAAAGGCTATGCACCCTCCCCAAATGTGTGTATGCCAGATGCTTTTGAAAGCAAACTACTTCTTTCAAGGGAAGCAGTGGTACTTCTCCGCATGGCCTTTCTTGCTAACGGGACTTTGTTGAGTACCATCTCCCCTTCTGGTTCAAACTTGTTTAACTGTTCAGCAAGCACTTAACTAAGCCCCACCCATGGGACCCACTCCAGAGAGGAGCAAAGAGGACAGGCGCCTGCCCCCCGGCAGCTCTGTCTTGGGGGGAAGGGTGACCAGAGGCCAGGGTTGAACTGAGTGCTCACTTCTGCAACAGAAAAGTGCACCGGACGGGTGGGAGCTGCCAACTGACCCCAGAGTGGCAGGGGCTGGAGCCGCCTTCCCAGGGGAGGAAATGCTTAATTCAGGAGCAGTCAGATGAAGGGGGGAGTGGTCAGAGAAAGGGAAGCTGACATTTCCAGGTCAGAGTGGGCAGCCTGAGCACCACAGCATTGGGCTGGAGAGCAGCAGGAAGCTGAACAGGGCAGAGTCCAGCGTGGGCTGGAAGCGGGCAGGACCAGTTCCTTGAGGAGTGTAGATGCCATCCCAGGGGAAGTACGATCCACTGAAAGTAACGTGACCAGCTGACCACTGTTTTGGAAAGACCAAAGATTGGGAGGTGGGCAGGGAGACCAGCATGAGGACTAAGCCCCCATGGAAGGGGGCACAGAGATGGCAGGCCCTGGGATCTCGGGTTTGGTGACTGACACTGTTGCCTGGGCTTGGAGGCCAGAGGCGGTGGGGCCAGGATGCCTCACAGGTTTCTGCTGCTGTTCACTATCCTTTGCCAACACCAGGTGTTGTCACATATTTATTTTTTTCCTTTTAGGTTGGTATCAAGAAAGTCTTTGCAGAGGTGCTGCCTTCTCACAAGGTGGCCAAGGTCCAGGAGCTCCAGAATGAAGGGAAGAAAGTTGCCATGGTAGGAGACGGGGTTAACGACTCGCCGGCCTTGGCCCAGGCCGATGTGGGCATTGCCATTGGGACGGGCACAGATGTCGCCATCGAGGCTGCTGACGTTGTCCTCATCAGAGTGAGCTTGGCTATATCTTCTTGTGCCCTGTTGTCCTGGTTATGGGAGCAGGGAGGGCATGGGGACAGAGCTCCTGACAGGCGGTGTGTTCTTCCTACAGAACGATTTGCTCGATGTGGTGGCTAGCATTCACCTCTCCAAGAGGACCGTCTGGAGAATACACCTCAACCTGGTGCTGGCGTTGATTTATAACCTGGTCGGAATACCCATCGCGGCAGGTAGGGTGGCTCTCCACTGCGTGGTTACCTTTGACTCCAGCCAGAGGCCAGGAAGGCTTCTCTCTGCCCACTGGGTTCCTGCCCAACTTAGTAAGCGGCCCACATTGCTGGGCAGCCAGCCGGCGGGCAGGGCAGAAGCATTTTAGAAGGAGTTCATATATTTTCCACTTCATAAGTCTCTAAAGGGAAATGAAACCTGCTGAGAGGGTCCCTGGGATTCCCTGTTCCCTTGCAGTGCCCCCTGAAGCCCACGATGCCGCCTGTGGACAGTCCCAGGAAGGCCAGAGTGGGTGGGAGACCCCATTCCCCGAGACTGTAACCCCTGCTCAGCTCCAAGACTGCCTACTAAAGAGGCATGCGGGCACGTGGTCGTGTTGTGACAAAAGGGGGTTCTGAGCCACCCTGAGATGGAGAACTTCACAGGGGGCAGCCCGAGGTGAGGACCTTCTCTGGGCTATGGTGTGAGTGTTGTGCTTCCCTCGGCCAGGGGTCTTCATGCCCATCGGCATCGTGCTGCAGCCGTGGATGGGCTCGGCGGCCATGGCAGCCTCCTCTGTGTCTGTGGTTCTCTCGTCGCTGCAGCTCAAGTGGTGAGTCCCTCAAGGCCAGAACAAGGGCCTTCTCCCCTGCCCAGCCGTGTCTAGCCCCCTGCCCTGTGGGCTAGTGATGGGTGGGTGCCGTGCGCAGAGGCCTGGTGCACCGGAGGTAGGGGTGTATAATGCCCGGATGGGCAGCCCAAGGGGGCAGCTCCTCACCACCCGGCATGCTGGGCTGCTGTAGCAGTCACTCTGCTCCAGGGTTGTTCTAGTAGATGACGTGTGCACCTGGAGTCCTCACGTATTGCCTTTCTTTCTTTTTTTGAAAAGACGTTGATTCGTGCTTTCAGTGGCACAGCTGCAGGGTGCCGGGCATTTGGATGGGAGGTTTCTCAATCCCGCGAACTTGACTTGAACCCTAGGAGCTCAATACCCTCTCCTTTAAAAATCCTAAAATCCATGAGGTTTCCATACCATGCGTAATCCCAAGACTTTGGTGAGAGTTCTTTACCATCCTCCAAAAAAAGAAAAAAAAAAGCGTGTGCCCACAATGGCTCAAATGCTCTTGGATTCTCACTTGACAGCTATAAGAAGCCTGACCTGGAGCGGTATGAGGCCCAGGCCCAGGGCCGCATGAAGCCCCTGACGGCGTCGCAGGTGAGCGTATACATCGGCATGGATGACCGGCGGCGGGACTCCCCGAGGGCCACGCCCTGGGACCAGGTCAGCTTCATCAGCCAGGTGTCTCTGTCCTCCCTGAAGTCCGACAAGCTGTCTCGACACAGTGCTGCGGCTGAGGATGGTGGGGACAAGTGGTCTCTGCTCCTGAACGACAGAGATGAGGAGCAGTGCATCTGAAAGCTGCAGGCGGGTGGAGACCCAGGGGTCTGTCTCCTCACTGAGTAGCTGGCCCGGCTTCCCCGGGGACCGAGGCTCGGGCCGAACAGGCACAGCTCCAGCAGCAAGATGGGCGAAGCTCCCCTCCAGCCCTGGGGACTTCCACTCCCTGGAGATGGCTGGTCATCCCTCCTAGCATGGGCGGTGCCCCTATGTGACTGCTGGGTCCCCCCCGCCCGCCCCCACTGGGATCCCAGCGGCACAGGGGCCAGGCTTCCCGGCCTGACCATGCTGTGGGCCTGGGCTTGTCGGAAACCTTGCTGGACTCTAGCAGAGGAGGGGACAGCCAGCCTTCCTCGCAAACCTCTGCTTTAGTGTTTGGAAGGACTGCTTGTAAAACAAGGAAAATCTCATCGGGACCAAAATCTTAGCTGGGCCTTTCCTCACGAGAAGCCTCGTGTTGGGTTCTTTTTGACAACACCCACATGATTGCGTATCTGAGACCACAGTTTACCTCAAATACACCCACTGATGTCTGCTGGCACCATGTCTTCCTTTTGTGTTCTTAACGCTGGGGCCACCCCACCGCCAGCGCACCCCTGTCCGATCTCTGACAGCAGGAGCGTAGTGATCCCTGCTGCTGCTCTCAGGCGCTTCCACCCGAATCTACTCCCTCACGCGCTGGCCAGAGAACCCACCTTGCTTCTCTTCAGGCCGAGGAGTTCTTTCTTGCCTAGGTGCCGCATGGCCATGGAGTCCTGGACCCTCACTCCTCAGAATGGTGTGCCCTTGTGGACTGTGGCTGCCCCACTGGAGTGAGGGTCTCAAAGTTTGAGACCTGGGAAATCCTGCCTCCTGTGGGGTCCAGGTACTTGGGACACGTGGAGGCCTGTGGTGCTTGAGACAGCGTCCCTTGCGGGGAGGTGTGTGTGCTTGCCGGGATGGCCTTGCAGGGCTCCGGGAGCTTCAGGGACATGGTCTGCTACGGGACTGCCAGCTCACAGAGTTCAGTGCAGAGTTCAAGGCCGTGGTGCCCCTGGTGGTATGCAAGTGGGAGGAAAGCCGTACCCGAGGAAGAGGAAATCACACTTACTCTCAGGGAGCGCCTACTTCTGCGCACAGAGCTGGCGCCTTAGGAAAAGAGGCACCTGTGGTGATTGACAGAACCACATGGGAGTACACGACTAGAAAGAAAATAAATTTTAAGATAGAGTCCTCATCACACACAAAATAGTTTTATTTACTGAGTATCAGTTATGTTTCAGGGACCATGTAAGCACTTTTTCTAGGCTGCTTGTAATCTTCCCAACAAACCAGCAAAGTACTGTCCCCATAGGACAGGCAGGGCAGGAGGCTCAGAAAAGCTAGGTATCCTGCCCAGGATCACACAGCCCGCACACATGCCGGAACAGGGAAGTCTTTTCTCCGTTGCTGCTGCCACCTGGATATCAGTCGGTAAGAATCCGCAGGAACAAGCCTCCTGTTCCTATGAGAACAAGTCTGCCAGGTGATAGATTCGTTGTTGGCCACTTGGAATGAAATTTGATCTTGGGGTCAACTCACCTTTCCCTAGGATAGTTTGTTTCCATTTTTGCCTATAATTTCATGTTGCTGGTTTCTTGCCCCCTATGATTCTGCAGTGGGTCCCATTGTGTTCCTGTTGTTTTCCGTCTTCCTTTCCCTCAGGCCTCTTCCTGCTCCGTCTGTCCTTTATTCCTGGCTGGGCTCAGGACTTTCTTGTTTTCTAATTAAGTTAATCATGTCTAAAGAATCTAATTGTATCAATTTCTCCAAGGCTTTTAGGACCATAAACCACATGTGTATATGGCCATGAAAATATTTATAAGATTGCACAGACTATAACTTTTAGAGGTTCAAGGGGTTAAGAATTTTGTGTGTGTCAGATAAGAACAGTTCCTGTTTCAAAAACTTTCCATGCTGTATTAGAGTAAAGTTTATTTTTACTGATCTAAAGGCCGCCTCCAGCTGGCTCTGTGCGTGACAGGAGCATAATTGAGGCCAGCGCAATGTTGCTTCTGCAAGGGTCTGGCTTTGCCCTGACTGGTCTGCGGGGAGAAGGGTCGGGTTTCACCGTGGAGGCTGCGGGGGTGGCCAGACCCTCTGGTGTGCCCACCCCTCTAGCACCCTGCGAGCCCCTCTCCCACATGCGGGGCCTGCCTCAGTGGTGTGTGGGGAGAACTCTCTGGAGGGCAGCCCTTGTCCAGGTACCTGTCCCACGGGGCCAGACACAGGCCTCGATCTGCCCCATTCAAAGCGCTTCTCTGCTTGACAGGAATTGTCAGCAGAAGGCTTTCTCAGACATACACATTTTAATCAGGAGGGCTATATTTTGGGTCCCTTGACCCCAAAGGAGTGGGGCAGGGGGAGTAGTAGAAAGGTCTGGACCAAAGGGCTCTGCTGGGAGGGCTCTGTGGGCATCTTGGGGTGGCGGGGGGCCCTGAGTGAGCTCTAGCTGAAGGGAGGTGACAGGGTAGTTTGTCATCTGAACCAGGAAGCTTTGAAGAGTGGAAGGAAGTGCTATTAATAATTGTGCCGGGCCAGCCGGCCTAAACTGAGACTCCAGGCAATCTGGGACATGTGGTCACCTTCCTAAAAAGGGAAACAGACATTGTAGTCACAGGCAGAGACTGCAGCACCTCGGGATTCTGCCCCGACTGTAGGTTCCATAGACGTGCCGGGGACCTGTCCTTTATCTGGTTTGGGATTCTTCCCTCCTCTGGCCCATCCTGAGGCCAGTGCTTCCCTGCAGAATCAGGGCGGTAATCACCTTTGTGGCTCAGTGTGACCACATGGAGAACCAGTCAGGGGTTTGTCCTCCTTGCTGGTCCGCTGCGGTCCCTCCAGCCCACCACGTAGTGCTTCATGCCAGGCATGCTGGGCCGTTTGTGGATGCCCGTGTATGGGAATTTCATCTGGTAGGCATGTCCCCTTGTGGGAAGAGAGGTTTGATACCCCATTAGCAAGGGATTCCATGTCCTTAAAAAAACGGATCTTTCTAAAACATGAGCAAACCTCCCTGATAACCATTCCACATGCACCAGAAGAAATCAGTGTCTGTCCATTCCTGGTAAGTTTTCAGTCTTTAAGATCTTAGTGGAGCCTTGTGATAGGGTCATCTTTCAAGTAAATGGATAATAATTCTAGTTTTTGGGCAAAGATGGCACCTTCAAGTTGACCTGGCAAAAAATGGTCAAATTGTTCTGATAGTTTGCTAAGAAACAGATTAGTAAAAGTAGCCTGTATTTTTAAGAAAATCCAGCATAGACCAAAATCAGCCCATCAAATAGGTTAATTAGAAAAAGATTATTTGAATTAGAGAAGGATTTGTTTGTTTGTTTTTTGGTTTTAGCTTTAAAAATTTCACGCCAACAGGTGCCTAGGTGGCTCATTTGGTTAAGCATCCTACTCTTGATTTCGGCTCAGCTCATGATCTCAGGGTTGTGAGATCGAGCCTTGTGTTGGGCTCCATGCTGGGCATGGACCCCACTTAAGATTCTCTCTCTCTCTCTCTCCCCGCTTCTGTTCCTCCCTGCTCCCCCAGCTTGTGGCAATCTCTCTCTTAAAAAAAAAAAAAAAAAAAATGTCAATATTTCAGCAGGTAAATTCCCTAATGGATATAAAATTCTTTTTGATTTAGAAAGGTTCTATTCTTCATACAACTTTTTCTTAAATTACATCTTTTGTTTAAAGAAAACAAGTAAGGAATGCATAATACAAAGAAATGAATTCAGCAAGCAATCACACTGACTCAGTTTCCCTTTGCAGATGACCCTGTAGGAGCTGGTGGGAATGAACCACTCTGCTTCCTGCACTTTCGCACACAGCATGGGCAAGAGCATAGACACCAGTCTGTGGGTTTATTCCAGAGGGAGACGTCTACTTGTTTGCTGTTTTCCTTTGTGTGAAGACAATGACAACAGTTGAAATTACAGGATAGACTATGAGAATGTTAAATAATGCCATGAAATCCCTGAGTCTTCTTTATTCTATTTGAAAAGATGAATAAACAGACGTGAAATCATCCATGGGCTAAGATGAAAACAAGAATTGAGGGAAATTTAAAATTTTTTTTCCTCTGAAAAAGAAATGGCCATCATTTCTTCTTACTTAATGTAAACGTAATGACTGCTTATGGCAAAAATTTGAACACAGGGAAATATAGAAGGTGGGAGGGGGACACCCAAAAGATACCCCATGAACATGATTTTGTGGAGAGTGTCCTGTGTGGGTGGATCACACTGAGACCGCGAGGGGGCAAAGCCTGTCTGCCCCCAGGGGCCCAGCTCCCGGATCTCCCGGTGCTGTAGTGAGCAGGGGATAGAGCTGTGGGGAACCCACAGATGCCCAGGTCCCAGTGAGGTCAGGAAACAGTGTTCAAAGACCAGGAGGACTGGCCGCAGGCTCTGTGCTGGTGCCCCAGTGGTTCTGTCTCCTGCTCACCCTGTCCTCACAATGTCTTGAGAACGATAGGCATCAGCCTTGTTTCCTTAGATGGGGGGTCCATGCTTAGGGGAGTCCAGCTGTCTGTGCAGGAGACAAAGCTGGGAAGGGTGTACAAGCCCATTGGGCTCTGGTCCTGCCAGGCCCACCTACCTCCCTGCAAAGGTGATGCCCAGTGCTCTCAGCAGGAGAAGCAGGGTCTCCGTGCCCCACCTTCCCCGCCCCCCATTGCATGCTTGGGGTAAGAGAAGTGTCCTTTCATGGGACAGTGTGTTTTATCGCAAGAGCCACCAGGTGTCTCTCTGACCAAAACAACCTCCTAGTCTGCCGCACGTTCCCAAATTCTCTTAATCTTTTTTTTTTTTTCTTGATGCATCTGGAAATTCAAATAAAGCTCATCGTAATGCGAATGGGAGATAGGACAGAAGGTGAGGCTGGAGTCCAGCTCCGGCATGGGGCACCTCCAAGCTATGGTGTGTGTGTTCATGTCTGTGCTGTTAGCCCACATTTAGCCCTGCAGAGTTCGTCGCTGGGATGACTCGGCAGTGAACTTCTCTGCCGTCACGTGTGTCTGTCTGGGCTTCATGCTTTCTATTTCTGAGTTAAGATTTTTTTTTAAGCTTGAACATTTAAAAAAGGGGGAGGTGGTTTTAAAGGCTTGTGGTGATTGTCAGTGTCCCCAAAGCTCTAAGTTCTGAGACTCTTGTATTAGCCGTGGGTTTAGAGACCTCCACCCCAAGCCCCTGGGGAGAAGTGTGTCCCCGGTAGTGTTCATATGGCCCCCTTGGGGTCACTTGATCCCGAGCAGGGCTTACCTGCTGCAGACCTCTACCTCCTCTTCTATTCGGTGAGGAGCACTGCCCTATTTCCTGTCCCAAGTGCAAGGTGGCCGATGGTCGCTGGTAACCTCTGTAGACAATGCAGTTGTGGTCCTGTCTCCTGTAGATCTTCCTGAGAAAGAACAAAGCATGACCTGGGGCCCTCCGCTTCCTCGTGTGTACAAAATGGGGTAATAATAGTTTCCCTGTCCCAGGATAGTGGTGAGGAGAGGAGAGCACACACAACAAATGTTAGCTGCTATCGTTGATGTCATGCGTGACAGTGGATGTATTCTAGATGAACAGCTCACCACCTTTGCACGCAAGCACTCGAAACCCACCCTTGTGGGTTCCCTCGCCGGCCCCAAGGAAGCACGCTCTTAATGGGTCTCCTTCTCAGACCTCCTGGGCTGTGTGGCTTGCTCTAAAAGAAGCAGCCTTTGTCCAGTAGCTGCGCACTAGGCCGGATTCCCCTCCTCACTTCCCGGTGGTTCTAGAGCCTGATGCTCCATCGCGACGTGGCCCGTGTTCCAAGAACGTGGCAGTGGAAGGCCACGCCCTAGAGGACAGAGTAAGAGTACCCACTGCCGACCCGAGTTCAAAACCCGATTCCACACCATGAGAAGGTCACCCTGCCTTCTGAGCTTCTGAATCAGTGTAGAAGAGAGGAGCTCCTCCTTCCCCGGCGTATGTAGCCTACATGCAATTGACGGTTTGAAAGATACACAATGAGAATTAGAAAAATGATTAAGTAAAGGGTGCTAGTGAGCAGGAGCAACTAAAAAGGAAAGTGACTTCTTTTTACCACGTCCTGCCAGCCTGGTTTAGAACCCGTCTGCGTCCTATTCAGGACTTGAGCGTTTTCACCAATCTCTTTTGATGCCTTTCCTTTCTCTCCAGGATGAACTTAATGTCACTTCAAGTATGGTAGCCTGAAGAATATACGAATCCTTGATTGACGAAAACAATCTTGCTGTCCTATTTCTGATGACCCAGCCTCAGGGACTAAATCTATCCCCAGCGCAGAGGTGTGGTGTTTCCGTCTCCGAGTGGGGCGGGCCGTCACGTCCCATGGATTCAGTCGCAGGATAACCTGCCTTTAATCATCCCCTGCAGGGTGGGGGCAGGGAGAGGAAATTTTTTTTTCTGGAGGAATACAGGTATGTTATAAACTTCTGTTTTCTCCTTCCTGTTAAATGCTCAGAATGAAAGCTAAAATCCCTAAGACCTTAGAGTCCAGCGAAATTTTGAGTGCAAAGAGGGGATCCTGGGAAGATTGCTGGTGCCAACCTTGGCCACTCCTGGTCTCAAACCCTCTCACAGGATTGTGAAGACCAACAACAGGCTGCCTTCCCTCCCAGGAACTATTAAGAAAAGCTAAAGGTGGGGCGCCTGGGTGGCTCAGTGGGTTAAGCCGCTGCCTTCGGCTCAGGTCATGATCTCGGGGTCCTGGGATCGAGTCCCGCATCGGGTTCTCTGCTCGGCAGAGATCCTGCTTCCCTCTCTCTCTCTCTGCCTGGCTCTCCATCTACTTGTGATCTCTCTCTATCAAATAAATAGATAAAATCTTTAAAAAAAAAAAAAAAGCTAAAGGTGTGGGGTGGAGCATAGCATCTTTCGTGGCTCTAATCTCCAGATGGTCACCCTGGGTGGCCCTGGGCAAGGGCGCTGAAGGGCAGGGGAGGCAAGAGACTTGCCCATCTGGGTCACAGGCTGAGGAAAGGGTGATGTCTGGACTCAACAAGACAGGAAGCTTCTCCTCTTTCCCACCTCGCCCCAGACTGGAGTGGGACTGATGTTCCTTCATTCACTCAGCTGGAGGGTTGCTACTTCCCGAAGCAGGCACAAAGCAGATACCCACCCGGAAATAAGGCCCAAATGGATACACACGGGCTAGGGCGTGCCTTTGGAAGGAGATGTACCTGCCAGGAAATGGAATCATCCCCTGGCTTCTGAGCTCTGTGGGAGGATTGGCTGAGGGCCCAGTGGGAGGGTGGGGTGCTTTCCCTTCCTACTTCCCTGCCCCTCACCTCTCTCCTTCCCTCTCTTTTCCTTTTTTTTTCTCTTTCCCCCTTCTCCCTTCCTTCTTCCCATCCCCCCCTTTTTTTTCTTGTTCTTTTTTTCTTTCTTTTTAACAGCTTTGGAGTTGTTTGTGTCACAGGCTTCTTTCAAGTCCTGGTCTCAGTCCTCAACCCCAGCCACAGGATAGGCTGAGTGGTGGCTGCTACCCACTTTCGAGAGGCACTGCCTACACGGACCCCTGAGACAAGGTGTTCTGGCCAGTGCCTTTCCACAACCTCAGTGTAGATTTGACACAGCTGATTGTGCTTTTGTTTCTCCTGACATTAACAATCCACCAATTCTACTGCTGCCCCAGGTGGCCATGACCGGGGATGGTGAGGCCATGTTAGGTGCACACAGCCAGTTCTTCATCGGCCCATTCGTATCTGATTTCTTGAGACATCTTACCGAATGGCTTGGATGCAAGGCCTCTACAAGAGGGAAGCAGGCCTGAGTCACAGCCCAGAGTGCAGAGTCTAAAACCAGAGCTGGTTGTCCCTCTACTCCTGCTGGCATCGGTGGGCTGCAGTGCAGAATTCCCAGGGGCTCATCCGCACTGGCCAACACAGAGGCATGTCCAAGAAAGTCGCCCAGTCAGCTCCACACGGGGTGACATGCCACCACCTGAATCTGGTCAAGGCTTCAAAGACCCGCTCCATCCCCCCAACACATAGTATGGTAGACAGAACAATGGCCCCATTGATGTATACACCCTCATCTTTAAACCCTGTGACTCTCACCTTACACGGGACTCTGAAAAAGTGATCGAGTTAAGGATCTTGAGATGGGGAGAGTCCCTGATCCCGCAGGTAGGCCAGGGTCATTGCAAGTGGAAGACAGGAAGACCAGGGTCAGAGAGGAGATGTGAAGATAGAAGCAGAGGTTGGGGTGATGTGCTCGAAGCTGGAGGATGGTGCCTCAAACCGAGAAATGAAGGTGGCCTTAAGAAGCTGGAAAAGGCAGGGGAGTGGATTCTTCCCTCGCACCTCCAGAAGGACCCACCCCAGCCAAAATCTTGATCTTGGCCCATAAAACATATTTTGGGCTTCTAACCTCCAGAATCGTAAGATAATAAATTTGTGCCATCTAAGCCACTGAGTTTGTGATAATTTGTTTCAGTGGCCATGGGAAACAGAGTCTCTGTGGGTACCTGAGCCTACCAGTGCCTATGGTAACAGCCTAAACCTTCCCCAGACCTACCCAGGCTTCTCCAGAGAAGATCCAAAAGCCGACTGAGTTTGGAAAACCCTGTTGTAGAAACAGGACTCTTTCATGGAGACACTCCCTCAGAGCCTCTTGTGTGCTGATGTGTCTGAAAAAGAAAAGGATGTGTGCAGAGGGTTTCCGGGTGCTCTTAACTGGGCAGGTCTGCTGAGTGATAACTCCTGTGGGAGGAGACTATGAGAGATTGACTGAGGTGCTGTGCACCTCTCCCAGCCCATTTGTCTCTGCCCCATGACCTCCCCTACTCAGGGGTCATAGGTACCAGCAAAGAGGTGGGAGGAGGGACCCAGAGGATGAAGCCGGGAGTCCTGCCCTTACATTTCAAAAAGGCCCAGCTCGGGGGCACCTGGGTGGCTCAGTTGGTTGAGGATCCAACTCTTGATCCCAGCTTGGCTCTTGATTTTGGGGTTGGGAGTTCAAGCCCTACGTTGGGCTCTGCGCTGGGCTTGGAGCAGACTTAAAAAAGACAGAAAGAAGACAGAACGGCCCAGCCCAGATATACAGCTGAATTAGTAGGAAGACTGCCCGATCAAGCTGAACTGGCATGCCTTTCCCCAACACACACACGTGCACACACACACACACACACACGTGCACATGCCCCATGATCCCCTACACCGGCCAGGGGGAGGGATGATGGCTCACAATCATGGGGGACAAGAAGGCTCACACTAGGTTAGGCTCCTGAGAAAACACCTGGGACCCTGCCCCCACCCGCACACCACCCCTCTAGGCTGAGTCAGAGGGAGGGAAGAGGAGGGGGCATGTATTTGTGGGAGAAAATGCTTGAGTCCCTTTAATTCTGATGGCTCAAAAGTCAAGTAGCCCATCACCCGCCACGCTGTGTGTTGCTGTGGGAGGCTGTGGGCTGCCCAGAGCTTCTCTCATGGCTGGGGCTGGCAGAAGACAGGTGCCACCGGGGCCGTCTGTCAGGTGTGCTGGTGGTGGCCCTTCCGAGGCAGAAGCCACCTGGCACGACTTAGAGAGGGACAGCCCCGGGGTCCAGGGTGCCCAGCCCCAGAAGATTTCCTCGACAACACACAGCCTGGCAGTGGACTCCCCGGGGACTGCTCGGAACTTAGACCTGAGGACTAAGGAGTGAACTGTCCAGGATAGGGAGTGGAGGGTCACTTAAGGCTCCTGGATTCCTGCATGGAATGACTGACATGTCATTTCCAGCCCGGTGGCACCAGCAGTTGCAAAAGCAATTACCTGACAGAGGTTTATAGACTGAGAAGAAACTGCTGGACACCTCCAAGCCTGCTCCACGTCAGCTATGGGAGGAAAAGCCCAGGCTTCCTCCCCCCATCCCTTGACATGAACCTTACTGCTCAAGGTCGCCCCAGATCCTTGACAGCCCTGAGTGGTCAGCAGCCACTTCTCGGTCCCAGGGCAAATGTCTGAGTGTTGACCAGGACCAACACTCCTGACAGCTCCCTCTCCACCCGGCTCCTCGAGCCCTGCTGGAACTGTGAATTGTCCATATCGGGAGCCAAACCAAGCAAGTTCAAGCCAAGGGGGGGATTTATAATCTGGCTGTAGGAATGTTAAGGAAAGAGAGTGGAGCCTCAGGAAGAACTGGGGCTGGGAATCTGAAGGTCACCGGGAACCCATTCCTCCCCTAAATATTTACTAGGCACCTATCCCGATTGTAGGTGCTGAGGCAGCAGCAGGCGAACGAAGCAGACAAGGTGCGTGGCCTTTAGGACTTGGGATTCTAAGGCAATAGGGAAAGACAGCAATAGGCCAACATAAGCATGTCTCTGCTAGTGGGAAGCACCGCAGAGACCGTGCCACAGGACAGTGGGATGGAGGTGATGGCGCTGAGGGGGTGTGGAGGGGGTATTTTAGCTAGGCAGCAGGAGAGCTGTCCCTGCAAAGTGTCAGTGGAAAGATGCAGGCCTGTGCATGTGAAGGCCTGAAGGGGCCCCAGCTGGGAGCATCCCAGGAGAGCAAGGGCCAGAGAGTGGGAAGGAGCATGGTTGGAAGGGTGGGACCAGAGCTCACAGGGGCATGCCAGCCAGAGCAAGACACTGATGCCAGCAGAGCCACGGCTGATGGAAGACATGGGGTAGGGTGGAGTTGAGTAGAGGAGTGACATGATTCATTTGTGTTTCTAACGGATCACTCCAGCAGCTGAGTGGGAAGGGGATTGCAGCAAGGCCACTGGGACAGCAGCAGGCAGGACGCCAGTCCTGGCCCTGCTAGAGCAGCCCTGACCTCCCAGGGGTCCGATGCTCCACACCCTTCTTGTCCAGGAGCTAAGCCTGCACCTGCTGGAGGTTAGTGAATGACCGCACCACCCAGCAGAGCTCTGAAGGAGCCCAAGCCCAAGTCCATCCTGAGTGCCACCTCCCCAGCTGCCAGCCAGTCAAGAACGGTAGCTCCCGTGACTCTCATGCTGACCCCCTCGCCATCCTTGTGCCCTAGCCCAGACCACCCTCAGACTTCACCTGAGCCATGCCTGGCACAGAATAGAAGTTAAGTACATGTTTGCTGAATTACCATGATACCTTGTCCTTTCTCTCTCTTTACTCTCGGCTGGCTTAAGACAATGTAGTTTCACTTCATCTGAAAAACTACACAAACTAGTCTATAACTGGCTTTTGTCAGAAACTTAAGTACTGCAAAATACAGGCAGTGGTTCCTCCTTTACTCCGGAGGTGTAAAAGTGCTGAGAGTACGCGCTTTGATCCCAGGCATCTAAATCACTATTACGAGGCCTCTTGGACTCCTCACTACCAACTTCATACCTGAATTTCCACAAAATCGTGCCATTGGCTGCCTAGTCCTTTGATCTTGACCTTGGTAGTGGAAGGTTCTATGACGTCCTTCCCTCTCCCTCTTCCTTCCTTCATGTTAATCCACTGTGAGTCAGGTTATGATGGGATAATAGCAGAGAGATGAAATGAGTGTATTCAGCTTGGGGTCGAGTGGGTGAATCAGAGAGCAAACAAGCACAGGCAAGTGCTGAGGGCCATGGGCGGTGATCTGCATGAGGACGATGGCGTGCTCACGCAAGCGTCCGCAGGGAGTCATCACCGCACTGTGTGCACGGGGAACAGCCCACGAGTCCGTCAAGAGGGGAAGGGCTGGACAACTTGTGGCATGTGTCGTATAAGAAAATACTCTACTGTACTCAAGCCGGATGAGCTAGAGCTACATATATCAGTGCGGAGAACTGCCAAAAGCACAATGTTGGGTGAAAAAAGTTGCAGACCGAAAAATAGAGTGAAATCACTTTATATAAGTGTTTATTTGTATTTTTATATATTTTTTAAAGATTTCATTTATTTATTTGACAGAGATCACAAGTAGGCAGAGAGGCAGGCAGAGAGAGAGAGAGAGAGAGAAAGCAGGCTCCCTGCTGAGCAGAGAGCCTGATGTGGGGCTTGATCCCAGGACCCTGGGATCATGATCTGAGCCGAAGGCAGAGGCTTTAACCCTCTGAGCCATCCAGGCGCCCCGTGTATTTTTATATTTTTTTAAAAATTCATTTTAGAAAGAGAGGAAAAAGAGTAAGTGTGGGGACAGACAGAAGGAGAGGGAGAAAGAGACTCCTTACTGAGGGCAGAGCCCCATACTCGAAGTGCTGGATCCCACAACCCTGAGATTATGACCTGAGCCACAATCAAGGCTCAGACGCCCAACCGACTGAGCCACCCAGGCACCCCACTTCGTGTACATTTTTTAAACAATAGTTGCATATACTGTTGTAGACACAGGCTTCTGGAGTCAAAGTATACACATGGGATACAGAAGATACCATCTGGGGGTTCAGAATAGCAGTTTCCCCCAGGAGAAATGAGGAGAAAGAGGTCTGGAGGGTCTGAGAAGTATTTAGGCTCTTCAACTTATATTTGGTTTTTTTTTTTTTTAAGATTTTGTTTATTTACTTGACAGAGATATCAAGTAGGCAGAGAGGCAGGCAGAGAGAGAGGAAGGGAAGCTGGCTCCCTGCTGAGCAGAGAGCCTGATGTGGGGCTGGATCCTAGACCCCTGGGATCATGATCTGAGCTGAAGGCAGAGGCTTAACCCACTGAGCCAGGCAGGCGCCCTTTCAACTTATATTTGTAACGTGTTCTTTCTACAAATCGGAGACAAAAATATCAGCACTGGTCAAATCTGGGTTATGGGTACATTGGTTTTGAGATATATATATTTAGCAAATTTATATATACATTTAAAATATGAATAGATTTTTAAAAAATGCATGTGGGTCTGCAGTTTGGCAAGAGGTCAGGCCCGAAGCTGCAGAGGAGGGGTTCATCTTCACCAAAAGGTCAGGGGAAGCTGTGGGGCAGACGCCTTGCTCAGGCTGACCTCATCGATTCATGACACAGAAGGGAGCAAAGATGGCGGAAAACACTTATCTTCAGGCAAGGATGTGGAGATAGAGCAGAGATAGGACTCAGGAGAGGGCTCAGGAAGGAGAACAGCCAGGAGGGATACATGATGAGGAGGTTCTAGAAAACACATTATTTTAAGCAGCTCAGTATATAGAAATACAGATAAGAACACAGTGAGTCTCCATGCATTTGCCCTTAACCTCTCCTTGAATTAAATACTCGTCAATGTTTTGCCCAAATTGCTTCTTCTCTTCTCCCTTTTCTTTCCTTTTTTTGAGTAGCTGAAACAGTTTAAAGCAAATCCCAGATGCCGTGTCTTTCTACCCCTCTATACTGCAGTGTGCATTTCTAAAATATCCAGGCGTGGAGGGAGATTTTTAAGGAGGGAAACATCCGAAGCATTAAAGGTTGCAAAGGACTGGAAAGAGAACAGATGGAGGGGCCGTTCACCCAAGGTCCTTGACGCCAGGAGCAGCGCCTCCGCGGGGCAGGCTGGCGGGAGGAGGGGCCGGCCCCAGAGGCGCTGCTAGGATTGGCTGTAGGACGTGGTGGAGGCCGCCCCTACAAGGAAGGCAGTTTGTCATTTCCAGAAGCCTGGTGGCAAAAGGGAGGCAAAAGAAAACAGCATGCGGATGTGGCAGAGACGACGAAATCTAGGATGGAGGGACATCAGTATCTGGCGGCCCAGAGGGCAGATATGAAAAAGGAAATAAAACGGACGGAGCAGATTCCCAGGGCAGAAGTGAGGGACAGTACGATGGGGCTAATTCTTCAGTCACCAGGAGCGAAGTTACTCAAAGATCTAGTGGTGGGAAGAAAGAACGTCGATGGTCTTTGAGGACCCCAGTCTGCCGTTTGGGACGGGCGAGTCTGGAATTCCCTGCGGGCACAGGGACCGGGGGTCAAACCAGGATGCTGATAATATTGTGATTTATCGAGTACCTGCTGCAAGCCAGGCGTGTTCGTGAATCTCATTTTATCCTCACACACTTTACAGCTCGGGAAGGGGGCTCAGAGGTGGTCAACACTTGTGCACTTAGTAAATCACAGAAGTACTCTGACCCAGGGCTCTTCTGTCTTTGCTCTTGAGTCTGTGGAGTTTCTAAGCTCATTCTGAGGTCTCCCTCTCGTCCCTCCCCTGCACGCCCTCTCTGGGGCAAGCCAGACTCTCTGGGCACCCCCTACACCCTTTGTCATGCAGCGTCACAGCCGCACTGGCTGGTCCCCGTTTGTTCAGAAAGCCGAGTCTGCAGGGGAGGCTGAGCCACTGGAAAGTCTCTTAGAAAAGGAAGCCAAGCTTGTGTCTCTGAGCTCCATGGTTATATTTGCCCCTTTCAGGGGTATGTTACGAAACAAAGAGGTTAACTCAGGTCTAGGAGGTGCGTGGGCTGTGATCCATAAACCATATCCTCCTCTGTAAGAAAAGTCCTTGCATGGCCAGTCGGTGGGACACAGGGCTTCACCCACAGGTGAATGTTAAGTGGGGGACTTGCTTGTGCTCCTCCATGCAGTGGAGTGGACCAAGCACTGGGTTTGGGCACAGACCTGGGTTCAAATCCCTTCTCAGATCACCTTGGGCACGTCAGGCAGCTTCCTTGAACCTGAGGATCAAAGGAGAAAGCTGCAGAGGAATGCTGGGAAGGTGGAGGAATGAAGAAAGGGGAGGGGGGAAGGAATGGTCAGCCAACCCTCGCTGAGTTTAACTGGAGTGGACCAGTGTGTTATATATGGTCTTCCAAAGAAGATCACCAAGGTCATGGAGAAATTTCAGGTGGGTGACTTCAATGCTCCCATTTGAAGATTCCTTAGGTAACAGACCTAAGGTTACCCTTATGGACTTCTGGCCAGATGTCTTCCAGGAAGCCTGCCATGCCTGGGAGACACACACTGGGATAAGGGACTGGGCTTCTTCCTGCTCTGAAGGCCCAAAGTGCCAAACCCCAGTCAGAGCCTGGCGGCTCCTGGTGATGTTTTTGTCTACACTAAAATGCAGATAAGAAGAGATACATTTTCTTTTCTTTTTTTTTTTTTTTAAAGATTCTATTTATTTATTTGACAGAGATCACAAGTAGGCAGAGAGGCAGGCAGAGAGAGAGGGGGAAGCAGGCTCCCTGCTGAGCAGAGAGCCTGATGCAGGGCTTGATCCCAGGACCCTGAGATCATGACCTGAGCTGAAGGCAGAGGCTTTAACCCACTGAGCCACCAAGGTGCCCAAGAGATGCATTTTCAACAAGGAAAGAGCTTATTGAAAATAGAAAAAATAGAGAGACCTTATTGAAAAAATATATATATCAGGCACCATGATATGTATGAATAAAGCCTTTCATGTCTCTTCTCAATTTCACACAGACACATGTAAAAATATGTTTCCACTGTTTCTCAGAGGACAAACGGACACAAGACTACAGAAGCCATTCATAGTGAGCCCACAAAGCTTCTACTTCACGGCCCCACTGTGCACAGGCCCCTGCCCGCCATGGAAGGCACCCAACACCATGTTCTCAAGGTCAAGTGTTTTGTAAGTTTTGCCAAGTAACTTACTCTACTTGCAAATGGTTATGACTGGTTTCTCTTTCCACGTGATGTCCCCTCTAGCACATGTTTCCTTGTGTCAGGTGACACTGGATGACACCGTAAATTTTTGGGTAGGGGGATGCCAAGTTCATCATACACTGAGTTTGGGTAGAGTGACTATGTTTAGGGGATTTGCAGTCACTTCTGTGTACGGCTTAGGCTAGCTTCCTGTGTAGAAAGGGCTCTAAGGACAGCTCCTAGGTCCACCTTCCTGACTCACCCAGTGTCATGGCCCTGAGTGTATGGAATCTGTATGGAGGCATACGGATCTGGGAGGGGACACAGGTCTGGGAGCTCATAGCTGCTCTGTGGAGAATTCTCCCAAAGACAAGATGTGTAAAGTTGTTAGAAGAGGAGTTGATTCTCATTGATAGGAGTTCTCTCCTGTCAGGAATACACTTGATAATGCAGCATATACAATTATAAACATGACATACAGCGTTCCCTTATTTGACAGCAACTGTAGAAATAAATAGAATTAAGCACAGGTGGTGTGTTTCTAGGGCACAAATCAATAATAATAGTGTATATAGTGAATATGGCTCTGTGTGTGTGTGTGTGTGTGTGTGTGTGTGTGTGTGATATTGCAACTTCATGAGGTCCTACTGTCAATGGTGGAACATTTCCATCAACACTGCTAGAGGGAAGACCAAATTATCTTTTGTAAAACTGTTGTCATATGCACGTGAAAAAGTGCTCCACATCACTCGGCATCAGGAAAATACAAATCAAAACCACAATGAGATATCACCTCACACCAGTCAGAATGGCTAAAATTAACAAGTCAGGAAATGACAGATGCTGACGAGGATGCGGAGAAAGGGGAACCCTCCTACACTGTTGGTGGAATGCAAGCTGGTGCAACCACTCTGGAAAACAGCATGGAGGTTCCTCAAAAAGTTGAAAATAGAGCTACCTTATGACCCAGCAATTGCACTAGTGGATATTTACCCTAAAGATACATACGTAGTGATCCGAAGGGGCACGTGCACCCGAATGTTTATAGCAGCAATGTCCACAATAGCCAAACTATGGAAAGAGCCTAGATGCCCATCAACAGATGAATGGAAAAGAAGATGTGGTGTATATACACAACGGAATACTATGCAGCCATCAAAAGAAATGAAATCTTGCCATTTGCGTTGACATGGATGGAACTAGAGGGTATTATGCTTACAGAAATAAGTCAATCGGAGAAAGACAACTATCATATGATCTCCCTGATATGAGGAAGTGGAGATGCAATGTGGGGGGTTTGGGGGGTAGGAAAAGAATAAATGAAACAAGATGGGGTCAGGAGGGAGACAAACCAAAAGAGACTCTTTTTTTTTTTAAAGATTTTATTTATTTATTTGACAGAGAGATCACAAGTAGGTAGAGAGGCAGGCAGAGAGAGAGGGAGAAGTAGGCTCCCTGCCAAGCAGAGAGCCTGACGCAGGGCTCGATCCTAGGACCCTGAGATCATGACCTGAGCCGAAGGCAGAGGCCTAACCCACTGAGCCACCCAGGTGCCCCCATAAGAGACTCTTAATGTCACAAAACAAACTGAGGGTTTCTGGGGCGGGGGAGGGAGTGGGTGGTTTATGGACATTGGGGAGGGTATGTGCTATGGTGAGTGTTGTGAAGTGTGTGAACCTGGCGATTCACAGACCTGTACCCCTGGGGCTAATAATACGTTATATGTTAATAAAAAAATTTAAAAATTAAAAAAAAACTTGTCATATGGAGAGGTGCTCAGAACTGTCAAAACCAGGATGAAAGTATTACATAAGGGTGTTAAGTTATTTCTCTGGTGTTTGTGGTATTTGTCAGCTCTTTAATATCTGTAATTTGTTGTGAAGTTTCTTACATTCTAAATCGTCGCTTTTGCACCTGATTTTGTATTTGTAATTTTATAGACCTGAGGATGTGCCCAACCCGGACACTCGGGTGACTGACGGATAAGCATCCAACTCTCGATTTTGGCTCAGGTCATGTTCTCAGGGTTGTGAGATCCAGCCCTGTGTTGGGCTGGGCGTGGAGTCTGCTTAAGATTCTCTGTTTCCCTCTGCCCACCGCCCACCCCCACTCACACATGCTCTCTCTCAAAAATAAAGCAACAACAACAACAACAACTTGGGTCTATCTTGAACAGGGTAGTTAAGGCACATGCCGAAGTCATAGCCACTAAATGGTCCAAACAGGACTCAAACCCAGAGTCCCAGTACCGGCCTCATGCTGAGTCTCAGCCTCTATCCGTCCACCTGGGGCTCTTGTGAAAGTCGGATTCTGATTCCATAGATGCGCGCTGGGGCACTACTGGCATGACTGCACCCTGAGCAGCCAGGGTCTCTAAGCTAAGGTACCATTTGGCTAGCTCTCACGCAGTGGAATTAGGTCACTGGAACGGCTTCCTTACGAACTGGGTCTAGCTCACCTGATTTCCTCACCTACAGCCCCCTTCCCCTCCCTCCAACCCTCAAGGGAGGTATGACATTGAGAAGTTTCTTGAACACGACTTTTCACTACCCAACTTCCTCTTACACACTTACGGAGCACCTACAATGGGCCGAGTAGTTTCCGTTGACCATCACTAATGCTCCAGGGTACTTGGCTCCAAGGAGGCAGGTTCCCATCTTGTGGATGAGAACTTTGCCATTCAGGGAGGTCATGTAACTTGCCTGAGGTGGCAGGGTCCGTGTTTGGACTCACATCTCCAGCCCCTCCTTACCTGGTGGCAGGTGGACTAAGTAGGGAATCCAGGAATCAGTCTGTGCTCCCAAGGAGAACGCCCCACCACCAGGCACCTGTTCCCACCATTTGGAAGCCTCCTGCCTCTCTCCTCTCTCCTCTCTCCAGGTCTTCTCTGCCTTGGGATTGGCCCTAAATGCTGCATGCCTTCATTACTGGTCCATTAAATGGACTTAATGGGACCCACCTTGTAGAATTTTATGGGGTTTAAATGAGGCATTACCCAACGAGTTACACGATAGCACTCATGCTGGCCCACAGCACCTATGGAAGTGGTCACTGCTGTCCCTTGGATAAGCTGAACTTGGCAATCAAGGGGGTAGTCCTTCCAGCTTGTACCCTGGGCTTCCTTCTGGTGTATGTTAGGAAGAGACTGTATTAAAACACCAGGACATCTGAAAACATCTCAAACCCTGCAGAGTGCTGAGCAGAGATGAAGGGCTCGATGGCCACTAACTGTTCCCTGGCAGATGTCAATTTCTCCTGTCTGTCTCTCTGAGTGTGTCTGCAGCTGTGTAACAGGCTGATGGCCTCAGGCATGCTTGTCCTGTCTTGGTCATCCCAAATGCAGCAACAACTCCAGCCACGCTGCCCAATGACCACAGGCCCACCTGATCACAACACGCTGCAGGAATCTTCTATGTCGTCTTTAGAACACATGAAGCAATATTATTTTCAGAGACATCAGACATCCTGTGGATGCGATTTCCAGGAGAAAATGCCAACAGATGGGGGCAGGCTGCATTCCCTGGCTGTCCCTATCCTCTGGAGGCTTCTGTTCATTAGCACCCCCCAGAAGGATGTGCACCACGATGGCTGCAGACGCAGGGTGGTTTTGCCACAGGCTCTGTAACCCAGAAGGTCCGACTTCCACATTCCCAGGCAGCCTGGCCTGGATTTGGGTTATTTTAAGCTGCCCCTGCAATGCAGCTGCAAATTCAGAGAAAGAAGCGCGCAGGTCCTGCTCACCAGGGAACAGCTCGCTAAGCACATGCTGTCACTGACTGCTCTGTCTGCGAGCAGGCAGACAACATAATTACAGTCATTCCGAGAGACGCATTCTGCTGAATTGCCCCTTTAGGACCACCCCTCCTATTTCTTGGGTGCCGGTACAATTTTTTTCAAACCTTTGGTAAATTTCAAAATGTCACAGGTAAAAGCAAACCTCTTCACTTAGCTTCTTGGTTGTTTGTTTAGGATTTTATGTATCTCTCTCTCTCTCTTTCTCTCTATACACACACACACACGTGCGCGCGCGCGCACACACACACACACACACACACACACATATATATATATTCTCCCCCCCCCAATGGATTGGCCCTGCATCTTGGGGGAAGAAAGGGTTCCAAGAGCAGAGCAGAGGTTGACCTCAACCGTACTCCATGTGGAACATTAGCTTCAGGACAAAAACAGCATAGATCAAGCCCTAGGGTTGCAGCTTGCTTTCTCTGGTTCTTGATTTGGTGTGTGAATCAACAGGCTTTGTGCCCAGGAAGAGGAAGAGAAGAAGCCATGGAATGTCTTTCCCCGGAAAGCTTTGTCCAATGGCCACCTGTTAGTACCGGATGCCAGACAATGTTCTGGGCTCAGGGGGTGAATTTCAGAACTCTGAAGTCCTTTCTCCTGGTCATTTCCATCAGTGTACTTTATAGATTCCAAAGCATTCCTTCTGCTTCTTCCATTCATGTATTCATTCACCCACCCAGTGAACATGGATTACACATGAGCTGTGTGCTGGGACAGGGGATGACCGGGCACGGGGGACACTGCGCCTGCCCTCCAGGTGCCTATGAGCTGGTGTGGGAAACAGGCAGTGGGAAGCAGACGACAGTCAGTACTGCTCTCGGGGCAAGCCCAGGGTCTGCGGTGTGTGGGATGGTGCCTACTCAGTGTGGGAGGGGGACAGATAAGGCTCCCTGGGGGGACCTGGATAAATAAGTGGGGGCTGCCTAGAAAGAAACTTTGGGGAAAGAACAAAGATATTTAAAGGGATGTTTTTAAAAGTACAGCCAAATGGGGGCACCTGGGTGGCTCAGTTGTTAAGCGTCTGCCTTCCACTCAGGTCATGATCCCAGGGTCGTGGGATCGAGCCCCACATCGGGCTCCCTGCTTGGCGGGAAGCCTGCTTCTCCCTCTCCCACTTCCCCTACTTGGGTTCCTGCTCTTGATCTCTCTTGCTCACTCTCTCTGTCAAATAAGTAAAAAAAAAAGAAAAAAAATCTTAAAAAAAGTATGTCCAAATGATGTACCATGGAAACTCTCTCCAATCTCCCCATGGTTTTTAGAGAGACACCCCTCTCTGTGAATGCATTGTGGCTGGGGGCTCTGTCCAGGATGTATGGTACGGGCTAGCCTTGCAGCAAGAAGGGTGTGGGTGACACCCGAGGCTGCTGCTTCCTCGTGAGACAGAGAATGCTGTTTGCGGAGTGGTCATAGGCAGCAGGGTAAAAGCAAAGTCTGCACACACAGGCCGCAGGGACTCTGTGACCATGCATTTATTCGGTCCTTTCATATTAATGGAATACCTGTTACACGCCCTGCTCTAGATGCTAGGAGTACAAGTGGTGAACACTGCTGGGTCACTGCCCATCTGGACCGTTAGGTACAATGGGTGGGGTGGGAGGTGGGGGGAGTGTGGGAAAGTAGCAATCAACAGACAGTTACATCTAGGGTATGCCTGATGGTGATGAAGGAAGATGAAAGAAATGAGCCAGAGTAGGGCAGATGTGAGGATGGGGGGACACACCAGCAGGTAACATTTGAGCAAACACTCAAGGGAGTAAACCATGCGGATCCCCTAGGTAAGTGGGTCCCAGGCAGAGGAAATGGTAAAGTGCAGAAGCCCAGGGAACAGAGTGGGCTTGTGGAGCCCAGGAAGAGGCGAGGGGTCCTGGAGTAGGTGTGTGGTAGAAGAGGAGGAGAGAGGGGCATGGGCTGGGGGGTGCCTCGGGGGCTCTGCTTCTGAGCAAAATGAGGAGCCCGTGGAGGTCTGGGCAGTGGGGCGGCACGATATGACCTTTGTTTAGTAGCTTTTCCCCTGTCAGGTCAGCGTGGGCCTGGTCTTCAGGGCTGGGAACTGGTGCCTAGCAAAGAAAAGTCAGGAGCCTACAGAAAACTGATTAGACAAAGATATTTCTAAAGCATTCCCTTCATGGGGGACACTGGACACTTGGCCCCGCAGTTTGGTCCTTATCCTGAGGGAGGGCGCCCCCTGGGTGAGGGGGAGGACATATGCACACAGGGAGATGACTCAGCTAGATTGTTCAGGGAGGTGTCCTGTCTCAGAAAGGGCGCCCACTTGGGTGAGCTCAGGTGGCCAGTAAGAGGAGCTGCCCTGGCAGTTCCCTAAGTGCCTTGGTCTTCTTCTGTGGATGGGGTGAGCGCATTTCCAATTGCACGTGGGACCCCTGAGGGTCATGGTAGGCAGAGGTGAGCCACTCTGTACTTCCCTGGAGGGGCAAGTCTGCAAAGAATCTATCTCATTCGGGAAAAGGCTAAGTAAACTGTGCTTTGGTAAAGAAATATCTGAATTTTATTTATGAAACTACCTACCAGGATTTGCCATGAAGCGTAATCTCAATTAAGTATCCCAATCAATAATTTCACACCACAAGCACTGGGACACCAAACACCAAGTGTGGTGGCTGTTTTGGTGAACTATTGTGCCTTAACAAATGACCTCAAAACTTACTGACTTAAAATAGCGAATCCTCCTGATTCGGTTCGCTGGGAGGTTCTCCTGCAGGTCTTGTCTGTGCTTACTCATGTGCCTGTGTTCAGCTGGGGGTTCTGTCTGGGGACGGGTGCAGCTGAGATGCTGTGTCATCTGGGCCCTTCTCTCTCACGCAGCAGGGTTCTGATGTATCGGTTTTATTGTGACTCAAGCATGGGGAGGCCAACAGATGAGAGATGATTGCCATCAAGAAGATAGTTTGTTATACCCCCAAATCCCTGGAGGAGAAGGCATGCCAGGTCATGCATGGCCAGCAGGGAAGCACCAGGGTCAAGGCAGGATGCAGAGGACGTGAAGGGAAAATGTGGGCAAGAGCCTTCCCTGTGGGTTAGGTGGGAAAGAGTGGGGGAGGCAGGGCAAGCAGAATTAGGATTGGCAAGTTTGAGTAGTTTCAGCAAGCTCGGGAATACAAGGGTGGTCCCGAGTAGTTTGGCATATTTGGGGCAGGTGGATAGGGGTCCAGAGTGTGAAAGCCCAAGATACTTGGAGTGTGGTCCCTGGATTGGTTTGTTTTGTGTTTGAAAAGCATGTTCACGGTGAAGTTTCTTACTGTCTCTAGGAATTGGTCGACCCTGGGAAGGGCAGTCCCTCAGGGTCACCAAGCCCAGATGTCAACACAGCAGAATAAAGTAAACAAAAGTTGTGGCTCCCACAGGTCTCTAGGCCTCTCTCCACATGGTCTTTCAGTAAGGGCTCCAGCATGCTCTTCCTGAAATGATGTCCAAGGCATTCAAGGGAGCAGGAGCAGAAACCATAAGACCTCTTCTTTTTTAATTTTTTTAATTTATTTTATTTTATTTATTTGACAGGGAGAGATCACAAGTAGGCAGAGAGGCAGGCAGAGAGAGGGGGGGAAGCAGGCTCCCTGCTGAACAGAGAGCCCGATGTGGGGCTCGATCCCAGGACCCTGAGACCATGACCCGAGCTGAAGGCAGAGGCTTAACCCTCTGAGCCACCCAGCACCCCCCATAAGGCCTCTTAAGGACTCAGCTTGGAGGCTATGCCACATCTCCTCCACTTGGTTAAAGAATCTCAGAGCTGCTCCAGATTCATGTTCTTGATCAGAGGAGAGGAACCCTCACATCGCACCAGGTAGAACAGCTGTTGTCGCCACCTTGTCAAATAATCCACCACAGGTGTGCTTCTAGAATGCTGCCAGGGCCTGTTTGAATTGCTCAGATCCAGCAGGAAGGACAGAAAGATGTGGAGTTTCAGCTCCTCTGCCTTGACTGGCGTGTGGACAGCGTGTGACTTCCCTCCACATACTGGTCCCAGCCACCTGCCCTCGAGTCCCCAGGGACCTTTTCTACTCTCACCGGAGGGTTGTTGAGGCTCTGAGCTGCCGTCCCTCAAATGGCCTCAAGGTCTGGCGTCCCAGGGAAGAGCCTGCCTGCTCTGGCAGGGAGCCCAGGGCTGTTTGCCGACTGTTTGTGAAGGCCTTAGGGTCAGGCTCTCTCCTATTATTTTCCCATCAGGAGTTAACGTCACCCTGTAAGTTCTCCCACAGGAGCCCAGACGCTTTACTGTAAACATGCTATTTGCAAAGCATGTGGAGTTGGGCCAACAAGAGCCACCTTCCGTCTCACACTTCAGGCTGATGGGGCACTTTCTCGTATGTTCTCTTGTGTGTTGTCACAGACACCCACGGAGCACATGTCGTTATCCTGCTTGTTAATATGAGGACCCTGCGGCTCCGGTGGTCTCAGGGACTCTCTGGGTGTCTATGTCGGCTTCGGCCTCAGGAGGTGGCCTGGACCCATGGGTGAGGTTAACGGAGCCCAGCAAGTGCTCTCCCACTTCATTCGTATGGGTGCTTCAGGGACGCCTCCTTCCAGTTACTGCCCTTCTCTCTGGCTGTTCTCATTGGATGACTGCTCCCTTTGAGTCACATGCCTGCTCAGTGCTCTGAGGACTTACCCGTGGCCAGGGGGATGCCGCTTGGACGCCGCTAGAGACAGCCCAGCCCTGCCCACGGCTCCACCCAGCTCTCGCTCCAAAGACCCCATTGGGGCCTGCCATTTGCTGGGGACAGATCTCAGCCCCTCAAGAGCACACAGCCCGTGGAAAGCCAAACAAGCCCTCAACTCTGGGCCCCCAGGTCGCCCTCCATGGCATGGTGATGGGACTCAGTGAGAGAGTGAGCCATTTGTTCTGCTTCTAGGAATCTGAGCTGGACACCCACTTGTTTGCTTCAAAAGCCCAACAAGAGAAACTGTCCCTGTTGATCTGTCTGGAGGTAAAGAAGACGGAGTCGTTGTTGCGTCAGTACCCAGCGTAGCGCGACGGGCCACTCTTCCCAGACACCCACGGGCATTCACGGAGGATAATGAAGATTCTGCCTTCATTATCCCGTTTCTTTGGAAACCGGAGTGTCGTCTTTCAAAGGCAGCAGAGCCCATGATCACAGTCCGCATTTCCTGGAACTTGGAGGCTTCTGCAATCCCTGTGGGGACCCAGGGGCGTCCAGAGCAGAGGCCACATGTCAGGATTCCATTTCCTGTGTGGAGGCTGACTCAGCTCTTTGGACTTGGCTCTTTGCCTCTGCTCTTGAGGCGCTTCCTTTATGAACAGAAGTAACTCACCTGCCAGAAAAAGGTTTTGGAGTGCTGCCAATGAGGCATCTGGCTTTCCCTTACAACCTCCTGAGAAAGATGCTGTCCAAGCAAGAGGGTCCCAAGATGCACAGGCATCTCCCTGAGGAGGGGCAGGGTCGGGGGCAGGTCCAGGCCATGGGTGCTGGGACTGCTCCAAAATCACTCCCTTCCCCAGCTGTTGCTCCAGAAATCCTGTTTCCGGGGCTTGATCCTGCTGGTAGCTCTCTTCTCCAGAGAAGGACAGTCTCTTTCTTCCTGTACAAGCCACCTGCAGAAGTCACCTGGGACCAACCAGGGACCACCATGTGGGACCAACACTGCTTTGCAGTGTCTCTTTTTCCCCAGAGGGTTCGCAGCCAGTGGTGCCTCTGACCTCCCCCAGGTGACATTTGGCAGTGTCTGGAGACATTTCTCCTTGTAGCTGCTGGAGGTGCTACCGGCATCGAGGGAATAAAGGTCAGGGATGTTTCATCTCATCTTGCAGTGTGCAGAAAGGCCCCGCACTAAAAAATTATCCAGGGGAGCCTGGCCGGGGAGCAGCTGGAGGAGCCTGCAACACTTGATCTTGGCGTCATGAGTTTGAGCCCCATGTTGGTGTAGAGATTGCTTCAATAAATAAATAAGCTTAAAAGAAAAGTCTAAAAAAACTATCCAGCCCCCAGTGTCCATGGTGTTGAGCTTAAGAAACCGTGTTGAAGATGATGCCTTTCCCCTAGCGAATGAAATCTGAAAGTATCCCCCATCCATCAGCACTTTTCACAATACCTGGAAAGTGAGCCATCCTTGTTTTATCTATTCCGATCTCTGTCCTCCTTTTTTCCATGCTCATATTAATAATTCCTAGTCAAGCCTGGGAAAAATTATCCATTACCACTCTTCATTACTGTCTATTAGCTACTGGAGGCCAGGCAATATTTTCCCAGCTCTCCCTCTTATTCTCCATCATCATCACTATCAGTGACAACGACACTGACCTCACAGTTATCATAAATATCGCCCAGAAGCTATCCGAGAATCAGGCATCAGTTAATTGCTTGAGGCCCAACACCACCTGAATTCCCTTCCTGCCATCATGTATTTCTAAACTGTAAAGTAGGCAGCACTAAATCTACCCATGGGCTCCTAGCGACATCATTGTCATCATTGTCACCATCATCACCATTGTTGTCGTTATCTTTGCAAGCTAGCCCACAAGCAGTCTTGAAGTCCACGCTGGCGGTGATGGTGACAGGAAGCAGCTCTGCAGAGCACCCCTGAAGTCCCAGCCACCAAGAGCACAGACATTCCGTCCTGGGCTGGAGCTCGCTTTGTCTGGTATGAACACAATTTTATTAGGAGCTCTTGGCATCTGAGCCTCCAGTGACTAGGTCCTATTTTCTACACATACACACACGCACACATATACACACACGCACACATATACACACACACTGCTTTGTCTTTTCCATTTTTCAGTCACCACTAGTAGAGCCTGATCATTGCTTTCTCTTCTGGTTACTCCAGCAGTTGAGACCTTGGGGTGTTTTAACTCAGCATTTGACTCAATGAGATGCCCAGGGCCTCCTGCTTCTACACAGCGCGATTGGGATAAAGAGTGTCCTGGGGTAGGGGTGGGATAGCTAGAAGGCAGTGTGCCCTCTACTGGGTGACTTTTGCGATCTGTCCAGTGGAAAAAGCACCCCGAGCCCGAAACAACTGAGGCATTGTCGGCCATGATGTGGAGTCTCTCCCCTCCCCGCCCCTCCTTGGGGCTCCCCTCCCAACCTCCCATAGCCTCCTGAGGAATGATTTATGAAGTGTCACACCCGGAAGCAAGACTTGAATAGTAATGAGAGGAAAACACTCAAGTTCGGCATTATTGATCATCTCTGTACGCACTTTATATATTTGCCAGCACCGTTCAGGTCCTAGTTAGTAATAAATACAGTGCCTCGAGATCACCTTGCTGCTTCCCACTTCTCCATTTCTGCTGACACTCTTCATGAATGCAATTCTGGTCGTGTGCCTCCTGATGACCCCAGCTAAGGAGAAGTTACCCACAAACGGCGTGCAAGATACTTGCGTACTCGTGTGTGTGTGTGTGTGTGTGTGTGTGTGTGTGTGTGCACGCAGAGCCAAAGCCTACTTAGTCTACAAGCAGCACCCACAGTGGATGGTTGGCACCCTGCCCAAGGGCCGTTTACTTCTCTCATCTCCCACCTTCCATGAGTGTTGGCTCCCAGCAGCTGTCCCTTTCTTAAAGAACTGCCCTTGCCCGAACAGGAGGCACCACGCTCAGAAGGTTATCCACACTGGTATCCCACAACCGATGACTGATTGTTGCTAGGGCCATGTTAGCTATTTCTCAAAAGAAGTTACAGCAAAACTTAGCGGCTTAAAATAACTCCGGAAGTTTGACATCTTGCTTTTTTTTTTTTTCCTCTATAACACCTTTATTTTGAGATCTAATTCCTGTGCCATTAAATACATCCCTTTGAAGTTTAAATTCAGTGGTGCTTGGTATATTCATAGAGCTGTGTGACCATCACCACTTTTGAATTATGGAGCATTTCAGCCTTATCCCTTCAGTAAAACCCCTGGTAGTCATTAGGAGCAACCCCTTATTCTCCTGCGGCAACCATAAATCTACTTTTTGTCCATTACGGATTTACCTGTTCTGGATATTTCCTGTAAGTGTAATCATATGATATGCAGACTTTCGTGTCTGGCTTCTTTCACTTAGCATCCCGTGTTATGACTGCATCCGTGTTACAGAATGTTGTAGCAGTACTCCATTCTTTTTTCTTTCTGATAACATTCTATTTTAAGGACATACCGCATTTTGTTTGTCCATTCATCATTGTTGGATATTTGAGTGTTCCTACTTTTTGGCTATTATGAATAAGGCTGCTATGAGCATTTTCAGACAAGTCTTATACATTATTTTGCTAGAGTAGACATGTAGGAGTGGCCCGATAACTCTTAACATTTTGAGGAACTGACACAGGGACTACATAATTTTATAATCCCATTAGCAGTGTATGAAGTTTCCAATTTTTCCATATCTTTGTCAAGACTTATTATGGTCTTTCTAATATAATTTAATTTAATTTTTATTTTAGTTTGAACGTGAAGTTGTATCTCATTGTGGTTCTGATGTGTATTTCCCTAATGGCTAACGGTGCTGAGTATCTTGTCATGTGCTGATTTACCATCTGTGTATCATCTTCAGAGAGAAAATCTATTCAAATTATTTATTATTTAAGCTGTGTTATTTGCCTTTTCATTGTCAATTTTTAAGAATTTCTATATATTCCAGACTCAAGTCCCTTCTTAAATCTATGACATGTCTTCTCTAACACCCATGGAACTGTGAGGCCAACTTGTGGCAAAGTGCATCAAAACCACCTGGGGGAGGACTTCAGAAATACTGCTGGGCTCCACTCTGGAGTGGAGTGGAATCCATTCAGATTCAGTGTATCTGGAGTGTTCGTTAAGTTCCAGGGATGGTTCTGATGCACACTCTTAACTGAGAACCGATGTTCTTATAGTGGTCATGGAGGTACACCTGGGCGACTGCTGAGCTTCTGACAAGAAACAGGTCATTGTTGGAAGGATCCGGGGGGTTCTAGAGATGCTGCATAATGAGAAGGTGGGTACAGCAGTGTCCCACAGGACAAGATGGGCCTCTCTGACAGTACCAGGTTCTGCCTGATAACACCTCATACCCCTCTCAGGGCATCAGGTTGGGTGAGGCAGCAGGGAATGGGAACCTGTGACTTCTCAGAGAACGACGGTCCCCAGAGAGCAGTGATGGCACTGACCATGGACTGCCCCCACACATTTTAGCTGGAAGGGGGTGAAGGGAGAAGAAGTTGGAGAAGAAGTTGGAGATGAAGAAATGCTGGATCTGCAACTGTGTTCTGTAAGTCTCCGTGTCGATGTCCCCAAGTGGGTCCCATGGCAGACACTCCACTCCTCCCCCTCCCACACAATTTCCTGCCTAAAGCCTACAGAATCTAGCTTGAATCCTTAGTCCTGAGGCTCAATTTCCCTGCGGTTACCACAGGGTATGATGGTGTGAGCCACATCTGCAGGGTAACCACTCCACCTGCTGAAGGATTCAGAACGTCTCCCCCAGATGCAGTTTCCCACCCAAGGTGGCAGCTGAAGGGGGCAGTGCTATCAGAGCCCAGGGCCGCTTCTGTGTTCTCTGCCCCACCTGACAAACTGCCAGCAGGCCTCTCAGCTGGGCCGACACTGCTTCCTTTTTCTCAGAGTGTCATATCCACCCACATATTTGGGTCTGCCCTTTCTCCAATTTTTCACTTCTTGCAGGGCTTTCAGATGGGAGGCTACCAGAGTATGGCCCATACCCACCAGCTGAGTGGAACCGGGCAAGGCTTAGAACTACACACATGTGGGGCGCCTGGGTGACTCAGTGGGTTAAAAGCCTCTGCCTTCGGCTCAGGTCATGATCCCAGGATCCTGGAATTGAGCCCCACATCAGGCTCTCTGCTCAGCAGGGATCCTGCTTCCCCCCACCCCCCCCATCCCTGCCTGCCTGTCTGCCTACTTGTGATCTCTGTCTGTCAAATAAATAAATAAATAAATAAATAAATAAATAAAAGAACTACACACATGTGACTCCCACATGGCTAATTACCTTCACCTTAACCTCAGACAAAGCGATTGGTTCTGGGGGTGATGATGTCACACAAACCCAGCCAATCAGATTCTTCTACTGAATTTCCACTGGTCTGTCTTCTTCTGCATCTTGGCTCCTGTTTAGCTGGGATGGCGTGAAGCTGGTGTTACCTATGCTGATTTCCCTGCCCGACACTCTGTTTCACTGGAATGGTTTCTGTCACTTCTGATCGCTTAAAGTTGTGATTAGTACAAATTTGTTCCCCATGCAGTTCCTCAGTGCAGGTATTGGTATAGTATATCTCTATCCACTTAATCTCTATTTGAAAATAAGCGAATGTTGCTGATCTGCCTCCAGATCTTTCAAGTTCTGTTCTGTGTAATTGTGAGGGCCTATTTAGCCAGAGTGATTCCGTCTGGTTAAATAATGACTTTGTTGTTTATACAGTAAAACTTAAACTGCCCCTGCCCCCGCTTCCTCCAGGGGACTTACTTAAAACAAGTCCTGGAAACTAGTCCCAGGTAACAAAGCCCAAATACAAGGGTGGGTCAGGCCAGGTAAAGGTATCCAATCAGTGGGGGGACATACTATCTCCTAGCTACCAAGGAGTATGGGCCCCGCCCTTTGGGTATCTTTTGGGCACCCATTCTGACCAAGGTGATAGGCTAGTTCAAATAGCTACTATAGGGTAAATTGTAATTCAATTGGTCACTTATGTGTGACCTAGCAAAACTGTGCAGCTTTCTCTGTTTTATGATCTCATTGGCCATCTGTGCGTGGCCAGGCCCAACCACATGGCCTTTGCCCTTAAAAGCTAGTCTGTAAAGAAGAGAGAGGTCACCTCTTTGTAAGAGACGGCCCTGGCCGGTCAGTTTGATTCTTGATGCTGGGTGTGAAATAAAGCTTTGCTTGACCTTCGCTTTGTATCAGTCTCGTTCCTTTGACCATGGACCCAACATAATGAACTCATCCTTCCTTGCTCTGCTTATAGCTCTGCTGTTTTTGCAAATTATTATTATTACTAAAGTCATATAAAGTTCTGTATTGAAGATTTAACATGTTTTCTGTACAACAAAATGGCGAACTTCTAAGGGATGGTTTTTAAAAGCATCTCTCAAGAATGACCTTAATTCTGGGCACATATCCAACATATAATAATGTTAATTATATAAGAAAAATTTTTTCTAAAACACAGATCCCACTGCCTCTTCAGAAATTTCACACTCTCCAGAGATCAACTCCTTGACTGGTGGCAATCATTTGAATGTTCATATTCTTGGGGTGGAGCCCCTGAGCAGAGGTACAAATGGAAAAAAGCCAGAGGAAGAAGGTTTTGCACAACTTTGCTGAAATAAAAATTGTCTTTGGAGAGCTCCCAGTAAAGCGCACATTCGTTGTTTTCTGACTAGTGGCGGGACCAGAGTGATCCTGAGGCAGCAGGCCTTGGTTTAGCTAGAAGAAGGGTGGGGAATCTGGAATGGGGGTGGTGGGGGGGGGTGGTGGTGGGAGGTGGGGGAGGGTCTGCTGCCCAGGAACAACCCCAGGCTGAAACTTCAACCTCTTTGTGATCTGTCAATGGAAGGCCAAACTTTCTGATTGGGAGATCTCTTCTTGCTTCTACTTCCTTCCTGAGGGAGACAGAGCTTTGATACATTTAAAATACAGGCAAATTCTTTTTAAATGGCCAAACAATAGCTACAGTTTAAATCTTCCTGATCCCCTGAGCAAATATTTGAGAAATGCAAAGAAAGCAAATTAAGCTAATCTTCACTCAAGAAGGTCTTGGTGCTTTCCCTTCTGTGAACACTCGGAGAAAGGAAGCTTAGTGCAAAGCCCATGCCTGTGGGCTCTTCAGTCATTACTGCAAGACCGGTGGGTGTTTCATGAGTGTGCGCCTACAACTGAAGGAGAAGGAAGCGCTGTTTGTCAGTTGAGTAGAAAGAGATGGGAACAAAGTTGCTGAGAACTGGGTTAACCCTTGGGCTTCAGTCTGGATGTAGTCAAGAAAGCAGATCCCAGGGCAGAGACTTTAGTAGAAGGAGTTGAATACTGTAGGCCAGGAAGTTACAAGAGCTGAAACCAGGAGGGGATGTGAAAACCCAGAGATTAACAACTGCAGGAGCCACTACTACTCCTGGGGCAGAGGGAGGAGGGGAGGACATTGAGCTCTCAGACCCCATGCTCAGGAGCTGGAACTATCGAATCGGTGCTGCACGAGGGACCACATGAAAGCCCCCACGGTTTTGGCTGCAACTGTGGGGAAAAGACCACGGTGGCGGAGGGTGGGGGTGCGGGGCAAAATGAGAATGAGGGCAGGGACCGTGTGGCAGACCTGGGTCCAAGGAAGAGACGTGGTCAATGCTGGAGAGATAGCCACTGTGAGAATAAAGCTGAAAGCATGGGTAGGCAGAACAAGCCAGTGTATAGAAAGTTCTCCTCTTCTTCCATCCATGCCTCCCACTAGCCCAACCTAGCATGAAGCAAGTGTGCACAGGAATTCAGTTCATAGGGGTCAGCCCCCAGCAATCTGAGCAGAACAGGGAAAGTGGGGGATGGGTCTGAAAGTAACTAGGCAGGTGACCAGCCCACCTGTGCCATTTGTGTCCCTGACACACAAGGCTGGGTTACCTGGGGCCAAAGGGACATGATGATGGGGCAGTGATGATGAGGAAGGCAGTGTCCTGGAGGCTGGGTGCCCTTGCTTCCGGGCTTCACTGAACACAAACCGGTACATCAGTAGATGGTTTATGGGAATAAAGGATCCCAATCTTTCAAAAGTCCCAGACTAATCCCATTCTCCCTCCCCTCCGTTTCACCACAGCTCGTCCCTGCCGCAGAGATTCAGATGATGTAGGGAAAGAACAGTCTTTCAGATTCCCCCCCTGACGTACATGTTTCCCACCCCTTTTACCTCTGGGCATGAAAATAAGCCTTTACCCGTGAAAAACAAACAAAATGTGTTGCCACTGGGAGGGAGCAAAATCCCTCAAAATGACTTTGCATCACAGCATTAATCCACCCAATCTTCAGAGTTTTGGTTAACCCAATTTTACAAATACTTTCCAGAAATTGCTGAGCCTACAAAGCTTTTATTTGACTTTCAGTTCCAAGCTGCGGACTGTCCCTATCGCACCGCTCAACGACAACCAGGCTCACCCTCTCCACCTCTGAATATACTTTCCAAAAACATTACTTGAGCATCTGTAAGGACTAGAAGCTGGGAGTTCAAAAATGAATGGGGCACAGTGCTGCCTCTTCCTCCTCCATTTCCCTAGAATGGGAGTTGGCCCTTGTCCCCAACTCACCCCTGCAGAATCCTTTCTGCAGATGTCTTGTCACTGAGAAAAATAATACACCCAGCAGGGGTAGTGAAGCCGCTCTTCTGGAATTGGGTACAGAAGCCTCCATGCTGCCTCTCCCTGGTCCCCGTCTCACTCCTCCCCGCTCCCTACTGGGGGACCCTGAGGCACATTCTTAGAATCCCCAGGCCTTTGCCAAAGCAGTTTATAAACTCCTAGTTTATAAACCTCTAGTGCAATAGGTAAAGGAACAGAAACTCCTTAGCAAATCTGTTTGGGGAGAGAAATAACATTAAATCAGACTTGTCATAAACATTGCTAAATTCTCCTTGTTCTGTGTGCTTCAGCAAATAAGAGTCTGAGAGTTGGGGCAAGTCATCCCTATAACAGGGATGAAACTTTATAGGAAAGAATCAAATGAAATAATCAGTTCAAAAGTGGTTTGCAAACTGTGAGCTCTAAGCAAATATCAAGGGTTTTCCTTTGGTAATTTTCCCTCCCTGAAAGAAATTTCCAAGACTGAAGAGAAAGAGAATGAAAGAACCTCACAATGGAGGCTGGGGTGGGGTGTGGGGTGCTTTTCCTTTGGTTTGAGCTTGTTGAATGATCACTGCATTTTGAACAAGGTGCCTTCCGTGTAGGACCCAGACACGTCCACTCGGCAACTTGGCTGCTTCCATCATTACAGTTCCTCCTGAAAGAGATGTGGCCACAGTGCCACCTTCCCTGGGCCCTCACATCGTCTACCCCAAGAGACTTGTGCACGACATTCTCTCAGAAGGAAATCTGTGAGCCCTCAACTCTGAGGGCTCGCACAACCGGTTTCTGCTCACAGCCATTTTTGCCGAGCACTCCCAGGCTCTGGGAGATTCCTTTACCCTGCACCCCGTCCTCCATCATGGCCCCCCTTTCTCTGGCAGCTGGCCAGAAGCAGGCCTTCTGAGGGTAGGGGTGGGGGGAGCTTCACCCACTCAAGTTCACTGTTTAAGATTCTTTCTCCTTCTCAGGGTGGAGGGGAAGGCCCCCAGATGGAGAAGACACCTTCCTAGCCCAGGGTCCCCTCCTGCTTTCCCTCCCAGCTCTGCCCCCTGGCCCAGGAAGGGTTTGGTGTGTGTGTGTGTGTGTGTGTGTGTTTGTAAATCTCCTCTCGGTGGCTCTGACATCATAATGTAAAATCTAATTTAAAGTCCTTGAGGTGCTGGCTAGGAAGAATTACAGGAGAGGAAGAATCATTTTCTCTCTACCTTTCTGAGCTCTCTGCGGAGACTGCCTCAATAAAAGACAGATTTACAAGAGAAAAACAGAATTTTTTTAACGTGGCTAAAAGATAAACTGAGGCCTATTAAAAATTTTACATTTTGTGAATAAAAATCAAGTTGAGTCAGACCGTGCCACGCCAGAAGTGGTTAGGAGTGTTCCACAGACAGAGGCTGAGGAAGGACTTTTTACAGAGAACAGGTAGAATCAAAGCAGGCAATTATTTGATTAGCTATAGCGGAGGTAGTTGATTGCCTTCTTTGGGAAAGCTCCAGCGGGCTGTTTCTGATTGGTTGTCCTTGGTTTTGATTTTATAACCCTGAGGCATTTCCAGGCTTGGGTTTTGCTTTGCTTCCATGGGCTGCTGAAGTGTTAGAACCACCTCAGCCTTCTGGCCTCCCTGTTTCGTTAATTTAACAATTCCCCCTTTTTGGTCATCCTCTCATGCGTGAGAGACTGACCCAAAGCTTGGTATTAGCGCCACTCTCAGTCACCATCAGGGTTCAGTTGTTCTTATCTTGTGAAACATGTAGGGCTAGGATGTCAGGGCCACGACAAATTGTTTTTGCTGTTCATCTTGTTTCTGTTAGTCCAGCACCGTGAGACCATCTCATAGACCGCTGATGGCTTAAACGTGTATTTAAGGCCTTTGAGAGAACATAGCACACCGGGGAAAATACAACAAGGACCATCAGGAGGCTCGTACCAAGAGACTGAAATACGCTCCTTTGCAAGAGCCCCTTCAAGCCAAACCAGCCAGTACCAAATAAATCAAAGAATGTACCTGAAGGCATAGCCTGTTCTCGTCAGGGGCTTGTTTGTTAATTTCACACATTTGCTAGGCTACCAGACGTGTTGATCCTTGTACAGCAGGAGGGATTTCTTGTGGCACAGACTCCTCCTTGTTCAGCCAATAAGTAATCGAAAGCAATTCTGTTCTCTAAAACCACCTTAGCAAGAAAGCCCAGGGACTTTTGTTGCGTGTGACTCTGGCCTTTCTGGTAGATCCAGTGATCATTGCCAGAGTTAAGGAGCCTTGTTTTCCCATGCGTTAATAGAGAAGAAAAGCAAATAGTGGAAAGACGAAAGGAATACAAATTTCATATTGGAGGTGGTCCTGGGAGGGCTGCCCACCATATGCTGTCTGCTTCTGGGGAAGAACCTCCCTTGTCGATTTTAATTTTAGTTCTCCCACACGTGTGCCGTTCACCAGAGTCTGGAGATAGGGACCCACACTTCCAGACTTCCAAGTTTGACTGTGGTCTGGAGAAGGAGGAGGACCTGGTGTTGTCCCTTCCAAGGAGATTCAAGGCCAGTCTTTGGTCCAGTTCAGAGGTTTGACCTTACAATTACCAGCAGTCTATATTCTGGGGAACTTGTCGGGGTCTTTTCCAGGAATCCGTCTAGAGAGGAAGCACTTTTGCAAAAGCATGAGTAAAATGTTAACTGTCTGTAAATGACAAAAAGGCTTTAAAAAACTAGCCACAGTTAAAGATCTGATCAAAGTTTGTTTTATAGGGAAATTCAGTTATTTCTGCAGCACAAAACAATTTAAGATAATAGCTGGAAAATGAAGGTGTTGGCACATTTCTGTAAACTTCAAACAATTTCTGGAATCCCTTGGCCCATGGAGGCATGTTTTGGAGAGGCACACTCTGGAGCCCTTCAGAGTCTAAACAAACTGCTTCTTTCAAGATGCTTCCAGATCGAAAACACTTTGGCCTTCAAGCCTCCTGCCTCAGCTTTGAATTTCAGGACCCTATGTGAGAATAAAAAATACAACTTTCAGCCTTTTGTTCACACTATAATCTCTTAGGTTTTCTCTTTCCTGGAGCCGAAGACTCAGATTCATGGTTCACTTTTTATGGTAGAAAGGGTATGTATGTAATAAAAGGAAGTAAGGAAAAGAAAAATACATGGGATGATATTTGAATAGTGTCCCGGTCTACTGAGATCAAAGCAGAGCTGCCAAGGTTAATGCAGAAGTCTGAGGCTAGGGTCCACCCACTCTCCCAAACACTCCATGTCCCCCGAGCGCTCTGCGAGACCATGGAAAACCACTGTACCATCCGCAAGCTTAACTAGGGCAAGGCCATGCACTACTCACCGTTGGTGCTCAGTAAATATTGGGAAATCGTGTCTCTATATTTGACAATAGGTTCAATTAAAAACATACACCAACTACACCAGCTATTTTTTTGACTCAATAAAATTAAAATTAAAGAGGAGTTTACTGGGGCGCCTGGGTGGCTTAGTCAGTTAAGCATTTACCTTCGACTCAGGTCATGATCCCAGGGTCCTGGGCTCGAGCCCCCACATTGGGCTCCTTGCTCATCAGGATTCTGCTTCTCCCTCTGCCTGCTGCTTCCCCTGCTTGTGCGCACACTTGCTGTCTCTCTCTTTCTGTCAAATAAATAAATAAATAAAATCTTTAAAAAATAAATAAAGAGGAGTTTACTTTTTCGAGATGTATTTTAGTTTGCTTTGACTATGGGGAAGAAAGGGAGATAGTGAAAGGCTGGTGGGGAACGGATGCGAGTGAGCCAGGATGAGAGGTCAAGGAAGAAACAGGTTAGGGGCTCCTGGGTGGCTCAGTGGGTTAAGCCTCTGCCTTCAGCTCAGGTCAAGATCTCAGGGTCCTGGGATCAAGCCCTGCATCGGGCTCTCTGCTCCATGGGGAGCCTGCTTCCTCCTCTCTCTCTGCCTGCCTCTCTGCCTACTTGTGATCTCTCTCTGTCAAATAAATAAATAAAATCTTTAAAAAAGAAAAAAAAAAGGGAAGAAACAGGTTATGTGCAAATATAATGAAGAGGATTCCAGAGCAGGATTAGGGGGTTAGGAAAGAAAAGTGGACAAGGAGAGGAGGCAACAGCATCTTGAAAAGTTACAAAAAGAACAAGATAAACTAAAATAAGTAGAAAGAGACAATGGAATAGCTTTCTCATTTATATTTCTAACTGCTTACTGCTAAAACAGAAAATACTCAATTTTGCATATTTAGCTTCTAAATCAGTCATCTTTATAAATCTCATTTTAAATTTAATGTTTTTTTCAAACTAGAGTCTGAGTTTTACAAGTATATAATTACGTTACCAGCAAAAAAGGAAATAGCTTAATATTGTTTCCATTTCGCGTTTGTTACTTTATTTTTTATTGAATTTATTAAAACTTCACACGAAATGCTAAGTAGCTTTTCTAGAGAATTGATCATGATTAAGACCAAAATTTATGAAATGGCAGAGAAAAGCTAATAGAAAAGATGGTTGATTTTTAAAACTAGTAATTTGAGAAGCCCAATCAATGAAAATGAAACTATTATGATACTGATTAAGATTAAAAAAATCAAAGAGATCCAAAGCACATAAGATTAGGAATAAGAGAGGGACTATAATAAAAAATATATAGGGGGCGCCTGGGTGGCTCAGTGGGTTAAGCCGCTGCCTTCGGCTCAGGTCATGATCTCAGGGTCCTGGGATCGAGTCCCGAATCGGGCTCTCTGCTCAGCAGGGAGCCTGCTTCCCTCTCTCTCTCTCTCTCTCTGCCTGCCTCTCTGTCTACTTGTGATCTCTCTCTGTCAAATAAATAAATAAAATCTTTAAAAAAAAATATAGGGAATCTTCCAATAGTTCTAAGAATATCATGGGCAACTCAATGGTAAAAAAAATTGTTTTGAAAAACTGGAAAAAGAGAATGATTTCTTAGGAAAATATAAATTTTCTAAATTTACTCCCCCCCCCAAATGATCATATAGTGACAAAACCTATAAAATACTAAATATAAATTTAACAAGGAGTGCACAGGACTAAATCTTACTGAAAAACATAGCCTGGTAGAGGAGTGTATTGGCTTGCAAAGGCCTTCAGAACAAAGTACCACAAACTGGGGGGCTCAAACAAGAGAAATTAGTTATCTCACAGTCTGGAAGCTAGGAGTCCACGATCAAGGTGTTGGCAGATTTGGTTTCTCCTGAAGCTTCTCTCCATGGCTGGCAGATGGCCATCGTCTCATGTGTCCTCACATGGGCATCTCTCGGGGTCTCCTTCTCTTCCTTTAAGATCACCAGTCATACTGGGGCCCCATTCTTATGACCTCATTTAACTTTCGTTACTTCTTTAAAGGCCTGTCTCCAAATACATTCACACTGTGGTTAAGGCTTTAATCTATGAATTTAGGGAAGACACAATTTAGTCCATAACAGGGGGGAATATGAGGAAAAGTGTGAATACTATAGCCTTTTAGCAAAGTAATTTGATAATGTCTAGGTTTTTAAAAAGACACTTTTCTATGGGATCTCTTCCAATTGGATGGGGACCCCCAAACGTGGAGCAACCCAATCAGGAGGGGGCCAGTGGCCCAGGCAGGGAAAGAATTCACCCAGGGCAGAACAAAGGAGACAGAAGTTTATAGAAAGCCCCACAAGGGAACCATGGACATGACAGCAGAGGAGACATGGTCCGAGACAAAAAGGGGTGAGAAGCCATTGTTATAGGGCCAAGTGAGGCAGTATGAGGGCTTATGGAATCTCCCCTTTTTTGGTAACTGTGCGTGGGTGTAAGTAACCCATTGGCTGGTTAGGGCCACTGTTTCAGGATGGGTCACTTAGTAAGCCTGTTTGCATTTGGCTGGGTGGCCACTGTGGGCCCAGTTGCCTTGCTCTATAGTCCATGTCTTGAGCCTGTTGCCGAAAAGTGGCCTCTACATCTTCTACTCAGGGATTTATTCTTTTTTTTTTTTTATAAAAGATTTTATTTATTTATTTGACAGACAGAGATCACAAGTAGGCAGAGAAACAGGCAGAGAGAGAGAGGGGGGGAAGCAGGCTTCCTGCTGAGCAGAGAGCCCGATGGGGGGCTTGATCCCAGGACCCTGAGATCATGACCTGAGCAAAGGCAGAGGCTTTAACCCACTGACCCATCCAGGTGCCCCTCAGTGATTTATTCTTTTTTTTTTTTTTTTTTTTAAGATTTTATTTATTTATTTGAGAGAGAGACAGTGAGAGAGAGCATGAGCTAGGAGAAGGTCAGAGGGAGAAGCAGACTCCCCATGGAGCTGGGAGCCTGATGTGGGACTCGATCCCCGGATTCCGGGATCATGACCCGAGCCGAAGGCAGTCGTCCAACCAACTGAGCCGCCCAGGCGTCCCAGTGATTTATTCTTAAGAAATATCTCATAGGGGCACCTGGGTGGCTCAGTGGGTTAAGCCTCTGCTTTCAGCTCAGGTCATGATCTCAGGGTCCTGGGATCGAGTCCCGCATCGGGCTCTCTGCTCGGCAGGGAGCCTTCTTCCCTCTCCCTCTCTCTCTCTCTCTGCCTGCCTCTCTGTCTACTTGTGATCTCTCTCTGTCAAATAAATAAATAAAATCTTAAAAAAAAATATCTCATAGCTAGAAAACCGTCAGTAAGAAGACATACATCTGGGGCTCTGGGGTGGCTCAGTTGGTTGAGCATCTGACTCTTGATTTCATCTTAGGTCATGATCTCAGGGTCATAAGATTGAGCCCTGTGTTGGGCTCTGTGCGCAGTGCACCGTCTGCTTGAGACTTTCTCCCTCTCCCTCACCCCTCCCCTGCAAGTACGCTCTCTCTCTCTCTCTCAAATAAACAAAGCATTAAAAAAAAAAAAAGAACATACGTCCACCTATGTCCAAGAATGTTATGGCAGCACCATCATGGTGGGAAACCATCGTACCTGGATGCACATAAATCGGGGTGAGATGCACATCACCAGAAACTATGCAGCTGTGAAAGAGAAGGAATTCAGGAATTAGAGCCGTACCAATCTGCCTGGAGGGATTTCTCTAAAGTGTTATTGTGTGAGAAGAGCAGGGTGCAGGGAAGCATGCATAAGGTGATCATAAACAATGACAACACAGGTTTGTTTTTTTTCTTAAACGCCATTGAAATCTATTTATTTATTTGACAGAGAGGAGAGAGTGAGAAAGCACAAGCATGGGGAGGGGGAGTGAGAGAGGGAGAGGCGACTTCCCACCGAGCAGGGAGCCTAATTCAGGGCTTGATCCCAGGACCCAGAGATCATGACCTGAGCTGAAGGCAGAAGCCCAACCGGCTGAGCCACAGGTGCCCCATGATAACAGAAGCCTTACATGCCTCTCTGCTGGTGTATGATTATAAAGGCTGTTAACCTGGGCTGCCTGGAAGGTGATGGGGATGGGGACTGATGTGACAGGGTGGGGAAGGAGAGGTTGCCAAGGTAGGAGCAGTAAAGAGGAAAATAGATTTTAAAAAGGTTGCATTGAGCAAAAATACGGCGTGGCTAATATGATCTTATTTTATCATTTATGTAAATTTATATAGGTGTGTATAGGTTTAGAGATATTTTTAAGGTGAAACGAAAAGAAATAAACTCAGATCAGTCCCAGAAAGCTAGGATGGCTGGGCATTTCATAGTTAAGAGCTAGCTGGGGAGGATAGCAATCAGGTGAACAGGCCAGTTCGCCTTTCCACTCAGCAACCCTTTGTGCGCCCCTGGGCCTGAAAGCCTCCAAAATGGGAAAAGAAAGTAGGGGATAGAGAATCGTTGATGGAGTCCCAGAAGACTCATGTTTTCCCTCCTGCTGCGGTCTGGTTATGGAAACAAATACCTCTAATTCCCTTTAAGTAGGTTAGAAGATGAACCACATAAGGCTATGCATTACTGGATTAACGTGAAGGAGAAAGCTCAAGTCAAAGCCAGCGACTTTCAGGAACAGAAACATCCATTGTCTAGAATGTTCTCTCTGACCTGGCTGGGCTCTCAGCAGGTAAAGCAGGTTTTATAGAATGATGGACTTAATTTTGAAACACAAGGATTTTGTCATCACTTGTTGTTCAAAAAAAGGAAACATTCCAAGAGTACTAAAACTGAGAAGACTTGAATTACTGTTTACCCCAATTCTCCTTTGCTTGTCTTGTGGCTCCATTCTTCAGACTTTGCAGCCAAAGCACAGCTCACAATAGTAGCATTGCTCAGGCAGTTACCTAATAGTTCCCCAGGTTAGGTAGCTAATGATGTTTGTTGAGTAATTCAAGGGACTATGGCCAACCAAGCACCAGATGGTGAGAGCATTTCCGCTGTCAACTAATGCTCCCCAAAAGATCACCAGATGAAGCTATAGGTTAAGCAAAGCCAAATTTATGAGACACTGCAATGAGGAAGTACACCACGTGGTAGAGGTTGAGTAGTGTCTGAAAAGGGAAAATATGGGGGAAGATCTGTAGGGTAGAGTTTTAGGTCCTGGGCTGAGTGACTTTAAGATAGGTCTTACAAGTGGAGACCTGGTTGGAATTGGGTTAAATTTTTGACCTCATACCTTTGGATTGGTGAGCCTGGTAAATGAGAATTTTGAAGTTAGTTTTGAGGGGTCTGCTAATAGCCTTTGTAAGTTAGCTATTTTAGTTGGTTGACAAGCTTATCTTCCAGAAACACAGACTTCCTGGCGCAAGTAGCTACGTTATGTTTGCTTGGTCTCTGGGTTATTTCCCACAAGGACAGGAAACTGTTGGTTTCAGATGTCACCACTTAATCATTTACCAACCAGTCAACTCCAAGATACTGCCCAGATTCTTTGCTTCTCATGGATTATATTGTAGTAAGTTTGTGGAAAGGCCACTCTGAGGGAATGGGTTTGACCAATGGAACGTAGACCAAGGCACCAAGGGCCCCCAGAGACTGTGAGCTGAGTGTGAACAGGCAATGCAAACAGGCTCATTGAGGGACCCACCCTGAAATGGCCATAGACCCTGACTGACCAATTACAACCAGGCGCAGTTCCCAAGAATACCAAAAAGGGGAAAATTCTGTACATCCTCATACTCCCTCATTCTGCCTTGTAACTGCTCATGGAAGACAGTCTCTCCTCTGCTGTCCCGCCCGCTGCTCCCTCGCAGTGTATTCGATAAACTTTCATCTCTTTTACCTTGGGTGAATTCTATTACCACCGACACCACCATCCCATCCCCCATTTCGGGGCCTCCGTCTAATTGGGAGAAACACAGCATTTGGTGGCCCATAAAGGGGGAGACTTTGTGGCCCTGTCCACCCACACACTATGACTTGAAATAAGAATGACAAAGAGAATTTAGAAAGCTTTACATCTGTAGAAAAAAGTTTGATTTATTAAATAAACTTATTAAAGATGCCAAAGGTGGCAGGGTTAAGAGCTTTAGTTCTGGAGAGAGACTGTTTTCAGATCTTAGTTCTGCTATTTGCTGGTTGTGTGACTTTGAATAAGTCACTCAGCAGTGCTGTGTCTTATTTTCCTCATCTGTAAAATGGGGATAATATAAGTGCCTGGGAATAATATAAATCCCTGAAGTATTTTAGAGGATTAAATGAGTTAATATACCTATAGCTTTTAGAGCACTGCCTGGCTTATAGGAACTGTCCGACAAATGTCAATATTATTGCTTAATAACTTGAGAGTAAACGTTACTTAAAACTAAAACCAAAGTCCTCCACCTGCTGGGTCTAGGTGCCTTTCCCATCACTACTTTTTTCCTTTTGTCCAGAGTCTATAGTTATTTGGATACTTGTCACCTACATCAGTCTTAGTCACTTCTCTCTCTGCCTCACCCATTTCACTCTCCCAAACCAGTATCTTGAGACTGAAAGTCTTACAGTGAAGAGAGAAGAATGAGACTTTCTACAGAAGGTCCAGGCACCAGGTGGGGAAGCTGAACATTCAGGAAAAACCTTCTGAAGATTCTAAGCCTCTTCCTATAGGAGCTGAGTGACTCAAGAAGCCTTATCTTCTCCAGGTTCTTGTTTGGGGCACAAGACAAGCTTCTTATATGCCCGTTGCCATAGTTTTAAAAACTTGCCATTCTTGGGGCACATGGGTGGCTCATTTGGTTAAGCGTCTGCCTTCGGCTCAGGTCATGATCTCAGGGTCCTAGGATTGAGCCCCACCTCGGGGTCCCTGGTAAGCAGGGGGGTCCTACTCTCCCTCTCCTTCGGCCCCTCCCCCTGTTCCTTCTCTCTCACTCTCTCTCTTTCAAATAAATAAATAAAATCTTTTAAGAAAACCTTGTTGCTCTCATTGGACATTTACTTGCTTGGCTTGATTTCAGGTAGGACAGAGACTCAAAACTGGGATCCTGTGTTTGGGTAATAACCATGTGTTTCTAAGACTTCTAATTCCATAAGATCAGCCCCTGACTGTTAACATCCAAAAGGAAGCATCCATTGGGGAAACGACCTGCAAGAAGATGAAAGCCAACTCCATGCACGAGCTTCTTTACAAGAGTTTTGGCCTACAAGAAAGTTTATCCAACTGTAATTTACTACCATTCACTGATTTTAAACATGCCCATTCAAAGTTGTCTCTGTGAGAATGACATATGTAATGGTGTTACAATCATAGATTGTCTCTTCCTGTGGCTCTCTCTTAAGACAGAAATAGTCCATGGCATCCTTTAGCAGACTTCAAACCTTACTGGACAGACATGGGTCAGTGCTCATTCCTAAACCTGCCAGTGGCAAGGGGGTGGAATTACCATGATTGACTCGGACTGGCATAGGACAGGACTCATGCAGCAAACATCTGTTGTGCCCCAGGCACTGTGTTAGGTGCTGAAATATCATTTCACTTCATCCCATAATAGCTCTATGAGCTAGGTAGTATTTTCCCCATTTTATTAACATGACAGAGTCTTGGCAAATTTCATCATCATCATCATCATCATCGAGCATTTATTATGCTCCAGGAGATGTCCCTCATGTTTTACATGTATCAGCTTGGCTAATCGTCATCAAACCTTTTCAGGTAAATTCTGTGCTTGGTTCTTGTTGTAGGTGAGGAAACAGGGAAACGGAGTAACTTGTCAAGCTCCCACAGCTTAGCGAGGGGCAGAATCAAGATTCGAACCCGGGGATGTTTGGCTCTGGTGTCAGGGCATTTCGTCGCACACTGCTGAGGTCACACAGCTGGCAGGTGGAGGAGTCAGGAGTCACAGGCAAGCTGGTCTGCTTCCAGAGTCCAAAAGTTCTGTGCATCCTGGATCCCGCCCACCACTCTCCAGTACAGCGCTTTAGGGTTGTCAAAACCACATTTTACAGGCTGTTTAATGATCAAGTCAACCCTGTGGAGTGCTGTTTTGCACGCAGAAGAGAGAGCCAAACTGGCAGCAGGTAAATAAAGTCACGGAGCTGAGGGGCAGAAGCTGCTCTCAGACCATGATGCCAAGAACTCCCATGATCTGACCACAACCAACTTCCTGTCTTCTGATTCCCCGTCTGCTGGTAACTCGAGATCCGTCCTTAATCTTGCCCATCACTCTGTACAGGTATTATTATTCCTTATTTACTGCGGGAATTTTAGGGGAGTGGGAGAGTAGGTTTTTCTATAGGCAATCCATAACCACGGCAAAATTCTGGCCTGAGACCGCGTCACAGCCTCTATTGGTACTACATGAATCCTGGTCAACAGTCAACCTGATTAAATGCTTGGTGTCTCTAATTGATAGTGATTAAATCCTTGATTACTCCAGGCTACTCATGTTTCCCTCACACTCCCCACCTAGCAAAACAACAACACAGATTTTTGCTTTGACATCCTTGACAAATATTTTAATTTAAAGAAAAGAGGTAGGGGCGCCTGGGTGGTTCCGTGGGTTAAGCCTCTGCCTTCGGCTCAAGTCGTGGTCCCAGGGTCCTGGACCACATCGGGATCTCTGCCTGGCAGGGAGCCTGCTTCCTCCTCTCTCCCTGCCAGCCTCTCTGCCTACTTGTGATCTCTGTCAAATAGATAAATAAAATAAAATAAAGTAAAAGTAAAAAAATAAAGAAGAGAGGTAGACTAGATGATATGATGAAGGGATGGAGGTACTAAGGGGAGCAGAGCCCACATGGGGGAGGGGGTGGGCGGCTCTCAAGTTCACTTGGGCCACATGAAGCCACAGTTGAAGTGCCATGGCCAGCTGTGTTGCAAACTGCTCATGCTTTTTCTCTTCTGGTTTGAGGAAAAGCCTACATTATTTATGAGTTCACAGAGTAAATAGAACCATCACAAATGTTTCACTATCTCTGAAGCTGCTTTCTTAGGTTTGCAGAAGTTTTATCATGGTTCTCCATCCCCTCCCCTCCCACCACTCTTGTGTTCTTCAACAATTTTATAACTGCTGAGTTAGTTCAAAAACGAAACTGGGTGATGACCCATCCTGACTGTGTTTTGGTATTTCTACCTGTCTGATTTTTAATTCTTAAGAAATTAACTTTTGTTGTAGCAACTTATAAAACCAGAGTTAAAGGCAACTTAAGGAAAATCATCCAGAATTCTAATGCTTCAATGAACTATTTAAGAACCAACAATAGACTCACCTTACCTTTGGGGATAATGTATCCAGCTTTTCTTTCAATAGAAATTAGAGGCACCAGCAACATAAAGTCCCACCAGTCCAATTCCAAAAATGTCACTAAGTGTACATTTGGCAATGTGTATATTAACTATTGAACACACCCAAAGGTGACAAAATTCACAGTCACAGGATGTCAGGCACCGTTCTCAGCACATATGAAACATTTGATGAGGCGTTGATGAGGATATGACTGGCTGTTTACATAACCCAGTGAGATCGGAGACTCATGTAGTTCAGTCCCAGAATGATGTCACATTCAAAGGTGCACAGTTCAGCAGTACAAAATTATGTAAAATAAATTTTTCTGTATTATATACCTAATACCTATACCTAATACCTATACCTATATACCTAAATCAGATGGAAAAACTAATTTAGTGATAACCTACTCTCACCACCACACCATGCCTGATACCGCTTTAGATCCTCTTTCCTTTTTGTCTTTAATCTCTTGTATTAATTAATTAATTAATTAATCTACTCTTTGAGGCTTCCCGCTCCTTTAACCCTCATGACTCTGCTCCGGTCCTGGAAACTGTGGCAGCCTCTCCCAAACGCCTCTCTCCCTCCTCTCGACAAGATCAAGATCAATGGAATCCCACTTCCTCCATTCCTGCTCCCACTCACCCGTCCTTCATTTCCCATTCTTTGATTAAAAACAAAAGTCATTATTAAAAAGGAGAGTAATAAATTACGGAGGACCCTCCTGTTCTCTATATGCCTTCAGGCTTTCCATGATTAGCTGTTTCTCATGGATGACAGTCACTTCCGGTCCTGAAGGGCCAGAGAAGGAATTTTGCATCCTTTCCAGGATCGCAGGTCTGTGTGGTCTAAACCCCGGTGACTGCAGCTTCGCTCCCTTTCCTGCTGACTGGTCCGGTCACGTGGGCACAGCCCAGAAGACATGATTGTTATTCCGTCACCTTTGGGATCCTTTTCAGGCTGAGCAATCTGCGTGTTCAAATTTTAAGCATCGGGAGTTAGGACATCCATGTGGATCATCATTAGTTAATCTCTTGGACATCCCACTCAGTTGTTACAAAACAACCAGTTCTTGGGTCCAAATATGTTACTGCTTCAGTCCCATGCCTCCAGGTGATACCATCCAAGGGGAAGAATAATTACAGCGGTCTCTTCAGTATTTCAACGGACTCTCTTCTTTGTTTACAATTTAGCTTGGAAGTCTCACTTCCTTGGGGTAGAAGGAATTGAACTTCAAAGTCAACAATCTAGGAGCTTCAAAATTACTGGGACCACCCCCTACCTTCCAGAAATAAGCCCTCATGAAGACTACAGACTCCACTATTAATTACCCATACTTGTTCCATTACTAAAGTGCTCAAATTAGATCTACGCTTGAAAACAGACCCTCCACAGCTTTGTTGACCCCCCAGCCCCACTCCCACCACAGCACACTGACTCAGGCCAAGTCGAGGGGAAGGAACACGAGTTTCAGTTGTTGCACGAGGGTATTTAGAGCACCAGGTGCTACTGTCAGTGAGGGGGTCAGCTTGAGGCATCCGTAATGACTTCATGCCATGTTTTATCCCTTCCTTTCAAATTCTTTAGAAAGCCCTTCCTGGACTCCATTGTTGGGCTGACTGACCGTTTCCCACCCTCCAAATCACCGTCTGAAAAGTGCACTGAGCTCCTACCATATTCTGTGGAAATTCAGTCTCACTCTCCTTAGAGCCTGGCACAAAACAGGTGATCTGAAATTCCTGGTGGGAAGAGTCTTGGGGTATTGGGGGGGAGGTGATGTGAAGGTGAAGGATACATTCTCCATTTGCCTTTATACTGCTACCACTCATCTTAATGTCAACCCATCTTCCAAATCTTCCTCTGTGTGTTAGAAGTTTTTGATTGTTCAGTTATCCTTTGGCAGGTTCAGACGACCCTGGGAACCCCTTAGAGTCATCAGCCATGTTCCCAGTCCCTTGTTTGATGGGCTGCTTCTGCCAACACATAGACAGTTCATCTAGTCCACGGTGGAGAACCCAAGATCTTTGGTCTCTCACGATGGTAATTCTTATTCCTTGAGACTTTTTCAGGTTTTGGAGATAGAAACCCACTTGAATTCATGCTAGTAAAACAGAGAAGGGCTTGTAAGGACAACTGGATACCTCACAGAGCAACCTAGCTGTGGAAGTTCTGGGGCCAGAAGGCCATGTGTGGCAAGGAGCTCAGGAGGCCCCGGGCCCTTCCCCCTCTTCCCTTCTTAAGTGTGTTTTGTTTTTTTCTTCCTGCAGCAGGCTGTTTTTCTCCACTTCTCAGCTCCCGTGAACAGGAGATGCCCCTCGCCAAGAACTCCCGAATTAACCTCTCTTCCCTCAGGCTGAGGCTGGGCACTTGCTGTCTCCTGCCCTCCCCAGCCCCCAGGCACACTTCAGCTCCCAGCTCCCTTGCCTGTAATTCCCATTTACCAAAGCTGCTACAAAGCTCAAAAATCTTTCTGCTGAGATCGGAATAAAACAAACAAATGGTTTTTGCCTGTTGGTATTTGTCTCACTTGCCTGGATGACAGAAGTTCAGCCGTAAGCCTTATATTTCCTGAATCTCTGAGTGAATCAGCCAATTATTAGAACCCAGAACAAAACCAGGAAGCCCAGTTCTTATGCAGTGTCCTTTTGGAAATTCTGACTAATATGCTAAACCATTAAATAGAAGTAAGAGATACAGATATCAAATCACATATAAATTGAACATCTAACAAAGAGAAAGGTAGAGTTATTTAATATATTGTGAGGGAATGCCTCATGATCTGTTCAAAACATCTCTGGCCCTTACCTCTCTCCCATACTAAATATTAATTTAATTCTATAACATTCAAGAGTTACATACTTAAACTATGGCGGGGGGTGGGGAGCCGGAAGAATATAGAAGTGAGTATTTATCAAGTCTGTATGGAGAACTTTCTAAGGATAAATTTTCCAGAAAAAAATATGTGTTTGCAGGTTTTTTAAACATTAAGAATGACCACGGTACAACTGAAATAAAATCACACAGCAGAACCTAAATAACATGACAAACAGCAGAGTAGGAAAAGAATTTACAGCAGGAAAATAGGAGATGGTATCATTGGCATGTAATTACTTTATACACATTGGTAGGAAAAATGCTAAAAACCCTGTAGTTTAATAAGCAAAGGAAGTAAGCTGGGGATCCACACAGAAAAGGAAATGACACTAGTTGAACAATCATTGGAAAATGTGTAGTCTCACAAGTAAAATTAATGCAAATTTAAAATTCAAAATAAGGACTGGGTGGCTCAATCTGTTAAGTATCTGCCTTCGGCTCAGGTCATGATCCCAGGGTCCTGGGATCAAGCCCCACATCAGGCTCCCTGCTCAGCGGGAAGCCTGCTTCTCCCTCTCCCTCTGTCTGCTGCTCCCCCTGCTTGTGTTCTCTCTCTCTGTCAAATAAATAAATAAAATCTTTTTAAAAAATTGGTTTTCCAGCCCTCCAATACCTGCTTTCTCATCACCCATTACTCCCCAGAACATTGTCTCCATTCCAGCACATTCCATTTATAAGCCCCTTTGGAGCCAATGGTTCAGTTTTAGAAATGAGGCTGTAAGCCATCACAATAATAAAAGTTAACAGTAAATGTAACATAAATGCAAATGATGTGAGAAGAAGTTAACCGAGCCTAACCAAAACACGGGTTAATCTCTGGTACATGTATAGGTCCAAACACATTGAAGGGAAAAGAAAAACAAAAACAAACTCTCAAGGTCTTCCAGCAGGACTAAGAATTAAATTTACATGAGACAGATTAACAGGAGGAAAAAAAAAACCCCAAAGTTTTATTGCCCTCCCACAAAAGCCCAATAATGAAACTGAGACCTAAAGAAAGATGAAAGTAGGCAATTCTTATGTTCCTTAGATAACGAGACAATACATCTGCGAGGAATTGACAGGACAAGACAAACTTAATTTGGGAGCTTCAGTTAGTAAGGAGTTCTGAGCAGAATTTGGGTTGAGGGAATCATTAGCAGAAAATAACAAGGGTTGTTTATACAGCCCTGAATTTCCCATCTCTGGAGATGAGGCCGTCTCTCACCTCCTGGTACAGGGAGGTGACCCCTCCCATGGGAGATTCATTTCCTACTTTCTGAGGGATGGAGGAGGATCTGAGGGTCCTGTTTGCGCAGGCGGGCCCTTCAGTAATTTTTATTTAAAATTATCACTATGCCAAAGCGGCACATTTGGGGAGCAGCCTGCCCTTGGCCCCTGTGATATGTCACAAGGAGGGAGAACCTAACAGGATTTCTGGTACTCACAATGAAGCTCAGTTTCGAACTGGTGAAATGCTGATGGAAGGACTTCATGATCCCCAAATCCCCTGCCTGTGGACCTCTGGAAAGGCCACCAGGGCTGACAGTGCGCTGCTGACCATACTTCATGGGGAAATCCAACAGGGACTATTAAAAGGGAACATAATTTGGGAAGAGATCAAGCTAGAGTCTAGGGAGGATGTGGGAAATGTTCCAGAAACCAAGAGGCCAATGCTTTGGCAAATGGTTCCTGGTGCCCCTCTGGCTCCTTTCTTTCCCCAGCGCATTCCCAGGAGAGGTTCAAAGAATGAACCAGAAGGAGGGTACAGGGCTGAGGATGAAAAAGAGGTTAGTCATGGGGCACCTGGGTGGCTCAGTGGGTTAAAGCCTCTACCTTCGGCTTGGGTCATGATCCCAGGGCCCTGGGATCGAGCCCCACATTGGCCTCTCTGCTCAACGGGGAGCCTGCTTCCTCCTCTCTCTCTCTGCCTGCCTCTCTGCCTACTTGTGATCTCTGTCAAGTGAATAAATAAAATATTTAAAAAAAAAAAAGAAAAGAAAAAGAGGTTAGTCAGAGAGGCCCCAGCTTAGGAAAAGAGATCTGTGTTAGGGAGCAGCAGCCCAGCTAACAAGAGGCAGACAGTGAAAATGTAGCTGGAATCCAGTCGCGGGGTGCTGAAGGCCCAAAGTGACAGAACAGGGAAGAACTAAAAGGCTTTGGTTTTGGAATCCAGGTCTGAGCAAATCTTTCTGTCTTGGGAGGAAGAGACAGCTAAACTGTTACCAAAAATCTCATGCCCAGGGACTTCAGTAAAAGGGGTCCTGGGTGATTTCCACAGGCAAGCACAGCTTATCAGGAGATTTTATTAGGGCCTTGGGGAGGGGTGTGGTCACCCTCCAAGTCAGCGGCCTCCTGCAAAGAAATTCTTTCCTTCCAGTTTTCTGTCCCCCAGCCAGGTTCTTTGCCCAGCCACAGATTTCCATCACCAGAGCCAGATTCAGCCCTGGAGATGTCGGGGTCAAAAAATGACACCCTGGTCCAAGTTCAAATGTGGCTGACATTCTACTGAGTTTGGAGAGAGGCGGGTAGAGAGAGTCAAGGCAATTGTCATCAGAGTAACTTCTTGGCGATGCATTCTGTGTGGTAAGGGCCTTGCCATCAATGGGGTCTAGGAAGCCTAGCTTAGCTTTTTATGGGGCTCAAACACACACACCTCTGTCTCTTGGCAGGGCTATGTCTTGGCTGCTTACAGGAAAAGCATCTGAGAATGGTTATGAAACGGGGAGCAGAAACGACCTGGGTCCAAATCCACATTCCATCTCTTATTGGAGGGGTCACCTTGGGCTCCCTATGCTTCAGTTCCCTCATCTGTAATGGAAGCCAATTCTAGGGCCACCTCACTGGGTTGCTGTTGATGATCCACTGAGTATAAAACAGTGCACAGCACTGAGAGCAGTGCTTGAAGCCGAGTGAGCTCTCAGCCAGCGTGAGCGATTATTCTCTCTTCTCAAGGCTTTGCTGGGGTCTTTCTTCCACACTGATTAGGGAAATGTGGATCTAGAACTAGTTAAACCAGCACCTCATTTCGTTGCTAAGCAACCAGTTCTGAGTTCTGCAAAAGTGCAGCGTGGTGCGCAGTGACTCAGCACCCCTCCACCCCGCCCCGCCAGCAATTGGACCCCCATCGGGCCGTTGCTGAGCACTGTTGTGTATTACTTCAGAGCTCATTTCACACTGTGGACAAGAAGGGAGGTATGTGTAGGTAGTGTGGTCATGACGCATGAGCAAGACCAGCCTTTCTGGCTGTATGGGCTCACAATGGGAAAAACAAAAATAAGAAAGCAAGTAGTGATGGGGGCTTGAACCGACCTGCAGGAATTAGGGAAGCATCCATGTGATTAACCTTTGTCTGGAGTTAAAGATATTGTCATAGTGGTATCCTCCCTAGATCTAGGGGTGCCTCTCCTTCACCCCCATTTGGATCTGGAGTTGCATGGCCTGGGTGACAACCTGGGTACGTGGCTCCAACCTGAGAAGGGGCAGGGCTTGAAGCACCTATGGGGCTCCCACACTCCCCTCAGGGGAGATAGGTGTCACGGTTGTTGACCTCAGGGGAACAACCTCATTCATTCATTCATTCATTCATTTACTCACCTCTATCAGTAAACATGTACTAAGCACTAAGTGCCCAAAATCCACTAGGCACTGAGAATAAAGCCTAAGCAAGACAGTTACTCTCTGTCTTGTTCTGGTACTTAGTCAGTCACAAAGAACCAAAACCCACTCGAGCTTGTTTATCAGACAAGGTATTTATTGAAGGATATTAGGGTGCTCACAGGCTTTCCCTGCAACATCACAGAATTGAGGTTGGTGACTGCAGAGCTAGGACCATTGCCCAGAATACAGTTCTAGAGGGACAGTTTGACTGAGGATGGAACTCGGGGGTGGAAATTGTTTCTCTCAGACTGTTGACTTCACTGCTCCATGGTCCTCTGTTGTGCTACTGTGGAGAACTCTGCAGCCATTTTGATTTCCGGTCTTGTGTGTGTTACTGTCCCTCTCCCACCACTCTTTCCCTCTCCCTCCGGGCTTTCAGTATAATGTCTTTGTCCTCAGTTTTCTGAAATCTTGTATCCTGGATGGAGCTATTTTCATCCACAGTTCTGGGCACTCACGGCCTCTTCAATCTGCAAACTTGTGTTCTGGGACATAGTCTTGAATTATTTCTTGGATAATTTCTTCTTCTACACTCTTTTTGGGTCTCATTATTTGGAGGATGGTGGTCCTGGATGAGGCATTTATGTATGTATGCATGTATTTATAACTTCCCCTGACCTATTTTCTTGTCTTTCTGCTCATCTTTCTCAGAGAATTCTTCAGTTCTATCTTCCAACACACTTCGTGAACTTTTTATTCCTGCCATGTCCTATTGCCAGTAACTCCTTTTTGAATTTCCGAGAGTTTCTAGTATTTTATTTACCCTTGTTTCAGGGACTCAGTATCTTCTCTTATTTCGCTAAAGATATTAATGATGATTTATCTTTCCCCTCATATTCTCTATTTCCTCCAAGTTGCAGTTATGTGCTAATTTTAGCCTAGGTCATATTAGAGGCTTTCCTAAATCGCTCGCTGATCCTTGGGCATCTGTTCATATTTAAGGAAGGGCCAATACAGAGCTGACTGGGAGCTCTGTGTGCACAGGTGAACCCCGGCACCACACTTTAAGGCCTGCTCTTCTGGAATGGTCAACTTTCCCTGAGAAAGCTCTTCCAGTCTTGTGCCAAGAAGGTACAAGCTTGGCTGCCAGCATTCTGGGAGCAGAATTCTTCTTCAGGGAAAGAAAAGATGTGTGTGTGTGTGTGTGTGTGTGTGTTATTAACCCATTGCTGCATTAACAGATTACTCTAAGACCTCTTGACTTAGAAAAACTATCTCACACAATTCTGTGGAATTCAAAGACAGTTTAAGTGAGTGGTTCTAGCTCAGCTCTCTCATGAAAGTCAGTGAGTTACGGGTCTACAGTCTTCTACCGGGATCTGGAGGTTCTGCTTCCAAAGTGGTTCACTCACATTCCTAGCAAGAGATGCTAGTTGTTGGCAGCAGGCCTCATTTTTCTCCCCATGTGTCCTCATGACATGGCAGCTGCTCTCCCCTGTATTGAGTGATTGAAGGGAGAGTAAGGTAGAAGCCATAGTCTCAGAAGTCATCCTTTGTCATTGTTCACACACCCTACTGTGTATAAATCTGTTCTATTCCATGTGGGAAGGGACTACCTCAGGGCACGCATAGGGGAAGAATCTTTGGCGCCATCTTGGACATTGGCTACCACTAGGGTGGGATGGGGGGTCTCAATGGGGGGGTCTCAATACTTTTTATGTACATTTTTGCTTTTTAGCCAATTTTAGCAAGAAATCATCATCTTTAGCTACACTCAATGTCTCCAACACAAGGACTCGGAGTTTGTTCCTCTCCAAAGAATTAATTTCCAGTCCCCTATAAAATGGAGAAGCAGCAGCCTCCTGGATGCACTGACTGGGGGAGAAGATCTAGGAGTTTGCTGCTTCTTTTTCTTTTTTTAAAAAGAGTTATTCATTTATTTTAGAGAGAGAGTGAGAGCGCTCATGCATAGGGAGGAGGGGCAGAGGGGGAAGAAAAAAGAGTTTCAAGCAGACTCTGCACTGAGCCCAACCCTGGGCTGGGGGATCCATCTCAAGACTTCAAGACTCTGAGATCAGGACCTGAGCTGGACACTTAACCAACTGTGCTACCCAGCCACCCCTAGGAGTTTGCTTCTTAAAAAGACTTTCATCCAGTCTTCCTGTCATTAGCTCCCCCTTTACCTATGCTTCAGGAAGTATCTGGTCTGCTAATGCCCGAGTTTTTTGGGAAGGAGGGGGATCTGTGGTATTAATTGGGTTGGTTCTTGGCTTTTCCCACTGCCAGTTTAAAATTCAGCTTTGCTTCTTCTAAGTCAGCTCTACTCATCCATCTGCTTTTCTGCTTTCAAAATTTGGTTATCCTTCTTTCTCTTATTCTCTTTGTTCGCATGGATTTATATCTTTCCAATAATCTCTTTACCATTCTTAATTGGGATTTAGGGAAGGGGTAGAAGTAGTAGCTGGTGCATTTTTTTTTTTTTTTTTTTTGTAATCTTTAACTGCCAATGCCTCCTCTTTTCATCCTTGTTTCTTGTGGGTTTTGTCTTTTGGAACATTTTTCTTATTATTTTCTCTTCTACCTCTCATAAAGCTCCTGAAATGAATCTTAAGAACATATTTTGAAAGCCAAAACTGAATAAAGATTCTTCCTATATACATTTTTGTCTTTTCTAGGGAATGGATGACTCTGGTTAAATAGGAAGAAAGTCCCACACAAAAAATAAAGTATTATACACTCCAAAATATTATCCAACCACAGAAGCATCCTCCTCCTAGTCAGAGGTCATCAGTAAAAAAGTATCAGGTAAAAGAAGGTAACTGAAGCCATCAAATCATCTTCTTGACCCAAGCTTGTTGAGTGTTCTCACACTGAGCCCACCACACTCCCTCATCAAATCTCATTGCTGAGGCTCCACTAGGACATACAGAGTGCAGTCCTATGTAAAGAAGTAATTTGTAAACTGAGGATTGCCAGGGGGAGGAGGGTAGAGAGAGGGTGGTGGGGTTATGGACATTGGGGAGGGTATGTGCTATGGTGAGTGCTGTGAAGTATGTAAGCCTGGCGATTCACAGACCTGTACCCCTGGGGCAAATAATACATTATATGTTAATAAAAATAATTAATAAAAAAATAAATTTAAAAAAGAAGTAATTTGTATTGATTGGTCATGAAAATTCACAACCTCTTAGCTAAGCATGTCCTAGTTGAGAAACTTGTGGTTCTCAGTGGAGCAGAACTACCTCTGTGGAATGTGTAGAAATGGCAGGGTAATTTTTGCTTGTCTTCAAAGACTGGGTAGCAACACAGGCATTTGTGAGGCCAGAGATGCTAAATCATTAAAATTTTAGAAAATACTTCACAATGAAGAATTTTCCAATCCCAAATGCCAAAGACCCTCTCTTTAAGAAACACTGCAGAGGAAGATACCCTCAGTGGAGCTTTAAATTATAATTGCAGTAACAAATCCAGAAAGTACTAGAGCTTGATAAGTGATTAACTTGGTTCTATAGAACCAAACATATACAGAAGTAAACAAAAAAGTTTCCAATATCCATTTACATAACTCTTAAACTTTTACCCACCTTGAAAGTGCTAAAGGGTCAAGAGGAGGAAATGTGGGAAGAAATTGGGAAGATTTCTTTATAAAGAAGCTGTGCTATTAGTCCTTTCCCTTGCAACACTTGCCAACAGGGACTTCTTCAGTTAGTGAGGTCACTGCTTCTGCAGCTGAGGAAACAGAGGCTCGACCTGGTCCCTCAAGCTCTTAGCCATGAGTGATAGAACTGGAAATAGAATCAGGATATTTGAGTTCTATCCCAGTGCCTTTTTTTTTTTAACCTATATGCACAAGTGTTTCCTAGAATTTAGTTTGCATAAAAATCATCTGGAAAACACGTTTTAAAATACAGGTTTTAAGGCCTGGCCCCCAGAAACTGAGATCCAGTCTAGGGTGGTGCCCAGGAATCGTAGTTTGGCAATCAATCCCAGGTGAGTCTGATGTGTGTGGTTCACAGCCTTTACAACTCCCATTTACAGATCACATTTCCCTAAGGAATTTAGGGAAAATGCTGCCCTTCTGGAGCACCTGGGTGACTTAGCCAACTAAGCCACCCACTCATGATTTCCGCTCAGGTCGCAATCTCAGCTCAGGTCATAGGTTGGAGCTCCTTGTTGGGGGGGGTCCATGCTCAGTGGGGAGTCTGCATAAGATTCTTTCTCTCACTCTGTCCCTCCCCCTGCTCAATAAATAAGTAAGTAAATAAATAAATAATTTTACTGGGTGCCTGGGAGGCTCAGTCAGTTAAGCCTCTGCCTTTGTTTCAGGTCATGTTCTCAGGTCCTGGAATCGAGCCCCACATGGGGCTCCCTGCTTGGTGGGGAGCCTGCTTCTCCCTCTCTCTCTGTTGCTCTCCCTGCTTGTGCTTTCTCACACTCTCTCTCAAGTAAGTAAATAAAATCTTTTTAAAAATAAAATAAATAAATCTTTTAAAAATATGCTATCCTTCCCCTTCTGGCAGGTTCAGGTAGGAGCATCAGGCGGGTTCAGGCTTTGGAGGGAGTGAATTCCATGGCAAGGTAATAGTTACGGTAATAGATGCTGTTTCTGGCACTCCTGGATCTTTCAGTGTCTGCATTATGGTTCTGGAATAAAGATGATTTTAAATCTGGGGCCCAGCAGAGGAGCAGGTCCCCGAGAGGGCACAGATGACATGTTTCCTGCCACAAGATCAAAGAAAGGGAGCCAAGCTCCTCCTTAGATGTCTGCCTGTGACTCCAGCCACAGAACAGCCAGGCAATCCCTCAGGAGCTCAGTGATGCTGTCACCGGTGCTGCCTCCAAGAGGAAACCAGCTTCGGCAGCCGCTCTGTGAACAAGTCTACGTATGTTTGTGATAACACTAGTAATCATAACACAGAGGCTAGAAGCTGCTTTCACGGACATGCTGCATCCTTTCTTATATCTGTGAACCCCTACGAGGGTCTAATGACTCTCCATTAGTAGCTTACACCACTTACCTATGTTTTCTTTTGTCTAAATCTTGGTTTGGTTTCCTATCTTTAGAGAGCCAGTTCTCTGTTTAAAATGCTAAAGTGGGATGTACTCTTGGGGTCCTCTCAGAGAGGCAGCCCCATGCACCCTCCTCCTTCCTGGTATTTGTCAAATTTTACAAATAATTACGTCGTGATTTGATGATTGCCTTCACCCCAGACTGCAAGCTTCAGATGGGTGGGAATCAGCGTGTTCCCAGGTAGAGCCCAGTGTGCACAAGGCACAGTGGTGGTTGGATGAATGAGCGGGCGGAGAAGTCGCTGACCAGTGCACGACTTATGGAACAAAGGGGTGCTGGCGGCATAACTTGTTGTTGAGTGGTAAATGAGGAGAAAGTTTGAGATCACCCAAGAGTTGAGCAGGCTTGGAGAACTTGCTCTACATATCAGATGAAGAGGTCCTGCCATCTCGTGCATCCCAGACTATACTCTTCATCTCCCCTCACCCCAAAAATCTCCCCATCCTGCTCTTCCTTGGCCTCTTCTCAGTGACCGGCATAGCCACCTCCCCTCGGGTCCCCGTCAGGAGTCTACGCATCATCCTTGATGCTGGCCTCTCCCACGTTGACGAAATCCAACTCATCCCCAGCTGTGGGACTCTGTTGGCCTCCCAGTAGCCCCCTTAGCTCTGAGTTCCCCACCTTTGCTAATTCCTACTGGCCTGTTAGGCTTCACCCAGTCATCACCTCCCCCTTTCTAGATTCCTCCATTCACCAACCCCCCCCCCAATGCCAGACTCGGTTAAAAGACATCAAAGGAGCACTCCTTGGATCTGTCTCTCACTGTTCTTATCAGCTTGGGAGGCACTGGCCTCTTTACCTGCCTGTCTCCCCATCTAGACCTAAGAGAATAGAGCCCAGAATGGTGGAGGAAAGATGGAATCATAGAGAGAAACACCTGTCCTCTCTGGGCCGCTCCTCCAGTCCTTCCATTGGCAGTTGACTCCAAATGGTTTCTATGGGATACTGTTAAAGCAGGCGGGGGGCGGTGGGGGCTTTCCATCCCTGCACCTCAGTTTCTTCTCCACCAGATTTATGTTTCTTTGGTCCTAAGATAAACAATTCTCTTTGCTATTATTTGGAAAAGAATCACTGGGCATCCCTGACTCCGCGGCTCTTGCTGCATTGGGGTTCCCACCCTCCTGCACATCCGCTAGAAAGGTCTTCTTGAGTTGGGCTGTCCAGTTGTCTCCCCCTGAAAACTGATTCTCCATACCACCATCTTGTTCCCACAGCTTGCTGAAGTTTGCCCAGGGGTCCATCGGGGGCTGAGGAGGCAAGGAAGGGTGTGAGAGAAAGGAGGAAGCTGCTCCCACAGCCCTGGCCCTGACTCCTGACAGTCAGAGGTCTTGCCCGAAACCTCAACATTCCCACAGTGATACAGAGCCACAGAGGCCTGGATGCTCCTGGAATGAGCCCATTCTTCTATTAGGAGAGTTTGCTCAGCACACTTAGGGGCACCCTGTCCTCTCCTCTCCCAGTATCTCAACTGCCACCCCACACCACAGTGTAATTCCACAGTGCTATAAGGCTCACCCAAGCCCTGATGCCATTATTGGCATCTAAAGCCACTCTAAAGCCACATTCCACGACCTAGGGCTGTCATTAGAAAAGGAACGGGGCCAAGAGGCAGACCCTTCCATTTGCTACTTGACTGCCCTTATGTAGTCACTTTGCTTTCTGAGGTGTCTGTTTCCACATCTGTGCAATGGGTTGATGTACTTTTCCTGTCAACCCACAGAGTTATGGTGACGGCTACATGAGTTGGTGAGTGTGTAAGTGCTTGTCAAGTAGGAAGGGAGGCACAAAGGCAAGGTAAGTAGATGTGTTAATAACAATGAGGGTCAGGTCTCAGAAAGGGGAGAGCGAATGTTTCTTACTGGACATTTCTTACTGTCCACTCTCCAGTCCTTTCCGTACCAATGCCCATATAGACCATCTAGACCCAGAAGAGAAGTTGGGTGTTTAAGTTGCTGACCACATTAGTGTACATTCATTTAATTTTTATGGGCCCAGGACATTTTAATTTTAAAAGAATGGAGAGAGAGAAACTTAAAGAAATTGATAATTCAGTGACACCTGTGTGAACGGGAACACACTGTGGCAGGGAGACTGTCCTACACGGTCCACGTGACTTCATCATCCGGGAAGGGCTGTGCTTTGGTGGGCGGTGCTTTAGAGCCTCGGCCTTATGCCACGACCCTTTCTCCCGCCACCGAGAAGGGGGCAGTTGAGAAGTTTGGGGCAACAGTAAGAGCAATAGGACCATTAGGTGATCCCCCCCGCTTGTATTCTAAATGGGTCACAGGGGAGCAAGAAGCACAGGTGAGTTGTTTGAGCACACTGTGGCCTTCTCTGAAAAGCCGTGAGCACACTCCAGGTCTCTGAGACTGTTCAGAGTGGAAAAGAAATGATTGTCCCACAGCGTGACAGTAGTGTGGGTGGCTCAGCTGCTCTCTGTCCCTGTCTCTCTCTAGCTGGAGTTGTCTGAGCCTCTCTTCTCCCCTATTCTGACTTTCAAAGAGAGCCACAGGGTCTCTGTTCATGGACACTCACACATGCGGGGCTCAGGGGGAAGCGCGCAGAACGGAGCTGTGTGCAGACAGCCGTACAGCCTGGCGGGTGGGAATATGGCCTCGGAGAAAAAATGAAGCTGGCCCTATTGAAGAAGTTGTTTTTCCAAACCTCTCCCCAGGACTTTATTAGATCTTTTGAAGCAAAGAGAACAACAAGCACATCTTTTCTCCCACACATGGGGTCATCCTGGACTTGAATCCCAATCCAGCAAAGCCTGGACCCTGTGGCCCTTGTTTCTGGGGCTCAAGCTCTGCCTCGGGAGAAGGCTGGTGGTTGTGGCCCTCCATCGATGTTATAGTGCCTGTCTTCAGGTATCTGCTCCTCAGCAATATGGCCACCACCTTCTACCCAGAATGCTTTCTCCTCCTCCCAGAGGGCATTCTCTTCCTCCCAGAGGGACTTTTTATCCTCCCACAGGGTCTTCTCCTCCTCAAGAAGAGCTCTTTCCTCTACCCACAGGGCTTTCTCTTCCTCCCACAGGGCCTTGTCCTCCTGAAGAAGGTTCCGGTCTCTTTCCCATAAGACATTGTCCTCTTTCCAAAAGGCCTTATCCTCCTTCCAAAAGGTACGGTACTTTTTCCAAAAGGTTTTCTCTTCTTCTCGGAAAGATCTTTCAATTTCCCAGAAGGTTTTTTCCTCTTTCCAGAAGGTTTTCTCCTCTTCCCAGAAAGGTCGCTCTTCTTCCCAAAAACCTAAGATCTGACCCCGGAAAGCACGGATCTTGCCTCGGAAATTCCACATCTCTTCCCTGAAGTCTTCTATTTTCTCGCGAAAAATTTTCATCTCTTCCCGAAAAGCTTTTTCCTCCTGCAGTTTATAGATTAGTTTCTTCTGGCGAATGTTGGGTGAGGAGCCCACCATTGACTGGAAGCAAGCAAGCCCCATCCATTTGCTCACCTTGAAGGGAAACATCTTAGTCAGCCAGAATGGTGCGGTGGCCATGATGGAGGACAGGGCCATTGGCCAGGTCCAGGTCAGCTGGTCAAACCCTGTGGGGGCACCACAAAAACATGTTCATGAGTATCACATGCTAGAGAACAAGCCCTTGGGTCTGTATTTTCTGTATTACCCGTTTCTCTTTTTGTCCTATCAGCTGTGTTTGTGAGAGCCAAGATTTGGTAGACAAACATGCTGGTGGGTCATGGCTTTGGGCTGAAGAGGCGGTTAGTATATTCAAGCTCAAGGCTGCTAAAATCATAGAGTCTCAGCCAACAAGGAAGAGGTTCTCAACAAGGGCACCAGAACACACGAGTATGTTGTGCTCACTTAAGGGGTATGTCACGGGATTTTTTGCTTTTAAATAATAAAGTACTGCAACCCCCAGATGACTTACTTTTCTTAAACCAACCAGAATTCATTTATTTTTTTAAGATTTTATTTATTTGTCAGAGAGAGAGAGAGAGAGAAAAAGCACAAGCAGGCAGACTGACAAGCAGAGGCAGAGAGAGAAGCAGGCTCCCCACAGAGCAAGGAGCCTGATGCGGGACTTGATCTCAGGATCCCAGGATCATGACCTGAGCTGAAGGCAGTGGCTTAACCGACTGAGCCATCCAGGTGTCCACCAGAATTCATTTAAAATTGTGTCATTCTCACTTGGGGATTGCTCATAACCTTCTCGTGGCCACGCTCACGACAGGGTGCCACATATGTGAATATCCTGTCACAGGTCACCTGGAAAACAGAGCGTGAGACCCACTGACCTAGAGGGGACCGTTTTAGTAGAAAAGTCTTTTGGGGGACCAGAGGCTTAAAACAATAAGTTGAGAGACAATGCCACATGTTGGAAGAATATGGAAAAGAAGAGCTCTCACAACGGAGTAACATTGCACTGTAGGGAAGACATTTTATGACCCAGCAGCTCTACTTCCAGATATGTACCTGGAGGAAACTTATGAATTGTGACCAGGATACACATATAAGAATGTCTGAGGAGCTTTCTTCAGGGAAGCTCAACACTGCAAACAATCCAATGACCATCACAATAGAATGGAATTTAAAAATGGTAGTATGTTCACGCACTGGAGAGCATAGCTATTCAACAATGTGGGTGAATCTTATAAACATAAATGTTGAAAGAAAGAATCAGGATCAAAGGATTTCAAAAAATTAAGTTCCCAAAGAGGCAAAACTAAACTCTGTTGTTTATGGACATATACATAGGCGATAACACAAAAAGGCACAGCAAGGAAGTGAGTCCCATAATTCAAGATAGTGGTTACTTGTAGGGGTGAGGGTAGGGTGGGAGGTGTGATACCAAGTGTGGTGACTAGATGAGGATGTGAGGGGCGCTGAGGGGGGCTTCTGAGGGGCTTGCAGTCTTCTGTTTCTTGACTTGGGTGATGGTTGTGTGTGTGTTCATTAGAAAAATGTGCTAAGCTCTATGTTTATACTCTATGTACTCCAGTTAGTGTATTGTATTTCACGATAAAATATAAGCTAGGGCAAAAGGAAGGAAGGAAGGGAAAGAAAGAAGAAAGAAAAGAAAGGAAGAGATAAGAACAGAACAGGGAGAGGGAGAGGAAAACATTGCCATATATCTAAGGTATCAGGTTATCAGAACTTTCAGAACTCTCCACCAACGTTCCAGTAACTGCAAAGGTGGGTCAAGGGATGACAGAAAGGGTTAGACATTGGAGGATGGGTAGAAGCAGAGAAGACAAGGAGGGCGTGCCCCCCAGTGAGGCCATTGATTTCCATTTTGAGCTTTCTGGAAGCAGCTGCCAGGGTCGGCCTCACTCAGTGGGCCTGGCTGAGCACCACGCAATGGAGAATTTCTGGTCTTTCTCCTTTTTCCATTTTCTGACTTGGGAGGAGAGAGTGGAAGGAGAAGGAAGGACACAGCTGGGGTATGTGTGTGGGTGCATGTTTAAGAGAGACGGTGGCTCCACTGTGGGCAGCTGGTGGCGCCATATCCACCCAGCCACACAAGCAGAAACCTGGAGCTCACCCCGACTCCTTCCTCTTCCTCACCAGACTTTGAATCCATCACCAACCCTCCCGGTTAACATTTCTTGAAACCACGGCCCCTGCTTCATCTCCTTGACCACACCTGGTTCAGGCCAGGACACCTCCTACCATCTCCTGTTGCTCTGGGATTGATCTTACCCTTCCATCTGCCCCAGGGGTGTTTCTAAAACACGTCGCATCATGTCTGCTCACAAAGCTCTGAAGACCCCCCAGCCCAATCCAACACCCTGATAAGATGCCCACTGTCTCCAAAGCTAAGTTTCAGGAATAATAGACTATATCCGGTTCTCTGGACAATACCCGCTGTTTCTTGCCTCCAAGCCAAGGAACCTGCTGCATCCCCCATATTCTCCCATTGTGGGCTTGAATTCTTATCTGTACCGTCCCCTCTGAAAGCTAGTTGGACCCTCCAGGGAGCCTGGGTGGCAGCTGGTTACACATCCATCCGACTCTTGGTTTCAGCTCAGGTCATGATCTCAGGGTCGTGAGATCCAGCCCCGCATCAGGCTCTGTGCTCAGCAGGGAGTTTGCTTGAGATTCTCCCTCTCCCTCTACCCCTCCCCACCGTGTTCTCCCTTTCTCCCTCTCAGATAAATAAATCTTTAAAAAAAAAAAGAAAAAAAGCTACCTCCAGCTGAAGTCAATCACCACCTCTTCCGTCGTACTACGTCTACCCAGTCCCCTGATTTACTTGTCATATTTGGTTGAAATCAGGTGTGGGTGTACCTTGTTGCCATCCCTGTAACCCAGTATCTCATATGAAGCTGTGGATATAAGAGGTAATTGATAAAAATGTTGGTTGACTTGAACTGAATTTCATTGAATTTTGGAATTTTGATTTTCTATATTGTATTTTGGTTATTTGTCTTATTTATGTTACTGTCGGTATCTCGAGGTGGGAAAAAGTGCCTCCTTCTTCAAGTGCCTACATTTACCGCTTTCCTTTACGAGAACACAAAGCAGGCCCTCAACAAGTGTTTGTTGAACTGGTTTAGGAAACTCTGTGGGCAAAGCCTCCGGGTCAGCTGGAGTCCAGGACCACAGGCAACGGCAATCAGCTTTCTAATTACAATGTCAGGAACAACAGCGACTACACGCACATTCATTCAGCCCTTTGATGCTGGGCACTTGACCAGCATTATCGGTTTAATCCTATTAACCATACTGTGAGATGGGTGCCTTGATTAACCTCATTACATAACTGAAGCTTGAGCAAGTTAAAAACCCATTCAAACAATTAAGTAGGTGAGTCAAGATTCTGTTAGTAACTGCTAGGAGTGCATTACTCAGTCAAACAATACTGTTTGTAAACACCATCGGGCCCATATTTTCACTAGGAAGACGTGTGTGTGTGTGTGTGTGTGTGTGTGTGTGTGTGTGTGAGAGAGAGAGAGAGAGAGAGAGAGGGTGACAGCATTTGTATCAAGCCTTTGACTTACTGATAACAATGATAACATTTAGCAACTTGGTCACTAATTTCAAATGAACCTCTTTTCTCCTCACACAATCCTACTGCTGGAGGAAACTATGCCAACTCCCACCCTAAAAAGCAAATCAAAGAAGATGGAAAGTTACCATTGAAGAAAATAACTATATTTTTCAATAAACAATGAAACAACACTCACAAAAGTCTACTTTCTTACGTGGAACCTGTCTGTTCCCAATTTGCAACAAAACAAAACCAACCAACCAACCAACCAACCAACCAACAAAAAAATCATTTTGGGGCAGGCTTCTGACTTTCTTCTGAAATGTTTCCTGGACCTATCCCAACACCAAAAATAACCACCTTCCAAAATTACACTAAAGCTTTATTTCTTACTCCTTGGGTAATGTTTGCACTAACTAGAGCCCTCACGGAATCAGATTAATAAATTCCCTTCTCCTTTTGGCCAGAGATACCAACAGTTGCCTAAGTCTGCATTTCTCTTGTCCAGTTTCTTCCAAGCTCAGCTCTGGCTCTTTCCGTGCCCGCACGCGTTTGCTGCTCTAACACTGGTTGTTGCTCGTGGTGGGCTTTCCTCTCAGGGCTGTGCTCCACAAACAGTGTGGGCATTCATGAGGAGAGAGCCCCTCAAAGCTGGGTGGAGAAGTCAGTTCCGGGGGGCTGGCTCAGTCCATGCAGTCACTTGAGAAAAAATCTACAAATCACAGGTCTGTGAGCACTAAGTGCTTTTCCTCCCGAGTCTGACTGCCTGCTTGGCAACAGCAGGAGAAATCTGCTTATGTCAATTCCTGACAAGAAATAAATGTATTATAAGTCAAGTATTCAAGGACTGCCCCTTGTTGCCAGAGGATCTGGGTTCCTACGTGTGGAGAAACAGAGGCCCACGGGCTGAAGCTTCTTCAGCTTCCAGCACCGTCTTGGCATCCACACCCAGGTTAACGCTCTCCTCTGGGCTCCTGGCCAAAGTTGGGCCCTCCCCGCCCCCATCTCCTCACAACCCAGTAGGAACATTATTTCCTCAGCAATCCCTCATTCCTGGGCCTTCCCCATCTCTCTCTCTCTTTCTTTCTCTGTCTCTCTCTCTGCTCATTCTGGCCTCTGGGCACACAAACACACTTTAGTCCCTCTCATCTTCAAACGACCACCCAACTGCCCAACCATAGAATCCACTAACTCCCTGTGCCCATTTGCTAGCCTTCTCCTCCTTGAAGTGTCTTCTCAAAGAGCAGCTGCCTATCACTATCCACCACTTCTGAATTGCATGTATGACTCATCCGCCGGCAATCTGTCTTTTGCCTCCTTCTGCCACTGAAATTATATTTGTTAAAATCATGAGTGACTTGCTAGTTGCTTAGTCCTTTGTCCTCACTGACCTCTGGGTAGCATTTGACATTAGTCCTTTTTGAAGCTCCTTCCCCTTGGCTCCTATAACACGAGGCCATCCTGCTCTGGTCCCACCTCCTAGACCGCTCTTTCCACATCTCTTCGTGGCCTCCTTTTCCCAATGGAATGTGCTTTATCCTCAGAAGGCAGTACCCACACCTCATGGAGCTCTTACAGAGGATGAATTGGGTATGTTAAGTAACTAGTACAGTACCTGGCCCATAGAAAGGGCTCAATAAAAAGAAAGCCATTTTTTGCTGTATCTCTCAGCCACCTTCCCTGATGCCTAGGCTCTAGCCTCAAACATGCCAAGGTTTCTTCAGTTCCCCACCATGCTGTTCTCTCTCCCTGGATAGCCTTTGCCTAACCCCACTTCCCTTCGCCCAGCTAACTCTTCAGGACTCGGTCAAGTCCTCTAACAGCCTCTCCAGACACCCCTGTCTCCACCAAGTTAAGACTGAGCAGATGCCCCTCTTGTCCCACTAGGAACACTCCGTCTCACATCTCTGTGACTGGTATCCAGTAAAACGACAGGTACATAATACATGTTAAGTAAATTGCAACTGAACGAAGGGAAGTCTCTGGGTTAGAATGTTAGGGGAAAATCCATTTGCAAGTTTTTCTCATGACAACTTAAATTATCTTTGAAGAAGAGATAAATTAAGCGTGATATCAAATACATAGAAGTGTATGTAGATATAAAGCAAAAGATAAAACTGTAAAGGTGTACCTACAGAGATATAAAAACATGAATCAAAGAAACACGCCTCATCTTCAGTATAGTACTTCAGGACAAGAACGTAGTTTTAAGGAAAACATTATGTAGAACTCTATGCTTCAAGCCACTACTATCCAATCTAAAGCCAACAGTTACTTACTACTTAGCTGTTTCCCAAGTGGGCAAGTACCATAGCCCTCAGAGGGCAAGCAACCATTGTTACATCACAGACCCCCTAATGCTGTTTGCAGTGACCCCTCTGCCCCTCTTAGTCCTGACTCACAGGGTAGGGAGGGCCAAGATGGGTAGGAGACTTTAAGGAGTAGAGAGAGAAAAACTTGCCCATCTTCCATCTTTGACTTCACCAATAGGGTGGCTGTTGATGACTCACAAATGATTGTTACCTCACATTCTACCTGGATGGTGTCCAGGAGCAGGCTTCTGGAAAACCACGTTGCGGTTGTGGGTTATTAGGTGATGAATCCTTTCTCTTGCTGCTCTCAAGATGCTGTCTTTGGCTTTTGACAGTTTGACTGTGATGTGCCGGCTCATGCATCTCTTTGAGATTATACTACCTGTGATTTGTTGAGCTTCTTGGAGATGCAGATTTGATGCAGTTTTTCCTCAAATTTGAGAAGTTTTTGGCCATGATCTCTTCAAATATTCTTTTCTTCCGCTTTCTTTATTCTTCTTTTAGGATTCCTTTTATATGTAAGTTAGTAGCTTGAGGGTATCCTACAGGTCTCTGGGGCTCTGTCCATTTTCTTCATTCTTTTTTCCAAATTTCTATTGCTTAGATGGGATAATCTCAATTGATCTGTCTGTGCTCATGTAGGGAGTTTACAATTCTGCCTTAGCCTTCAGTTCCTTGCTTGTGCAAGACCTCAAGGTCAGCTAGAGGTGAAGGATTATGAGGCATGTACACAGTCACATATGTGTGACCTTCTCGATTCCCATAAATAATATGTTAGACTTTTTCGGTGTCTCCATGTTATTCCCCAGTTTTTCCTTTTAGGTTATTTCTCAGGTTCTTTTTAGCTCCAACTGGTAACACTGCCTCAGGAAACTGAGATATTAAAAAACTGCCACTATATTTTTTTGGCAAATGCCCCGAGGTAAGGGCTATTTGTACAAAATTAGCATTGACTTAGGTCAAACACAGACAAGTCCTGTGGATGGAGCTTTTCAGTGAACTGCAGATAGGTCAAATAGTAATGATTCTTTGGAGAAGGGGATTTTGGGGTCCAAACCCAACTTGTTCCCTTTCGTGGCCATTCTAGAGGTCCCAATCATTGGCTTTAATCATCATTCTTTTCTAATATATATTCTGAAGACTATCCGTTTCCCTATAAATACACTTACTTGATCTCACATGTTTTGATATGTCACATTTTAACTATCCTTCAGTTAAACTGTTTTCTGATATCCAGTCTAATTTCTTCTTTGATCCACTGGCTATGTATAAGTATGTTACTTAATTTCCAAATATGTGGGGATTTCCAATTACCTTTTTGCTATTGATTTCTAGCTCAATTCCATTCTAATCTATGTCTGTACAAAGCATATGGTTTGTATACTTTGTATCATTTCAATTACCTCAATTTGTTAAGACTTGCTTTATGGCCCTGCATCTATTAAATTTTGATAAATGTTTCATGTTCGCTTGAAAATAATTGTTGTTCTTCAGTTGTTTGTTGCTATGTTCTCTCTATATATGAATTAGGTTAAGTTTTTAAATATGCTCAAATCTTCTATATCTTTGTTGATTTCTATGACTGTTCTGTCAGTTACTGAAAGGATATACTTACAGATCTATTACTCCAAATCTATTTCTCTCTTCTAGTTCTGTCAGTTTTTGCTTTATATACTCTGAGGTTAGGTTATTGGGTATACCCATATTTACAATTATTATATTTTCTTAACATACTTTTATCTTTATGAAATATCCCTCTTTATATTTGGTAATGCTTCTTTCCTTAAGTTCTACTTTGATATTAGTATAGATACATCACCTTTGTTTCATGTTGGCATGGTTGTCTTTTCTATCTTTCCATTTCAACTTTTCTGTGACCTTGTATTTAAAGTGTAGTTCTTGTGACTAGCATATAATCGAGTTTTGTGTTTTCCACTCTGAAACAATTTGTCATCTCATTTGGATATTATTTTATATTCACATTTAATATAATTATTGATGTATATTTTGATTTGGCTCTGTCATCTTAGCACCTTTTCCAGACCCACTTATTCAATGTTTTTTTCTTTCTGATTAATTTATTATTCCATTTCCCTTTATTATTTCAGTAGTCATATATTCTTTTAGTAATTATCCTAGAGATTAAAATAGGCATCCTTGAACAACTAAAGTATAATACATGTTTTCACCTTTATCACATTATTGATAATGCTAGAATCTTAGAAGATTTTAGCCCCATTCACATTCCTCCCTCTCCTACATTTTGTTGTCATGAATTTTTTTTAACGATTTTATTTATTTATTTGACAGACAGAGATCACAAGTAGGCAGAGAGGCAGGCAGAGAGAAAGAGAGGAGGAAGTAGGCTTCCTGCTAAGCAGAGAGCCCGCTTCGGGGCTCGATCCCAGGACCCTGGGATCATGACCTGAGCCTAAGGCGGAGGTTTTAACCCACTGAGCTAACAGGCACACCTGTTGTCATGAATTTTGATTCTACATATATTTAAGACTCCAGAAGACTTTACTATTACTGTTTGGTAAAGTCAATGTTTATTTATAATTACACATATTTTTATCCTTTCTGGTGCTCTTCACTTTCTGCTGCATCTCTATGCCTCTCTTTGAGATCATTTTCTTTTGCCCCCCAAAATCATACCCTTTAGGTTTCCTTTATTATGGGTCATGTGGTGACTTCTCTCAGTGCTTATTTGTTGCAAATTTTATTGTGCCTTCATTTTTTATACCATCCAATAGATTTTATTCATAAAACAGTTTACTTAACATGTTTCTATTGCAATGTAAACAAATGTTCTTCCATTTTTTTGGTCTCCACAGTATTGAGTATTTCATGGTAATAGGATTTCAAAACAGTGTAAGAAATGAATTTTTAATTTCTGTAAACATACTGGTGACAAAATCAGCATTTGTCTCTGATGAATTTGTATTATCATGACATCGGTTCTAAGTTTTTAATAGAAAGAAAGAAAATGTACTTTGGGGCTACCCAACATTGAAATTCTAAAATCAGTAACTTTGGTTTTTTTTCAGAAACGCAATCCTTTATGATCCCATATGTCTTCATTTTCAAAGCATATTTCCACTGGCTAGAGAATTCCAGGTTAGTTGTTATTCTGGCCTTCACTGTTGAGAAGTTAGCATCCATTTAATTTTCGCTTTTTTGGAAAAGTAGTATTTTTTTTGTTTTTAGCTGCTATTAAGACTTTGCCTTTTATCTTCAACAGTTTTATTTTGTGTGATTAAATATACTTTGCTTTGTATTTGTCATGCTTGGAATTTAAAGCATATCCTTGGCTTAATGATTTTTATAATTTTGGGGACATTCTTGGCCAAATTTCTTCAAATATATCTTCTCAATTTCTTCTCTTTTCCATTTCTAATACATATATGTTAAACATTTTCACTGGGTTCCTTATATTTCTTATGCTCTTTTCTATGTTCTCCATTTTTTTTGTCTTTGTGGTTTAGTCTGTGCATTTTCTACTGCCCTATAGTCCAGATCATTATTGTGTCTTCAGCTGTGTTTAATCTGCTGTTTAACTTATCTGTTCACTCTTTACTTTTATTTATTGGATATTATTCAGGTCTGGAATATCCATGTGATTATTTCACATAGTTTTCTGTGCCAAGTTTATTCATCTAGATTTTTAATTCCATGAACATATTAATAATAGTTCAAAAAATATATATCTTATTATTTTTAAAATCTGGGTCTTCTGTGGATTTCTTTGCATTGTCTGTTTTCCCTCGTGGTTGTCTGTCAAAACTGGTTTTCTTATGTGACTGGTTACTTTTATTGATGTTATCTTTTTCCAGAGGTACTTATTTATTGCTTCTAATAGACAGAGAGGCTAAAAGCTGATTAACTGAATCCAGTCAGGAGTTGCTATGATTCTAAAGCCAGGCCTTAATTAACCCTGTGAGATATGCTTCTCCAGTTGACCCTTCCTCCAGAAAATATGTCCATGATGTTTTCCAGTACCTCTCCCCTCTAATAGGTTCTTGACTCTAATTTTATCCCTCTAAGCATTTTCATATTGATGAAACCTCTGCTCATACTTTCCAACTTTTCATTCACTGCTTTCACTTTTGGAATCGGCTTCAAACATCACTCACCTTTACTGACTTGATTCCTTATTCAGATCTTGGTCTAAAAAATTCTCCCTGACTAGATATTTCTGAGATGTCCAGTACTTCTACTTGTTCCCAGCAGGATATGTTGTCTCAAACAACCTAGTCAGCCACTGCCCAGTACAAGACTCATATGGGGGCTTAGAGCCAAAAGAGTGAAATGATGTTACTCAAGATTGTTGACCTAGCCAAAAGGCCCAAAGTACATGCAAATGAATTCATTATATAATTGATATCGCTAGCATTGATTGATCATTAACTATGTGCCCAGTTGCAGTTCTGTGTGCTTTTACATGTATTATCTCACAACAAATTAATAAACTAGATAGTATTGCTACTTCCATTTTACAGATGAAGAAAGACATGCATGGAGAAGTTAAGAAACTCGCCTAAAATCACACAGGAGTAGAGCCCATATTTGAACCTGGGCAGTTTTTTCAGAACACATACCTCTCTGACACAGAAGATTGCTGTGATAAGGGAGGCAGCAGGTAGTCGGAGTCCTGATGAGTATTGTAGCTGGGGAGTCAGAAAGGAATCAATAGCTACAAGAAATGTTTCAAAGAAAGACTCATTAGGTGATCAAAAGAGTTGCATGGGATGAAGATGGAGGAAGTATGGGCAAGGCTAAGGTGCCTGGCTTCCATGCCTAGAAATTGACCAGACACTGATTAGAAATTAGAAATTGAGATGGAGTTGATTTAGATGAGTTGAAGAAGTATCGTTACAGGAAACCTGGGGATCCTCAGTAATTCACAATTCACAAAATGTTGGCTGTTCCAAATAAACCTTACAGTCTCTGGGGGAAATGGCAAATAGAATTATTATTGCGGAATGTGAATGGAATACTGAAAGTAACTTGATCTGAACATCAGTGAGCTCACAGGATTGAAAGGATAAGCCTTGCACCATCTGCTCTGCTCCAAATCAACAGCTTCTGTTCCCTCAAGGCAAAGTTTAGCTTAAATTTTGTACAATACTATTATTTAAAAAAATAATATTGCCATTATTACCAATTTTCAGAACAATACATGTTCATTGTAAAAAATATTAAGAAATAGAGCAAGGATGAAGAAGAAAATTAAAATCATCCATATTCCCAGTACTCAGAGGTAACCACTATAAACATTTAGAGTATAGTCTTCCACTCTTTTTCCTATGCTAATGGCTAGATATATTCTATGTGACTGGTTTTTTGTTGTGCATAGAGCTTTGTGGCTTGCCTTTTTGTGTAATATATCACAAACACTTCCCCATTTCTTTAAATATTTCTGAGAACATGATTTTTAATAACTGCAAGATTGCATATTCCCCTCTTTTGGAAATTGATTTATTCTGTTAAGAATATAGATTATTTTCCTGGAAGAGTAGGTCAAGCCAGAAAATTGCTCCCAGATGAAGACAATGGCAACATAATCAATCATTGCTGCCCATGGCCTCAGTCTCTGTGTTGAAAGAAGAGAATTCTTTTTAGCAGCACCAGTCATAGAAAGGGATCGTTCACGGGAAGTTGGCCTTGTGAAGGCAGAGACTTTTATTGTTCCTGCCATACAGTGCCCATTTTACAAAGGGATTCTGAAATAAAGCAGAAAAAGATAAACAACCTGATAGATAAATCACCAAAGACTGTGAATAAATTGATTGCAGACAAACAAAAAATGACTCTAGGAAAAAATTCCCAACCATACTTAAAGAGAAAAGCAATTGAAAATAAATATTGCATTTCCTACCTACTCGACTGGCAAAAATCCAAAAGTTTGACAATACACTCTGTTAGCAAAACTATGTGGAAATAGGCCCCCTTATACTGTGCTGCTAGGAATGTTAAATGTTACAACCCCTAGAGAGGGGAATGGTCAGTATCTAACAAAATTATAGATGCATTTACTCCTGACTCCTCAATTCCATTTCTGAAAGTGTATCTCACAGGCACACCTCCACAAGTACAAAATGACACTTGTAAAGGTTATACAATTCATTGGAGTATTGTAACTTCAAAAGATTGGCAGTAATCCAATTTTCCAGCAATAACTGACAACTTAAGTAGATGATGGCCTATCTACCCAGCAGAGTACTATGCAGCCATAAAAATAATATAGCAAAAGCTCTACATGTTGATAGGGAGAGCTCTCCAGGATATACACAATGAGAAAACTACCATCAACAAGACGCAGAATACTGCTATATATTGTGTAAGGGAGAAAATAAGAATACATACCTTTGTATTTGCCTATATTTGCACAAAGAAATATTAGTAGAAAGGGGCACCTGGGTGGCTCAGTTGGTTAAGCATCCACTCAGGTCATGATCTCAGCGTCCTGGAATTGAGTCCGACATCAGGTGCCTTGCTAGTGGGGAACCTGCTTCTCCTTCTTCCTCTCACTTTGTGATCTCTCTTGCTCTCTCTCAAATAAATAAATTAAAAAAAAAAGAAATAATAGAAGAAAAACACCAGCTAAAAAAAATGGTTGTTTATGAGGGAAACAGTGGAGGGGACAGGGATAGAAGTAAGACTCTTCTGTGAATACCTTTCAGGAAGTCTTTGGTCTTTGAATAATGTAAATGTTCTATAAAGTCTAAAATAATTCTTAAAATTGGAAACAAACCCATGAACATAACCATACATCCATTATTACCAGGCCTGCACAGAGGAAGGATTTATTTCAAGTGATTTTAGAACACGGTGCTTTGACTTTTAGCTCTTAGTGGCTAAATCACATGATGTTGGTCAAAGGGCACCATGTGAGGTCCTACAATGTATCCTCCTCAAAGGTGGATGTTACAGGATGAGTTGTGTTCCCCAGAATGTCAGATGTTGAAATTCTAACCACAGTATGTCAGAATGTGACCATATTTAGAGATGGAGTCCTTAAAGAGGTAATGAATTTAGAATGAGGTCACTGGGGTGGGTTTTAATTCAATATGACCCACGTCCTTGTAAGAAGAAAAAACAGGACCCACACATGCACAGATGAGAGACCATGCCACAGACACAGGAGAAGATGGCCATCTACATGCCAAGGAGAGAGGTCTCAGAAGAAACCAAATCTGCCAATACTTTCATCTTGAATGTCTAGCCCCCACAACTGTGAGAATAATAAATTCCTGTTGTTTAAGCCACTTAGTCTGTGGTCTTCTGTCACAGAGACCCTAGCAAACCAATGCAGTGAGGACTTTTCATTTACTGCTTCATTCCTGCATTGAGAATAGTGTTGGACACATCATAAACATAGTTATTGAATGGATGAATGGATGAATGAGTGAATAAATGTTCCACTCCTAGAGTTTCAAATAAAAACAGGAGAAAAGATCTTTACTTGCAGCTCTCCTCTGTCTGTGGTTTCTATTCTTTGGCTCCTCCTTTTTTTTTTTTTTTTTTTTTTTAATGTCAGAAGAGGTTGTTACCCCCTTGCCTTACCTTCCCATCCTCATCTTCCAGTGAAGGAAAGACTTTTACTCACCGGCCTATCCTCTGGAGATTTTCTGAATGTCCCATTTTCTTCCGGGCATTCCTTCGGATCTCTTTGTTCTTGGGGGTTGAGGCAGACTGGATTTTCCAAAGATGGCCTTAACAAGATCTCTTCCATACATTTTTCTTGCCCTATGACCCCTCCAATCTCCCATCAAGAGGAAGTCTTTCCCCTTCCCTTGAACCTGGGTGGACCTTTGGAATGCTTCAGCCGACAGCACAGAGAAGGTGATGCTATGTGACCGCTGAGCAGGAGCGGGCTAGGGCCATGCTCCCAGCTCCCCAGTGATAGTGGACATCTTCCTCCAGCTCCATGCCCTGGGAAGTCCTGCCAGTGGCCTGGAAACAGCCACAGGAGGATTATTTATAGCGCAGAAGCAGCAAGGACTGGGATCTCTCTCTCTCTCTCTCACTCTCTCTCTCTCACACATACACACACACGCGCGCGCACACAACTACTGTTAAACATTTACCCGCAAACCACTATTTCTGAGGATAGATCATAAGAAGTGATACAGCCTCCCTTTGTGCTTCATCTCTCAGTACAAGTGCTTTTAAATCCAAGCCAGCGTGCTGTGCGGAAGCCGAAGGCACATGCAGAGGCCACATGTAGCCTTCTGGCTGACAGCCCCAGCTAGCCTCATCCCCACTACACATGGGAGTGAGAAAGCCTTCCACGACCGCAGCCTCAGCCTCCATCTGCCTGTGAGCCCAGTCAACTCCCAGAGCTGGGAGATCCAGTAATAAATGATCATTGTCTTACACCACTTAGCTTGGAGTGGTTATGCAGCAATAGCTAATCAGAACAGCGATCCTCGTCTGCCGTCTTCATCATGACGCCGTAAGTGAAGGGGAATGAAAATGCATCAGTCTAACATGCGAAAATATATCAGTTTTGCAGGATAAATCTCCATGCTCAGAGTGAGAGTTATTCGCTCACTCATTTATGCAGCAGATGTGTCCTGAGTGCTAATTAAGCCCCAAAACCCTGTGCTCTCGCGATGTGAAGGGTAGAGGATCTCCCTGCACACAGATGGAGACAAAAGGGGAACAACCAAATACAGACATAGTGTGGAAGGCCTCCCCACAGAAGGGTGTCCAGGAGCCCCTGGGGGAGCAAAAAGGAGAAAGGGGCTAACTCTTCTTCATTGGGAGTGGCCGAGAAAGCAGCAGGTAGTTGACGAAGATATCAGAAAGCCTGTCTGGACAGAGGCCTGAAAGCTCAGTGGTTTTCCATGTTATCAGCGGGAAGAGTTTTCCAGGCAGCGGCCCATGAGAAGGAATGAAACACTAGGATCCTAAGCCCCTCTTTTGCATGACTGGGCTGTGCCCCATTACTGATCTGCAGTTATTGGAAGATTGGGATCAGGCAGGGGTACCTTGAGGCACATTGAGAACTAGAAGGCTGGAAAAATAAATTGAGGCCAAGTTATGGAGACCCTTGACTCTATCCTGAGAAAGAGCTTTTGGTAAAATAAGAATCAAAATATTATTTTACAAGTATCACATAGTATCCCTTCCATGAGGGATAAAAGGAACAATGCAGAGGATCACAGGGGAAGGGAGGGGAAAATGGAATAGGAAGAAATCAGAGAGGGAGACAAACCATCAGAGACTCTTAATTCTAGGAAACAAACTGAGGGTTGCTGGAAGGGAGGGCAGTGGAGGGTTGAGCTAACTGGGTGATGGGCATTAAGGAGGGCATGTGAGGTGATGAGCACTGGGTGTTATATGCAACTGATGAATTATTGAACTTGACATCTGAAACTAATGATGTTCCGTATGTTGGATAATTGAATTTAAAATTTAAAAATAATAAAAGTAAAACATTGTTTTCAATCTACTACAAATCCATGAACAACGTCATGCTTGAAGATAAAACATTCGATGCTTACTAGGTGCCTATCACGTGTGATCTAGCTGTGCCGATTGTTTACAACTGCCATCTGTTGGGATTGGCTGGTGTTGCCATTCTGATTGGTCAGGGCCCTTGTCTAGGTTTTAAGTACTCTATTTTGAAAATATCATCCCTAAAAACATTATTAAAATCAAGAACAGGACGAAGTGGGTAAGTTTCACCATTTTGTGAGCAACAACCATACATTAGACAAGGAAATAAAGCAAGAGGCATAAATACCAGAAAGGAAGGGGCAAAGCCATCATTATTGGTGGATGATTTGAATTTTTATCTAAAAAAAAAAGGAATCAACTTACAATTTTAGTATTGATCATGATCAGAAAAAATAAGCCCGTGATGCCAGGGCTCTCTCCACATTTATTTACAAATGTAATGCAATCTTGAACAGAATTGCCAGAGGATGTCTCCCTGTGGGGAACTCAACTAAATCACTTATTTAAGAAGTAATCAGGAGAAGCAAATATGTGAGAATGATGAGGAGCTTGACACGGTGTCTCTGGCTTCAGAAATCCAGGTGAGGAGAGAGAACCGGTTGTTGGGGCTGGAGCTGGAGCCTGGCAGAGGCAGATGTTCCTAATAATGAGGTGCCAGGGTCCCACGAAGGGCTGGTGGATGGTAGGGGGAGGAGAGGTGGAGGAACGAGAACCCCTCATAGGTGGTGTTGAGCATTTTCCCAACTGTGACACTACCCCTGGAAACATTGAGATCGTCCTGGGACCAGGATGAAGCAACCATGAAGACAGGAATTATTCCTTTTCCTCAAGATTCCAACTAGACTTGAGTCAAAGGACGGAGGCTGGAAACCTTCCAGGTTTCGATCAATCCCTAGGAATCAATCCCCAGGGACGTTGCATCCTCACACTCTCCCTACAGCCTCTGGCATCCCTGGAAGTGGGACTCATGGATGCCCTGACATTTTCCTGGAACACCTTGGACAACTGCCCAGTTCCACAGGGCCCTTAGAATCTCTGAGGTTGACTACCATTTTTTTTTTCTTCTCCTAGACTGAGGAGTTTTTGTTCATGTATTTATTTATAAAATTGTGGTAAAATACACATAACATAAACTTTACCATTTTAATCATTTTAAGTGCACCGTTTGGTAACATCAAGTCCATGATTGAGGTCCATGTAGTCATCACCACCATCCATCCCTAGAACCTTTCTGTCTGGCAAAAGTGAAATTGTACCCAGTTAAAAATAACTCTCCTTTCCTCTCTCCTCTGAGCTCCTGGCAGCCGCCACCACCACCTTCTGAGTCTGACCAATCTAGGTACCTCACATAAGCGGAATCCCACGGTGATTATCCTATTTCCCTTAACACAATGTCCTCAAGGTACATCACAGTTGTAGCCTAGGTCAGGGGTTGACTTCTCCTTTTTTCTTTAGGACTCAGACGTCCCACTCCTCTTTTTCTTAAATTATCCTCAAGAAAATTATAATGCTGAGAAAAGTCCAAAAGAGAATAAAAGGATCCATTGAAAATGCTTTCTGATTTAGGTGGAAGTTGACGTGAGGGACCCTCAGGGTTTTCTCCCAAAATAGGAAGCTGCCAGGATTAGTAGATGGTAAATACAGAAAAAATGACTCAAATAGCAGAGTGACATCAGAATAGAAAGCTCTCCAAGGAAAGCATGGGAAGAGCTAGAGGGTCTGCACTGGGCTGATTTATTGGAGACTAACACACAATAAGACAACCTTCTGCACAGGTTGGGGGAGGAGGATGAGGACGATCACTCGCAAACAAGGGAGTCAGTGTTGATTGTTTCTCTGATTGCTCTTTATGTGGTACACAACTTGGTCTCTGGCCAACTTTAATACTTCCCTTCATTTCTGTGGCTTCTGTCAAGAATCAGGCATACCCTCATTAACTCACAGACTCCTTTGTAATTAAACTCAGCGATACACTCATTAACTCATTACTCTTTTGAATTAAAATTCCTTATGGGATACATTGAATTTTATGAAGTAACCCTTTTACTCAAAGAGTCTGGCTTGCAGTAAGCACTATTTGTTCAATGAATGACTGAATTCACTTCTACCAGCAGGGTCCCATTATGTAGAGCACCTCAATGCTTACTCGTGACAACACACATAATAAAGCTCACACTCTGAATTTAATTTTTAACTCAGCTCTACTGACACTCCCCCCCACCCCCGTGTGGCCTTTATTCTTATGGCAGTAAGTGTAGCGGGTGAAAGCATGGACTCTGGATCACACTGTCTGAGTTTAAATTCATTACGCACTCAGGAGCTCTGTGACCTTGGGTAGTTACTTAATCTCCCTGTGCCTCACTCTGCTCATCTGGGAAATGGGGATATTAACAGCACCTGCTTTGCTTTGGGCAGCATTTCCAACAGTGGTTTCGCACTCATTCCCCACAGTAGCTGCTGCCACGGTCTGCTGCTAATCTCTGAGTTGCCTACCACCCCCCCACCCCAAAACTTCCATTTGCCTTTTCTGTCAGCACTTCCATGCTTGTAACTAATTTTCCATTTTATTTATTTACTTAAAGATTTTGTTTATTTGAGAGGGAGCGCATGGGGAGTAGGGGCAGAGTGAGAGGGAGAAGCAGACTCCCCACAGAGCAGGGAGCCTGATTCGGATTTCAATCCAGGACCCGGAGATCCATGACCTGAGTGGAAGGCAATAGTTTAACTGACTGAGCCACCCAGGTGCCCCTACTAATTCCTCATTTTAAATTCCCTGTTTTTAAGTGATAAGCCCATTTTTATTTATTTATTTATTTATTTATTTATTTATTTATTTATTTGAGAGAGAGTGAGAGAGACGGGGATAGAGAATGAGGGCAAGGGGCAGAGGGAGAAGGATAAGCAGACTCCCCGACGAGCATGCAGCCTCACATAGGGCTCGATCCTAAGACCCTGAGGTCATGACCTGAGCTGAAATCAAGAGTCGGGGCCCCAGGTGCCCTGAGTGATAAGCCTTTTCTCATTGTTACTCTCGTTTAGACTTCGAATCTCATCATCACTTTCCCAAGTCTCCTGCGTTTTCCAAAACAAATCCCTCTAATTCCATACATAAACATATACCCTCTAGTTCGGGAGCAAATATTCTCTGACCATTTGCCGGGCCTTCAGGGGCTCCTGGAAAAGCTGAGAGACCAGTCGGTATTCCTCCCTCGCTGACCCCCAGGAGGACTGCCCCATAATCTGAAATTTAGTCTGTTTTGAACCCTGGCCAGAAACATGCTCAAGGAGGCCTACTGTCCCTCTTGGGGTGCCTGGGTGGCTCAGTGGGTTTAAGCCTCTGCCTTCAGCTCAGGTCATGATCCCAGAGTCCTGGAATTGAGTCCTGTATCGGGTTCTCTGCTCAGCAGGGAGCCTGCCTCCCCCACCCTCTGCCTGCCTCTATGCCTACTTCTGATCTCTGTCAAATAAATAAATAAAATCTTTAAAAAAAAAAAAAAAAAAGACCTACTGTCCCTCTTCAGCCAGCCCTGGGCTCTGATGGCGGGGTCTGGGAATCTGAAGGCTCTGCCCTCCCTGCTCATAACCGCTGCACTTCAACTTGCTGGGGTGGGGGAGGGGAGGGGTGGCCCAGTGTCGTCCAGAAGGTTCAAGTGACCCAGACACGGCCATTTCCTCCACCAGGTGCCCGTGTGTAGTGAGGAGGTTGGCTTGGGCTCAGGGCTGGGGGAGGCCGAAGCTAGAAAGGCACTGGACCCAAGGCTTGAGGAGCGGTCACTTTCAGGGCTGCACGAGTGCAGGCTCAGCCTTAAAAAGGACCGCCTCCTTCCTTTTGGTGCAGCCCGAACCTCGGGGCCCCCTCTTAGCCTCACCCCTGTAGATGGGCCTTTTGCATGAAAACAGCAACGCAAGGCTTGGCCTGTCAGGTGTGGAGGCTCCCCCTAACGCCACAGGAGTCCGCTACTTCTCAGAGTGTGGTCCACGGACACTCTGCGGAATCTAAAATGCAGATTTCTGGGCCCAAACCCAGACTTACAGATTCAGAATCTGGGCGGTGGGGCGGGACTCTGCCTTTTCACAGAGTCCCAGACACTTCTTACAAAGTAACAGTTGAGGACTTCTGCTACCAGATGCTGGTAACAGGCAACACAGCCTCCGGGGGGGGGGGGGGGGGGGGCAGCCGGCTGTGGACCCAAGAGCGTCGCAGGTTAATGACCCGGAACATGCTTCCACCTCCTCCCCAAGACTCCGCTCTCTGTCTCAGATCTGCAGTGACACTGACCGTTTCATCTCTTTTCTACACGCAGTCCTCCCGCACGGAGGGATGCTTCTCACGTGCTCGGCTCCTCTCCGGGGACCTCCACCCCTTCATTAAGCCATCCCTGCTCCGGGGACCCTTCTTCCCATGCCACCAGGCCTGTAGGGAAAGCAAGAAGGGACAAGAGCCTCTCCAGCCAGGCCTGCACCCCCGACGAGAGCTACGGCACCGCAATGGAATATTTCCAGCAACAATTGATAAGGCCACTGAGTTACAACCTCAGCTCCAGGGTTGTACCAGCCTTTTGAGAGCTGCCCGGGGTTGGGCTGCGGCCCCTTTCAGGCCGTAGGGAGCACTTCAGGTTGTTAAGGCTGGCGGTGGGGTGCACTCTTCACCCACAGGTGGGGGGGAGAGGGAGATAACCCGCCCCCCAGGGTAAAGCCAGGAGTTGCTGGTATGCAGCAGGCAAGGGATCCAAAGCGAGAAGCAGAGAAAGAAGCAGGCTACAGAGTGTGGGGGGGGACCTGCCCGTGAAGAGGGGCCCACAGATGTAGACCTGGACCCCTGGAACCCTAGCGTGGCTGAGTTCCGCCTGGGTTCTGGCTCTGGCTCTGGCTCTTTCGTCAGCTCTAAAGGTGAGTCAGGACAGCCCGTGCAGCCTTTCACGCTAGAGAAACGCTCCTAGCAGATGGTTTCTCAGAATCATTCTGAGGAAGATGGCAATGTGCTGATTTATGCTTCCTGGAAGGGAAAGGACTGCATTGTCGAGGTGCTTTTCTTAATTGTGTGAAGGGAAAGGAAACCTTAATCTTCACGAATCTAAGGAAAATGGGTTTTCTAGCGGAGAGAATCATTGGGAAGGAACAGTGAACTACAGGGCGAAAGCAAGTTACGCGGGACTGTTAGAAATAACTCGCTAACTACAGGGCAGTGAGTGGGGATCGTCTACTAGGTCTCTGAGCAGGTGGCTTTGACTTTGGTCATTGCAAAAGTGTCCTAGAGTTCAAAGGAAGTACATTTTCCATTTCATAGGAACCGAACATCGAAGGGTGCATGGGGAGGGGGTTGGATCACTCCGGAACTCAGAAATTATGCTGGAAACTCTATGGAATTCATCTGTGATGGAGTAGTTAGGAGAAGAAATGTAGCATAGACTACATAAAGAGCTACAGACAATAATGGATTTGTGTCTGGAGCACCTGAAATGTTTGTTGGAAATATCCAACGATTCTGGTTAACATTGGCCTTTGGAGGAACAGGGATGGAGATGGTTCATGCTTAACATTTAATGTTACTCCAAAACCAAGCACTGAGTTGGGGTCCCCATCACATCTCATTTAGGAACAAACAATTTTGTTTACCAAGGAAATCACTAAAAATACCATCACCAAGTCAAAGATGTGCTCTTGCTTCACCTTGGAGCTTTGGGGTGAAGATAAGTCATGCTCCACATGGACCCAGTGATAAATGTCAAGAGAACTTACACACCCATATATATAGGTTCACTGTTGAATTGCAACACAAATCAGAGGTTTAAAATAAAGTGGTATTTATTAGGGATGTTAGACAGATATAAAAGGGTTTCTCAAACTCAGACCTACTGACATTTTGGACCAGGTCATTCTTTATTGTGGGGGCTGTCCTGCTCCTTGCAGGGTGTTTAAGAGCATCCTTGGTCTCTGTCCACCAGGCACTGGCCACCACCCCCACCCTCGTCATGACAGTCAGAAATGTCTGCGGCCATTGCCTCTGGGAGGCAAAGCTGCCCCTGGTTGAGGACCACTGAGATACACCAAGTGGAGTGAAAATTGAAAACGTGTTAAGAATGTGATTTGGCAATTATTTTCAATTAATTTCCTTGTTGTCTTTATTATCAGTCAGCTTCCAGGGGAGGAAGCAAGACGAGCTATTAGCACCACTCTTCTTGGTGCAGAAGCCCATGTGATGCAAGCAATCCTCTCACTGTTTTACATGCAGATGGACTTCTAAGTCACTGTTAATTCTCACTGGAAAGTACTGGCCAGCCCTGCCCACCCCCATCTCTTCCTGTTTCAGATTGCTACCAACAAAGAAAACCTATCAAGTAAGAAGCATTTTCATTTTCTTAGGACTTAGAACCTTTAGAAATGGACTAAAATTGTCAATATCACCAAGATTAACATGGATCTACTCTGGTGAGCTCCTGTGTATTTGAGAAGCTCTTAGAAGTGTATTTGAGCTTCTGTGTATTTGAGAAGCTCTTAGAATAGCTTCTGTTTAAAAGGGTTAGGGAAGAGGCTCCTGGGTGGCTCAGTAGGTTAAGCATCTGCCTTCCACTTAGGTCATGGTCCTGGGATCCTGGGACCAAGCCCAGAATTGAGACTGCGACCTGCATCAAGACTGAGACCTGCATCGGGCTCCCTACTCGATGGGGAGCCTGCTTCTCTCTCTCCCTCTGCCGCTCCCCACCCCACGCTTGTGCACTCTCTCTCTCAAATAAGTAAAATCTTTAAAAATAAATAAATGAATAAATAAAAGGGCTAGGGAGCACACCATTAAGTTTTGTGAGTTTTTCCATGTTCCCACTGTAATAGTGGGAACTTTCATTTGAACCTGTAAATTCACAGTGAGTTCTGTGAATTAAAAAACAGATTCACTACTATGTTTTCAAATTGTAGCTTTTTGGGGGGCTTGGCACTCAAAAGATACTTGTTTTTGCTTTGAGTTGAAATAAATCCACATCAAATATCATAAAAAGTAATTCATGCGAGGGGACAGATGACCAAAGCACAAGCAATGAAAGAATGTGCAATACTCCTGATCAACAAAAGTGTAAATGAAAATCATAATTAAATACCATTTTTACCTTTTAAAATAATAAAAATGCTTTAGTCTTTCTAACACCGAATGCTGGCTAGGGTATGGTGAAACTGGCATTTTCATGTATTGCTCATGACACCCTAAGTGGATAAACTCTTTTGAAAATGAATTTTATCTCAAGAATCAAAAATTACTTACTTTTAAATTCAATAATCCCACATCTAATTACTTATTCTAAGGAAATATCTCATGTATGGAAAAAGCCATTTTCAAGGAAATATATGTCTTCTAGGATTAGTCAAAATAATAAAAAAAATTCAAAGTAAATGTCTACCAAGAGGTGTGGTTAAGATAGCCTGATATATATCTTGCTCTGTGGAATGTGATAGAACTATTAAAATGATGGTTATAAAGTCCACATAATAACAGAAGGAATTCTTTTTTTTTTTTTTAAAGATTATTTATTTATTTATTTATTTGATGGAGAGAAATCACAAGCAGGCAGAGAGGCAGGCGGGGGAGGGGTAGCAGACTCCCTGCTGAGCAGAGAACCCCATGCTGGGCTCAATCCCAGGACCCTGGGATCATGACCTGAGCTGAAGGCAGAGGCTTTAACCCACTGAGCCACCCAGGCGCCCCAATAGAAGGAATTCTTATGTCAAAACGTGAAGTGTGAGTTTAATGTGCCTGCTGAATACAGCCATCTAGTCGTGTGCGTGTGCGCGCGCATACCCGTACAAATACATATACATACACTTGAAGGAAGAGCTCCAAAATCCTAACAGTTGGTGGCCTAGGTGTTCTGCAGTTGTTTATAATGACAAATGGTTTTCTTTCCCCTATGATCTAATTTTTTTGTTAGTTTACTTCCATGATTTTAAAGAAAATATTCCAAAAGAGAAACTGAATACCTCCTCACCACCATCACATCCTGTCTCCCCTTTTTGTTTCTCTACTGCAGTGACTGGTTTCAGCTTATCTATGCCCTTCAAGCTACTTTTTCTTTCAAAGAATACTTCTTCAATTTTTTTAAATGATAAAAGTAAAACCTGCTCATGGGCAGCAAAGTAAGGCAGGATTAGGGTATAAAGTAGAAATGAAAATGCTTCCCATTGGTGCCTCCAGACCTTTCTTCCGGTCTTCGTCCCGCATTCCTGGCTCCATCCCGCTCTCTGGAGGCAGCTGTTATGAACGTGGGGTGTGTCTGCTTCCGAGCTTTTCCTCTGCATTTACATACACACGTGGGCAATGTTTACACAAATGAAATCGCATTATACGCGCCACCCTGCCCACTCTGGTTGTGACAGGTTGTGCCACATTTCCCTCCAAGGAAGTGATGCCAATGGTGTATCCTTAGCTCTGTTTCCCTTTCTCCTCACTAAAATCCTAAACTGTTTGATCTTTGCCAAGCCGATAAGTGAGAAATGATAGCTCACAGCTGTTTTAATTAACGTGCCATTCCTTATCAGGGAAGTTGAACACAGTTTACTAGGTCTGTTGGCCTGGGGATCCCGTCTTCTCTTTCTGGCTGGCCTCCAGAGCTCAGCGGCAAGGTCACAGCCACCTGGCTCTTCAGGAACATTCTCGAAGCCATGACAGAATTAGTAGCACACATTACTCTCTTTGAGTTTTCATCCATCTTAACAGCTAATGAAGATAAAGGGCTGGAGGGAGTAAGAGCTGCCCCATTTATGAGATGATCTAAATCCCTGTAACTTGTGTTGGTTGATTCTGTTGGTTAACACTTCCTTGGGTCTGATACTGTTACCAATAAGGGTATCTGTGGTTTTTAAGTTTATGTTTCTACCACTATTTGCAGTTAGTGACTAAAAAGGTCAGCTTGGGATATTTGCATTTAAAATTTCTCTGTGTGTCCCCCTGCTATTTCGTATAGTGGACACTGTTCAAGTTTCCTGGGAAATTAATGTGTGCACTTCCTGCCCCATTCAGTGGCCCAAGGTACAATGTTTGTATTGTTATAATGTCACACGGACAAGTACAGGGGGTTTCCACAAAGCTGTCATAGATTTAAAAACTGGAATATCTTGGGTTGTGGGTATGACAGGAACCATTCAACTCCACACACAAGTCTGAACACTTTTCTCTTATTTCTCCTCCCTCCATTATTTCCCTTCTGTAATGTAGAAGGAAAATGTTATGGCCCCTGGCTAGTGGTGAAGTCCACACCAACCCCTGAGAAGAAAATTCCAGCAACTTCTCCATGTGATTTACGTACTCCATCCATGTGCCTAGGGCCCGTGTTACTGAAGTTCATGAGTTCTAGAACTCTAAGGGCTGTCTGGGAGGGCAGAGATGCAGGACATCTGGAGCTGAGACAGGAAGAGAGACACGTAGGTACTGGTGACATGGTCTCTAACGCTGTCAGCGGTAGAGGGAGTGGGTTTCTCTCCCCTCAGACCTGCCTGACAGATGATGAGACTTGCCCAGAGCAAGGGCTTTGTGTCTACGTGAGACACACCTGTTCTTTACCTCAGAAGGATGAGGAAAGGAACTGTCCCTCCTGGTTAGGAGCCCCGCTGGGCCAGACCCTTCTCCTGAACTTTTAGGTAACTGGGCTTGTCTTCAGGTGCAGGACGGTTGTTTTCCTAAATAGGGTTTTAAGTGGCTTAGCTTATATGGTGCCCTGTGGTAATCGACCCCAGTAAGTGTGGGCACCAACAATAAATCTGTGATTCATTCAGTCACCAGTTGCTTATGACTAGAGGGCTACTTTCTACTTAACAAAAGGGCATGCACCTGGGGAACCCCATCGAACCGGAGAAGCAGTCTGATTTCATGTCTCTCTGTGGAAAGCCGAATGAACGATGTGGGAGCAGGCCGTTGCTTACCCACAGCTGCAGTTTTCCCGATTTGCTATGTGAAAGGACACCAAGGTGGTGGTTTTTGCAAGGATACTGTGGAAAAATGGAGCCTGGTGAAGAGACACGTGACTGGTAGTTCATGGAATCATCAAATACATATTGAAGACTTACTTTGTGCCAGGAAGACACACTCCACATGTCTTCTACACTCGCTTCTGAAAAGGCAGCATCAAGAGTCAGGGTCAGCGGAAGGCTGTGTGGGAATGACCTAGCTCTGCATCCTGTAGGATCGGGGGGAGGGGGGCGAGGAGCCCTGATGCTCGGCTGTGTTGCTTTGCGTCCTTGATCATCCCACTGTGATCAGAATTACCAACATGGGTTCTGACCGAGTGAGAGCTGGCATCTGGCAGATCCTCAGATACCTGAGTTCCAATCTAGCTCTGTGACCTTCGGCAAATTCTCCACTCTTCTGACCCTTTGTTTCCTCGTCTGTAAGATGGGCACAGTACTCCTTACCTGGGAAGATATGATGGTGCATCCAGGCTACCGACGGAGAAGGCAGGCCAGCCTCCCATCCCACCCCTCAATCTGGGAAGCCTTTCTCTCTAGGTTTTCCCGCCTTTCCTCCTTCTCTGTGGCAAGGAGGAGAGACCGTGGGCTTGGAGGTCACAGAGGCCAGATCTCAGACAGAGTCATGGAGGTCTCATTTCTGATCCCAGCTCTCTCCCTCACTTTGCTGAGTGATTTTGTACAAACTGAATCTCAGTTCTTTCTGTAAAATGGGGCATGCCTGCCTCGTGTAGGCTGGGGAAGGAAACAGGGTCACACGTGAAAGACCTTGGCAGGGCACCGGCGCTGTGTCTCGGGTTTGGGACTGACCCCCCCACACCCTCCCCCCAACTCCGACTTGCCCTAAAGGGTGTCCTGCAGATCCCCAGCCAGGTTGTGTGGGACATGCCCTGGAAGCAAAGTGATGGGAATGAACGTCCCACATCCCATGGTCATCCCTGGAGCTGGGAGCACTGGTTAACTCACCCCGCCTGCAAGTTAGCAGAACATCCGCAGGAGACAGAAGCCTCTGGAGAAGAAGCTGCCTGCCTGGGTGGCCTCCTGCCAGGAGGCCCTGCTCCCCTGGTCTCCAAACCCTGGCACTATGAGCAAGGATGAGATTATATTTTAGGTTCTTTCCATTTTTTATTCACACTCATTTTCTTTTTCTGTGAGCACCTGGACACACCATGTGACTTGGTTTCAGGTGGATAACGTCAGGACTCCACAAGTCTGTAGGTTCTACAGTGCTCAGCACAGGTGTGTCTGCCATCTGTCACCACACGTCGCTGTTACAGTCTCGCTGATTGTACTTGCTGTGCTGTGCCTTCCATTCCCACAACTAAACGGGAAGCCTGCCCCTCCTGCCCCCTCTCCCCCAGTTTGTCCATCCCAAAGCATCCTTGCAACAGGACAGTGCCCACTCAGGACAGGCTTCTGGAGACGCTTTCTGCAAGTGTCCTTTTACATCTGCCTGGGTCAGCCTTCTACTTCTCCCAAGTAGAAAATTGTACACCTGCCCTCTAACCAGGCTTTAGGGGCAAAGGAACGGAAGTCCCCCCACCGTTCCACCAAATGCCTTTACAGTTCTACCTCATTCTGGGCTGGGAAATTTACAAATTTCATAATTAGGGGCACCTGGGTGGCTCAATGGGTTAAGCATCCAACTCTTGATCTCTGCTCAGGTCTTGAACCCGGGGTTGTGAGTTCAAGCCCTGTGTCAGGCTCCATGCTGGATGTAGGGCCTACTTAATAAAAAGAGAGAGAGAGAGAATTTCACCATTAACACTCTTCTTAGAATTTAGACTGGAAAAAAGCCTCCCAATCTTATCCCAAATTTCTTAAAATGCTATACCAGATGCATATACACCAGGATGTTTTCCTTTCATGTGACTTCAAAATTTCCTTTTTTCTGCATTTTCCACATTTCCTATTAAGTGGTACATACTTATACAATTAGATTTTTTTAAAAAGTTATATTTTTAAAACAGTCTTCAGATACCCCTTAGGTTGATTTGCAGCTGGTCCCTCTCCACCTGTAAAGTTAGTCAAATGGTGGTGGGGAAGGGGAGAGGAGAGAGTCTTGAGGCCTCACGGGAGTGACCCATCCATCTGACTGTCCATCAAGAGAGCAGGGCAATCTCTGTTACACGTCAGACCCCTCCAAGCCACCCGGTAGAATTTCCAGACCTCCCCTGGACCACTACCCAGCCCTGACCATCAGCTTCCCATCTTATATATTCTTTTCCATCAAGTTCCCTCTGCTGCGGTGCACTTGCTTCCCTGTGCCCTGACGCTGGCTTGGAGGATGAATTTAATAACTGGGAAGCAATGAAATCTTGATGAATGCATGTGCAGTGTGCACGGCCTCCAGCATCACAGGATAACTCAATTAAATGCGATGAGTGTGGTGAACCCGGGTCACTGGCACCTGTCAGGGCATCCTGGGAAGTGCTCTGGAGCTCCACACGGAGACGGCAGTGGAAAAGGGGGCCATGAAGCACAGACTCAGGAGGGACACTAAGAGAGAAGCCTTCTAGACTGCGACTGGACCCAAAGAACTGGGTCCCTGGGTGTTTGCAGTCCCCCCTCCCCGGCGAGGTGGGGAGAGGCTCCCAAGACTCCACACACCGAACGCAGAATGGCAGTTTTATTCTACAGTTCATCTAAGAACAATAGCACATATTGTGTTGTTTTTTAATTTACTTTTAAAACTTGAAAATGTCTCGGGGCACCTGGGTGGCTCAGTGGGTTAAGCCTCTGCCTTCAGCTCAGGTCATGATCTCAGGGTCCTGGGATCGAGCCCCGCATCGGGCTCTCTGCTCAGCAGTGAACCTGCTTCTCCCTCTCTCTGCCTGCCTCTCTGCCTACTTGTGATCTCTCTCTCTCTCGGTCAAATAAATGAATAAAATCTTTAAAAACAAAACAAAACAAACAAAAAAAAAACTTGAAAATGTCTCTTCTTCTTGATCAGATTAATCGGACTTCCGTTTCCTACTTGCCAGACTAGCGAGAAAATCCATCTTGGGCACCTCAGCCACATAGGAGTTCAGGTTGTAGGAGTTGCAGGGGGCGGGGGCAGGTCACTTTTTGGGGGCTTGGGGGTAGAGAATGTTGCCACTCTCCGGGCAAGGCCATGATGAGTCTATTCAGACCCTTTGCGCACCTTTTCAAAGGTGCCCTCCCTGTAGGGATGGCTTCAAGGGCACACAGTTTAGGAGCGGACGGTGCTTTTCTTGGAAGGAAGGACATCCCCTTCTTCCAGGCAAGGGACACCTCACCCAGGCCCCCTGTTTCCTGTGCAAACTGCCCCTCAGGGCACTGTCCTTGCCAGGTAGTCAACACTGGGGCCAGGCTTGGGCTGTTGGGGTCTTTACAAGCCTGGAGGCCTGGTGCCCCCTTCTAGATGCTTCTTATAGTAATTCCTTCTTGATGCTGCCAGGCAAAGGGCCACCAACCACAGGGGCCATTAAAGAACTCCATTCCTTGTGGGCTTAAGAAGCTGCCCTCTCCCCAATCCATGCCTCCTCCCCACCTGGGCTCTTTTCTCCCTCCCTTTCCTTTGGGACGGACTCATGGGACTGTTCTCACACACAAGGACAGCACAGTGTGCCACCCTTACCAGAGATCAGCAGAAGAGATTCTAACATCTGCCTTCCCAATACTTCTTAATAACTCACCGCCTTGAAACACTGGACAGTCAAGAATGTGGGCAGTGGGGATGGTTTCAGAAAGTCCTTTTCAGAAAGAGATGCCTACAAGATCACCCGACACGTCAAAGAATCTTCTGTTTCCTCTAAGAATTTCCCTTCAGCTGCAAAGCCATCTCTCCACAACTCAGCCTTTCAAAACCCTAGCCACCCATGAACAGCAGGGCGATATCACCTCCTCCTGGAAGTGTTCCTTGATTGCCCTGGGACTCCCTTCTTCTGGGCTTCTTACTGCTTCGTACACCTCTGCTCGCCCCTTTCACCCACCCATCTGTACCACTCCTCAATGCCTCCCGTCTCCCTTATGAGATGTGAGGTCAGAGCTGGAGTGGCTCATCCTGCCCATTTTGCGTCTCCCCAGACTTTGTCAAATACAAGAATGCATGGGTGAATATCTGTGATGAATTGGGTTAGGCGCTGAGTAAGTGCACCCCCTCCCCACAAGCTGCTATTGGCCATGACCTCTAGGGGGTGAGCGGGCAGCTGTGAGACAGGCCAGGTGAGAGGATGTTGCAGGTGATGACCCAGAAGGGCAAGAGGAACAGGTGGGAAGGATGAGGCAGAGACGGAATCACCAGCTACACCAGGAGGGGACAGGAGCCGCATTGGTGATGGGGTTTGGTGCCTTTCAGGATACAGGCAAGTGGGGAGGGAAGTTGGGAAGGAGGGGAAGTCTACTTCTTTAGTTGACCCGGAACCTGAGACTGTGGTCTCCAAGGTCTCAGAGTTATCCTCCTGCGCCCTTCAACACCTGTCTGCTGGGCCCGAGGTGGTCAGGGGCACCCTGAAAGGTGGTGTTGCAGAGGAAAGCCCCATCTGGTAGTCTTGGCCGCCACACCTAACTACTTCACCCTGAGCGAGAGCAGGGGTGTACTTGCTATTCACAGGAAACACATTCTGGAGGTCCTTGAGAACAGGCTAAGCTAAAAGCTGTCCACATTTCCTATCAAGGTTACCCCTTTCAAAAATGCTTTGAGGGGCTCTGTCGGTGAAGCGTCTGCCTTCGGCTCAGGTCATGATCCCAGAGTCCTGGGATCGAGTCCCGCATGGGGCTCCCTGCTCAGCAGGGAGCCTGCTTCTCCCTCTGCCTGCCGCTCCCCCTGCTTATGCTTTTTTTTCTCTCTCTCCATCAAATAAATAAATAAACTCTTTTAAAAATTCTTTGAGTACTTGTGGCTGCCCACCTTGTCCCACAGTGGGGCGCTCCCATGTCTCCAAACAGTGACGGTGGGACCAGCAGAGGTAAACCCAGCTGAGGGTGTGAGCAAGGACGCCGAGCTGGCTAATCCAGACTCGGTCTTCCTCCTCGGCCTCTCGCTAAGTCAGGACCGTTTACCTGTGCTCTTGGCATAAGAATAGTTTGGCTCCAACCCTCTGATTCGAATATCCTCCCACATGGCTCTAACTCTGGATTATTTTCTCCTTTGGGACTCAGTTGATTTAGCTCTTTCGCCGAGCTCCTTCAAACGGACTCGATAGAGGCTCGTCTTACCAGAAACCAGAAGGCAGTGCTCTGAGCCGCTTTGGAATCCGCGCTCGGTAAGCTCAGAAGCACAGCAGCATTTGTCAGCGGTGGTCATTGCTGTCAAGCCACCGTCCCGGCCTGAGCAAGGCCCTGAGGCAGCTCAGCCTCTGTTTCAGAGAGCTCGGATGACCCTGGACTTCGGAACCAGCTCCCCCGGGAGGCGGCGGGGTGGGGTGGGGGGAGGAGGCGGGGCGGGCTCAGGGGAGGCACATGTTGCTGATCCCTGACTCGGGATGCATGGGTCCTTTTTAGGACGAGGTGATCAAGAAGCCCCAGTGTTGTTAACTGCTGAAGACTTCCATCCCGATGAAACCCGCGGCCCCAGCACCTCGCGCTGACCCGAGCCACCAGGCTCTAAGGAAGGCCTGGCAGAAAGCCCTCCGGCCCCTCTCACGAACAAGAAGGCATGCACACGGCCTACTTCACCATCCCTGGGCGGTTGCTTTTAGTCCCTGATTCCCAAGTTCTGTTTGAAGAGAAGCTGATTTTGTGGCTACCATGGCCAGGGAACCCAAGACTGATATCTCAGAGCTGGAGGGAGCAGGTTTGAGCCTCAGGCCCAGACTGGGGCGGGGTGGGGGGGCTGCAGAGAGGGGCCTTTCGTGAGTCGGGTGTGGTCTGATGACAGTTCCAGACAAGGAGCTCAGGTTTGGGACTGTCCCTGCTCAACACATTCAAAGTCCCTGGGAAACACAGGGACTCAGTCACCGCTGTTCTTCCGGTTCTGTGTTTGGTCCCTAGGTGGGGTCTGGAGTCAAAGGGAAGTCACATGTCCTGAGTAATGGTAATAGCGATGATAATGACAGTGGTTAACACTGAGCCATGTTTATCATGGGGCAGACCTTGTGTTTCATGCCTTACGTGGGTGATGACACTCGATCATTTTAACATCTCTATTAGGAAAGTCCTAGAATTATGCCTGTACTTTAAATGAGGACACTGAAACCTCAGGGGTCAAGGGCCCTGCGATTCCCAGGGCTGGCTGTGGGCCCCAGGGGTCTGGCTCCAGCTGCCTGCGGTCATGCTCTCCTCTGAGTGGTCGTTAGGAACTCTCTGGCCTGAGGCTCCCCTCCCTGCCTCACTCGGAGATCTCAGGAAGCTTGTGTGGCAGGGGCCTCCCTTGGGGGCTTGCTCCATGTCTGTGTCTACGAACACGACACTTGATTCCACATGTGGCTGGGTGACACCATCTGTCACAAGTCTGCGGCACAGGGAAGGGTTTTCCGGGATGCCAATCACTTTATCATTCTGGTGACAAGCTCAAGGCTAGAAACAGAGATGGGATGCAGCAGCTTCTTGCTTTCCTATCATTTCCCAGCAAGTAATTTCTTCTCTGACCTCTACTTTAAAGTGGAAATTAAAACAGATGTGGCTGGATTTCCTAAAATTCTCCCTTTGGTGGGGCACATTGCCAGCCGCACTGTATCCCCGATGGGCAACAGGGCCTGCTGTGTAATTTGCAAGGCCCAGTTGCAAACAGAAATGCAGAACACCTTGTTCAAAAAACAGGGGGGAAAAGCCTTTTTCAAGGTACAGTAACATAAAGCTTTATCCTTTCTTCTGCGACCTTTTTTGGCCTGTCATTGTATTTTTTTATTTCCTAATTATTTTTGTTTCAAATAAGCAAAAATAAAAGTGTTTCATTCACAATTTTAAATGACTAGCATAAATTTTATCATTCACCTTAATATTGTATGATGTCAGTTTTTTTTTTTTAAATTTTCTTAAAGATTCTATTTATTTATTTGACACAGAGAGAGAGTGAGCACAAGCAGAGGGAGTGAAAGAAAGAGAGGGAGAAGCAGACTCCCCACCAAGCAGGAAGCCCAATATGGGGCTCAATCCCAGGACCCTGAGATCAGGACCTGAGCCAAAGGCAGACACTTAACTGACTGAGCCACCCAGGTGCCCCATGATGACAGTTTTAAACACAAAGAGCATTTGACTCAGAAATAGAATTGCCAAAATGACACATTTGTGTTTCTAGATCTTATGTGCATGTACGTATTTTGTTTTTACCAGAACCGTGGAAACATTACACAAAAGGATCACAACTGTTTTCACTTCACTTCTTGAGAATGTGTGCTTTCTACCAACATTGTCTGTGATGCGAGAGGGAAGCCTGAATGGCAAAGGAACTAGGGATGGCCCCAACCGTCCCTTTCCTTGTGTGGCATCATGTTGGCAGTAAATGGTTGGCCACTAAGGGAGGTCACCCGGGGAAGAAAGGAGGTGATGGGGCTTCTTGGCAGTTGGTGTTTCTTAGTACGCCGCATCCTTCTGTCTGCGTTTGAGGCAAATTCTGGTTCAGAGATGTCCCTCGGGGTTGTTGTCATACCTGCTCCCTTGTAACATGCTTCCCTGGTATTGATTTTGAGTCCTGCTGAGCTCCCACAGCCCGCGGGCACTCCAGAATTGAAGAGCGCGGCGGCAAGGAGGGGCAGACACTGACGTTGCCTGTATCTTCTCACATACAGGCTCCATTGTCCCATCGGTCTTCCCTGACACGATACAGGCTCAGAGATAAATTCATTAAGCAAGTCAAGACAGCAGCCGGCGAGCATCAAACCAAGTGCCAGGGCCTCCCAAGCACAGGGCCCGGTGTGATTGCCCGGCTCCGGCATCCGGGATAAACCAGCTCTGATGATCAGAATTCTAGCTAATTCAGAGAAGGGAGGCGTGAACCCTGGGGCCGATGCCTCTGCGTGCCTGTCCTCCTCGACGTCTCCTGGAGGAAGGTAAAGGCTGGCCTGAAGCGGAACTTAAGGGGGTCTGTTGAAGGGGAAGGGTGGTACCCTGCCCTGTCCGTCCGGCTAGGCTCTGACAAGCAGGGGCAGAGCTCACGGTTTGGTGGTGTGTCTGTCAGTCGTGGATCTTCTCTCCTCCAGAGATGCCTGGGATTCACAAATAAATCCTAGATCTCTGACGATCTGAAACTGGAATGGGCCTTGTAGATTAAACTAACCTGAGAGGGTTCAGTGTAAGTAATAGAAAACCCAACTCAAACTGGCTTAATTAATAAAGAGGATTTATTGGTTCATGTCAACAGAAATTATTTAGCTTCGTGGGTGTGTAATTCAGTGGGTGACAAATGCCCCTGAGGACCCAGTTTCTTCTTGCCTCTCCTTTTTGCCTTCCATGTGTCGTTCTCAGGCTGACTCACCCTCACGGTGGCAAGATGGCAGCCAATGGCCCCTAGAGCACGGTGCTTGCACACCAGTGCCTGGGGAGGGAGAGAAGCCTTGCTTCTGGAAAGTTCTATCCAAAGAGTGAGAAAGCTTTTTTCCTTTTTTCTCTGCTTGAGTATGCTTGGCCCAAGATGAGTCAGAAGCTTATCCACCAAATGATAACCTATCCAATGAATCCTACTCTGTTGACTAATTTACAGCTAAACCTCATGCCCTTCTCCAAAGCCCTGGGTGGTGTCAGCTTGTGCCAGAGCACATAAACTGCATAGGAGACGGGGAAGGTGGGCAGGTGGGGAGACGTGAACAAAAACCGGGTGATTACCTAGAGAGGAAGGGGTTAAGTCTAAGGAAGCTACCGTGATATGCTGTCAGGGCTGGCATCAGAACCCAGCAGGATACAAAAATGTGTGATGTTATCGAAACTTTAACAGTGAGAACTGACGGGTGGGGGGGGAGCAAGCTCCCCGAAATGCATTTGAATTCGTAATGACGAAAAAAATGCTGTATTTATTTATTTATAATATATTTATTTATAGTTCATTTCTTTTTTATTTTATTTATACAAACAAAACCTATATGTGCCGGCCATTTAACAGATGGGGAGTCTGAGAAACAACAAGGGGAAACAATTGCCTAATCACAGTGCCATATAGTGAGCTGGGGTGTGCATCTGCGAATGCATTGTACAGAAGAACATGGCGGCCCAGGAGGTCATCTAATTTGCCCCAAGCCGCACAGCTAAGGAGTGACTGGAGCCAGGACTGGACCCAGACCCGTGCAACTCCCGCAGCTCTGCCCTCTCCCAACCCCAGAGGGGCGAAATGATGGCAGGAGCAAGAAGAAAGACCCCAGGCAGCTAAGAACTCTCTTCCACTGTGTGTCAGTAAGAAGTTGTAGGAGACCATCTCCTATCATATTCTATGGGAGCTAGCGCCAAAGAAACAGAAAGGGAAAGAAGACATCGTGAAGCAAATTCTGTAAGTGATAAATCAAGTTGTCAGTGAATCTTGGGCGGGGAGGGGGAGAACCATCTGCGGTGGGGAGAGGCTCCCAGGAAGCACAGGGTCGATCCTGGCTAGCTGGGCAAACTCCGGTGGCTTCTGGCATCCTGGCACGGGCAGAGCAGCAGTTTATAAACTCCTTTTCTAGAAGCTGTCAGAGTTGGGAGAGGTGGTGCAGGAAACGTGGGTCTTAGACCTGGCAGCGCGCTCATCGGAGACATTCTGCTCTCTCAGAGAGGCAGGTCTGGGCTTGCACCCCTTCCTCCCTCCCGTGCAGTCGTGCGGTGACCTCCTGCCATCTGCTAACTTGCCAGAAGTTCAGGCGTCTTGGAGGCATCAGTAGACGGCATCGCAAAGGAATTGAAAGGGTCTGGGTGTTTCTAACTCTAACCCGCTCCTTCTCCTTGCAGCCTGCTTCATTGTCCTGCTTTCCGCTCTCTGTGGCCTTCACAGGGGAGCCGGCCACTGGGCTGCTGGACGCCATGGGGCAGCCGCATCTGGCCACAGGACCATGGCGCTGTATCTTTACACATAAAACTTATGCTTGGACACACTGGCTGGACCCAGGAGGATTTCCAAATGCATATTAGTTATAGCAGAAGGACCTGGTTGAATGTTTTTAAAAGACTGACTCCTGGTCCTGCTCTGGGAGATACTGATGTAATATGTCCAGGGTGGGGACACATAGCTGCTTTTAAAAATCTGTGCCTAGATGATGTGGTACCTGTGGACCAGGCTGGGGGCCAATGGGCTGGAGGTGTCCCAAGGTCCCTTCCCAGCTCCTGTGTTCCTGTGCGGAAGCCTGTCGTGAGCAGTATGAGAGATGCTACAGTAATGTGTTTGGAAACGCACAGAGCGTTTCTTCTGCAGAATGCATGAATCCATAAGTCACATATATTAAACAACCTCAATAATCTAGAAGTATGAAGTGTCAAGGGAATGGGAATCTTCCTGAGTAGCTAAAAACCAGTGTCATGCGTCAGTCAGTGGATTTAAACTCAGGCCCTGGAATGTCGCTAATGGGGACCCCTGGGTTCTATACACAGAACCGAGCTAGTCCTATTTCATTAGAGACCTAGCAAGCCTGGTGTTCTAGTCTCCAAGTTCATAGCACGTTGGAGTAGAAGTTCAAAGGGCATGGGAGTTGTTGAATAAGACCTCAGAACCCTAATTGCTTAATGAGTTTGGGGTTTCTCCTTGGGGTGATTAAAATATTTTGAAACTATATAGAGGTGGCAATTAGACAACTTTCTGAATACGCTCAGTGCCACTGAATACTTCACTTTAAAATGGTTAATTTTATTTTATGTGAATTTCACTCAGTAAAAAAAAAAAGGAGCTAAATAGTAAATAAAAAACAAAAAAACTAATACAAAATAGTACTCTTAGATTTGTAATAGGCAAAAGCCGACAGTGAGATGGGAAATAATAGAACAAAATAAGACTTTAACGTTTGCACAGAACTAAAGTAGCTGAGAAGTCTGGGGCTGTTTAGTGGAAGGGCAGACAACCCAACCACTTCAGCAGGCCCTGAAGCTGTCATTATCATAGGGAGTTCAAAAATAAACATGTTTTTTTTTTTTTAAAGATTTTATTTATTTATTTGTCAGAGAGAGAGAGGGAGAGAGAGCAAGCACAGGCAGACAGAATGGCAGGCAGAGGCAGAGGGAGAAGCAGGCTCCCTGATGAGCAAGGAGCCCGATGTGGGACTCGATCCCAGGACGCTGGGATCATGACCTGAGCCGAAGGCAGCTGCTTACCCAACTGAGCCACCCAGGCGTCCCCAAAAATAAACATGTTTTATGTGGCTCTGCTCCACCCTGCTTAGGAAGTCAGGAGTATCCTTTAAAAAAATGTCCTGTGCAAAATCTGTCAAGTAAAAGATTTTTATTGAGGGGTGGGGAAACCAGCCTTTGGAGCCTGTGGTTTAGTTATCTGGGAAATGACTTTAACTGGAATAGTTCATTCACTAACGAGGCTGCTTAAATGAAGCAAGAACCTACAAGGCCTGTTCCCATAGACATTATACTAAAATCACTACACTCACTGCAGGAGGAGGGTATTGGGGAATCACCGCTCTGTGATTACGAGTTTCTGTTCGGGGCGTTGAAAAAGTTTTGGAACTGGAGAGTAGGGATAGATACCCAAGATTTGAACATAATTACTGCCACTGAATCGTCCACGTAAAAATGGTTACAGTGGCAAAATAGTGTTATATTTATTATGTCATAACAAGACACGTAAAAACATAATTTTTAAAACCCCATAATATGCCCACCCCCCAAAGAGCCTAAAGAGGGTCATTGTGATCCTGCTGATCAGACAGAAAGCAAATCTAGAAGTAAGGTAGGTACTAAGCGATACGTGAAGAACAGCAGGGAAAGACGCCTTTATTAAATTTATTAAGATCGTTCGAAGCCATCTGTGCGCTGTTTGACCCTCCTGTGAGCAGCAGCTGTTTTTATTCATTAGGAATGAGCAGATATAGAAGCCGTTACTCAATGTTCATCTCACAGCTGGGTTTTGAATTGAAAGGCAGTTCATATCCAACAACTTTGGCATCCAGCATTTAAAGGTCTTTGTGTGAAAAGGTTGCATCGAGGCTTGGAAAGTATTTCTATCTAGTAACGGCTTCGGGGGAACATCAGAGTTATCGAGGAAGGCAGGCATCTCCAGGTGGATGACTGGAGCAACGTGCATATTTGATTTTACTCTGGGGCCCTGAATCTGTGGGTCTCTGTCTACCCAGGAATTTTTATTAATTTCAGTGGAATATGGTGTAGCCGTGGGGAAACGGCTTATTTCCTCTAAGTCCCAAGGCATTCGTGGGAAGTAAAAATCAAATCAGAGCTAAAACTTGAAATGTCATTATAACAGAAGACTTCGATTTTACAGTGAGCATCCCCTTTCTTGGGCTCCGGTGACAGATGAATCGGTCAGGGGGACTTCATCGCGCTGCGGTAATAAATTAGCCCCAGAATCTCAGTGGATCAGCGCTGTAAAGTTTTATCTCTTGCTCATGAAAATGCCACTGTGGGTCAGGAGCCTCTCCCGGGTTCCGATAGACTCCCCAGGGTAGTGTGAGGACCTCACACTCCAGACTACTTCAGTCTTGAGCACGGGCTATCTCGACCCATGGATTCCAGGGGGTCAAAGCAGGGGAGGAAGACCAAAGGTCACATGTCAGGTTTTAAAGGCTTTGTCCCCAGAGTGTCCCACAGCGCATTGGTTAGAATTAGTCACACAGCACTGGCTACCCACCCAGGGAGGCTGGGAAATGGGAGGGACACTCACGGAGCCATCAATGTCTCTGCCCAGCCACCAAGTATGATGGAACCTGGTCATTTGAGCCAGACTGGTCACAGAGGGCAATAGGCATTTCTTTCATACATTTTAAATAATATATCGTACCGTCATTAGTTCATAATAGGCCTAGAAGACAGACGCCTGAGAAAAGTAGGGGAAGCATTGCTAGTGGGATTAAAATTACCATTAAGAAAGGGTTCAGCCAGTTAATAGCCAGAAGAAGTGATGTCTGGCCCCTGCTCTGCCTGATGTCTGGTGGACAGCCACTCAGTCCCCTGAGCATGCTGAAGACCAGGTGGCCCGTGAGACGGGGTGCTTTGGGATCGATGGGCTCACAGTTTATAGGAACAGCATCTTCTGCAGAAATCTCCTGGCTCTTCCCAAGTGGCCACTGTGCTCTTGAATGCATTTCTCTTAATCCTCGTTTGTTCTCTCCCCCTTGTAGGCATGAAGTTTTTGGAAGACTGCCCCATACAGCCCCTCATTCCTCTCTATTTGCTGGTGGGTGGGATCATTGGAGCCTTAAAGGTGAAGCATGTTTATCTATTTTTTGTAGTTCTGGCAGAGATGTAACTAAATGTAACTAAAGGTATGCATCCTTTAGTTGTTTGCTACTGGCAGGGCAGCCAGAACAACTCCGCTCCCCCCTGCCAAGCCCCAGGAAGCCCAGGGTTGTGGAAGCAACAGGGCAAGGGGGTTCCTGGAGTCCGCTTCAGAGACATGGGTTTTCCCAGGTAAGGAGCATTCCTTCGCCAGCAGCCGGGCCTCTTTGCCACAGCTTCCCTCCTCCTGCCCTGCGTTCCGTGCGCAGTGTTGTGGCTTCGGTCCCACAGCAGCTGATGCGGAGGCGTCATTGACTGCCAATTAATTTTACCTTTGAGTCCAGCCAGTGTAATCTCGGCCTTTCTCTGTGCTTCTTTTTCAAAGCTTCCTGTGAAGGGCAGTGGAGTTCGCAGCTAGTTCAGATGTATTTACTCTGAGCAGCTCGTATTTCCGTTCTCCTCCTCATTCTTAATTGACTAGCACGGGGTCGGTGAGCTGCAGTCATCAATCAAACGCTAACCTCGGATGTTCAAGGGTCGGGGTGCTTCTCTGTCATCCTCAGCTTATGTCCGTGTGGGGAGCCGGTTTGCTCATGGGTTGTATTGACATCTGTTTTCACAGGAAAAGGGACGGAAGAAAAAAATACGGAGGGGCCTGCATAGCCTGCGGTTAGGTTTCTGAACCCCTGGCCCCCAGTAGTGTCCCACCTGCCCAAAGCACCTCAGGTCTAAGGTACGCTAAGCTATGTCCAGTCTGTCTCCATTTACCAGCGACCCTTCCGAGCCATCCACGCCCCCCTCAGAGCTTCCTGTGTCCAAAGCCAGAACACACAAGCATCTGTTTTTTTCTCAACATGGTTTCACAAAAATGAAGCACAAGCAAGAACTAGGTATAAAATTTCATTTGGACCCACTGAATGTTTCCTTTGCCTGCTTCCTTCTGGAGCTTGGGGCCTTTAAGAGATGCTGGCCAGGGGCATTGGTCAGGGTACTGATAGGCCATCAAAGGAATGTCTTCAAGATTGCTGCTCTCCTTTGTGGCCAGAAGTCACAGGCTCAATTCATGAGAAACATGTCTGATTTGAGCCAAGTGCTCAGAGCGTCTGATTACTTCACTAGTAAGTGCCCCCCAGCTCCCGACAGCAGTCTGTGGGCAATGTTCTGGAACGTGCAAGAGCACGTGTTCCCCCCACCCACCCTGTAACAACATTCCCACGGGATCTGTTTAGGACTCTGTTTAGCTGCAAGGAAACCCAGAGGCTCTCTGCTCAGTGGGGCCGCCTGTCCCCTGTGGCCCCGTGGTGTTAGGGGAAAGCTCTGATGGATTGAGCGCCATAGAGATGTTCCAAACAAGGGCAGAGTTTTCAGTAGTAATTACGCCTGCTCAGCTCTCCCTCACTGAACTCTCTCATCATCAGGCTGTGAACTGAAACTTTCCTGTGGAGATGTTCCCATCCACGGGGTCTGTTCCCCTTAACAACGGCAAACTTTGCCTTTATGAAATCCAGTCCAGAACTCAAAGGTAATTTATTTTAATGAACAAACTAGGGCCCGAATAAACAACATTGATTTTTTTTTTCCCTGGCAATCTAAACCTGTTTGAAGCCAAATTAAATTTTTGTGCTCATCATGGTGAGGTAATACACAGTGTATCCATAGCCATTAGAGCAACAACGAGCAGGCTTGTAGAATTCTCAGACAGAGAATTTGCGGGTGAGGCCAGGGCTTTGTCTGTAACCCTCTCGGGACACTGCATCGCGATGCCCAGCATCCTTTCCCAAATGCTTCAGATAGCGCCCAAGTGTTGCATTTGATTGAAGAGAAAGTTGAGCGGCAGCGACTACATGGTTCCCAGAGTCACAACCCACAGGAAAGATCAGAAAATGAATTCAGTAGGTCATGACCATTAAAAAACCAAAAAACAAAAACAAACAAACAAACAAAAACAGAAGAGAAACTCTGAGAGTGCTCAGTGTGACACATGGGGACACATGTGGGTATGTTGGCCACATAGTTTCTCATCTGAACTGGGACACTTCTGTGAGTAAAAGGGGACTCTAATAACAGTCCTCTGAGGAAAATAGCACAAACCATGGCTTCTCTGAGCCAGCGAGGACATCCAGTCCCCCGGCTGCTAGGTTGTGATGTAAAATGTATTTGTTACTGAGGGCCACGATAAAAAGAAAGGTTCAAAAACCCTGATTTAGTGGCCCTCTACCCACCTAACGCTCCACTTCATCTCCCAGTAGCCCACTGCTCAGTACAAATTTCCAGCACCAAGTGAGGGTGTGCCACGTGACCTTAGTCCTTAGAAAACCTCTCTGAGGCAGGTGCTTGTATCAGAAAGGATTTTTGAACCCAAGGAACAAGGAACAAAAAATCAACCAGCTGTCGCTAAGCTAAGAGGTCATGTACTGGAAGAGCTCACAACAAAAAGGTGGGCGGAAGAGGAAGGAACCAGACAGCTCCAGAAAGCCTGGGCAGTGGGACCTACTTACAGTTTCTTCTAGAGTCACAGTGCCCACAAAGCAGACCTGGGGGTAGACAGATACGTGGACCCTGGGCATCCTGCTGCCCCTGGCATGCCGAGAGTATGGAGAAGGCGCCTCTAGGGACGGCAGATGCTTGGATTTTCTCTCCTGTACACCTGTGGTAGGTGGGGGACACCCACAGGATGGGGCCTAGCTGGGAAGGAGAATGGGTGCCAAGTAACGACAACCTGGATATAACTACCATCAGCTCCAGCTTACAGATGAGCAGACAGGCTCACAGTCTGCTTCTCTTGACTTTACACAGAGTAGGTGGCAGAGCTGGTGTGCCATCCACTCCTGCCTGACCTTGAGTCCCCCTCAGCTGCTCTTCTCCATCACGCCGTTTTCTGCCTCTTTCCCAAACCCACCACCCTTCACCCTCGCCACACCACTTGCCCTCCAAGGAGATCCCTCCCACCTCTCCCTGCTCACAGGGTTCTAGAGCCTACGCCCTCTTCCAGGAAGTCCTCTTTGGATGGGCCATCTCTGTGCAGGTGGCTCTCTGGACCTCTCTGAGCTTCACTGTCCTTTTCTTATGGAAATACTCTGCCTCCCAGCTGGGCTCTAAGTCATACTTGTAGCAAACCTGGGCAGAGTGGGACCAAACAGGAGCACCTTCACAGCAAAGAGCCCCTCCCACTCAACATTCTCTGATTTAAACATCTGGGGAATGTGGTGTAGACAGTGGCCACAAGTGTGGACTGACACCCATCTCATCCTTTTTACCCACGGTGGGCCTGGCTGAAATGACTTACCTTCTCCGGTCCTTAGTGTCCCCACTCATGAAGCAGAGACAAGATAATACGGAGCTCCTCGGGGTGAGCATTAACTGAGCTCACACAGGCCAAGCAGCCGACCAGCAACTTTACTTGGGCTGTGCTGTCCTTTCATAAGTAATAACTCTTCATGTAGAAAATAAGAGCATAGGAGAAGCACAAAGAAGGAAATCAAAATCACCTTCAAATTCCACCAGCCAGAGAAAATCACTGCTGATATTCTGGCCTGATGGCTCCAGCTGTGGAGCCCCCAGGCACCCATTTAAGTAATGCAGACCCCCTCAGGTCTCTGGGCGCATTCATTGAGAAGGTGCCCATTAAGCACTCATTCCAGTACAGGGACCTCCCTCCGTACAAGGTCCATTGCCAGAGACACTGTCACCATTGCACACAGAGCCCCCAGCTGTGTCTGTCTCATCTGTCACTCTTCACCCCCAGGCTCTGATCCCGCCATCCTGCAGGTCCCCTCCACCGACATTTGCATCTGGAATTTTAAATGTGACACGTCCAAATCTGAAACCATCATCCACCTAAAAGCACAGCTTGGGTTCCTCTGGCCTCCATCTCTCTTGATATGATCACTTGCTCCGTGGCCCTGGTTTAGAACCCTCTTGGCTCCATCTCTTGGTTCTGTGCTGCCTCCTCACCAGTCTGCCACACTGTCAGTAATTGGAGGATTTTTTTCTGAAGCTCAGTTCTCCATGGGTTAGGGATGCTGTGAAGTTGGCCTTAGGTGGCGGGGGCGGGGGGTGGGGTGGTAGCCTGGGACTCTGGAAGATAATGGATGAGCTTCGTAGGTCTTCAGAAGACATCATTGATCAAGTTGCTAGACACAGGGAAGACAGGGAGCCAGGATTCCTTAGCAAAGCTGACCTGTGGTCTTCTGTAGGTGCATCTGTAGAGGAAGCATCTGGAACCGAAAAGTGTGAGTGCCATCAGAGCTGGGTGAAGGGGTGGTCCTTTGTGCAATAAAATGGGAGCAGCGTTTCCAAGGGATGTCAGGGGAGCCTGGAACTACCCAGTAGGGTAAGATGGCCTTTGTCTCTCTATGAGGAATTAGCAAGGCTAGCGCTCAAAGGACAAGGGTCTGTGCTCTTGACTGGATGGATTCCTAAGGACAGGAGGGATGCCCTCATGCTGCAGGGTCCCACTTGGGATTGCAGATCCCTGGAGATGGTGAGTGGTGGAAGCATCCACCACAAGTAATTATCTGTTTACGAGCCTCTTGTTGTTGGACTGGGGCTCCAGGGAAATAAGGACTAAAATTGACCTTTGGATTTGGAGGCATGGAGGTATGGGTCGAGGCGTGGTCCCATGGCATCTGGAACTCACCAGGTCTGCCAAGTGGCCTGGAGGAAGCAGGAAAGTCTGCTGGGGGCTCCTCACCGGGCAGAGGGTCCAGCATCAGGACCAGGCATCCATATTACAAAGTCATGTGTGGCGGAAACGTCCTAGGACAGGAGAAGGGAAGGTCTCTCCACCCGGCTTCCGGTCGTCAGTGCCCGGAGCAGTGATTGGGCAGACACAGTGAGCTGGGAATGAGAAGACAGTGGGACCCCAGGGCAGAGCAAAGGACACCCTGGAGGCATGAGCCATGTGTTGTGACTGAGGAAAGTCATGAGCAAGAGGGAAGGTGAACCAAATACAGCTGGACCCTGCCCTTTGTTCTAGTGCAGAAGGAACAAAAGGAGGTACAACCAGCATGGTATCTACGGCTTGGCGAGGTGAGGAACAGGGAGCATCCCGGGTTTCTAGCTTGGGCAATGTCACCACATGAGGGGATATGGAAGGTAACAAGTTCTGTTGTCAGCGTACTGAGCCCAGGGCCTGAGGAATACTCAATGGAGCTTTACATGCTTCTGAACTCTGGGGGAATGTTCTAGAAAGGTGCTGCAGACTTGGGTGCCATCAGCCTATATGCAGATGAGGTCAAGGCTTGGGCCACATTTGAGAGTCACCAAAGAGGGAAGCTACTGGTAGAGGCAGAGGCACAGAAGGGCTTAGGGGAGAGGATGTCAGCTTTGGCTGAAGGCAGACCTGGTGATCTACTCTGGCTCTTCAGAAGACTTCCTGGTCCTTTACTCCTTTGTTTCTGAAGTGGGAAAGTAATGTGCATTCCATAGGGTCATTTTAAATAAGACAACATGCCTGAAAGCGCTTAGCATCTGCAAGACTCCGCTCCGGCTGCCATGACCCGGTGGCTTAAATAACAGAGATTTACTAGGGGTGGGGACGAGGGCACTTCCAGCTGACGACCACAGGCATGTCTGTGGCCATGGGAGGAGGAGGGGCAGGTCGCTGGAGCCAGGAAGGCCAAGGATGACCTCAAAGTCGATGAGGCAAACCAGAGCAACAGCGAAACTGGCTGTGGAGATGAATTTCAATCAGCAAATCCCTTGTCCAGAGCCGCTCCCGCATCTCAAAGGCAGATGCCACCAGGGGTGCCGACTCAGGACGGAGGTCTTCACTCTTGCCCACTCTAATTCTTCACCATTAAATTTCACTCCTTGGCGGCATTTCCAACTCCAGCATGTGCCCTTCTCATAATAAATCTCTCTCTTTCTGTTTCTCCCCTCTCTCTTTCTCTCCCCTCTCCTGCCTGACTTGGCCACTCTGCCCTCTGACCCTCGCTCCCTACCGGCACGCAGGTGTCTCTCCTGCTGCAAGACTCCAGCAGGATGCGGCGCCTTCTGTCCAAAGCCATGGTGACCCACCATGACGACGATGATGACTATCCCTGGAGGCCAAAGGTGTGGGAATATTACACCCACCTCATCCTCAGCCTCCTCCTCTTCATCTGGTCCCTTCTGGAAAACGACTGGGTCTTTTCCGTTTACATGCCTGATTTTATTTCCCCTTTCCAGCAGCCTCAGGATCATTGTGACAAAACCCTGCACCTCTTTGCGGTAGGGGTCCTCATGCTCAGCCATACTGGGCTGGTCCGACTCGCCCTATGCGACAGGTGTGCCTATGTGCGGTCCAGGTGAAGATGTGTTGTCGTGACGACTGAGAACCAGCCCCTCCAACACCCACAGGCACACATGCACACGCACACACATTCACACATGCACGTGCACACACACGCGTGCATATACAGATACATAGGCAGACACACTCACACAGATATGCACAGTGGCAAGGGAAGGCCATGCCAGAAAGGTAGGAAGTCCTTCCCCACAGGTATTCAAGAAACTGCCAGGATGCACCCATATTCTTGAAGACTAAGGAAACTCTTGCCTCCCTGGGCCTGGGGACAGCACAGTGGCTTTTTTCAGAGTGGGACTTTGGTACCCATGAGTTCGCAGAGAAATTTTTTTATTTGAGGGGATGAGGTAAGGTAAGGCAAACAATGGGACACCTTTGAATCACATGCCATTCCCAAGACTGTCACGAGAGCACGGTTTGTTGTTACTGTTGCTGGTGCTGTGTTGTCATTCGGCCACAGGCAACCCCAAGTTCTAGAAGTCGGTCTCTCAAACAAGACCTATCTTGGTCTCACAGCACTAGCTTTGTTATGAAAAGGAGAAAAGTTCTCTCTCTCTTTTTTTAAAGTATTTATTTATTTATTTATTTATTTCAGAGGGAGAGAGAGAGAAAGAGACAGAGAGACCGCATACATGAGCAGGGGGAGGGAGAAGCAGACCTCCCCCTGAGTAGGGAGCCCAATGCGGGGCTTTATCCCAGGACCCCGAGATCACGACTTGAGCCAAAGGCAGATGCTTAACCAACTGAGCCACCCAGGGGCCCCAAGAAAGGTGCTGTTGTTTAATAACTCCAGGAGTCTCTTGGGAAAGTTAAGGAGCTCTCTTTCCCAACCCTAAATCAGACAGATTTGATCTGACAGGTAAGGGGATCCCAAGGACAGCTGCCAAGGTTAAGGAAGTCAGTGCCCCCTGGGGCTCTGGTGTGGGGAGTCAGCCTGGCATCACAGAGAGCAGCATGCCCTCACTTTGTGCCTTGGGTGGTGCCACTGCAAATTCTTTTGCTTGGCCCAAGTTCGCTTCTTGAGCTGGTTGTCAGGGTACATCTCTGTGAGTTGCTGATGGCATAAACCTGTCTTGTATAGGTTTCGGCCAGGCTGCATGCAGAGTGTTAATGTAGGTGGGGTTTTTTTTGGTCCCTGAGTTTAAATACTCTACAGAAGCAAATCTACTTAAGGTCTGGTTAGGATTGGGAAGCCTTTGGCAAATCCATCTGTCTCAGAAGTTCAGGATGAAACCAAAGAGCAAACACTGACATCCCCTCTTGCTGCCATTGTTATGAGTGACACTCCTAGGAGCTGGGGTGCCATGTCAGTGTGTCAGAGGGGAGCACCGAGACTTTAGAGTTTTAGATGAAGACTCGGTCGTGTGTGTTCCTAGAGCCAGTGCCCACCTGGGGCTGGGGGGTAGGTGGGGAAACCTTCAAAGTTGTGCTTCTCTCTCAGCCATATGCACAGTCTCTGTCTGTTTACGTGATGCTAAACTATTTGCTTGCTTTTGAGGGGGAATGCTTTATACTCAGCCCCTCAGTGGCCGTCAGTGTGGGCTCACTTCTCTCAGATGGCTCATCAAAAGGCTCACTCCTCTCCATGCTTTAAGAGAAAAGGACCCGTGAGTCCTGTAGGGAGTTCACAATGAGTTCGAGCATCTGTCATCTGCCCTCACTCTCTGTCTGGGTTCTTCCTCTGTAGGAAGAAGGGGCTGGATGCGCCCTCTGCTGGGCGAAGGGCAGAGAGCCCTTATTTTGCCCCTCTGGGACTACTGGGTTTTCATTTTTCATCCAAGCCATGGAAGATCAGAGGGAGTACCACTTGAAGTTCCCGCCATCCTCTGTGATGCCCGAAGTCATTCTCATTGTGCCCCATGTCACTCTCTCCATCTGGGAACAGGCAAGGTGTTCCATGGGCAGCCCCTTCCTCCCTGCTTTCCCTAGGTGATGACTCGCCACTCACTCCCAGTCACTTGGCTACTCTCTGGACACAAACGAACACAACTGAAAGCCAACAGAACCTATTTGTAAGCTCAGTACAGGCCATACATCAACCAGCATGTCACTTCACATCTCTGACACTAACTCCTGAGCAAGCCCTAAAAAGAGTGTCCAGGATCCCACCTTAAAAATAAGCCAAGCCTATATGGTTAGGGCAAAGCCAGACTGTTATCTAAGGAGAATGGCCTGGCAGCCCTCTGCAGAGGCAGGCTCCCTTGGTGCACAGGGACCACATGACCCGCTCAGGTACCTGTACCCAAGGATGGCAAACAGTCTTGTTCTCTCCTGCTAGCCCTCATCACAGCTGTACATTGTACTGGGAATGACTCTGAGGCTCTATGGAGACTCAGCAGGAAAGTGTGCTGGGACTGTGGAGCCACGCCCCTCAGGTGCAGGGATGGGGAGGCACCAGCCCTGCCACGATGGGCAACTCCACCCTACAGTCCTACTGGGGGTAACCCCAGCATTCTGGGAACCAAGCAAATGGAGTTCCTCCTGCTCACGGCTCAACACTGTTCTCACCCCATAATGGTGCTGAAACACTTTACTGTACCCTCGTAAGTGACTTACAGGAGGAGTCTGGCCATAGAGAGACTATGACAAGGGGAGGATGTCCAAGGGAGCATATCACTGACTCCTCTTCATCTGTGGTCACTGAGGACCTGAGCCCATGCTCCCCACATCCCTCCCCTACACACGTTTCTAAGACTGTGCTCTGGGACCTGGGCAAAGGGTGGGAAGAGCTTATGGAAAAAATTCTTTAAAATATCATAAAACTGGCTGTTTTAGCAGCCTGCAGATATTGGCTGGTGCTTTGTGTGCACCAGTAACCAGACCTCAGATGTTGGAGACACCTGGTCTCTGATCGGCATGACTATCCCCGGAGTGTTGCAGAAATCTCCATCTTGGTATACGTGATGACTTACCAAATATGCTTGTGAAAGTGGCAAAATATCCCCTTTGCAGAAATGGCTTGGTAGAAGGATTTATTTCCTGTCTTCATTCCTTTCTCTATTTATATCTTATTTCACAATAAACTTGGAGGGGTTTTTAATGCTGTATTTGAGACAATAAAATTAAAGGAAAATATATAGTTAAAAAAATAAAGCTGTAGGAAAACCTAAGATGTTTAGAAAGCAGGGGTTCTCAACCTCTTTTGCTCCCTACACTGACACACTAGATTCTCACTCCAGAGGGAGTGGTGAAGAAGGGCGATCATTCTCCTATGTACCCCACTCACCTTTGCAAAGGAGAGTAGTGGTCATAGGCCCTCAATAATCACTAAAACCTGGATTAAATTTTTGGCTTTGAGGTAAGGGAAATAATGATAATCAGCTATGAACTGCATAGTTCCCACGCAGTCAAAAAATATGTCCCCTCTGGAGAAATATGGGTTAAGTCTGAAAGACCATATCCCTGTGCATCCATTCACTGAGGGAACAGGGAGGGATTCAGTGGGTGACATCTTCAGCATGCTATAGTCTACCTGCAGTCTATGAATTATGATTTATTAGGATCTCTTTCAATGGATGGTGAGGTGGTTATGACAAGACACATTTCAAAAAAGAAGTTCTGGGCCAAGGCAAATGGTCCACGACTAAGGTTCTCTGAAGGTCTGGGTTAATCCAGAGAGGATCTTCAGATCCTCTAGGATTGTCTAGGAAGTGATCAGCTGCATGTCCTTTATGTGATTCCCTGTTAGGATCATTTCCTTCATCTAGGCTTTTTGATAGAAGATGAGCATGGGACGTTCAGAGTCATAACCCAGAGTCCTGGAGTGCAGACAATCCACATGGATGTTCAGGAGATGGCATGTACCTGCAGAATGAAAGCACCCAGCCAAGAGTGACCCAAAGAAGTCAGCCATCCCTCCTTTGCAGGAATGGTATTCTGGGGGAAATTAACATGATAACTGAACTTTCCAGATGTTACGAAAAGTCAAAGACCAGATCCATAGACTAGAAAGGATAATCGATTATTCTGAGAAAAGACTGCAACAAATAGAAACTACACATTGAAATCATTTCATTGTATTTATCACATAGGGCATCATGGTGAAAACCATGGTAAAAACACGTGCATCTAAAGAGACAGCAGTTGAAAGCAGTAGAAAGGGAACCATTTCACTAGGGTCAACCACACCCAAGGTTCACAAACCTCAGTGAACCATCAGAACTGCCCAAGGGTTTATTTAAAATGCAGAAATGAAGTCCACAGAGATTCTGATTCTGTGGGTCAAAGAGCCACACATGTGTGCTCGGGCCACACAGGGGTCACAGGCTGACCCAGAATGGTTTCATCTTGGCCATGACCATGTGGGCGGTATGGAGCAGTATTTCATGTTATCTCCAGCTGGTTTAGCATGAGAACAGGCAAAGCGGTCAATAACTTTCATTTTTGTATAAACGAATCTTGTGCTTCATTTCCTTGTGGGCATTTTTCATTGTTGATGAAATAAACTTGGAACACCTATTCCTCCGCGCTTTCCCTGAATACCTAGGGGAGACAGTCCTCCTGGCCCCGGGGACGCTTCTCTTGTTCTCTCTTCCAGTGGGATTTCCATGGGTACAGATTGTACACAGAAGCCGACAACCATCAGGGACCTGTTCGAGGCAAGTTCGTGCTCCATAAAGCTCCTTGTCCTTAGGTGAGCAAACGAGTTCCTAGTGGATTCTAGAAAAATGAATTAATAGAAAATCCTTATTGATTCTAGTGGTGATTTCTCTTTTTATGGGCATGGAGCTAAGAAGAAAGCAAATCTCTCTCTTATAAAGATCGAATTTCAATAGTTCACTTTGCAGGTTGGCCTGGTATCATGGCAGCCAACTTCTCTTGGCTTTCGTTGGAGGCAGCCTTTTGCTGTCACTTGCAGAAGTGAAATGGGAGGGGGTTGTTTCTCAAATACATCTTCTCGTGTTTTCTCTAGAACACGTTCTTGGTTAGATCCATTAGCCTTTAAAGTTTACAACTTTCTTACTGCATTGTGTGGAAGTACAGTTTCAGAGGCAAAGAGAAGGCAGCTCGTACGTTCTGCATAGCATGGTGGGGGGTGGGGTTCAGGGTTTGCAAATGGGGCGGGTTTTAATAAGGGCCCTAAAGTCTCGCGACTCAAAATATCTCTCTGTTCTGACTGCCTTCTGTTCACCTCATTGGTTTACCTCATTTATTTCTCCTAAATAGTAGGAGATGGCTGAACACACCACCACTGACCCTGGACAGATGTGAGTTAGTCACATGTGTTCACAGCATGGGGGAGGAAGACACAGCATGCGGGACAGGGCCCCATGGAGGTGGCTCACAGGAACAGAGCAACCACCCAGCGCATGCAGGGGCCATGCTCTGTGGTAATGAGAGGCTGGGGGGTGGGGACCTCTGGTTCTGGTGGGCAGATGTGATTGGCTTGTTTGAACCATGGCCGGGTGCAGCCTGTTGCACAGGGGAACTAGCAGATGGGAGCCTTTCCTGTTGAGTGGAGGCATCTCCGGTCAGAGCAGGGACCTCGTGGTTAGTCGTCTAAGCCTCAGTGAGGCTCAAAGATGTCAAGGCAGCTCAGGAAATCTGGGGCTTTCCAACACAGCCTCCAAGATCAGTCTCTGCCTTCATTGGCCTATATTCCCTGGATTACTTAATTCTGGATTCAAATCTGGATTTCAACTTTCTTAGCCACTTAAGCAGAAGGGAGATACAGTCTGTGAGGAGATATACATTGTCCCTGAAGTCCAAAAAAAAAAAGGCCCTCCATGCCATCGATACCTAGGTTAGAACACTCACTTCTCGAACAGCTCTGCCCCTGGTCAGTAGCTCCAAGCTCCTGCAGCCTTCTGGGGATTTTCCCCACCAGTGCAAAAATCTTGCAGTCTGATGGGGTTCTTCCAAGCCAATTTTTTTTTTTAAGATTTTATTTATTGATTTGACAGAGAGAGATCACAAGTAGACAGAGAGGCAGGCAGAGAGAGAGAGAGGGAAGCAGGCTCCCTGCCGAGCAGAGAGCCCGATGCGGGACTCGATCCCAGGACCCTGAGATCATGACCTGAGCCGAAGGCAGCGGCTTAACCCACTGAGCCACCCAGGCGCCCCAAAGCCAATTTTTTTTAAAGATTTTATTTATTTATTTGAGAAAGAGAGAGAGAGAGAGAGAGCGCATGAGAGGGGAGAAGGTTAGAGGGAGAAGCAGACTCCCTGCGGAGCTGGGAGCCCGATGTGGGACTCCGGGATCATGATGTGAGCCGAAGGCAGTGGCTTAACCAACTGAGCCACCCAGGCTCCCTCAAACCAATTCTTTTACTCTTTATTTCTTCATTCGAGTATTTCTGCTTTAAAATGTCTGTAGCTTGTATTTCTCCATAGCCAGAAGAAAAAAGGCATTTCCCAAATCGATCTATAATTTACGAGTCTGTTTCTAAAGAAGCCAGTGTCAGTTCAGTCCCCAGTGACCTGGGAGAAGTGGGTGGAGCCCAGATCCCATTGGGATGTCCTGTGCCCGCCCGGCAGGCCCACCCCAGCCTACTCTGGTGTTGTGGCTGATGGCTCATGCCCGCAGCCTTTCCTGGAGGCCCATTAGTGGAGCCAGCTTGCACCAGAATGACTCCCCTGCCAGCCCCCCAACCTCCACAGTTACTCATAGCTGAGGACCGAGTTGGGGAAGAGGGAGTAAAATATCAACCCCCTTACTTCAGGGCAGGTCAAGCTCTGCAGAGTCACTGATGGCCTGGAGCTTTCTGTAGGATCAGGCCAGACTTCACGAGAAGACACATCCTTTCCCAACTTCTTCCTTTTTCTGGTCCTTCTTCCCTCACTCGAATTCTAGTCTCTCCCGCGACCAATCCCTCAGTCCTTAGCTTTCCCTGAAGCTCCAGCTCAGGCTTCCCCTCCAGGGAACCCGACCTAGGACAGGGCTAACCCTCCGCGGCTGGAGAGAGGAGCCAAATCAATAGGATAAAGCCCTTTTATTTTTCCAAAATGACTGTTATACAACTTTTTATATAAAATTATAAATATTATTTAAATTTTTTATTACAATTATTATATTATTATTATAAAAGTGATGCATGCTCATGGCTAAACCTTCAGGTAGAGTCAGAGGGTATGAAGTAAAATGTGAAAGATTCCACACCCTACCTCGATGCCCAGTCCCAGTCCCCCAAAAAGGGACTAGCGCTCATTTTTTTAGTATCCTTTTGGAACATGTCTATATCTATGTAACCATAAGTTATATCCAATTAGTCATATTATTCTGCAATCTGCTTTTTTCCACCTGCTCTGCCATGAACTTTCCATTATTGATGCAAAGGGATCTGCCTTCAAAAATGCCCCATATTGGGGTGCCTGGGTGGCTCAGTGGGTTAAAGCCTCTGCCTTTGGCTCAGGTCATGATCCCAGGGTCCTAGGATTGAGCCTCACATCGGGCTCTCTGCTCAGCGGGGAGCCTGCTTCCCTCTCTCTCTGCCTGCCTCTCTGCCTACTTGTGCTGTCTGTCGAATAAATAAAATCTTAAAAAAAATGCCCATATTCATAAGACTCATTTAAATAGGCACATTCTCTGTTACTGGCAGGCTTTCCTCGTGAATCAAAATGGAAAGCCCAGAAATTCGACTTATTATTTTGCCAAATGGACAACTGAGAGCTCAGTTGGGGGAAACAGTTGTGATTTCCCACCTTGTGTGTCTAGTGAAACGAACCCAACTCAACCAAAATGCCTGATGAAATCAGTTGCCCAACCTTTTGGATTAAGGCCAGGTGACTCACCTGAGTCGGTTCTAAATTACTCACGCCCAGAAAACCTCACACCTGAGGAGCAGACTGTAATTCCAATATTGTGTGTGTGTGAGGGTATGTGGACAATGAAGCTATACCAGGAGAGGAATACAAGATGGAGGCAGCATCAGATATCACAGAAATCATCAGAAGCATTTTAAGATACGGAACAAAAAGTAGTAACACAACACAATGAGATGCCATCTCACACCTGTTTGGATGGCCGCTCTAAAACCATAGCAATGACAGAAACCAGAAGATAAGTGTCAGTCAGGATGGGGAGAAATTGGAACCCTCATGCAACCTTGGTGGGGATGTAAAATGGGGCTGCTGTAACGGAAAGCTGTATGAAATTTCCTCAAAAATTTAAAAATAGAATTGCCATGGGATCCAGCAATTCCACTCGTTGTTATACCTCCAAAAGAACTGAAAGTAGGATCTTGAAAAGATATCGGTACACTGGTGTTCACCAGCATTATTCATAATAGCTAAGAGATGGAAGCAAGGCAAGTGTCCCCCAACAGATGACAGGATAAGCAAAATGTGCTGTATTTACTATAGAATGTTATTCAACCTTAAGAAGAAAGAAAATTCTGGGGCGCCTGGGTGGCTCAGTCAGTTAAGCGTCTGCCTTCAGCTCAGGTCATGATCCTGGAGTCCCTGGATCAAGCTGCAAGTTGGGTTCTCTGCTCAGTGGGGAGTCTGCTTCTGCCTCCTCTCCCCGGCCCCCCAACCCACCCCCACTCCTGCTCTCTCACTCACTCTCTCTCAAATAAATAAATAAAATCTTTTAAAAAATCTGAGACACACTACAACATGGATGAGGGTTGAAGACATTATGCTAAGTGCACTTAATCAGTAATAAAAGGACGAACACTGTATGATTCTGCTACTACTACGAGGCACCTATTCCAGGTACCTCGTTCCAAGGTCACAGAGACAGAAAATGGAGTGATGGTTGCCGGGGGCTGGGTGGCGGGGGGAGAGTTAGTGTTTAACTCTTTATAAGCTTTATAAGATGAAAAAGTTCTGGAAATGGATTGCGATAATGGTATAATGTGAATGTACTTAAAAACATGGAAATGTGCACTTAAAATGATTAAGATGATGCATTTTGGGGTATGTATATTTTGCCACAATAAAAAATAAGGCAGAAAATGAAATAGTATATCCCTTCCATCCTTCCAAGCCTCCCCAGGATGATCGAATGGGCCAGGACTAAAAGCTGGCAAAGGTGGGGTCATTGCATGTGTAGATAAGGGACACACGCTCACAGGCTCAACACCTGATCTCAGGGCACCTGGGTGGCTCAGTCATTAAGCGTCAGCCTTCAGCTTGGGTCATGAGCCTCACATCGGGCTCCCTGCTTAGCAGGAAGCTTTCTTTTCCCTCTCCCACTCACCCTGCTGTGTTCCCTCTCTCGCTGCGTCTCTGTCAAATAAATACATAAAATCTTAAAAAAAAAATCTTACTCTTAGTTACTGAGGATCTTAATGCCCCCCTCCTGACTCAGAATGCCCCCCCTTCTGTCTCTGAGTGCCTCTGGCTTGCCAGGGAGTCATTGCGGGTGTGTGAAAAGGAGGGCAGGGAAGGAATGCTGGTAGAGAGAACCGTGAAGACTATAAGTCACCCATTTGAACATAGGAACCAACCAACCCACCAAAAAAAGGGGAGGAGCTTCCAGCCTAATGGAAGTGACTAGAAGAAGAACGTGAGGAGAAGCCACTAAGAGAGGTGTTCCGTCCTTACAGAAAAAGGGGTGAAGACTAGCCAGTTGGGATCCTGGTTATGCAGCTTTCTAGATTCTCGTGTGATCTTGGACACACTATTGAAATTCTCTATGCCTCAGTCTCTTTTGAAGTGAGCTTAGAACAGTGCTTGGCACATAGTAAGTAGAGTATGAATATTTGTTAAGTAACAGGAAAGGTAGGGCACCTGGGTGGCTCAGTGGGTTAAGCGTCTGCCTTCAGCTCAGGTCATGATCTCAGGGTCCTGGGATTGGGCCCTACATCGGGCTCTCTGCTCAGCAGGGACCCTGCTTCCCTTCCTCTCTCTCTCTGCCTGACTCTCTGCCTACTTGTGATCTCTCCCTCTGTCAAATAAATAAATAAAATCTTTTTTTTTTTTTTTTTAAAGAGGAAAGGTATTTATTTCATCCTCACTACTAAGCTGTGAGGACTGGACAGTTAACAGAGCTGTGTAGAGGGGAAACTGACACTCAGGGAGGTCAAGTGTCTCCTCTGAAGAGGTGCCAGGGCCGAATATGGGCCTTTTGACCCTTGATCCCGGTTCCTGCCACTCTGTGTCAGCTTACCTCTCCCTGCCTTGCTGGTGGCCCTTCTCCTAAGCGGTGGGGGCAGCCCAGTGATACAGGGAAGTAGGGGAGGGCCAGCTACGACAACCTCCAGGCTCTCCCCTGAGAGAGAGACTCCCACCCCTGAGCCCCATATTGCCTTTGCATTGGGAATAGAACCTGCTTGCCATGAAACTAGAGCTCTAGAAACTGATGCCATGAGAGTTTCAGAACAACACAAGCCCCATTTGCAGGAAATCACTTCCTTCATCAGCCTGGGGACACGGAGACTGACCGGCCCAGGCTTTGCGACTGCCCTGCCCTTGGCCCGTGGACAAGGGAAACAAAGTGGACCTTTGCATGTTTTTTATTTGAGTAGGTAATTCGTGCACATAGTACAAAATTCAAAGGCTCAAAAGTTATTCAGAGTAAACTGAATCTCTGTTCCACCCCTGCTCACCAGTGCCGGGGCTCTGACTAGAGATCTCCACTGTGATCAGTTCCTGTGAAAGGAAGGAAACCCTTACATCAAATGGATTTGTTCTCTGGGAAGCTGGTTCAGATGGACAGTAGACAGCCCTGGGGTGAACCAGCGTGGAAAACCCGGTGGGCCTCAAGGGACTCGAGGGGCAGGGGGCAACCAGAAAAGTACTTCTAAATTGGGTCTGGCTTCCTGCTGGCTTAATGTGTGAGCCACTGCACGGAAGGGTCACTGTCTGCCATGTACGACTCCACTGGGCTGCTTCTCTCTTCCCTCAGTGTCACCGCCTGGGTTTCTCACAATCAGACTTTTGTAATTAAGGCTGGGAGCCCCTAACCCCTTGTTGTCATTACAGAAGAGACCACTTCTTGAATCCATGCATAAACAGGGTCAGGCCCCATGCAGGGTCCACATGGAGGAGTCACAGGGATCAGCATCAGAGATCTTCCCCACCCCGGCCTCACCCTCCCTTCCTTTCTGTTCCTTTCCCTTCGATCTCATTTCTCTTCCCCACCCCCAAGTGCACATTAAACACATACAAAGAGCAGTGCCTGGGCTTCCTATGGATTTATGATTTATGGTTATTCATCTTATTATCTAAGTGGTTTTGCCAGGTAAAATATTAAGGCACCACTGCCATTATAACCTTGTCTTCCATGATCTCATTGGCAGTTGGTGTTGCCATGACAACTGGGCTGGAGAAATTGGTGCTGAGCTTCTGTGGAAGATGATTCGAGCACTGGTGGGGTGTGTGTGTATGTGTGCGTGTGTGTGTGTGTGTGTGTGTGTGTGTGTGTGTGTGTGCAGACTTTTTATCATGTATATCTGTTGTGTGAGAAGCCATAGATTTTTTTCAAGCCACACCTCTGCTTCTCCTTCCAGTTTGGTCTAAATTAGCTTTAGGACTCTAAATCAACCGGAAGGAAGCTTTGGAGGACGGTTTCTTTGTTTGGCTTATTGGGGTAGCGAATTGGAAGCTGGGACACGTAAGAAATATTTGAGTCTTTCTGAAGCAGCTATCCGCTGTCAGTGTCGCTCTTAAAAGCACCTAGGGCTTAACTTATTTAAAATTTTTTATGTAATTCTCATATTAAATATAGAAAGTCAGAGCTAGAAGGGACCCCACATGTCATGTGATACCCCCTTCCATTCGGATAAGAAAACTAAGGCCCAGAGAGGCTAAGTGACTTGCCGTCATAGAGGACAGCTCTCGCATGGACACTATGACCTCAGCGAAGGGACTTACTCCTTTAAGTCTCGGTTTGCTCATCTGTAAAATGGGGTTAATATCAAGAGCACTTTTACTAGGTCACTGTAAGGCTTAAATGAGATAATCCCAATGCTTGGAACATATTAAGCCCTCATAGGGCAAAAACCCAGCTGAGCTAACTCCTTATACTGGAGCCTTTTCCCCTTAATCCCATCCTGTCCTCTGTTTCTTTTCGTGTATGTGTTCCTTGTCAGCCAGGGGAGCTGGGAAGGCCCTTCTGAAGTGGAGGTTGTCTTTTCTTAAAAACTTCCCTGTGGGCGCGCCTGGGTGGCTCAGTGGGTTAAAGCCTCTGCCTTCGGCTCGGGTCGTGATCCCAGGGTCCTGGGATCGAGCCCCGCATCGAGCTCTCTGCTCGGCAGGGAGCCTGCTTCCTCCTCTCTCTCTCTCTGCCTGCCTCTCAGCCTCCTTGTGATCTGTCAGATAAATAAATAAAATCTTTAAAAAAGAAAAACAAACAACCTTCCCTGCGCACACTGTGTGTGTAATGCCCACACTGGACACCCTTTGCATACTTGTTGATTTGAGGATAAACACGACGTGCTTTGTGTCCTCACAGAGGCCTCATGGACGACTGCCTGAAGGTACGTGGCACAGCTACAGTGTAAGGGGAGAAAGGAATGCGAAGGACCTTTAAGGAGGGGAGTGAATACTTTGAGCACTTCGGATGAAACCAGGCATTTTGCTACAGTGTTTAATCATCACCATAACCTCATGAGGTCACGAGATGAGCTTACTCGTCCCCATCCTATGAATAAGAACACTGAGACCCGGTGGCTACGCAGCGCGCCCGGAGAGGTTCACACGCCAGGCAGAGAGCTGGCTTTCCACCCGACCTTTTAGTTCAAGGTGCTGTTAATGCCCTCAGTAGACTCTGTGGTCCAGAACAATTTCTCACTCCCTCTGTGAGCCAAAAGCCTATTTTCTGAGGTGGCAAGAGGGACAGCAGAGCAGGCTGACACCTTTGCCATCACTGTACGAAGCACAGTTGTGTAACTCCGGGAATCTGAAATGTTCTCCCAGCCAAACCAGACTGGTATTGAAAGTCGCATCAGGCTGGGTGGTTCTACAGAAGGCCATGTGTTTAAGCCTCCTTTCATCAGTCTTTAAGGAAGAAGAGCGATGCTATGGAACATACAGTCCTGTTCAGAGGAACACACTGCTCCGGGGAAACTTACTTCAAAAGAGATTCTGAAGTAAAAACACGTCCACTTGGTGGGGGTGTTGGGCAATGGTCCTCTATCTCACACCCCAGGCAATGAGGCCGTGAAACCAACAGGTCTCTGTACCTCTTATGTAAGAGTGGCATCGTGTCTGGGCCAGCAGGATACACCAGTACAGAATTTAACTGAGTGACCCGGCTCTCAATTAGGGATGGAGGTCACTTAGGGATGTGGACAGGGATGCCTGATGTGTACACGACAAGTCTGGATGACTTTGCAGCTATCTAGAGTGGCACAGCAACCATGCTTTGCTTACACTGTATGGTTTCTGGAGTTTGGGGGTGGGAGTAGGGGGCTGATGGCGATTTGGAGGAGAAAAAGGAGCCCTCCCTGGCACTGCATGGAGTTGCCAAACTAGTGGCAAAAGTTCGAACTTAGAAGACAGACCTCCCTCTCCGGTGGGCGACCCAGCCCTGCCTCTAGCCAGCTGTCACTGTGTTCACATTACCAATCTGATTCATTGCACCTGCTGGAGAGGGGAGTTGTATCATTACATGAAATAAACTAATTAGGAACCTGGAAAATGCTAGTTATCATGACACCCCCTATGATAAAGCTCATCAGATGGAGAAATCCTTTTAATATCATTGACCATTTTTTTATATGATCATTGATCATCGTCATATCTTTTTAGTCCACGATTTTCTAGGTAAGGACTTTCTACGAGCTGAGCTGCGGGGCCATCTTTGCATATCAGCCGTACCCAGCAGACAGGTATTCCCTAAACACGTAGTGACGCCCGGTTTCAACGCCGAGGTGACTTGGTGGCCCTGAGTGCGGCCTGAAGCACAGTCTGTCCTCCCTCTCCCTTGAGCGCTGAGCCAGCAGTGGGCGCTCCAGAAAGCCGCACAGGAGACCCCGCTGCATTCCCGTTAGAGAAGAGCCCCGGAGGCCGCGACTCTTACATAACTGGAATGACGTAACCGCTGGCGGTTCCCGAGGGTGGGGGCACCGGGAGCGCGGGTCCCACCGCGTCCCTCCACCGCAGCGCCGCGAAGCTCGCCAAGGGGCTGCGCGCATACACCAAGGAAGACGGCGCGGGCGGCCGAGGGTGCAGGGCCGGGGACTGCTCGCCGGGGGCGCGGCCCGCTGGGAGCGTGGCCGGCCAGGTGGGCGGGGCCGCTGGCCGTCACGTGGCCTGCCTGGGTGCGGGGAAGCCGGATTGGCGGGGATGCGCCCGCGACTTCGCGATCTCGCTGGACCGACGGAGCGAAGGTGGGCCCCGCCACGTACGGGGCGGCAGGGTCCAGCCCCCGGACGCTCGGGGTCCCGGTTGGCGCCCGGGGGGCGGGACTTTGCCGCGCCTGACTTTGCCTCGCCTGGGCCGGGACCCATTGACGTCAGGTGGCCCACGGACCTCAGAGCCCCTGGGCGTTACCTTGGTGCCCTGCGGGGCGTGCTCGGGTGACAGCGTGGGGCTGCTGTCGGTCTCAATCAGGGCGAGCTCTAAATTGCTTGCTGAGGATTCTGGCTTAGAACTTTCCTGGTTGTGTTTGCTTCTCACCAATAAAACGCAGCTTGTGGACTGTGACCTGAGTCCACCTGAAACATTCCGATCGTGGGTTTCAGGGCGGGTGTCCCCTGTGAGCTTGATGAACGGTGCTTGATGATCTCACTGGGCTGGTGGTCACCCTCGCTGTACCCTGACCGGCTCTCTGCCTCATTGTGACTTTAAGGGGCTGCCAGTTCCCGGGGATGGAGAGGTGGTTTTTATCTTAGAATAAAAACTTAAAATAAAATAAAATAAAATAAAATAAAATAAAAACACTGCTTGTGCAGTGGTTCTCAATCCTGCCTGAATAACGGGACAAGAATTAAAATACCAGTTTTGGGCCCTGCCCCTCAAGATTCTGATTCCGTTGGTCCGCACCGGGGCCTACACTGACATTTTACGAAAATCCTCCAGATGATGCTCCTGGGGCCTGGTCATCAGAGACACCGCCTCTGCTCCCTGCGCTGGGTTTTTCATCAGTTTCTAAGGCAGCCTAGCACAATTCCGTCATTCCAAGGGGAGACGAGGGGCTGGTGCTCCCGTCTCTTCACCCTACATCCTTTGGGAAAAGTGCTTGTTTTTCTCAGAAGGCAGGACTGAAGATAATGAGAAATGTAGCTGTCAACCCTTACCCCCCCTGGATTGAGGCAAATACAGTGGCAGCCTCTTTCTTTCAAAGGGGTGCCTTCTGGCCCTGGCCACTATTTGTTGGGTCTTTCCATGTTACACAGAGAGCAGTCCCCAAGAGCTTGAGTCAGCTTTGAGCCCTAGGAGAGCAGGCTTCTAGAAGTGTCTCCCCAGATTCATTCACGGAGGGGGAGGAGTACAATCTCAGGTGGGTTTCCCTGCTGTTGTACATTTAGTAAATCAGAGTGAAAGATAATTATTTTGATTCCAGTGCCAGAGTCTGTAGTTGGGGTTTATGCTGTTTTTTCTTGGCACACCATGACTTTTATAAAGCTCCCCTATATTGATCTCCTATGCAACAGCATCAAGTCACTGTTCCCTAAACATGCCTGAGTCTATGAATTACCTGGAATAATTCAGAAGAAAACAAAACCTGATTCCTAAACCCCTCATAGAACTAGGTGGGGCCTAAGCAAATTCCATATTGGGTAAATTGGGAAAAACATGCCTGGGAGCTTGCCCTTTGGTGATTCCTATTTTCAGAGGTTCAGGAAACACTAAGTACAATGTTGCTCAGTTTGAGTCAAAATCACCCAGAGGGCGTGTGACCACAGATTGCTGGGCACATTTTGAACTGCGGACTTGGTAGACAAAGACCATGTTTCTAGCAGGTTCCTACGTGATGCTAAAGCTGCTTGTCTGGCTCTCACCCTTTAAGTATCGCTGGTGTAATAGAAGGTGCCCCAGGCTGGGTGTTAAAAGAATGGAAACCCTCCTTTGGCTTTATCACCTACCATTGTGTAACCTTAGGCAAGTCATTTATTTCCTCTCTGCTCTGAAAAACAGGGACTGATATTGGAACACCGAAAAAATAAAATAAAATAAAATTTAAAAAGTTTGTGAAGTTAAAATACTTCAGAAAGGATGGGGGATACAAAAAAGCCAAATTTTATTGGTTGGGTTGTTGTTTTTTTTTAAGATTTTATTCATTTGAGAGAACGCATGTGCGTGAGCAGGAGAGCACAAGCAGGGGAGCAGCAGAGCGAGAGGAAGCAGCAGGCTTCCTGCTTGAGCAGGGAGCCTGTTGGGGGACTTGATGTTAGGACCCTGGGATCATGACCAGAGCCGAAGGCAGACGCTTAACCACCTGAGCCACCCAGGTGCCCCCCAAACCTTATTGTTAACAACAGATTGAAACATTATTGTTAACAGATTGAGGGGATTTGGCACTGACCGATAAATGGCCCAGGCAAAGGACAGAGGAAGGGTGTGACAGGCCCTGCAGGCCAGCCTGGCACCGCCCTCTGGCGTGGCTCACAGCCTAGAGCTTGAGGAAGAGGTTTAGTCCACAGGAGCTGCCCTCAACAAACCTTAGTGTTTAATAGGATCATCGTGGTCATCCAGAGGCTCAGGTCTCCTCGAGCTGGGTGTCCCAGAGAAAAGCCTCTCAGCTTCCTGCCCCCGAAGGAGGGGATCTCGCAGGTTCTCTGGCGTCCTCTTCTGGCTCTGCTGTGGTTTGGGAAGGTCTCCCATGTTCCCCACCAGTACCTTCCCCCGGCTAGTACCCTGTTCACTGACTCCAGGGCCTTAACCCTTTCTGAGGAATTGCTTGCTTCTGCAAGGAAATCCTTTCACAGTGATCCTGCCCCACCCGCCCCAGCATTTGTCTGGGGAAACACAGCTTCATCTTTGGTTATAGTTTAAAATGCTCTCAAAGTCCCTGAAGATTTGGAGGACCAGGATGAAGGTCGGGGGCAAATGAGGAGCTCAGTTTCGAACACGGGGAGCATTGATGTCATTGCTAATAATAGTAATATTAGTAGCAACTGCTGCGTATTGAGCTCTTAATTTATTCCAAGTGTGACAGTAAATGCCATGCATACGTTTCTTCTAGGCTGCCCAATAGTCAGCTTTTGTCATCCCCTTTCTGCAGAAGAGTGTCCTCTTCTGGGCTGCAGGAGCCCAGAAAGATTAAGTCAACACGGGAGAGCACGAAGCTATTAAGAGGCAGAGCTGTGATTTAAACCCAGGTTGTTTGACCCAAAGCCCTTATTATTGATATTCTTTTAAGCTTCAAGTCAGCCTCCCAGGAAGCTTTGGAAGAGACCGAAGTCTCAGTGAGTTATGGAGGGCAGGAACAGGAACATTCTTCATGGTCTCTCTTGACTGTGAGACAAGGGGCCGTGACTGTCCCTGGGGCCATGACTTCCAAACTTAATGCGGGCTCATAAACATTCTTTGGCCTCCTCACCAGTGTCCGGGCTTGTAGTTGGCAGTTGTGCGGGCCCAGGGAACCCAGCTGTTGCAATCTGTGAGTAATAAACACGGTATGGGGGAGGGTGCTAGGCTTCTCACAGAACCTTCAGGAAAAAGAACTGTTCTCCATTGCAGGGGAGAAATCACTGGCTCTTTGGGTGAGAGATCCAAGCTCTGAGACCCAGCCCACCCCTGTGCAGGGAGAGTCCTGCCCTCGGGGCCTCCTCTGGCTAACCAGCCTCCATTCTGCCTCCACTGCCCTCAGCTGATTCCATACCCAGCAACTACTAGGAAAGCAAAACTAGAAGAGCTACCTCAGGGGCACCTGGGTGGCTCAGTGGTTAAGTGTCTGCCTTTAGCTCAGGTCATGATCCTAGAATCTTGGGATCGATCACTGCATTGGGCTCCCTGCTTGGTGGGAGGCCTATGTCTCTCTCTCCCACTCCCCCTGCCTGTGATCCCTCTCTCCCTGTGTCTCTCTGCAAATGAATAAATGAAATCTTATTAAAAAAAGAAGAGGTATCTCAAAAGACCGAAAGAAACGGTTAAAGAACTCAGGATTACTTTTATCCAATGTGATCCCTTTGCACAAATTAGAAAAAGCACCTCCTTTGTTCAAATGCTTTGCTGCTATCTCCGAGAGGTTGCTCCAATGCAGACAGAAATCCCCTGTCTGGGATCCACACAGTGCCCACTAGAGTTGTGCGACACATACCTGTAGCCCCAAGGAGACTCTGCTTTCTCTGAGGTGCTACAGAACTCAACTACCTACCTTCCTCCTGCTTCTTTCTGTCCTTCTACAGTTAGGTAGGGAGACCAGTCCTGCCCTGCAGTGGGCATGATGCTAATAATGGTCTCCTAAGTTCCTCTTCTCTCCCCGCCCCCAAAATTGGACAAAGGGAAAATAATCCATCTATCAGATGATTGGGGGGGCACTTCCAATATCAGAGGCAATCAGAGAAAGCTGGCTTGGATGCCAAATTTTTAGGGTCTCCAAATAGTTTTAGAAAAGTTCAGGAAGCTAATGATAGAGGAAATGTAAAGCCTGAGATGATGACACTGTTCCTGAGCCCAGAGAGGAAAGGAGGGAGGTGAGGAAGGAAGGAAGGAAGGAAGGAGCTGTGTGATGTGCTAGGGGAGAGCAGTAATGCCCACTTCTGAATTAGGCTTTCTCCCCACTGGGCTTTCTGTTCCTGGCTCTGACAGCCATTCTGTCTATCGGCTTGCTACTTCCAGGAGTGGCTATGCATCTGCATCTAAGGATGCCAGATGACTTGGAGGTCCAAATTCCTGGAACAGCCTTTTTGGTCAGCCGAGGGAACAGTGGCCTTGGGAAAGCAAACTGCTTTGACATGGCCAAGCGAGGTGAGCAGCCTGCTGTGTGTCCACTGGGCCTCAAGGCCAGCCTGCGGCCACTCCACACTGGAAAAAGTGCTCAATGTCACAGGCTGGTCAAGGAGGGCTCGGCCAACATGGCCATGAGTTGACCGAGATCCCATGGTGACTGGCACAGCAGCTGATTCTCAGCTGTGCATTGAGCTTCAGGCTAGAGGAAGATAAGAGCAAGTGACCATAGGAGCCTTTCCTCAACCCTTCATTAATTTGCAGGAGAGCTCGGGCGCTGGCCACACATCATTAAGAGCAGTGAGGGGTTCCAGGCAACCCTGGGCCTCTGAATCAGCAGAACTTTAAAAGGGTCTGGATACCTGATCCCCACCTCGTGTCTTGTCAGTGAGCATCTGGGGGGTGGCGTGGGGAGGAAGGTGGGAGTCCATTGCAGTTTGGCTGTGGACCCCACTTAACCAGTGCCCCCAGAATAACTGGAGAGGGGAGTGCATTGAAATTCCTTCCTCCTTCCCGGTGTCCGAGCGGCTGGGGACGGCCCCTGATTTCACTTCCCTAATCCTGATTTTGTGAAAGGCTCTCTAGGTGCCCCATAAATCATTTAACCAGCTGAAGTCTTCCTCTGGGTAAATGCCAGAATTTCCTGCATGAATTCAACGGCCCTGGGTCACCAAATGGCGCTGTGGTGGCTAGACAAGTCCACTGTGTCTTTCCAGGGACTCTCCTCCAGAAAAACGGATGTTTCAGCAGAAGTTAGAGAAATAGGTTAGGAATGTTATCACTTTTCCAGATGCTCAAAGATTTTTTTTTTCTCTCTAAAATCAAGTTAGGCACTTTCAGGCAGAATATTATACCATTTTGAGCTGTATCTCATCATCTACCAAGTCAGGTTGAGGAGTAAGGGCATCCTAGCAACTGGGAGATCTTCCGAAATGTTCTGGGGAGGAGGAGAGAGCAGAGGGGCTGGTTACGTGGTTAGCTGATAGCCTCCCATGAAACAGACCCCATTTAATAAAGCGAGCTATTTTAAGTGAAGAAATCGGTCTGTAATGATTACTTTTTAATTGCCACAGCCAAGGCATTCCCCTTTAAGTAAACTTTGATTGATGATGGTATGGTCTTTGCTGGAACAGTCTGAGTGTCAATTATGGATTCAACCATTCAGTAAATATTAATCAAGTCCCGGCTGCATGTTAGGCCAGTGTTTCTGAACTTGGGCTGGGCATTAGACTCACCTGGGGAGCTTTTAAAACATATTCAGGCCTGGACCCATCATCTGGAGCTTTTAAAAACACCCCAGGCAAGTCTAAAGTGCAGTCTGGTTGAGACCTCTGTGACAGGTGCTATGTGAGATGTTGGGGATGCAGGTGTGACCAAGACCGACACTTCTTATCCTTGATGCATTCAGAGCCCTACAAAAATCAGGTCCTTATCTGGAATGCCCCATCAGTCAGTCCATATAGGCAGGAAAGCACATTCCAGGATCACCCTCGCTATTGAACCTGCTGCTCTAATTGTGGTGACCATCCACTGAGATTTTCCAGAGGAGTCTCAGTTTCAGGTATCTTTCCTCTGAGCCTGTATGTCTTAACTCATTTGGAAAAGGTGGTCTCCAGAGCCACAGGGATCTCCAGAACTCACAGATGGCTTCCTTGAATTCCACCAGGTGGCACAGTTCACCTGGTTTGTCGAGATCAAGACCCAGTTCAAGTTTCAAAGGTGAGCTGCCCCTCCGGATGGGGGTTTCTTTCAAGCTGACGTCGGGGGCTGCTAGAGGGCTGAGCTGTTGCCCGCATCCCACCCTCCACCCCGGGGCTTGGCAGTGGCGGGTTTGGGGGTGCTTCTGCTTTGGAGGCAGCCGCAGCCACGGAGGGCTGGAGCTGTGCTTTCCAGTGGCTGGGTTGGACCCCACATCCTGGGTTGCCTGGGAGACCACAGGCAGGGGCCAGTCCCTGCTGCAGAGACCTTATACCGGACAATGACTCCGCTGGGGTTTCCACCGGAGAAGGAGCTCACGCTCCTTCGAAGGGGATTCCGGCACCACATCGCCAAGCTGTAAATGACCAATAAGGCACTTTCCAGTAAACAGGGACAACAAGAGACGTTTAGATCTTGATGACAAGAGCTTTCAGAGCCGGCCCACATTTTTATGCACTGACTTTTCTGAGAGTCGGAGCCAGCACTGCGGCGTAATTCGCGGGGCACGGCGCGAAATGAGAATGTGGGACCCTTGTGGGAAAAATATTAAACATTTCGAGACGGGGAAGGCAGAGCACTGAAACGAGTGTGGGGCCCTTCTGAATGTGGGGACTGTGTACCCGCACAGGTTGGCCCCCCTGAACCTGGCCCCCGGAAGGAAAACCCGCTGGGAAGTGAGCTTGGGCAGTGTTCTTAGCTTCCTCGAACCTCCCGTTCCCTCATCTGAAAAATGGGGGTGATATTATTCTATTTTTGAACATATGTTTGAGAGTGAACCATATGTCAGGCTGCGTGCTAGGAGCTGCAGAGATGATAAGACGAAAGAGGCCCCTGGGAATGGCCCCCAGTTACCATGGCTGCCTCACTTTGGCTGCAGAACGTCCTGGAGCCGGGCTTGCAGTCCCACCCGCAGCATCTCCTCTCCCGCGAACCTGATTCCCAACAGCCCGGGGGCGGGGCCGGAGGCGGGGCCGACACCGCCCCGCCCCCTCAGCCTTGGACCGTGGCCACGGTGGGGAAATGCTCCTGTCTAGAATGGAGTATTTTGCATCTGTTCCCGAAGGTGGCTTTTCTTCTTATTTTTCATAACGGTTTCAAAGCAAGTGTCCTTTCTGTTCTCACTGCACGTCTGTGGTTTCTCGCCATCAGATGCCGCACGGAGACTCCACGCTCGCCGCGAGCGTGAGGGCCTCTAAATCTTCTTCTAATGTGTGAGTGCCGCCGCGATCTGTCGCCGCAGTTCTTGAGATTGAAAACTGGCTGTTTGCCTGCTGATAACTTTCAGTGGTGCCTGCTGCACGACGCAGCGAGAATACTAATCTCAGGCCACAGGCAGATGAGCGTTTGCCTGGATTCCAGCCTGCTGTGGTTTGGGCTACATTTTTTGCAAAGTGGATTTATAGGGGGAAAGATGACAGTATGGTTTTGTTTATAATGTTCAGCCATCCTTCTATCCAACTCCACCACCGTTGGGCGGGGAGAGATGAAAAGAGGGAGCCCACATGTTTCCGGGGAAGGGGGCAGAGAGGCAGCCCTTCACTTCACCTCCAGCCTTACTTACACAAGGTGGGGCTGGAGCGCACGCTCGGGAGATTCCCTTTTCTTGTGTGTTTGTAGGTGGCCTCCGTCGCCAAGAGCTCCGAGGACCCAGGCTGACAGGCTGTCTGCTCATCCTGGCGGTGTGGTTTCCCTGACTCAGTGTACCCTCCCGGCCCTGCCAGGAGGATCGGCTGCTCCTCCCCGTTTCTGAAGAGCCGCCAATCACAGCTTCATCTGGTCTAGCACAGGCACACAAACCGTGTAGGAAGGAGCTGGGCTCGCTAGGAATCCTGGTTCGGCGCCCACTAACCTTGCGAGCTTGGGCAGTGTTCTCAGCTTCCCTGAACCCCTTTCTTCGTCTGAAAAGTAGGGATGCTATTACTCTGTATTCGAACACGTGTTTGAATGTGAACCATAGGTCAGGTGGTGTGCTTGGAGTTGGAGACAGAGATGATAGAGTCAGATACAGGCCTTCAAGGTCTTGGGAGGGACCAAGTGTTAACAGGCACTTTCAGTGAAGCCTGTGTGCCCACCTGGGCCTGCCTGCTCAGCCCTGTGGCATAGTGGGGGCAAAGTAGGGAGTAGCTGTGTGGACCCCGAGGTGTGTGTTTCTCTGGCCCTCATACCAGCCAGCTTCTGGCTGAGTTTGGCCATTGAAGAAGAGTGGTAGGTGGGAAGAAGACAGAAACAGGATTATTTGACTTCCCGGGCAATGGCTAGACCTGCTCTGAGGTTCTTCCTTTAGGTGGCAAGCCAAGGAGAGGTCCTTGGCTCAGGTCATACCACCTCCTCCACTCCTTCCTTTAGCCCAGGCCGGTGGATTCCTGGGCTAAAGTTTCCTCCCGATCTGGTTAGGGGCCAGTCCCAGTTGGCTTCTTACCTTCTTTAGTCTCTGGGGACCCATCCCTGCATTCAGCTCCCTCTATTGAAAGAGGTTTCGGTTAGAGACCTGACTGACATAACATGATACGTGCTATGACACGGGGAAGTTCAGGGTATACTTATAGCTCTCAGTCAGTAGGAGAAGTGATTATTAGTGTTATCAATATTTTTTATACTATTACCACTCCCAACCTTGCATTCTCTGCTCAAGTTCCCCAGTTCTTGAATCAGTGCTGAGAGCACTGGAGGGACTGGTCCTTGCTGCATGGTTGGGTGCAGTGGTCCCTTGGGCAGGAGGCCCAGGGAGGGTGTGCACCAGGCTGGCCAAGTCAGGTGAGTGTAGGCACCAGAGAAAGTGCAAGGTCCTGTGCCAATCACTGGCTTGGTTTAGCTTCCTGACTACTCAAAAATAATATTAATTAGCACCTCATTCCTGTGTAGCAATTTCTACTAAGTGCACTGTTTCCCATTTGCTCATCAGACTCATGCTCTGACACCGGTAGAGGGGTTCCTGCGATGTCCCCTCATGACTCCTGAGCCACAGAGCAGCTAGATGGTGGCTCGAGTCTGCAGAAAGGATCCAGCTGAGTTTTTTTTTTTTTTTTTAAGATTTTATTTACTTATTTGACAGACAGAGATCACAAGTAGGCAGAGAGGCAGGCAGAGAGAGAGAGGGAGGAGGAAACAGGTTCCCTGCTGAGCAGAGAGCCCGATGTGGGGCTCGATCCCACGACCCCAGAACCATGACCGGGGCTGAAGGCAGAGGCTTTAACCCACTGAGCCACCCAGGTGCCACCAGCTGAGTTTTGATCAGTTTCAAAGAGTTAGTATGGCGGCGCCGATTGGCTCCAAGGGCCAGCCCTGAAACGTGTAGGTCAGCAGACTGGGGGTTCTGAAGCACAGATGTCTGTTCCTAGCTCCCTCCCCTGGTCACAGCAGACTCCTGGCCTTTCCTCCTGGGTGCTTCCTGGCCTCCTGTTTTCTCCCAGAGGGAGAGAGATGATCTCCTTCATCTTTTCACGATGCTTCATTTCAGCGGCCTCCGTGGTTGATTTATCTAGGACAGTGATTCTCTCTTCCATGTTGCTACCTCCATCCAATGCCGAGACACCCCAGGTGCCTCCAGGAGGCTCAAGGAGGTCGTGGAATTTTCAAAGTGGAATTGATTTTCGTTCACTTAAATTTTGTTGGTTTTTTGAACCTGAATTTTGTATGAGTGTTACTCGGCACTGTTGGGTAGGAGAGGGTTTTAGGTTCATTATGGGGAAGAGCTCAGAAGAAAGGACTGGGTGTCCAAAGGTTCAGTGTGCAGTCATCATGGTGGGGTGCTCACCCCCTGGCCCCTGCCCCAGGAAGGAGTCAGCAGTCAGCCTGTGTCCAGTCTGGCTGAGCCAAGGCGTTCACAGCCTTTTTAAAAGAGTGTAGCCCTACACGCATCATGCTTTTCCCATCCTTCCCCTACTTTGAAGGTAGTGGACTATTCCACTGTGCCCGACTGGAGCTGAATATGGTATTTAAGAAGACTATAGGCCTTCTGAGACTGGAAAATGTAAGATTGTTTCGGTTTTCTCATTTTCTGAGTCTTTGTCTCAGAGTGAGAAAACAATATGTTTTAAGATTGGTAGAAAGAAATTCTGACTAGTCTTGGGTTCTATAACTCAGTTAATGGGGAGACTGAGGCAAGGCCCGGAACTCTGCTTTATCAAAGGGATTGGAGCTTTTGCTCAGAGCCTCACCTGTAGGTTCAGCTCTCAGATCCCTGCAGCAGCAGGAGTCTCTGCCTTGGGTGGGGGATAAGTCACAGATGCCCGCTGCAGCCCAGAGGCTATGTCCGTGCCTCACAGGATACTTAAGAGTCTAAGTCTGATTCCTGCGCTGGGAACAGAGAAGGGGCTGAACAGCCAACATACATTAATCATCTCCCTGTATGGCTGTGTGTATGACCCAGAGGGAAGAGGGGGGCATTCACCATGTCTCCTCCTTCAAGAAGTCCTCAGTCTACTGGAGGAGGGAGCTGTGTCCAGCAGTAACCATACCGCAAGGTGGAAATTGGTAAACATCATAAGCAAGGACTGAGTCACAAAGGAAGTTGTCCTCTTGTAATTACCTCATGTACCTTAGAGCTTGTCTTCAGACAAGCTTGTCTTCAGGGTTTTTTAACAAAAAACCCTAAATGATGAGCAGGAGGAAACTACAGCACAGTCATGCCACGGTATGTTAGGTAACCATTGAAAGAAATAAAGCAGGGTTATAGATAGTTTTAAAAAATCTCTAAAATATATTAAGAAAAAAGATGCAGAGAAATGTATGGTCTGATCCTATTTGTATAGGAAGGGGGCACATGTTTATAATATGTATATCATGCTTAATATACATAATATATATTATGCTTAAATATATGTATATGACTACTGTATGTGCTTAAAACATTTCCAGTTGATGAACAAGAAACTGTGAGCAGTGGTTTACTGCTAAGGAGTGAGACTGTTACTTTCCATTCTGTATTATCCTCCAAACCATTTTATTTTAAAAACATTTACATGCATTTTTTAAATTTAAAAAATGCTATTTTATATCTTTTTTTTAAAAAGCTTTAGAAAAAAAGTTTTTTTTCTGGTTTAGAACATCTTTCTGCACCTGTGGGTTTGTCTGGTCCCAAAAAATCTGGAAAACTATTGAAAATTTCAAGGAGGAAAATCAAGTCAATGTTCTGTTAAGTTTAATAAACCCAAGTAGAGGATAAGTCTCATATGTGTACACTTCTCATCCGCAGGGATACGGACTGACACGTGTGTCTGTGGGTCTTCATGACAACATCTTAGTGAGAACTCTTTATGGCAAGGCCTGTTCATGCAATCAGGTTTACGCACTGGCCTCAAGGGGAGACCCAGCCTGTTGTGGCGAACAGGAGGGGACCACCCACTGCATAGGTACCATGGAAGGATGAGAATATTCCATTTTTCATAAAGTGATGTATATATGTATATTCTTGAGCTCTGTAGATCTGCGGATATATGTCTTAAAATTAGGGGTTCTGGGGAAAATAAAAATCAGAAGTTTGGTCCAAAAAGAGTACCTGCTGCAGATAAGCAAACCTTTTAATAACACAACGTGGAACTCCACAGAGAGCCCGGAGGATTCATGTGGGATGGCACATGTCTGCCCCTCCCAGATGCTCTGCACTGAGCCAAGCTCTTCTATCTGAAGTTTCTGGTGTGCTCCAAAAGGCCAGTTTGGGCAAGGGTCTGGTCTTACACTGTCCAGTATGGTTATGAAGCATTGGAAATGTAGCTAGTCCAAATCGAAGTGTGCTGCAAGTGTAAAAATGAGTCAATTTCAAAGACTTGGTTGGAAAAAAAAAGCAAACTATCTCATTAAGAATTTTATATTGATTGCATGTTGAAATGATATTATTTTGAATATGCTGAGTTCAATAAAATATATTATTAACACCTGTTTCTTTTTTTAATCTTTTTAATGTGGTTGCTTTGGAGAAAAATTACATATTTCTGTTGGACAGCTCTGGTGTAGGTGCAATCCCAGAGCACCTTACTGATGATTCGGTTGCCCACACAACCCCTTGTCACTGGAGACCTCTGCACAGTTCTGTGGCTGAGCTTTCTGCACAAGTGGCATTTTCCTGGAAGGGGTCTGACGTGAAGGGACAGTTGAGCAGAATTGTTGCCGTCACTTGGATGTGGGGCTGGCAGTGGCCGTGGAGGTGCGGAGTTTGGTCTTTTGGCCCTGGTGGCCTTTCTTTTGAAATGGGAACTGTAGTCTCTAGATCCATAAGGCTGGGTGTGTGGTCAATAAGACGGAGCTCCCTGAAGCCAGACTTGAGAAACACTTTGCCACCTGTACTCTGGGAGAGTATGAGCAGTTTTCTTGTTTGTGTTTAGCAAAGTAAACAGAGACCTAGATGATACCATAGAAGCAACAGGAATACATCGGTCAACTTTCTGGGTTCTTGGTCCTTAACATGTCTTTGCACCCTTCACTGCATTAAATTTTCTTCATAAGAAAATTCATAAGATGCTCTTTAAAAAAGAACCCACTCTTGGGGCACCTGGGTGGCTCAGTGGGTTAAGCCTCTGCCTTCAGCTCGGGTCATGGTCTCAGGGTCCTGGGATGGAGCCCCGCGTCGGGCTCTCTGCTCAGCAGTGAGCCTGCTTCTCCCTCTCTCTGCCTGCCTCTCTCCCTACTTGTGATCTCTCTCTCTCTGTCAAATAAATAAATAAAATCTTTAAAAAAAAAAAAAAAGAATCCACTCTTTTTGTGTTTTTGGTTTTTTTTATAATATGCCATAGTGCCAGAAATACTTAGCATTGTTAAAGCATTTTTTTCCAGGAAGCTCAAAGCTCATTACAGATGTTATTTTGGTGAGGAGCGCTGGTTCACCCCAGGTAGAGGGTGTAGATATAAAATCAGCAGTGAAGGGAATTTCCAGCCAGAGCTGAAGAAGGTGTAACCATGGGACAAGATGATGGATAGAAAAGGGCATTAGGTTAGAACATGGGTTCTGTTCCTCTCCTCTAACACAGGTCCACTCACTTTATGCCAGGCCAGTGGTTCTCAAAGTAGGGTTCCTGGACCAGCAGCTCAGCGGTACTGGGGAACTTGGTAGAAATGCATAGTCTTGAGTCTCACCCCCAGATCTACTGAAACCAACGCTCTGGGTTGGGCCCAAGAAATCCATTTTAACAAACCCTCCAGATGGATTCTGACATCCATTCACATTTGGAGAACCAGTGTACCAGCCTTTTAACCTCTTTGGGTTTTTCTCCTCCTTGAACCAGGAATCTGGAGTAAATTCTCTTAGTGCCTTTCAGCTTGGAGATGCCATGAATATAAGCCTCTCCAGTGTCTATACCACTTCCTCAGTGTAAGTTAAGCTTTTAATGAGGCGTTGTAATGAAATCTTGTCCTAACTCACAGGATGGCTGGCAGGGGTTCATGTGGTTGTTGGGGTCACCGAGGGCATCCGTTATACGGCAACCCTCCTCCCCTCCCAAGAACTGAACAAACTGGGAAGTGAGACAGTGAAGCCAGAGCTGAAAGGCAGCTTATCACGGTTGTTACTGATGAGGCTCGTTGAAGGGCATGGTGCAGGGGATAAGCGCCCAATGGGTTTCCTAGTATTGCACCCAAGAGCAGGATAGACTCACTCACCTTGCCCCTCCTCCGCCCCAGGAAGAGGAGAGAGCGGGAGCAGAGCTGAGCATGCGCAGTTTATTGTTCCCAAATACACTAAATTAATTATCGGTAACAGCCCCACCTCTCCTCGACAGAGGGAGGAAGGGGCTGAGGGAGGCCGGAATCGTACTCACCACACTCTCTCCATGAGGAAGGAAACAGTGGGCGAGGGGAAGGACCTTTCTCCCCAGTGGTGAAGTTGCTTTTCTTTTCTTTTTTCCCTTTTAACAAATACCTAGCAGCTTGCTACGAAATGGTGCAGGTCTCATACAAAATATTTTCACCTTTGATTTTGTTCCAAACATAGTATATTTGCCCCAAGTACCAAGCCCAAATACGGGGTCCTGTGGGATTTGTCTTATCACTTTATACATTGGCAAGGACTCCTGGAGCCACAGCTGACCTCCACGCGGGTTCTCAGCAGGACCCGCTTCATGGTTTGTGGGGCCTAGAGCTAAGCAAAACTATGGGGCCCCGTATTCAAGAATTATTAGGTATTGCAATACAGTGACAGCAGAGCATTAACCTGCTGCTCCCCCATCCCCCACTCACCCTCCATCCAGGCACTGAGCTCGTGCTGAGCATCAGGAGTGTTGTGCACACATCGTGTGTTACTTAGCCCTGGTGACCATCCTGGGATGGAGGTATTCTTACCTCTACGATACAGATGAAGATCCTGGGGCTGAGAGACATTGAATCACTTGCCCAAGGTCCAGTGGAGGGGCCAGGATTTGAGCCCGAGTTACCAGGATCCAGATCTACCACCAGCAGCCTTCCCTCGCCCTGTGTTATAAGGAAAATCAGGGTGCTTAGGAGCGCTGAGAGGGGGTTAGCAGCCCTGCCAGGAAGAGCACTGGCGGAGCTGGGGCACCCATTGGAGCACCAACTGGGAATCTGCATTTATGGAGCCTGGGTCAGGTGTCACATTCCAAGGGGACTGTCTTTTTGATTATACAGCTGGTGCTGTTGTACTTCTGTATGGATCCGGTCTGCTTCTAAGGACCTTGATATCTCTTCATTTTCATTTCCTATTTGTGTTAAAAACATAGTATTGATCTTCCCAACCTCTCTGAGAAGCATGATAATTCTCTTGCTCTGATATTTATTCCTCCTCTCCAGAGTGGAAGACAGAGTACAATATACAAAGCAGCAGGATCGTGACAGAGGGGGCAGCTGGACGTGGAGAGGTTAAAATATTGTCATTCTGAAGGAGGTTCAGAGCCAAAGGAACAACCCAGACCTCTGTCTGAGTCCTAGGAAATTGCTGGCTGCCCTTCTAATATGAAACATGTTTTCCCGGCCCAGTTATGTAATGTGGGACGGGTTGTTTTCTGTTTTCTAAGATTCAGTTGGGCCTCTAGAAACATTTCCAATCCCCAGCCAAACACCCATGGGTTCCCGACTCTCTGAGGACAGGACAACACCAGTGTTTGCACAATCCATAACCGGATCCTGAGGATTTGGAAGCTGGAGGATTGGTTAAGTGCAAGATACCATCAGAGCCCATGTCTGAGCCTGGCCACTCGTGGGACATCATAGTACATGAATTAGATAAAGTTTGGAAATAATTTCCCTTAACCTTTTGTGGGGCTGGGTGGGGTATGGAGAGATCTTCCTAGCGTACCCTTCAGTGGAACAAAATGAGGTGCTCTGGAGAGGTTTGGAGGTAGATGCCCTATGGAGGCAAAGCGATCTCGTGAGACAGATTCTGTTTGGTTGCTGTTCTCACCACTGTGTTTTGGGTGTTCTCAAATCATAGACACTTTGCCTGTTAGCATGCAGTGGCATTAAGCACCCGTGCGGAGGGTAGACAGATGGGAGGGGAGGGGAGGCCGTGCTAAGTGCTCTGCTGGCGGCCTGCCACAGCCCAAGCATTAGCCGATTACACTCATCACATCTCAGCCTCGCTTGCACCCCGGGACACACGACGAGGACACGGACTCTACCTCCTCCAGGAGAGCTGCGTCATCAACTAACTGACTATAATAAACAGGCAGGGGCACCTTAGCTCTTTGGCAGAAGGTGGGGGAGTTCAGTGTGGGTCATTCTGGAAGGACGAACACAGGTATACAGTAAGTGTTCTGTTGCTCGATGCTCTGTGATTTGGAGCTCTCTGCTCATTGGCATCTCCCCACACCCAGGGAAAATTGCTGTTTAAGGTGGGCACTCAAGCTCCAGAAACACAACAACAACAACAACAACAACACACACTGAACACTTTCAATGCACCAGGTGTTCCACAAAGTATTTTGGCGGGGGTGTCACCTCATTCAATCCTCACACCAACTTTACAGATTTTCCAAACAAGGAAACGGAGAGTCAGAAGTGCTCAGAAGCCAGAGTCTGTGACTCACCTTACTAAACAAAGGACAACTAAATTATAGTTGGTGCATTTTTTCATATGGGGTTGTATCTGTCAGTTACTGCTAGGTAACAACTCTAAAATCTCAGAGGCAGACGATAAAAAGTGTGTATTTTTTGCTGACTCTTCTGCAGGTCTACCGGGTTAGCAGGGTGTCCCAAGCAGCAGGTCGGAGCCAGGTACGTTCCAAATGTCTTGCATCTCCCTTAGGCTGTTAGGCTGACCAGGGTAGGTTCCTATGCCAATGGCAGAGGTCCAAGAATGCAAGTACATTTCAAGCCCCTGCTAGCATCACATCTGCTAACATCCAGTTGGCCAATGCAAGTCACTTCCTAGAGCCCCAAACAAGAAGTCGGGGAGCATGCTCTTCCCATGGAGGTGGGGAAGAGACAGTGAATGGTGTCGAAAATAATCTTCCACAAGCTCTGTTTAATCACATTCTAATTCTTTGGAAATAGGTAATCTGAGCTTGATGTGGTAACTATTTATTAACCAAAATATTTAAGGAACAAAATACTTTATTCAGTAAACACGCAGATATCACCTACTATATGCCAGACACTGGCGTCAGCGATGAGGACTCAGGAATGGAAGGGGCTCCTGGTCTAGTGGGAGAATTAGACAAATAAATGATTTCAGGAACGATACGGTAAGTTCTCTTTTCGTCCACAAAGGGATCTAGGGTGCAAAGCCTCAGAGGAAAGGAAAGAACGGTACTTCTGGGGCAGAATGTTCCTTCAGACACTGCGTGTGTTTTTTGGCACCGGGCGTTCTTGTCAAATAATCTTTGCCCTTAGCTTGACAGTGCGCCATTTTGCTTCAAAGACCTCCTCCTAGCTCACAAACCTTCAAGCTTTCCAGAGAAGCACAGAATCCGGGAAGAAATTAAGTACTGTAGAAATGTCAGCTAGTATTGTTTTAACATCCAAATCTCTTAACTTGGAATTGAAGTCCTTTATTGTCGATCCTCACTTACCGTCCAAACAAATTTCGTATTTTTTCCCCCACCTGGATCCTTTACCAGTCAGCCCATTATTTTTGGAACATGCCACTAAGAAGAGGTCTCCGTGCTTTTGTCCTGGCTGCTCCTCTGCCTGGAAGGTCCTCCACCTGGTTAACTTTCGCTTCTCCTCTAGATGACTCAACTGGGCGCAGCCCCGCAAGGAGTTCGGTCAGGTGCTCCTCCTCTCACCTCCCATAGGGCCCTCCTCCAGCCTGTTGCTGCGCGTTAGGTTACCTGCTGACCAGGGTGGGTTTCTTGCACAGAGCAGGGATCCTCGAGGGCAGACCCTGCCTGGCCACTAGGAGGCGCTCGATCTGTGTCGTGGGCACAGTAGTCCTGGTCCTCCAGCCATTGGACTAGCACAATGCTTAAACCTTTCGACACCTCACGTTCCCATTCTGTAAAATGCAGATAATGATACTTCTGTAGAGTAGGGGTGAGGATTAAAGACAGGATTGTAAGTTACTTACCCAAAGGAAATCACTCACGTTCACATAAAAACAGGCACATGAATGTTTAAGTTGCTTTATTTTTATTCATAGTCACCCCAAACTAGAAACAGCCCAGATGTCCTTCAGCTGGTGAATAGATGAACTGTGGTCTTTCCACACAAAGGAATGCTATTCGGCGGTAAAAAGGAACAAAATATTGGTGTAGGCAACAGTGTGGATGAATCTTGAGGGAACTGGCAAAAGTCAAGCCAGACCCAAAAGGACACATACTGTATGATTCTATTTACACGACATTCGGGAAAAGGCGAAGGTATAGGGACTGAGAACAAACACATCAGTGATTGCAGGGTGGTCGGGGTGGAAGGAGGGATGGCTACGAAGGGAATGGGTGACGATGAGGAAATATTTGGGATGAAGGAACTGTTCTGAATCATGCCATAGTCTAATGCAGTTACCCAGCCCTGTGCATTTACGAAAACTCACAACGGTATAAGTGCACACAGACACAGAGTTTTACTGTGTGTAAAAAAATATAAACATACTGTTGACCCTAGAATAACATGGGTTCAGATGGCCCTGATCCACTTACACCTGGATGTTTTACAATAAATACAGTACTATAAATATACTTTCTCTTCCTTATGATCTCCTTAATAATGTGTTCTTTTTTCTAGTTTACTTTATTATTAGAATATAGTATATAATATATATTTAAAAATGTGTTACTCAATTGTTTATGTTATCAGTTAAGTCCTCTGGATAATAGTGGCTATTAGTAGGTAAGTTTTTGGGGAGTCAAAATTACAAATTTTTTTTTAAGATTTTTACTTCTGTATTTAGTTCAGAGAGAGGTGGGGGGAGAGGCAGAGGGAGAGGGAAAGAGAGAATCCCAAGCAGATTCTGCGCTGAGCACAGAGCTCGATGCGGGGCTTGATCTCATGTCCCTGAGATCATAACCTGAGCAAAAATCAAGTCAGACACTTAATCGACTGAGCCACACAGGTGCACATACAGAGATTTTTGACTGCATGGGAGGTTGGTGCCCTTCACCCTGCATTGTTCAAAGGTCAGCTGTGTGTGTGTGTGTGTGTGTGTGTGTGTGTGTATTTGTATATATGAAAGAAAAAAAGAAAGAAAAGCATTGTAACTTTCAGCACAGTATCTGGTATTTAAGGAGATTATTTACTATGGTGGGGTTTTTTTTGGTGCCTTTTCTTAGGAATCAGTGAGCTCCTGGCAGGGAGGGCTGTATTTCCTTCAGATTTGAGCGCAGGTCACCCCACACATGGCTGATGGTAGCAGGTGTTCAGAAGTATCACTTTGGTGAGGAATAAACGCAGAGGTACCTTTCATGCTGTGCTGTGCAGAAGTGGAGGGTCACTTCTTGGCCCACCTGCTCCAAGGACAGAGGAATGCACAACAGCTGGCGAAAGGAGAAAACAGCAACCTTTCACTTCAGGAGAGCCTCTTAACCCCAAATTTTATGTTTCCCGAGAACCCATATGGTTCTGAGCAAAGTTGGGAGGGAGATAGTAGTCACGAAAGATGACTAGCCACCCCCAGTGCCTCACTGGAGTTCTTACAGTTTCTACAACCTCATCATTACCCTAGAATTTTCTTTGCACTGCCTTTCCCCTAAGAAGCCACTGAAAAGGAAGGAGAGAGCGGGATGGAGAAGAGGAGGGCCTCCATCCGGCTACATCAGAGGTCTCCCTGAGGTTTCCTTTTACCAGTCTGGAGTCTGGACTGCAAGGTGCCCAGACTCTTCTGATTTCTTCAAAAACCCAAATGAATAGATGCTAGAGTATTACCCAGGCTCCAGCAAGGCCAGCATGGTCTCCACATCATTCCACATTCCCAGTTCCCTCCCTTATTCCGCCTCTCTCCCCTCCCTGTAAACATCTGTCTCTTTTCTCTCATTCCCTTAGAACACACTACTTTCTGGGTCCCAGCTCACAGCTAAGCAAACCAAGGGATCTGTGCTCATCTTTGCAGATGCCGTCTTGGGACTTGTATGTGGGGGTGGGGTAGGGGAGGAGGCATTTGTTCAAGATCACCTTTTTTTCCCCCTGATCCTAAAACAGATGAGCATTCATTTAGAAAATTCATTTAGAAAATGGGGAAATAAAAATATATGAGAGTAATTAAAAAAAAAACTCTCCTGTAATTTCATCATTAAGAAATAACTATGGTTAACACTTTGGTCTATTTTCTCTAAGCCTGTTTCTATGCATATCCCCTACTCCCACTTGGAACCACACTGTATGTGTCATTCTGAGTCCTGTGTTTTCCCACTTAACATTATATTTTAAATGTTGTCTCACATCATTTAATACCCTTTAAAATGTCACTTCTATTTAGAAGGATTCTATTGGATGAACGTTCTGTAATTTATTTCATTAACCCCCTCTCATGGGATATTTAGCTTGTTTCTAATTTCTCACTATTGAAAATGACTCCGTGATAAAAGCTTTTATACATACATTTTCATTTACATCTTTGGTTATTGCCTTAGGATGGGTCCCTGGTTGTGAAATTACAGAGACCTAGTGTGTGAGCATTTTTAAGGCTTTGATATATATTAACCAAGTACTCTCCAGAAAAATTGTAACAATTTAATTCCCACCGGCACTGGAAGTACTTATTGTTGTTGTTTTTACTTCCTATCATTCTCGAGTGAGTGATCTTTACAAAACTGATGGATGAGATATGACATCTTATTTTCCTTTGCATTTCTTTGGTTACTAGTGATATTGAAGTTGGTGTTGGTGGTGGTAGTTTATTGGCCATTTGTATTTCTTTTGCTAATTGCCTGTTCATGTCCCTTGCCCATTTTTCTGTTGAGATCATTACCTCTTAAACTTGCTTTATAAACCTTCTTTGGTACATTTACTGCAAGTCCTCCCCCGACCCCAGTTTGGCAAACTCCTTTTTCATTTTGCTTTAATGTTTTGGTTTGCCGCACAGAAATTTTTTTATGTAGTCAGGGTGTATATTTATCATTAAGACTGATTTGTTCACTTTTATGATTAAAAAATTTCTTGTTGTTCTAAATAATTACATTCCCCCACCATTTTCTTATAACACTTTCTTAGCTTTTTAATGCATCTGGAAGTCATTTTGGACTAGAGTAGGTAAGGAGCCTTTTTATTTCTTTCTCTTTCATCCTCTCTCCCTTATATTCTTTTTTTTTTTCTATAAGATTTATTTTTTTGAGAGAGAGAGAGAGAGAGAGAGAGAGAGAGTGTGTGTGTGTGAGCATGGAGGGAGGGGCAGAGGGAGAGGGAGAAAGTGAATCTCAAGCAGACTCCCCACTGAGCAGGAAGCCTGACACAGGTCTTGATTCCACAACTCTGAGATCATGACCTGAGCCAAAATCAAGTAGATGTTTAACTGACTGAGCCACCCAGGTGCCCCTCTCCCTTGTATCCCAATGATACAGCCCTGCTTATTTATTGCATGTGCTTTCCTTCCTTTTGAGTTGTGATGCCATCTTTATTGTATACCAAATTCTCATTAAGTTGCTTCTCTTTCTGAGCTCTAGTCTGTTCCACCGATCTGACTATTATTCTGTCAAGACCACACTATTCTAATTATTCACAGTACATTTTAATATCTTCTAGGGAAAGCTGCAGCTCATTACTTGTCTCACCCTTAAGACATTTTAACCCATAGGATTGGTAGGTTGGAGTGAGGAGGCAGATTTTAGACAACAGGGGAGACAAGTGGGGTCTGAAGCTCCTGAAACCACAAATGGGATCACTCCCATCTCCACCACCCACATTCAGAAGGATTCTGGAGCCCTGGGTGAGGCCCTGGGGAGTTCTGTCTGGCCCTTCTAAGGAGAAAGAATGAATGAACCCAAAAGTCTGAGATCATTTGGCCATTGGCTTTTGGTGTCCCACCAGCCAGCGAGGCTGCTTTGGAAGAGGCACAAACCACCCCCGAGTTGAGCTCCTGGCCACATTCCTGGGCCTCCCCACCTACTCCAGTGGTGGGGTCTGAACTGCTGCGACACTCAGGGCAGGGCTTATCTCTCTCTGGGCTTTGCTGGGACTGCTCCTCTGATCTCCCTGCCCCAGTCTGGAAAGTCAGTGTTGTGCCTGGAACTCCTCTTGGCCTGTGGGCCTCATCTGATTACCTGGCCAGGATTCCGCAGGTGTTTTTAAAGGAGTGTTACTCACAGCAGTTCTGGCCCTCATTTGGGGGAATTTTAAAAACAAAATGCCAATTAGGCACCTTCATGCTTTTAATGAGCAGAGGCCCCAGTGCCCACACTTAGGTTCTCCCTGCTGTAAAGAGGTGCTCTCATTGTGTCCCAAGAGTGGTAAGAAGAGCCTCCCTCGGATGTGACAGCAGGGAGCAAATTCAGTCATCTTGCCCCAGAAGCATTGGTTTTGCTGGTACACCATGAGGGTTGGACCTTGGATGATCTGGGGAAGATGAGGAAGGGACAGCATTTTCATTTCTGTATGAGTGACATGGAGTCTTAGAGTAACTGACCAGGGTTCTCCCCTCCCCTGTCAGGTGGATCCTTCCCGTTAGGATTTATAAATGTCCATTTCCCTGTCTAAAAATGACAGGAGCAGTAACTTTGCTAGATGCCACCTTACAGTGACTAGCAGTCTGGATTTCCCCAGGACTCAGTGGATTCCCAGCATGGAGGACTTTTCATGCCAGTACTAGTGGGGTCCTGGGAGATCTGGGATGAGCCCCTGCTCCACACCCTGCTCTGCCTTCCTCCTCTCCTTCCCAGCCGGCTTCTCTCTTCCCTTCCTTGCTTCTTGCTCACTCTCTGCAACCACGCCATCTGATTTTCTCCCAGACCATTGGCGACTCTTGCTAAGATCACCTGTGGCTTGTGTTGCCAAACCCAGAGGATGTGCCTCCTTTCTCAGCCTGCCTGAACCTCCGCTGCGCTTGGCATGGCTGTCTGGGCTCCTGGGGAGTGCTGTCTGCACAGGCCCTTTGATTCCACTCCTGAGTCATGGCTCACCCTGCCCCGGCTCCATCCTCTTGAGCTGGCTGCTGTTTCTCTGCGTGACCTTGAAAGACTGCTGTCCCACCCAACCTAGTCCTGGCCTCCCCTCTTCTCCCCCTGCACTCGGTGGGGATCTCACCCCTGCCTGCAGCCCCACATGCTGACCATCACTAGCTCTGGCTCCCAAAGATCTCCATGTAGCCCAGGTCTCTCTTGGAGCTCCAAGTTCATATCTCAAATGCCTCCTACTCCACTTGTCCAAAATTTGGCTCTTGGTCTTCCTCAAGAATCTGTTGAACTCACCTTAGTAGTTGAACTCACCTTAGTAGACGGCATATCTGTCCACCTGCTTGCTCCTCCCGGACGCCTCCCCTTCCTCACCTCCTGTAGGGAGTTGATTTGAAGCAGCTTCATCACTTGCCTCCAGCCTGTCTGCTTTCTTCATCTCCACACTACCACCACCTAAGCACTCCATTCAGTGCTGCAGAATGTGTACTCAAGGGCTCTCGGTGCCCTCTTGTGCTCCCCCAACCCCAGTGGCCTCTTCCATAACGCAGGCAGAGTGGTTCTTAAAAATGCAAATCTGTTTCCTTCAGCTTAACATCAGCCCTTGGTGTCATTAAAGCTCAGTGGCATTGGCATTGGCCTTCCAGCTTCACCCAGCCGCACTCTCCTCCTTGCTCACACAGCTTCAGCCACTCTTAGTGGAGCCCTCCAACCTCAGGGTCTTTGCCCAGGTTGTGCTCCACACTTGGAACACCCTTCTCCTTGTCCCAACCCCCTCCCACCCTTTCTGCTTCTTCCTGCCTCACTGCTAAAGGTGAGATGCCACCTCATTGCTAATGCAGGGCCCTGTTCCACCCCCATGTGCTCACAACAGTGTGCACGCACTCTTCCATCTTGGCACTTACCTGAACAGGGAGTGGGGGTCGATTATACGTAACAACCTGCTTAACACCCATCCATGCGTGGAGAACGCATGAGGGCTTGGGCCTCACAGGACCCCTCATCCTCAGCACTGGGGCTGGCACTTAGCGGGCCCTTGATAAACACTTGCTGAACGAATGGGATTGGAGAGGGAGGATGAGTTGGGGTCAGGGGCAAAGGGAACAATCTGCCTCCCGCTCACGGCTATCTGACCCCAAACCAAGAATACCCCATAAGAAGCTGACAACTCAGATGCTTCCTAATGCCTCCTTTTCCGTGGGAACCTGTGCTGTTGGCTTCCCCAGGTGATAGGATCTTGGAAACGGTCTCTATATAACTTGCAAGGTCAGTGTGTGAGTCTCCCATGATCCCTATGGGATCACACCGCACACACAGAGAAGTACCAAATGGGCTTCCCCAGGGCAGGAGTGTCTCCTCGTTTAGAAGCTACACTGGTAACTTTCCAGAGCCAGAGGTAACAGTTCCTTCAAGCTGGCTTGGAAGGTTTCTGAATAGAAATGCCCATCAGTTGTTCCTAGGCTAAAATGTAAAACTTAACGATATATTTTTCTCATCAAGCAATAATTAACTTTAATGCTATCCAAATATATTGAACTCAAGATATTTTATGATTTTAGGAGCCCCACAGATTTTTTTTATTGAGATATGATTGACATAGAACATTATGTTAGTTTCAAGTTTAACGAATTTAATATTTGGGTGGGAATGTGGTTTTAGTAATGCTTTAAGAGGGCTGCGCATCTCTCCTCTAGCATCGCCCGGACATGACACGGTTTTATCTCCTTTCCTAATTAGCTTATAGAAAGAGATTTGCTTCAAGTCATGTTCCCATGTAATAAAGGTCCTTGTTGCCATATTTAGAAGACTGTGTCCAACATAAATTCCACTCCCAAATCTCTTTCTTATAATGAACCTCCATCAACATAATGAGTTCTTTGGAAGGAAGGCATTGTGTAAATTAAAAATACTAATGAGTCATAATGATAATGAATTATTTTCCCTATTACTGGAAGCAGGACTAACCTTGGGCACATTTTCCAATAGCTGAAGGTGCCTTCCTGATACTGAGGATTGCCCTCCCCTGGAAGCCAGTTCTCTAAAATATCCTCCACCTCTTCTTCTTCTTCTTCTTTTTTTTTTCCATCAAAACTCTGAATCCTCCAGACATCCCTGATCCTATCTGGTCAGTCCTGGAGGAAATATAGTTACCAAACTGGTTCACACTCAGATATGAGCGACAAAAAACACCCGCTAGCCATTTCCGACAGTGCCCTGCCAGTTACCACCTGGATTTTTTTTTTTTTTTTAAGATTTATTTATTTAAGAGAGAGAGAGAGAGAGCATGTGAGCTGGAGGTTCAGGGGGGTGGGCAGAGGGAGAGGAAAGAATCCAGAGCAGACTCCACCCTGAGCATAGAGCCCAACGTGGGGCTGGAACTCACGACCCTGAGATCATGACCTGAGCTGAGATCTAGAGTTGGTACGCTTAACTCACTGGGCCACCCAGCAACCTTGGATGTTGTTATTTTGAGCGGCGGCTGACTAGCATAAACTCACAGACTTTCTAGCTAAGCTGAGTATCTTCGGGACTGTTAGTTTACAAGTAACAGGAACCCACTTAAGCCAAACAGACAAAAAGAATTTAGTGGTGGCTACAAGGGCACAGCCCTCACAGAACTTGGGGGCTGAGGCACAGCTGGGCTTTGGGCTGGTCAGGAATAGGACAGGACTGCTGTGAAGAACCGGGGAAAACTTCCCTTTCTCTGGGACTGTTGTCCACAGACTCATTACAACTGCTTCCCTCTCTTCCCCTCTGCAGACAGACTTTCTCTGCGTTTCCATGCACGTGGGCCAAATATAGCGCCACTGAGTCAACCTGCCCTCTGTGCAAGGGTTCTGTTTCTATACTCTTGGGGGAGGGGGGAGCTCGAAGGCAAATGGGACAAACACAGTGCCTGGCTCAGGGTAACAACTTCATTATGTGTTTATTGGTTTAGACAGGATGTGGGGTTCACCCCTGAGGGAAGGGGATGGGTTATCTCTCCAAAAGAAGCCTACTACATCAGGCCAAGGAGCTTTCTGCTTAATTCAGTTAGGAACCCAAGATGTTGAAGGGCTTTGGGGGAGGAGAATGACACTGACTTGTGTTAACAACAGGCCTGGGATGGGATCTGGACGAGTGGGGCAGAGAGCTCCTGGTGTCAAGTTCATCCTCAGGGAATAATGACTCGCAAACAATGGGATACGTTCCCACTCCCTTGGCACCGGTGTCACCTGGGACTCAATGTGGTTTAATGAGTCGAAAAAAGGGAGATTCGCCATTTGCTTTCTTCTTTGTATACACTTGTTGGGAACTTGGACAAGTCACCAAACTTCTTTGGGATTCTCTTGATTCCAGTTCTTTCAATAAAACATTTTACACACTCACACACATACGTACATACGTTACTTATATATTTTTATGTTATGCTTTTAGCAGATTAGTATTGTGTTTCTCTTTGCAGGAAGGCACATGGGCAGGGCTTCAGAAACCTGGCTGGGGGGGGGCCCCAGGATTATAAATCATCAGTGGCCAGAAAAAAAGATGCTTCACCTCCATCTCAGGGAGGAGAAATGTGTGCTGTATGTGAAGAGCAGGTTCTTTATAAAGACAAAACTGGCGCCCTAGAAGGCCCAAAGCACACAGAAGCAAAGGATATCTCCGACCTGCTCCTTTGGGAGTGGGTGGGCATGGGAGAAGGCCTATTTTGTAGATTTGGATGAGGGAGATTTTGAAAAGATAGAAAAGCCCCTGGAGGGCCTGTTGCTAAAAACTGTGCTTTCCCTAGGCGTTTTTATTTTATTTTTTAATATTTATAAAAATATTTTATTTATTTATTTGACAGAGAGTGAGAGATCACAAGTAGCAGAGAGGCAGGCAAGGGGTGGGGAAGCAGGCTTCCCACTGAGCAGAGAAACTGATGTGGAACTCGATCCCAGGACCCTAAGTTTGTGACCCAAGCCAAAGGCAGCAGCTTAACCCACTGAGCCACCCAAGCACCCTCTCCAGGAGTTTTTAAGAAGCACCTACCGCTTGGCTGTGCCCTACAGCAGAGTATTTGGTGGGATGAATGGTGCCGCCAATCCTCCTGCAGGAGACTCTGTAAACACTGAAATCGGTACAGGTGTATTCTCACAGGGGATGAAGCAGGAAGCCGAACACACAACCAGCTCCGGGGTAGGGTGAGGAGGTGCAGAGGGGCTCACCCCGGCTCTCATCCATCCAAGGCCAGGAGAGAGGAGCTGTGCCCAGACACGCCCGGTGAGCAAGCCCAGCCCCCCCCTCGCTGGCCATGGGCCGCTGGGCCTTGCAAAGGGAAGGGGCCGCAGGCCTGCTGCGTGGACCCTCCCTATGGTAGCGTCGATTTCCTTTACTTGGGAGTCACTTATGACAATCCGTCATGGCAGGCTTATGGGACCGGTAGCTTTTGGCAGAAGTCCTTTCTGCTTCTCTCAAATTAAATCACAGAGAGAGCCACGGGCAATGAATACAAAGAAAGTATTCAAGGCCACTGGACAGAGGAAAATAGCTGTTGGAGACCAAGTGTTCAAGACACTTCACAATCCATATATACTAAGAAGGCAGGCCCCTCCAAAAATGAATTGGGACATGGATGACTGAGAATGCTGTCTGGGATGAAAGTCAAAGCTCAGAATTACAAATAATGATACAGAAATGAAATAACTACAATGCACATGCCCTGGGAGCTTCCCAGTCCGCACACACGTTCTCAGGCCGCAAACTCCTCTGATCCGGGGAGGGGGCTGGCCAGCTCTGATCTCCCTTCTACAAGTAAAGAAACCAAGGCTGAAATTGCTACAGTGACTTGCCCACGGTCACACCAATGGTAGGGGCCTGATCCAGGCTCCGAGTGTCCTCCAGGGCCCTGTCTGTGGTGCCACATCTCTCCTGTGGGCTCGGGCGCTGAGCCAGCCACTGGCAGCGGAAGGGAGAACTGGACAAGCAGAAACTCCCAGCCGCGGCTCTCTAAAGAGCCCAGGGCGCTGCCACTTGGAACCCTTGCTTGATTCCCATCTCACGTCAAAAAATAATAACATTATAAAATAATAAAATAAAATAAAATACAGATAGAGGGGGTGCCTGGGTGGCTTAGTGGGCTGAATATTCGACTGTTGCTTTTGGCTCAGGTCATGATCTCATGGGTCATGGGACTGAGCCCCATTTCAGGCTCCTTGCTCAGCCAGCCGGGAGTCTGCTTGCAAGAGTCTCTCCCTCTGCCCCTCCCCCCCACATGCGCATGCGCGTGCACCTGTGTACTCTCTCAAATAAATACATCTTTAAAAAATAATAAAAACTTTAAAAGATTTTAAAAATACAGGAAGGCATGAGGACATACAAATAATAGTTCCATCATTCAAAGATGAGCATTTTAAACGTTTTAGTGCACCAAAATATCATCCTTGGCAATATTTCCTGTTTCGATACCTTCCCTCACAAAAAAATGGGATTCTGTTGTTCCTGCTGTGTTGTAATTTCTTATTCTGTATATTGTGAATCTCTCTCCAGGTCAGGTACACTTCAACAGTATTTTTCTCATTTTGTTAGAAAATGTTACATATATATGTTTTATGATAACAGAAATAATCATAGAATCATATGATCCATTGTAAAATATTCTAAGTCACACAGTGCAGAAATGGATAGCGAAGGAAGACGATGTTTCACTTCATCCCATCCCACCCTTGGGACCTAAATTTATTTCCTCGTACTTCTCTGTGTGCAGACCAGACGTAACAAACGTACATGCCTGTATCAACTTCTTCTCCGCGCCATGGGCTCGTAGACTGTGCAGCAGCTGGCGTGTCCCCTTCCTGTAGCGTGGACACCTCTTCCTCTCCGGACAAGAGGCTCTGGTTCTGGGAGAGGACAGTCTCATGGGGCCAGAGAACGGAGGGGTTAGCATCACCAAGTTATTAGAGCATTTGGATTTGGAAACCCTCTGGGGTGGGGCTTGGGGGGAGCCCGCAGCACAGGTGGCCGCTTACCACTCCTCCAGGGCCACCTGCCCACCCCTCCTCGGGGGTCCCTGGGAGGCGGGGCCCCACGGCACGGTCAGCTTCCCGCCGCCATCGCGGAGCGCTCCGCCTCCTTGGGTGTGGATATTCTCACGACTGCCCCGAACCCTGCGTTGCGGGAAGAAGAAGACCCCAGAGCAGTGAGGTGACCTCTTGGGAGGTTTTGTAGGTTCGACTTTTGTCCCTGCTGGGAAGTCGGTGGTACTACATTTGCTGCCCCAACTGTCCAAAGGAGGGGGGTGCATGTGGTCCACATCCGCGGGGAAAGCCAAACTCTGTCCGGTGGGCCCAGGAGCCTTCTCTCTGGTCACCTGAAAGCAGGCCGTGGCGCTCCAGACTGGAGGCTTTCCGGTTTAGAGAGGAGCCGGTGACGGCTGGGAGGCCAAGATGAGGGTCAGTCTGGTGCTTCTTCCCCGGGACACACGTGCTTCAGGAGCTCCTGACACGTGGACTGGGGCTCCCCAATGCTCATTTGGGCAGCAGAGCCTTCCCGGAAGCCCGCTCCGAAGAGCACCTTCGCCTCCTCTATTCCAGCCTCTGGTCACGGCCGGGTGGCTGCCGCCCACACGTTGCCTACGGATTCCCTCTGGAAAGGGCGGCGGGACCATACACGCACCGCGTTAGAGACCCCAGGCCTCACCGAAGGCTTTGCCGCAGTGTCATCTGAGAGTGGGCAGAGCGTGGGGAAAGGGAGGTTTCTGAAGAGCAGGGGCCGCTGGGGAAGACATTGAGGTCAGGGGTAGGCGGGGGCGCTCCTGGAGGACATGCTGCTCAGATGGGGGGGGGGGGTTGTGGGGACAGGATAATGGGGCCGGTTCCCTCCTAATGGGTTAAAATGACCCAAATTAGAGAAACTAGGAAGAAGGCAATTTACCGACACTGCCTTTTCTCTGCCTAGGTGGGTAGAAGAACAACCGCTGACCCCACACCTCATGTCCATGTCCTCATGCCTGGAGCCAATGACTATGTCGCCTTTCCATGGCAGGAAGAGACCCTGCAGAAGTGAAACTGAGACAGGGAGAGTAACCTCAACTATCCAGGCAGGCCCAGTAGCATCACAAGGGTGGTTTTAAGAGGAAGGCAGGAGAGCCAGAGGCAGATGAGGAGACGTGGGGCTAGAAGAAGTCATCAGGGTGCTGCCACCACAAACCAAGGAAAGCAAGTGGCCTCCGGAAGCTAGAGAAGGCAAGGCACAGATTCTTCCCTCACACTTCCAGAAGGAACACAGCTCCGCTGACACTTTGATTTCAGACCTCTGACTTCCACAGTTTAGAGGATGCATCTGCGTTGCTTATGCTGGAATACACATTAATCTGGATCTTAACAGTTGACAGCAGCACCTGGAAAGTTCCCTGGCCAAGAGGGAGTCCTCCTCTGGAGGGGCCAGTCATGGCTGTGCTCAGACTGGGGGACTGGGGTGAGGGGCTTCATTATACTTCTGGGAGAAGCCCCAAAAGCTGACACCTCTCTTCTTGGTGTTTCTCAGGCCCACCCACAAAGAGGGTGATGATTGGTGAGGGCTGGTGACCCCCAAACGGGAGGGAGCCCAGTGGAAGTGCCCTTGCCCTGCACAGCTCAGAGGGAATAAGGATGGCAGGTCGCTCCCCTCTCCTGTGGGCAGCCCTAGGCTTACCAGTGACAGAGGTCACAGGAGCAACGCTGGGGTCCCTGGGCTCACTGTGAAGGCATGCACAGTCCATTCTGGAAGAATGAAAGGCAAAGGTCCCGATCTCTTACCTGATCCTAAGTATGGTCATGCTGCCATTTGTCAGGTGTGACCATGATTTCTAAACACCTGATCTAGAACTTCCGCATTGACATTATTGCCCTTAAGCAATAATGACCTGGTGGGGCTCCATCGTCATGTGTGAAGCTGTCAGCACCCATCAGCCTCCCTGATGTTGGTGTTGACAGTCTCTGAAGGCTGCCTTGCCGGGTACTCCCCCCACCTTGACTTCTGCCCTCTGTGTGCCCCGAGTATGGCCCCGCTTTTGCTCACTGACCTGGAGACCAGTCCTGGTGGATTATTTCCCAGGACTCAAAATCCTAACGTTTGGAAGAGCCACACTTTGGAAGAGCAATAGCTGTGATGCCACTGAGGCTCACGTGGGTGGGGGTGAGGTGGTTCCAAGCATCTCCAGTACGGGTCCCACACTCTAAGGCAGGAGTTAATTCACATATTAATGGACACATGCTCTGTGCCAGCCTGCGCTGGGGCCTGAGCTCTGACAGCCAGCGGGGCAGCCCCTTGACCTCGCCCAGGGTGCGTACAGCAAAGAACGGAGGGCACGATCCATTTGGGAAAGGGGCAGGTCTGGGCGCTAATGGTATGGGCAGGGGCGCAGGAGGCCCCAGGCAGCATGCAGCGTGCTCTCCCGCATCGTCCCCAGTGTTCTCTTCTGCTCCCTCCACCTCCTGAGAAGGGGCGGTGGTGCAGTGCTGGGTTCCACTGAGATGCCTGTAAAGGCCCGATCAGGAGGACCGGGAGGTCAAGGGTGCAATCTGTGCACACTGCCGTCCCACCCGGGGCTGGGTAAGAGCTGCTTTTATGTGTCCCCAGCCAGCTCCCTTGCCTGGCACCGAAGGGCACCTTCCCCTCTCCGGCTGCCCATCCTACGCCCTTGTGCAGAGGCTGTGGGGGCTGCTGCTGGAGTGGTGGGCCGGAGGGCACTGGCCATCCAGGGCTCATCACGGCAGGGAGGTTGCAGCCTTTAATTTCCACGCAGCTTACAGTTCATCTAAAAATATCTGAGCAGCCACAGGATTGAATCTCCCCAGGAATGACCTAAAACCAGCGTAATGAGGACTGGGGAATTGCTTCATTTCCATTTAAGAGGGGCACGTTGGGACTAGAAAGGGAGAAACCTCAGCTTCAGAAGCAGAGCTTTTGTCTCTGGTTTGCATTGTGCATGGTGGGGGGTGGGGGGGGCAGTGTGGGCGGGGCAGCTGGGGTGCCCCTTCCTCTGCCAGCCCTCCTGACCACAGTGGCCTGGTGGCCAAGGGGGCTGGTAAATGCTGGCATTCCATGTCCGAGTAGCATGAACAGGGGCCCAAGGAAGTCAACAGGAGAGCGATGGGGACCTGGGGACAGGGAAGTAATAATGCCTAAGGAGATAAGGATTATCTGGAAGCCTGGAAACAGCAGAGAAGGGGAGCAGAACTCTGTCAGGGATCTGCCCTTCCCAACTCTATGATGAGCTTTCAAAGAGGACAGGCCTCCTCCCCCAAACAAGGCAACTAAACCCAGCTGCGATCACAGGAGACACCCCATGCCCCAACCCCTGGACGTGCCAGCTGGATACAGTGCCTGTGTCCTCACGGCCCCCGTGAGGGGGGGCACTGCTGTCGCCCCATCTACAGGCAGGGACCAAGCCCAGAGGCTGCCCTGTCCCCATGGGCCCTCCCACAGCAATCTCTCCAACATCGCTGCCCCTTTTCCGAAAGCCAGTTTGTTAGAAGCCCAACATTTGGATAGATATCCTTGGAGTTCATCCTAAGAAATAATTAAAGATCTGGAAAACGAGGCTCTCGTCGCAGCACTAGTGAGAGGAGAGGGAGGTAATAAATTATGGAACACCTGTACAAGAAATCTGTTCAAACCTGAAAACTCTGCCGTAGATAAATGTCTGTGGGAGAGGAAAGCTGTCTGCTCTATATCATTAAATGAAGAGATCCGGCTCCAAAACTGTACACGCCTTATGATCCGATGTTTGCTACACCCACAAGCCCATAGAAAAAGGCGTGTTGGTGCTGTGGAGCGTCCCTCGGAGACCTGGCTTGGGAGACTTGGCACAGATTCGCCCTCTGCGGCACGGATCCGAGAAGCTTTGCATATCCTGTTCTAAATGCAAGGGGGATGTTCTCAGGGAAGCACACACACCGGGAGAGGCTCAGGCCAGGCGTGCTGGGAGACTGGCTTCTCAGTTCTTCTCCCTGCCTAAGGGAGACTTGCTTGGCTCTGCCTGCCCATGAGTGCCACCAAGCCATGGGAGAGCCCACAGGCTCTTTTTTCCTCCCAAGGGACATCATCCTGACAATGCCAACATCAACCTCTGTGCTTATAAAATCTGTGCTAGGAAACCCACCACCTGGACCTGCAGTTTGCCATCTGTCGCCCACAGGTCACAGAGCACCAGTGGAGCTTCTGGGTGCAGGGGGCCCATCTGTGGACTTGGAGGCCTGGGGGAAGCAGGGGGGCCGGGCAGGGGCCTGAGCACAAGGATGCTTGTCTTCCACGAGTGGGACAACAGAAGGCTTCAAATGCCTTCTCTTTGCTCATCAGTATCTTCTCATTCTTCCATAATAAACAAGTAAGTATTGTTTCTGTGAAAAGGAGGAAGTTTTTCATTTAAAAAATAAGGCCCCCAGATTATGTGATCCTTTCTCTCTCTGTAATCCTCTGGTCTCATTACAGCTCTCAAATGTTTACTCTGGTTTCGTTTCTTTCATTGGCTTCACAGGAGAACAAGATTTTGTTTCCCAGTGTGCTCACTGTAGAGATGTTGGGTTTCCCCGAAGTCTGGGGGCAAAGGGGGTGTATCCTGCAGCCAGCCCTGGGGCCTGGCATGGGGGTGGGGGGGGTGACACTAGGTGAGAAAACTCTGTATAGCCTGGGGCCGGGCTGGGGTGGGAGGATGAGGCAGAGCGGCTTGGCAGAGGAAGTAAAGCTCTTTCCCTTCTTCTTATAGTCCTCCCTGAAAAAAAGAAAACACTTAAGCAATTCAAGAAGCCATCCGCTGGGATCCTGAGAGAGGCCAGACTCATTTGAGCGAGATAGCTAACCCAGGAGGCAGGAGTCTGAGTGTTTAATCCCCCTAGGCCTCCAGTGGGGCCCTGCCAGCACTGGAGGGAGACCCTGCGTCCTTGCGCGCAGAGGGGCGAGGGACTCCAAGGGGATCTTGCTCTCGGGCTGGGCTGGCATGGGTGCCCATGTCCCAGGGCCCGGAGGACACAGCACCCAACACACTCCCGGCTTGGCTGAGCAGCACTTTCCACCCAGGCTGAGAAGCGACACCTCCAGGGCTTTGTAGAAAAATCTCTGGAACCAAGCAGCTTGGCTAGACGCTGTTTTGCAGGAGAAAGCGAGGTGTGTACGATCACATTCCTTTGTATTATTTCTTAGAGGTACTACAGTAAAAAAGAAGCAAAGCACACCCAACCTCCTCCCTTGAGAATGCCGTGTCTTCTCACAGCTGTGAGGCTGTCAGTAGGAGGTTCCACGCCAGGTTCAAGGGCGGGTGTGCTCTGGGGCACGAGGGGTGGACAGCGCGCTGTGGCTGGCCTCGCCCCCGCCACCCCACACACCTTAGCAGATTCTTTCAAGGGGACTTCCTGTCTATGAACCCTCTTTCTCTAACTTGGGCTGGGGGCCTCTCGAGGTGGACCCTCCTCTCCATGAAACTCAGGGTAGGGTGGGACTGTGCCCAGGCTTTGCTGGTGAGACGGTCCTTTGCCTGTTGGGGTGGGTTTTGTAAAGTGCCTCCCTGAATTTTATACCCCCAGTTTCTTCTCTTTCTGAACTGAGTGGGTCCCCGGAGAACAGAGGTCCTCCGGTTGTGATCCCTGTTCTCAGAGTCCTGGGCGAGGCCAGGACCCACAGGCCCTGGCTGAAGGTGATCCGCCCTGGGAGGTGAAAGGTCATCCGGGAAGCTGACCGAACCCCAGGGAATGGGATCTGTCCAAAGCAGCCCCGAGAAGCGAGTGAGCCATGACTCTGCTTTTCTATTTCTGGTGGCTGTTATCCATTCAGGTTTTCTTCTCTAGCTGGGCAGGGTCCCGAGGGACAAGCTCTGGGAGAGGAGCCTCGCTGGGAGGAGAGGGCACCAGAGAACACTCGACCTCGGGTGGAAGCCAGGGTCTGCTCTCTCGATCTTCGGCCATTATGGAGAACCACTCTTGCTTGAGGCTCTGGTGACCTGGGGGCCCTGAGGATGGGTGCCTCTCTCCCCTGGCTACCACCTGCTAGTTCCTGAACACACGTCACACTCCCACCGTCCACAGCATCCCCCCACCCCCACCCCAGCCACACCCGTCTGGAGACTCTCCTCAGCCCCTGCGTCCTGAGTCAGTCAAACACCGCTTGACTCCTTGTTCTCCCCTGCTCGGTCTCCCACTTGCAGCACGTCAGGACCCTCATCTGTGTGGGCCCTTGAGGGCAGGGACGGCACCTGATGCTCGGGGGGGCCCCTGGAGGGTGTGAGTGACATGGGTGACCTGACCGAACTGAGGCCCTCACAGCCGCAGGACAAGGCCAGTCGGGGAGCTGCCCTTCTCACAGCTGCGTGTGCCACTCACTGGTTCCACATACTTGCCTCCTGCTAGAACACCGTCCTCACTAGCTGGAGAGGAGAAATTGATAGAAATCCCAGAAGAGCTGGCTCAGAGGTCTAAGTAAGACAGGCCAGACCCAGCTCGGGGGCAGAGAAGGTATGGACCAAGGGCCACTGAGCAGACGCCTCTTCTCCTTTCTCCTGCACGATGCCACTGTAGCTATGAGAACTTCGGTGGACTGGGAACTTCTATATTAACATAAATGTGCCCAGGGCCAAGAACAAGCCGACCTTCAGCTTCTGTGGCAGGTTTTTTTGTTTTGTTTTCCATCCTGTATGAATCTCTCCTTTATTTGAGAATGTGGTTTTCTTAAAAATTCTGGGTTCAAGATCAGCCTACATTGTAGGTTTGAGGGAAGCAGGGTGGGAGGAGGGACATGTGCAAATGAGCTGTACACCTCTGTACTCCAAGACAGGGCCCCACGCTGCCTCTGTCCTGTGTCCCGTGTGGCCCTAGGAACAGTGTGTATTTACATAAACAAATTCATCGGCTTAAGATTAGGAGTGGCTTTAATAATGCACCGGCATGGGGCGCCTGGGTGGCTCAGTGGGTTAAGCCGCTGCCTTCGGCTCAGGTCATGATCCCAGGTCCTGGGTTCAAGCCCCACATCGGGCTTTCTGCTCAGCAGGGAGCCTGCTTCCTCCTCTCTCTCTGCCTGCCTCTCTGCCTACTTGTGATTTCTCTCTGTCAAATAAATAAATAAAATCTTAAAAAAAAAATCTTTAAAAAAAAAAAATAATGCACCGGCATGCTAGTGCTAGTTTGGAAAAAAACCTCTAAATTATACCGTTTTACCTCCTAATGACTGCAAAGTTGTAGCAAAATCAGCAAACAGACGTAGGGATATCTACCTCCACGCCTGGGGCTCAGAGCAAAACCACCCTCGTCATCCACGGCGGAGAAAAACCCGGCGGGCGGTTCCTCAGAGTTGCTCAGGTCCAGGCTGTCAGCCAAGGAGCCCCAAGGAAGGGGTTTTTCTGGGCGCATCTGCCCGGAAAGGCAGTGACTTTCGGCTACATTTGACTTCATCCCCACTTTTCGAAAGAAAGGGGGGGCCTCTGGAGTGTGGGGTGTGGGTAGGCTGTGTTGGCACAAAGGGGCTGGGAGGGAGAGGGGCCCCCAGTCCCATGGGCTGTGGTATGAAGGGCACCCCAGCTCCCCCACTCACTGTCTGTTCAGTGCCATGCAAGCCACTGCTTTCTTCTCACCTGTTTTCCTATCCATAAAATAGGCTTCCTGAGTTTTTAGAGAGGTTTCTCCTAGCTACATTTGCCCTGAAGTCCTTTCTCCTCAGTTGGAAAATTAACTACAGTTAGAGCACACTTATGTGCAAGATCAAGAGAATGAAGAGGACCACACGGCCACAGACCATTTGCTGGGCACAAAGTCTCGCCAGACCACGGTTCTCCCCGGGCTCTAGACCATCAGGTGTAGGAGCGGCCTGGAGACTTGCCTTCTCTCGCCCGGGGAACACCAAGGCAGGACTGTTGTGGTGTATGTGTCTCAGCTTGACAACAACAATGATGGCACTAGAGCTGCACGAAGGTTTCCATAGAGATTTATTTTAAACCGTGGAGGCAACTTTGCATTGAGAGTCTTCTACATTGGTAATGGCCACAGGCATATTTCAGTTAGAGGGAACACAGTGAGAATGTGAGCAGAGTTTTAAAAACATTCACAACATCAGCAGCATTGGAACGTAGAACTGGATACAGGCATCTTAACATTGTAAGCAGTCTTGCTCAGTCCACCTGCTCAGTCAGGAAGTCAATGTCAATGTCTCCAGTGGCAGAGAGCACGGCAAGGCCGGAAGGGTTCTGCTGGAATTGCATTTGAGAAATCTGTTCCGGCTTCGGGCTCATGACATTCTCAACCTGACCCCTTGGGGAATCTCATTTCAAAAAGAAAAAGATATCCATGAAGTAACATGCCTGCTGCAGCCAGGTTCTACGGGGGCCCCAGACGGACGGCGTGCAGCATGGAAGGGTCCGTTGCCCTGGTTAGGAATGGCAGCAGGTAGGCAGGCACGGACGGAGGGCTAGCACCTTCCCCACTGTCCAGTTAATAACAGTTTTTGTACTTTCCAGATAAAGATTTTCTTTTGCGAAAAGAGAGTACATGAAAAAAATCATTTAAAAAGCAAGGCAAATAAATGGTACCCAACACAAATATATGAAGAGTACCACGGTTATCAGTGACACAAGTGTCTGGTCTGTACTCCGTATGGGTGACTGCTACTGACCTAAGGCTGCTATCTATTCAAATGGGAGGGAAAAAAACGTGCAAGCAAGTAAATGAAATAGGTTTTGCAGACCACTGTCCCTTTTTGTATTCGAGTTCACCCTCTTCAGATTCCCAGAGAACCAGGAGAAAAAAATATCAAGGTCAGATTCTCAATCTAACCTTGAAACCAACCTGCGGTTCCCTGCCACTTTCTCTCCCAAGAAAGTCAGCTACCGTTATTAAGTCACCAAGGTGAACATGTTGAGGTATCTTATTTTTTAGTGAGGTGGTACCAAGACCAACTTCCACCTTCGCCATCTTTTCCAGACCTCTAGATGGAAAAATGCAGAAAGCAATTTCCTTGATGAGAAAGAACACAAAGATCTCCCGATCCTATTCGCCTGCCTGTCGGGAGTTAAGTCAGCCACTAGTCCAACACTAAACATTCGTGGAATGACAGGATCGCAGGACTGGAGGGGTCCCAAGAACCACCGCCCAGTTCAGTCCCTCCTCCAGGCTTTAGCCGCCCTCCCGCGTCTCTGACGACAACGACCGACTGTCTGCTCCAACAGGAACAATGCTCCCGGCATGTGAAACACAAAGGAGGGATCCCACTCCAATCTTGGACAGATCATATTCTTGGAGACTGCTTTTGCGTGTTAGGTCTAAACAGGCTTCTCAGTGGAAAGGATCATGTTTAAAGGCAAAATTACAGACTAAAACCCCTGAGGGTTGGTATGTATATAATTCTTGGTTATGAAATTGAGTTGAAGGTGAAAAATGAACACGAATATTCTGGAATTATCAAGTTATGCACATAGGAGAGTTGGGCAATGGAAGGAAAAGGCAAACGGAAGTAACGGCAAGAACCAGAAAGTGCCCCAAGCCTCGTGGGGGGATGCTGGGACGCTCCTGCTGGGCAGAGCCAGGTCTCGGAGGGGGCGCTGCCTGAGCCTCTTCCACGGCCTCTGGCCTGAGAAAAACATTCCCTTGCATGTGGCGAGAGGCACTATGATGGGGATGTAGCACGTTTCCTACATTGTACTGAGAAGACCCATGAGTCGCAAGAATGATTTCAGGCCAGCGGGGAAATGGAGGGCGGCCGCCTGCTTAGGTACCAACAGGTTTGGCTCTGTGTATTCCTGTGATGCTGAAGTTGTCTAGAACAGTCTCCTACTACCTGTCATGGTCTTTCCTTTTTCAAAGGGGAGCAGCTGAGCCTGGCCCACCTGTGTCACGAGGAAATTAAATTAAATTAAATTAAACTCTCCCAGGCCAAGTCCACGCGTGTGGGGGCCTCCAGATCCACCTCACGGCCTCTGGGGCGGGGCCACGCTCCCAGAAAGTTCAAAACTTAGGTGCCATGGGTCATATTAGGTAACCACCCACCACCCTAGGTCTTTCTAAAGGCAAACCACAACAAAAAACTTAGATACTAGCTTCAGTCTGCTGCAGGAAAACCCGACTCTCAAACTCCGAGGGAATCCCTAATGGTGCTCCATGTGCTGCCTCCCTCCGAGGTCGTGGGGAACCCCACACAGCAGCTCCCCGCCATAGTGACAAGAGCTCAGGCCCCGGGACTTCAGCCGAGTACTTGATACCCTCTGGCAACTCCAACCACTTGTGGCCTCCGCGTACCAGGCTGATGCCAGACCGTAGGCCTTTGTTTCTGTTTCGGCAGCCTGCAAGTCATTTCCCTCCTGGACTCACTCTAACCGCAACTTCACCCCTCGGCTCAGAAGTCCTTTCTGCTGGGGGACGGGCACTGTGTGCATAACTCCTGGGGTGGGCCCCACGCACACTTCTATCACTGAATGGACCACACGGGACTGACGTAACCCATCTACTACCCCGAGTGGCCTCTGCCCAGGACAAGGAATGGGTGCCAGCCCCTCAAGGCCTAGTTCAGAGCCTGGCTCATGGCAGACGGTCCACAAATGGCTGAAGTGGGCTACACTCCAGAAGATCACCTAGAGGATTGTGTTTAAAATGGACTTAATTTCTGTGTTTCCCAATCAACTTCATAGATGTCCACTGTCAGTTAAAATTTACCATTATTTTAAAGGACAGAAAAAGACTGTATTGGCGAAGTGCTTTCTTTTACTTTAAAATACATATCTTAGTGAATGAGATATCACTTATATACAATTAAACTATCAAAAAAGCAAAATCAAAGGAATCTTGTTTCATGACTATTTATGTCCAGTAACTTTGGTACAGAGTTTAGAGCGATCCCTTTCCCTAAAAGTCAATGTCCAGGCTTTAAAAATTGATTGTTAAGCAAAAATAAATTATGCTTTTTAAAAAATGAATCTCAAACCATGAAAAGGTGATGTTCCCTAAGAAAAGCAAAGGCTGTAGACTCAGAGACTGGCTCAAGGCCGGCCTTCAGACAAACAGGGGAAGGTGAAATGTCAATGCCGTTAGATTTCCACCTGCATTGTTGGGTGGGGGCGGGGGGGGGCGTTCCATGAGGAAGAGCTTAGGAAGGAGTTTATGCTGATCAGGAGCTGCAAGAATTACATCATTGCATAGTACCCACCCCTCAGAAACAGGGCTGGGGCCAAAAGAAGTGTCAGATTCCCCTGTAAGAGGATCAGGCCTGATTCCTGAGAACCGCCTAGAGGACACTTGTCCTAGTCATGCCATTAGTAGTTAATGTCCAAAACCGTGTGTTCCTGGAAAATTCTTTAAATCTTTTAGATTCTCCTGTTGACACCTCAGCTATATCTGACGGCCTGGGATGACCAAATGTTTTCTGCTTGGAACATTCTAGATCTCCGAAGATCCCTTCCAGTTTTGTGATTCTATGATTCCTTGAATAATTGAAACCATCAAATGAGAAAAACATCATTGACTGATCTCATATAAAAAGACATGCAATTCCAAGTACTTAATTTAAAACCACCTTAGCTACTGCGGACACAAACCCAGGCCGTGAAAGTTTCCAGTAACATCATTTCTTTGGAGAAACTGAAAGCCTGTGATCGGTTTTATCCTACAGAATGCAGAGCAACTCTGCGCATGAGATGGGCAGCCCGGCCACTTTTCCCAATGTTAGGCATTATTTGCCAGAGCCACTGAAGTAACAGAGCAAAAATATACGTAAAGTGCAACTGCAAGAGGGCAAAACAAGAACTATGACCGTGAACCCAGCCAGGAGAAAAGCCAAGAGCGGGTTCCGGCTTTCACTCCCAGCAAGCGAAGCCTCCACTCCATACGATGCGGGGAAGACATGCGACACCAGCACTTCTCTCTCCGTGAGTTACAAAAAACGGTGGCGACATTCCTCATAAAACTCAAGAATGCACAGTATCATAAACACACACACCACTACTTTGCTAAGTACTTCTTAACAAAGTCAAGCACCCACACAGATAAGGAGAAAGAAAAGGGCAGAGCAGGGGATACTATGATGTCTCTGTGGTTTCTGACCGTGACTCTCATCACTAATGAGGTGTCAAGTGGTTTCAGCCTCGGAGCAGCTCTGTGGGGGCAGGACTGGGGAGGGGGAGAGGGCTGTAGTGAAGGGCGGGGTCCAGCCCAGAGCAACTGTGATGGACATGCGTGACCAGCAGGGACAATCAGCTGCCCCAGTGGGGTGTGTGAGCTCCTCCAGACCTAAGTCAGATCCACATCGGGCTCGCTGGGCACTGCTCCACTGTCTACCTGACGCGGTCTCCCTCTCCGTATACAGGCCAAACTCCGAACTTCGGAAAGGGAAAAAGGAGCAATTCATTTCCATTACTTGTTTCCCACACACGGTTCTGTTATGTACAACTTGGCACGTGGCTCCCAAGTTCCACCAGTGAGCTATGAAATAGATATTTCAGTATTTTAAATTTCATTCCCTTTTTAAAGCTCTCTCACAATCATGCAGACAAGACTCAGCTTAGTTCTAACAGCTTTGACTGATGGCAAGCAGGGGGAATAGGCGACAGCGAAGTGACAAGTGGTAATGTCTTCCATGCGTGAGTAAGTACACACGTGTATCCAACCTTAGACTGTGGTCACCTGAGCTGGTCTGATGGCTCAGGTTACACACAGGCTGCCCTTTACCAGGGCCACATGGGGCACACCCACTGTACTCCCCAGGGTGTAGCAACAGAGCCATCTCTAGGAAGCCCCAGCCCTGGGAGCACACGGGTCAGAGGACAGAAGTATGGTGGACAGTACTTTTTCTGGTTGGAAAGAAAAGTAATTAATAATCATGAGGGGGGAGAAAAAAACAGGTTTCCAAAAACAAAAAAGAGAGAAAGAAATTGGAAGCATTTCAAC